>NC_069072.1:123788263-124413263 GCF_025698485.1 Gossypium arboreum | reverse complement strand
CAATTTTTCCATGGTGAAACTGTCAAAAACACTCGGTCACCTACAACATATTCTATTTCCTTTCTTTTCAAATCTACGTATGACTTCTGACAATCAGATGCAGCTTTTAAACAATCTTGAATAATATGATATTTATCTTTAGTTTCACAAATTAAATCGGTGTCAACTAACATAGATTCACTCAGCTCTGACCAATAAAGTGGGGTTCTACATTTTCTTCCGTACAAAGCTTCAAATGGTGCCATTTTAATACTGGACTAATAACTGTTGTTAAGCCAACGACAGATATTTTTCCTAGCTACCTTCAAACTTAAGAATACAACATCGTAATATATCCTCCAGAATATATATCACCCGTTCTAATTTTCTATTTGATTGCAAATGAAATGTTGTACTGAAATTGAGTTTATTGCCCAAAGCTTCATGAAGTTTACCTCAAAATCTAGATGTAAACCTCGGGTCTCGATCCGAAATAATAGATATCAGAACTCCGTGTAATCTAACAATCCTGAATACATACAACTCAGTTAATTTTTCAAGAGATAATCCATTTTGACTGGAATAAAATGAGTCGATTTTGTTAATCTATCAACAATAACCCAGATCAAATCTCTCTTTCTCGGCGATATAGGTAAACTTGAAACAAAGTCCATCTTTACTCGTTCCCATTTCCACTCGGGAATCATAATCGACTATAATAACCCAGACGATATTCGATGCTTAGCTTTCACTTTCTAGCAAACTAGACATTTCGCCACAAAATCTGAAATATCTCGTTTCATGCCCGACCACCAATACGTTTGTTTCAAATCACCAAACATTTTTGTACTACCCGGATGAATTACATATGTACTACTGTGAGCCTCAGATAAATATCTCGTTTCAATCCTGGATCATTTGGAACATACAATCTGTTGCTAAAGCACAACATACCATCTGAATCAACCCTGAATTCTACAAACTGACCATTTTGAATCTGATCTCATTTAGCTAATAATTTCGGACCTTTATTTTGTAATTCTTGAATTCACTAAAGAAATACCAATCTAATTTTTAATTCTGCAAGAAGTGAACCGTCATCATTCCAAATCACCTGAGTGTCCAACACTCTCAAAGCAAACAATGATTTTTTGCTCAGTACGTTTGCAACCACATTAGCTTTCTCCGGATGATAATCAATAACGAGATCATAATCTTTCAACAATTCCAACCATCGTCGCAACCTCAAATTCAATTATTTTTGAGTCATTAAATATTTCAGGCTTTTGTGATCCGTAAATATATGACATCTCTCACCATACAAATAATGATGCCAAATCTTCAAAGCAAAAACAATTGCGGCCAATTCAAGAGCATGAGTTAGGTAGTTTCTTTCGTGTGACTTCAATTGGCGGGAAGAATATGCTATAACTTTCTCGGCTTACATCAGTACACAACTGTTGTAGGCCAATTTTGGCCCAAATACAACCAAATACCCACCCCAATTTCAGCAGGCCCAACTCCCACATCAAATGACCCAAACAACAAAAAAACCTAAAGCCCAACTAGCCCAACAAACTAAACATTTTCAGCAGCAAAAAAAACCCTAGCCACCAAGTTTTCAGCCGCCACTCCCCAACCTTGGCAACCACGCCCCCAAGCGTCTGACATTGCTCCACCTTGTCGGCCACCACGCCCCGCGCATGCCCACGCCCTTCAAGAAATAGCAGACAAACAAAGCAGAAGCAAGAATGGCAAAAATAATAAAAAACATGTAAGCGGGTTATAAAACCCGATTCAAAAGCATTGTAAAAGGGGGATTTTAGAAAGATTGAAAAGAGACGAACACAAAATCCTCCGAACTTGAATACAAAGAAAAATCAATAAAAGGTTTGCATTTTTTTCTCTTCTTTCAATTTTTTTCCTTGTTTTTTTTCTTCTTTCTATATACATATACATATATATTATTAAAAAAAAAACCAAAAATTACCTTTTGAACTTCCGGCCACCATGTGCGGTGGCCGACAACTGTGATGGCGTGACTAAGCGGTGGCCAGATGACCTGGATTCCTTGGAGAAGAAAAGGCTTGAGAGGATTTTAAGGGAGGGAAGAGAACATGGAAGCTTTTTGTTTTTTTTTATATTGGGGTTGAAAATGAAACAAAAAAATCTTTGTTCTTAAATAATGGAGTTAAACGACACTATTTCATTTGGTGGGTGGAGTTTGTGCACTTTCCTAAAAGGGAAATTTATGTGTTTAGTCCTCCTCCTCGCAACCTCATTCAATTAACCCCATTTTCTATCTTCTTTTGTTTTTTAAATTTGGCCCCTCAGATCTTGTTTGGTTTTGTTTTGATCCCTAATTAACTATCCAATATTTATACTTTTATATCCTGAATTGTCATTTGTTTTAACCATGTCCTAAATCTATTTAATTCATTTATTAACCTTATTTAAATGTTTCATTTATATGTTATTTCAAATATTTTATATATTGTTTATTTACATCATTATTGTAAATATTTTATATGTATATATTTTTGTACATTTCCTAATATTTTCTTTTATTGTAGATATTCTTATTATTATTATTATTATTATTATTATTATTATTATTATATGCATATATATGAAGTATCTTTTATGTACATATTATTTTATATTATCATTACCAAGTATATCACTTTCTTCTTATTATTAGTACATGATTTGTTTTTATTTTCTTTTTGGAAATATTATTATTATTGTTATTCTAGTTTCTTGTATTCCATGTACATATTTTTATACCATCCTATGTATATATTTTTAAATACTATATTGTGTGTATATATATATTCTTAATACCATATTGTGTATATATCATTATTATATTTATTTTATTCCTACTATGTTTGTTATTAACATCAAGACATATATTTTATTATATTTGTGTACATATTTTATATATAGTATTATTTTCAGTATATCATTATAATTATTATACCCATTATTTTCACTATTATCACTTATTATTTTATATTACTATGTATATATTCTTCATATACGTCATGTGCACACATCCTTCATATGTATATAGGTATATATTATGTATATATTTTAACATTATTAGTTATATTTTTACTATCAAACATTATGTATAGTTTACATACATACTCTTAATATCATGTATCTACATTCATTATTTCTATTTCATATTTAATTCTAGTATCATATATGTCTTTATTGTTTATAATATTATTGTCACATTTATATTCGCTTCAATGTACCTCTAGATTTGTCTTTTATTTATATGTATTTATTAATTTGCTTTACATTGTTTTGAACATACTTACTCGTGTTTTTATTTCCATAAGCAAGGCAACGTACCGATTTAAACACTATGTCATCGATTTCATCGCTATGTTGGGTGAATATCAATCGACTCGTGTTAAAAGCGGTATATCCTTCTCAAAAAAGGAAGCTTGAAATTTCTCGTGTTTTACTCGGTCACGATTCAATGTTACTTTGAACTCGCAATTTTGAAAATTAAGACAACACTTGTTTATAAGATACCAATTTTGGGCGTCGCGAGGGTGCTGATACCTTCCTTGCGCGTAACTGACTCCCGAACCCTAAATTTTCTCTGGATTTTAACGTAGACCTAAACTCAGCCTTTTATTTGTTTTAATAAGAGATCTAATAGGTGTCCGATCACACCTAGGAAAAAGGATCGGTGGCGACTCCCTATTTATTTCAAAAAAATTAAACATCAGATTTCAAACTTTTTTAATAAATCGCCACAATTAGCGACCAAGCTAAGCTAAAATTTTTACGTCGCTACAGCTGGCGACTCCACTGGGGACCATTTTTGAGAGTCGAGTTGAATTAAACGCGCGTTGTCAAATTTTTCAAAGTGCCTTGTTCAAATTAACATTTAGTCGTGATCCTCAAATTTTTTTGTTTTCAAAAAATCATGCATTTGCATCGTGTTGTATATATTCTAACTTGTTTTATTCGGTTGTTTTTCAACTTTAAATTTTTGTGATTTTAGTTTTGGTTTAGTTTTTAAATAAAACGTAAAGGTTTATGAGTTTCTCCCCACACACCGTGCACATACATCTTTGCATAACATGAGCTCTATACCCGGGCTCTGTCCGTTTAAGTGAAAGTAAACGCTATGCCTTCGTGAGTTAACTCGTCCCTCCGCACAAAGCTAGTGAATACTTTCGGTTACATATGACTTATGCTTTCGTGAGTTAACTTGTCCTCCGCATAGGCATAAGTAAATGTAATCCTCGAATTGAACTCGTGAGCTTGTGATGGGTTATGACCGAGGCTTCGTGCTAATCTTAGCGAGATGATAGTACGAGCAATTCGAGTACTGTCTAGAACCAAAACCGCATATAGTGAACCATACGAGCCACCCAATTAGATCCATGCCGAACCTCCGCTCGTTTAGTAGTCACGAAATAAGTACACGGGAAAAGCACATATTACCTTCTATTTCTTTTACATTTGTGCTTTCTAAGCAAGGAATCGAGTCCATTGGACCAAGTAGCTTAATTTGTTAGATTTTCCACAGTTTTCTCTGTTTATATGTGTTGCGCTAACCAATGTCGTTTGTGCGTATTTTTATTTTTCATCATGCATCGAAGGCATCTTGTTAGGAAGGTGTTGATTAGAGATTGGTTGCCAAAGCGGGTTTCTAATGGAGGAGTCAATTATACGAGTGGTCAAACGTTGTATTATACTCCTTTGATTAAGGAAATGCCTAAATAGGGCTATCTTGAAATTAACACCAAATTTTTGCATATTCATTCATGATGACATTCATTTTGACATTCGTGCATTCATTCATGCATTCATCCATACATTGCATATCCCATACTCGGTCATTGAAGACAAAATATATAATTCGCAGTTGTAATACCATTAAGATCGGAACCACGTCATCGATATAAAACGCTACGACATGCTAGAGTGATGGAAGTGAATTCAATGAGAGAATTGAAAGGATGGAAAAGGCTCAAAAAGAATTACAAGAGCAACTGGCCAAATCACAACAAGAGACGAGAGACCTAATGGTGAGATCTCGAGAGGAATTACTCGAGCAAAGAGATCAAATGGCCAAGATGATGGAGATGATGTCAGCTCTAGTTAAAGGAAAAGGACCCATGCGGAGCCCTGACATTGAGGAGTCTCGATCAAGAATTCATCACGATCAGGATCCACTCTATCCCCCAGGATTCACTCCACCGCTCGCATATACAACACAGAGAGAGTATACTCAAGGGGAACCCACTGGATTGGAACATCGACCTATGCCACCTGCTCCGCCTACTAATTTGGGGCAAGGAATATTCGCGTCAAACCCAGGGGCTAGTCCTGCTGATCCACTAGTCCCAGATCTGGATGACCCAGCAGAGGTAGCCAAGTTGAAATCGGATAACCATGACGCAAAATATAGGGGTCTAGAGGAAAGACTCAAAGCGATAGAAGGCACTGAAGTCTTCTTCGCACTAGGTGCCAAAGAACTCAGTTTGGTACCTGATTTGATTTTGCCCCCGAAGTTTAAAGTGCCTGATTTTGAGAAGTATGATGGGACAAGATGTCCAAAGGCGCATCTGGTCATGTTTTGCCTAAAAATGACTGGTTATGTGAACGAGGATAAACTACTCATACATTGCTTTCAAGATAGTCTAACAGGGTCAGCTTTTTGGTGGTACAATCAACTTAATAGAGAAAAGATTCGATCCTATCAGTATTTTGTGAACAGTACAAGTATGTGTCTGACATGGTGCCTGACCGAATGACTCTACAAAGGATGGAAAAGAAACCAGCAGAAACCTTTAGGCAATATGCTCAAAGGTGGAGAGATATCTCGGCTCAAGTAGAACCACCATTGACTAAGACTGAGATAACAGTCCTTTTCATCAATACTCTGAGAGCACCATTCTATGACAAGTTGGTAGGAAGCGCTACGAAAGACTTTGCGAACATTGTGATATCCGGGAACTTATAGAGAATGCCATCAAAATGGAAGGATGGAATGCCCCGAGAGCTCAAAAGGCGCACCCATGAAGAAAAAGAGCCGAAACCCATGTGGTGGGAATAGGAAGCCACTATACTTCTAATTCGTACCCAAATTTCACGTACTTGTGAGTGTTTTGAATAATGGGACGATGGAAGAGATCGTGTACTTTTAAAGCTAATCTAGAGTAATATTCAAAACATACTTATTGCCTTAAGACCTAGAGGTGATAAGATTTCTTTTGAGAAATAGGTTTCGGTCCAAGGTTTTATTTCAATGAAATGCATCCTTTTGAGTAAATTTTATTCTATTTATAGATTCTTTTATTATTTATTCTTTCATACAAATAATCATCCTTAGAATCATTTATTCTCTAGAATTTGCCTTCGCACCCACAAAGAGGTCCCCAAATATCAATGTCACGGCGACATTACTAACTCCCTTTGGAGTAAGATATGTGTCTAGAAGGATCTCGGACTTGAAGATGACGAGATTGTGTCTATCTTACGACTCGTGAAGATGATGAGAATGAGACAAAAGACAGACCCTAATTTACAAAGGGTCAGCTGACATTGTGAGCTTAGGAAAGGGATGAAGATCGAAACCTAGCCCACCGCAGAAATAAGGCAAGACTATTGAGTTATTTTCAAGAATTCAAGGATGTTTTCGCACCATCATATTAAGACGCACTCAGGAACATCTTGAAAGAGGTCCATAAGGGTGTCTAGAGAACACATGACAATGGTTCTGCAATAGCCAAGCTAATCAATGAGGATCGGATGTTGTTGGTCCACCATGGGAAGGGAATAGCATCAGTTATGACGTCAAGACTCACGTGCTTCTTTCATCTCTTCACAAACTTTTCAATACGTGGGGCATAGATGTTCTGAGGATGATCTCGTCAAAAGCTTCCAATCGACATCATCGTCGTGGCCGTCAATTGCTTCACTAAGAAGATGAATGTAGCTTTATATGCCTATATTATAAAGTCGACAGTCATGAAAAGAAAAAGAAAAAAAAACAAAAAAACAAAAAGAAAAAAAGACAAGAAAAAAACAAAAAAGAAATCAAATGCCAGAAAGAATCATGTTTTAATGCGTAACTGTACAATGTCATATCACAATGCAACAAAGGCTGCCAAAAGAAAAATACAAAAATCAAGAAAAGTTATAGAAGGTGACCGAGACTTGTAAATATTGGCATAAGAAGCTACCTTTTACTCTTTGTGCTTATTAAAGTTGACCAGGACCTTCACTTGGGCATTAGAGGTGGAAATTAAGATTCTTTTTCTCCAAGCTTTGATTGAATCAAGAATTGGATGAAGTAAAATGTCTTCATTAAACTTGACTGCAGAAAAGGGTTTGAAGGTCAAACGTGTATGATGCTGAGTTATGGCGGAAATGGTTCACCCAAAGGAATTTCATAGTAGGAACTTGGTATTGCAGAAGATCCTTTCTACACGAAAGGATTTCAAAGGGAAATGGATGCTTAAGAACTTTATGAGGTAAAGGAGGCTTTCCCCGAAAGAATACTAATCCAATCCTAAATTCGGATTCAGTCCAGAAATACTTGAAAAGGAGCGGCCAAGGTGAAAACCCGCAAAGGGCACCTTGTGACCTTCATTCATTCAAAAGCAAAAAAAAAAAAAGAAAATGGAGAGGTCAAGGTGAAAACCCGCAAAGGGCACCTTGAGACCAAAGGGGTTTTGAGTTGAAAACCTGAAAAAGCCAGCTCAAATCTTGTTCAAAGGTGGGGCATATGGTAGTCTTGCTATACTTGAACTAACAGTGAAGAAGTATGCTACGTCTTGGGGCATCGAAAAAGTACTCTGAATCCCCTAAACACATGTTGAACTAAAAATGGTCTCAAAGGAGTTTGTACAGAGAAGCTCAGGCTGCGATATTTGGGGCACTTAGCTTTCCATTTTACCCATTTCTGAATTTATCTTTGATTATCTTATTCTTTTCAAAATGGACTTCCAATAAACTTGCATTTACTCTCATTGTTCAACTTGTTTATTTCGAGCTATGCTCTTAACCGATTTTCTTCTTGTCCATCAGTTTGATCCTTTTCAAGCATTTCGCATTGAAATAATGATTAATGGACTAATCATACTTTTATAAAAGGAATTTTGCATATTACTCTGAAAGCTTCTAAATAGTACAGGAACCTGAAACCAGTCAGTTGTTCAAGAGCTTACCAAGTGTAAGGGTTGGAAATATTTGAGCTCAAATTGAGTTTATCTCCTCAGATTTTCTGTCAAAAATATCAGTTGATGGAACAAATTACAGATCATATACCCTTGAGTTACAGTAGGATACAGATCCTATAGCCAGAAATTGCAGTGGAATGGTTTAAGGATAGTGCCAACCTTGTATCCCCAAATTACAGTGGAATGGACTCTAAAGTTACGGTGAGGCAAACTGGTTGAGCAAAACATGATTATTTCTTCGGATTTTGGGTCAAAATACTAACCGAGCATTAGGGCAGCGTACTACGTCAGTAATAGAGCCACGATGGGCAATGAGTAATGACGCCTTAAAAAAAAAAAGAGAGAAGAAGATCGAGATGAAAACTTGAAAAGGCGTCTTGATAAACAAAAATTAGGATGAAAACACGAAAGGGCATCCTAATGAAGCGAGTTTGGGCCCAAGGAGTAAAAGATTCAAGAAGCAAGTCAAACAGCAAGACTACTGACATTTGAAGCATTTTCAAGACTCAAAATTTCTATGCAAGAAGACATACTCAAAAGGATTCTTGATTAAGAAACGTGGAAGAGTTCATGCTCCAAACAAAACAAATGTTGAGTATTACCGGATGAGAATTTGATAAGTACAAGAGCCTCAAAGCAAGGACAAAGCTCAACCGGGGCAAAAGAGTGATATCGAGAAATCTGATTACTCGTGAACCTTGAGGATGGGTGCGGTAATCAAGAGAAAGTCAAGAGTCGAAGCAATGAACACGGATCATCAAAAATCATGACGGAAAAGGACATATGACAAACATGCCTAAGGCGCATAGCATAATCATGTAGGCATAAAGGCATTTAAGACAAACATGTGCATATCATGATAACATCATGCGTGACATATATAGGTACTCCAATTAGAACAAGAAGATGTGATGATAGTTGTATTGAATTGAAGGAAAAGACACCTAGTTCCACCAGACGACAGGTTTTGGTATGTTGATGTTTTATTTCTGTTTTTCAAAAATCAACTCATATTGCGAGAGGTGAGTTGAGCCTCAGGGCATGCTGAGGTAATTTCAATTTCTGTTTGTCAAAACTCAACTCATATTGCAAGAAATGAGTCGAGCCTCAAGACACGTTGAGGTATTTTCAATTTATGCTTTTCAAAAAAATCAACTCATATTGCGAGAGGTGAGTTGAGCCTCAGGGCACGCTGAGGTATTTTCAATTTCCGTTTTTCAATTTATGCTTTTCAAAAATCAACTGATATTGCGAGAGGTGAGTTGAGCCTCAGGACATGCTGAGGTAATTTCAATTTCTGTTTTCTTCAATTTATGTTTTTCGAAAATCAGCTCATATTGCGAGAGGTGAGTTGAGCCTCAGGGCACGCTGAAGTATTTTCAATTTTTGCTTCTGCTTTTCAAAAAAATCAACTCATATTGCGAGAGGTGAGTTGAGCCTCAAGACACGCTGAGGTAATTTCAATTTATGTTTGTCAAAAAAAAATCAACTCATATTGCGAGAGGTGAGTTGAACCTCGGGGCACGCTGAGGTATTTTTAGTTTATGTTTTAAATTGACTCATATTGCGAGAGGTGAGTTAAGCCTTTTAATTTTTGTTTTTCAAAAATCAACTCATATTGCGAGAGGTGAGTTGAGCCTCAGGACACGTTGAGGTAATTTCAATTTCTGTTTTCAAAATTCAACTCATATTGCGAGAAATGAGTTGAGCCTCAAGATACGTTGAGGTAATTTCAATTTCTGTTTTCAAAATTCAACTCATATTGCGAGAAATGAGTTGAGCCTCAAGACACGTTGAGGTATTTTCAAAATCAACTTTTCAAATTAAGTTTCAAAAAATCAACTCATATTGCGAGAGGTGAGTTGAACCTTTTAATTTTGTTTTTGAAATCAACTCATATTGCGAGAGGTGGGTTGAACCTTTTAATTTCTATTTTTCAAAAATCAACTCATATTGAGAGGTGAGTTGAACCTTTTAATTTCTATTTTTCAAAAATCAACTCATATTGCGAGAGGTGAGTTGAACCTTTTAATTCTGTTTTTCAAAAATCAACTCATATTGCGAGAGGTGAGTTGAGCCTTTTAATTCTGTTTTTCAAAAATCAACTCATATTGCGAGAGGTGAGTTGAGCCTCGGTCATATGTCGAGGTATTTTCAAAATCGCTTTTCAAATTAAGTTTCAAAAAGATCAACTCACATTGCGAGAAGTGAGTTGAGCTTTAGCTCATGTCTTGAGCTATTTTTCGATTCTGTTTTTAATGTCTAGTTTTGCGAGAAATGAGTTGAGCTCAGGATCACACACCGAGTAAAGAATAAAGACCGGAGCTGGTTGAAGATGCCAGATTTTGTCTCTCTGAAGTTGCAGTGGAGCTGATCGAAGATATAAGATCTTGCCTTTCTGAAGTTGCAGAAGAAAATACCACAAACCTCGCTTCCCTGAAGTTGTAGCGGAACATATTGAAAATATCAGATCTCATCTCTCGAAGTTGCGAAGAAGAGAGATCACGACGGATCTTACATCCTCGAAGATGCGAGTAGATTGAAAACACAAGTTTCTATCTCTTTGAAGTCACAGTGGAATGAACCAAAGCTACAAGATGCTCTAGACTAGTAAGAGACTGCCCGGAAAAGAAGAGTGCCAAAGAAGTCAACAATTGGCAAGACCGGGCAAAATTGGCCTTTCATTATGTCTTTGCTCTATTCCCATTACACGATAATGAGCAAAGAGGGCATTGTTGTAGGCCAATTTTGGCCCAAATACAACCAAATACCCACCCCAATTTCAAGAGCCCAACTCCCACATCAAATGACCCAAACAACAAAAAAACCTAAAGCCCACCTAGCCCAACAAACTAAACATTTTCAGCAGCAAAAAAAACCCTAGCCACCAAGTTTTCAGCCGCCACTCCCCAACCTTTGCCACCATACCCCCAAGCGTCTGACATTGCTCCACCTTGTCGGCCACCACGCCCCGCGCATGCCCACGCCCTTCAAGAAATAGCAGACAAACAAAGCAGAAGCAAGAATGGCAAAAATAATAAAAAAACATGTAAACGGGTTATAAAACCTGATTCAAAAGCATTGTAAAAAGGGGGATTTTAGAAAGATTGAAAAAGAGACGAACACAAAAATCCCTCCGAACTTCGAATACAAAGAAAAAATCAATAAAAAGGTTTGCATTTTTTTCTCTCTTCTTTCGAATATTTTTTTTCCTTGTTTTTTTTCTTCTTTCTATATACATATACATATATATTATTAAAACAAAAAACAAAAAATTACCTTTTGAACTTCAGGCCACCATGTGCGGTGGCCGTGACAGATAATGGCGTGACCAGCGGCGGTGGCCAGATGACCTGGATTCCACCGGAGAAGAAAAGGCTTGAGAGGATTTTAAGGGAGGGGAAGAGAACATGGAAGCTTTTTTGTTTTTTTTTATATTGGGGGTTGAAAATGAAACAAAAAAAAATCTTTGTTCTTAAATAATGGAGTTAAACGGCACTATTTCATTTGGTGGGTGGAGTTTGTGCACTTTCCTAAAAGGAAATTTATGTGTTTAGTCCTCCTCCTCGCAACCTCATTCAATTAACCCCATTTTCTATCTTCTTTTGTTTTTTTAAATTTGGCCCTCAGATCTTGTTTGGTTTTGTTTTGATCCCTAATTAACTATCCAATATTTATACTTTTATATCCTGAATTGTCATTTGTTTTTACCCATGTCCTAAATCTATTTAATTCATTTATTAACCTTATTTAAATGTTTCATTTATATGTTATTTCAGATATTTTATATATTGTTTATTTACATCATTATTGTAAATATTTTATATGTATATATTTTTGTACATTTCCTAATATTTTCTTTTATTGTAGATATTCTTATTCTTATTCTTATTATTATTATTATTATTATTATTATTATTATTATTATTATTATATGCATATATATGAAGTATCTTTTATGTACATATTATTTTATATTATCATTACCAAGTATATCACTTTCTTCTTATTATTAGTACATGATTTGTTTTATTTTCTTTTTGGAAATATTATTATTATTGTTATTCTAGTTTCTTGTATTCCATGTACATATTTTTTATACCATCCTATGTATATATTTTTAAATACTATATTGTATATATATATATTCTTAATACCATATTGTGTATATATCATTATTACATTTATTTTATTCCTACTATGTTTGTTATTAACATCAAGACATATATTTTATTATATTTGTGTACATATTTTATATATAGTATTATTTTAGTATATCATTATAATTATTATACCCATTATTTTCACTATTATCACTTATTATTTTATATTACTATGTATTTATTCTTCATTCGTCATGTGCACACATCTTTCATATGTATATAGGTATATATTATGTATATATTTTAACATTATTAGTTATATTTTTACTATCAAACATTATGTATAGTTTACACACATACTCTTAATATCATGTATCTACATTCATTATTTCCATTTCATATTTAATTCTAGTATCATATATGTCTTTATTGTTTATAATATTATTGTCACATTTATATTCGCTTCAATGTACCTCTAGATTTGTCTTTTATTTATATGTATTTATTAATTTGCTTTACATTGTTTGAACATACTTACTCGTGTTTTTATTTCCATAAGCAAGGCAACGCATCGATTTAAACACTATGTCATCGATTTCATCGCTATGTTGGGTGAATATCAATCGACTCGTGTTAAAAGCGGTATATCCTTCTCAAAAAAGGAAGCTTGAAATTTCTCGTGTTTTACTCGGTCACGATTCAATGTTACTTTGAACTCGCAATTTTGAAAATTAAGACAACACTTGTTTATAAGATACCAATTTTGGGCGTCGCGAGGTGCTGATACCTTCCTCGCAGCGTGGCGACTCGAACCTAAATTTTCTCTGGATTTTAACGTAGACCTAAACTCAGCCTTTTATTTGTTTTAATAAGAGATCTAATAGGTGTCCGATCACACCTAGGAAAAAGGATCGGTGGCGACTCCCTGTTTATTTCAAAAAAATTAAACATCAGATTTCAAACTTTTTTAATAAATCGCCACAATTAGCGACCAAGCTAAGCTAAAATTTTTACGTCGCTACAACAACCCAATCCACTAAGTGATGCATGACTAAAAACAACATACTCTTTCCTGGATTTAGGCTAAGTCAATACATGAGCTTCTGTAAACATATTTTCAACAGTTCAAAACTCTATAGACATTTCTCCAATCAAATAAACTCAACATTTTCTATAATAACTTGGTCATTAGTAAAGTAATTATTGAAAAGTTCTTAACGAAACGACGATAATAACCAACTAAGCCTAGAAAACTATGTACCTCAAAAACAGTCTTTAGAGCTTCCCAATTAACGATAGCAGAAATATTACTCAGATCAACATGAATTCCTTTTGCAGAAACTAAGTGACTGAGAAATCCAATTTCACGAAGCCAAAACTCACATTTACTGAACTTTATACAATTGTTTCTTGCGTAAAATTTGTAGAACAATTTGTAAATACTAAGCATGCTCGGATTCTATTTTAGAATAGATTAGGACATCATCAATAAATACAACCACAAATCTATCTAAATGAGGTTAAAAACTCAATTCATTAAATCCATAAAAGCAGCAGAAGCATTTGTTAATCCGAATGGATTACCAGAAATTCATAATGACCATAACGAGTTTTGAAAGCAGTTTTTGGTATGTCGACATCTTTAACTCGTAACTGATAATAACTTGACCTGAGATCTATTTTCGAGCATATTGTCACACCTTTCAGCTGATCAAATAAATCGTCGATCTGAGATAAAGGATATTTATTCTTTATTGTAACATTGTTCAACTTCCTGTAATCAATACATAATCTCAACAACTTGTGTTTCTTTTTCACAAATAACACAGGTGTACCACAAGGAGATACACTCGGTCGAATAAAGCCTTTGTCTAATAACTCTTGCAACTGTGCTTTAAGTTCTTTCAGTTCAGTTGAAGTCATTCAGTGTAGTGAGATCAATATCGATACAGTTCTAGATACCTAATCAATAACGAATTTAACTTCAAATTCTAGAGGCAATCTCGATAAATCCTCTGGAAAGACACCTATAAAATGATTTACAATCGGTACCTGATCGAGCTTTGACTTTGAATCTCAAGTATCAAGAATATAGGCTAAAAACACCTCACAACCCTTTTGAATTAGTTTATTTGCTTAAATAGTTGAAATAACTCCAGTAACAATGTCTGATCCATTAGACTCAACTGTAATCATTTCACATGTTTGGCATCTTAAATCAATCCATTTTTGTCTACAGCTTATCACAACATCATGTAGCGTCAACCAATCCATTTCCATAATGATATCAAATTCTCGAAAGGGTAAAAACATCAAATCAGTAAGAAAATCACAGCCCTGAATTCTCAGTGGACAATTATGACATATTGAATTAACTAACACACTATGAGCTAGTGGATTAGTAACTCTGACATCAAACTCTGTTAACTCAGCAAGTAAATTCTTATCTATTACTAATGTTGTGCAAATATATGAATAAGTTGTCTCGGGGTCAATCAATGCATACACAGTAATATCAAAGAGAAAGAATGTACTGTAAATAATGTCAGGTGTAGTAGCTTCCTATCTGGCTCGGATAGCGTATGCTTGTGCAGGAGCTCTAGCCTCTGATCAGACAGTTGTGTCTTTAGTGCCAACGTGATTTGCTCCAGTATTATTACCCTGGCCTGGATGTCTACTCTTCCAAGGTGTTGAGATTTGTTTTTCATTTTTTTCTTCATTTTCTCCGGCTAACCTGGAACAATGTCTCACAAAATGATTTGTTGAGCCACATCTGTAATATGCACTTATTTTAGTCCTGTATTTACCGACATGTAATCTACCATAATGTTCACATGCAGAGATCGGAACATTTCAGACATTCGCCATGTTGTCATCAGGTTTAAAATGAGACTTTGAATCATGTTACACTAACTTGTTTTTACTCAAAAATCTAGACGGTGAAGTAATACGGCTAAAATATTCTTTTAACTTATTTACCGGTGAAATAGAAAATGACTTGGAAAAACTTCTTTTACCAAAATCCCAAGCATTTCTTTCTCTCTGTTTCTTATTGTTATACACTTCCTCCATCTTTTGAGGCTGGTCAAATAATACCACGAATTGTCGTATTTAAGTTTCTCCGATCATCATTTTGATTTCATCATTTAAACCATATTCGAATCTGATGTACATTTCTTCCTCATTCAGAACAATTTTGTGAGCATATTTACTGAAATGTACAAACTCTCTTTCATATTCAGCTACGAATTTGTTTCCCTATCTCAGCTCAAGAAATTCCTTTTTCTTCCGATCTAGATAACGTTAAGTTTTAAAGAAATCCCAATTAACATTTTCCCATGGTACTATAGCTGTCAACGTCGACCACCAACTATAAGCTTCATCTTTTAATAACAATACAACATTTCTCAAATAATCGTTAAGAGAGCAATTTATTTCATCAAAAAATCGTTGGATATTCTTAAGCCAATATTTGGTTTTAGCAGAATCCTTATCAGTTCTGTCTCTAAATTCCTCAGGCCCACACTTTTTAACTTTATCAATAGGGATCCGTCGATTCATTTCGATCATTTGAGGGGTTGGAACTAACACAGGAGGTACTACAGTGGGTGAAGGTTGTTGAGCCACAGGAGTGGTTAGCATGAATTCTGTGAACCATTGACCCATTAACCCAAAGAAAATGTTTTTGACTTCATTTTCTAACATTTGAAGAATCTGTAAACTAGGACTGGCTTCTTGTTTAGTAGTTGAAACATTACTATTAACCTCATCAGGGTCAGCATGATCGATTTTTGCTTACTTCTTTAATATCTATAAGAAAAACAATAGTTAGATCAGACCAATCAAATATCATACTATCACAGGAATATATGACATGTAATTTTTAAACTCTAAACACGTTGCGTTCAGTCCGAGAATCTACTAAACGGTAGCTCTGATACCTCTAAATGTAACACTCCTTACCCGACCCAATCATTGGACCCGAGTGAAGAGATGCTATAGTAACATTCAATAACCGATAACCACTTACTAAACAATACTTACTTAATTGTTATTCTATATAATCAAACATATTAAATTTTAAACTCTAAAAGTACCTAATTGTAAAATCCAAGCATATAATAAGATATGTTTACAAAATTTCTAAAATTTTAATGAAAATATTGAAAATCCATAGTTGGTATCGAAATTGAAACGATATCTTTCTAAGAGTCGATACCAAAATTGATTATTGTTCCTTTGCAAAATAAAAGGTATCTATATTTATTTTAGGGTATCGATATTGTATGAAAAAGTATCGATACTTAAATAAAAAATTGATACCATCTTTGCATTCTGTTTGTTTTAAAACTGTTCATATGGTTAAGTATCGATACCAAATGTCAAAATATCAATACTTGTTTTTAAAATAGTAAAACCTCATCTTCAAAAGTTCAATTCATGCCAAAATTCACCTATCCAAACATCTAATAGACTAACCAATGGGTTTTCATTGACACCACATGTAACACCCTTAACCCGTATCCGACGCCGGAATAGAGTTACAAGGCATTACTGGACAATACATCTCATTCATGTACATTTATACAATCATAAACAAAATTCATTCACAATGCCCTTTACGAGGCCCTACAAGGCCTTAAAACATGTTTAAGAGTGGTTCGGGACTAAATCGATCACATATAAAAATTTCCAAACACTTAAAAAAATTTCATGAAACCATAGGTCACACGCTCGTGTGAACAGGCCGTGTGCCTCACACGGCCACCTGACAAGCCCGTGGCGCAGGCTTTGTGAAAATAGGGCATACATACTGACTTGTACCACACGACCGAAGACATGCCCGTGTGCCTTAGCCGTGGTCAAAACTGACTTGGGTCACACGACTAACAACACATCCACATGTCTAGCCAGTGTACCCTTCGAAATGGTCACACACGCCTATGTGCTAAGGCTGTGTGCCTCACACGGCCACCAGACACGCCCATGTGTCTAAGCCATACTCGAGATTGACTTTAAATTGTAGGACTACCCTAGGGTCACACGACCGTGTAACATGACCATGTGTCGCACACAGCTGAGACACACGCCCGTGTCTCTGCCCATGTGGACAAAAATAGGCCATTTGAAAAGCCAATTTTTCCATCCTTTTCTCATGCATATCATTCAAACTATATAATACCATTTCAAAACATTTATAAACAACCAAAAACCAACCAATATGTGCACATATCATGTCATCTATACATAACCATCTCAATTACTCAATTCCATAACCAAAGCATGTCATTTCAATATACTAAAATCATCTAGATTGCATAACTTCTAAATGCATTTTATCATCATCTTAACACCTATTACATGCCATAAAACTTACCATTTCCAAATCTCATAACTAATCCATCACATAAGCATTATATACATCATATAACTTACCAAACACTTAATTCAAGGCAACTTTAATGGCTATACATACCAAATTTACAAGCCAAATCTCATGGCTAACATCATGACTCAAAATATACCAAAATATCACTAGCCTATACATGCCATATACCATATATACAAGATTACAAAAAATACCAACTAGATAATCGATAATGTAATGACGTATTCCTGACGATCCCCGAGTCTGCACTAGCTTCAATAATGTATAAAAAACAAACAAATAACACACAGTAAGCTTCATAGCTTAGTAAGTTCGTACAAAAAATACTCAACAATTCATATTATCTAAATCATCAACTAATAAACACTTAATAGTTCTCATATCTTCATTCAATTCTAATCCATAACCATTTATCATGTATATACCATTTCATCAAGTTTCATACACATAGTATCAACTACCACATAGGTATTGTACATACCTATAGTTTCCCTTATTTATTTATTTCATCCTCACCTCTTTATTCAATACGATAAATCGTTCGGAAATCTTTCAATGCTTTAAGAACTCACACACTTAGTGCATAAATGTTTAGCCGAAGCTATAACGATATCACACACTTAGTGCCATCACATTGAATCAAAGCTATCTTGGTATCACACACTTAGTTGCCACATAAAACCAAAGTTATTTCAATTCGCACACTAAGTGCTATATATAGCCGAAGTTATCTCGAAATGCACACTAAGTGCCAAACATCGTAGACTTGTTGTCGTGCACAGTCATAGTCCCAAATATACAATTTATGCATTATTAAAGCATTAAAAACATAATTTTAACTTCATTTATCACGTATGAACTTACCTTGTACTCGGAATGGACGAATCGGATCGATTACTCAATAACATTCGATTTTCCTTGCTCTAAATCCAAATTCTTTCTTTCTTGATCTATATGTATTCAAAATTAACGCATTTAATCACCAATTCATTGAGTTTCATCCATAAACACATATTTGGGCATTTTTGCACTTTAGCCCTTAAAGTTACGTATTTTGACATTTTAGTCCTTATTATATAAAACACCAAATATACAAAATTTCATCAAAACCATGCCTTAGCCGAATCTTCCTAAGGTTCCTAGCATCCCAAAACTTTCATTTATTTACACAATTAACCCCACATTTTCACATTTTCACAAATTAATCCTTAATATGCATTTTTACTCAAAATCACTTTACAAAACATGTATATTAAGCACCAAGCTTTCATTATTCATCATCAAACATTCAAAAACTCAAGCATTCATCAATAAAAACTTTCAAAATCATCTAAAAATTTAGAAATTTAATCATGGGCTTGATAAAACACAAAGCAACGATCTCAAAAATATAGAAATTATCAAAAATCAAACAAAAACGAACCTTTAATCAAGCTTGGAAGTAGCCGAATATAAAACATATGAGCCCTAAATTTTATTTCTTCAATTTTGGCAATAATAGATGAACATAACACTAAATTCATGTTTTGTTTTATTTAATATACATTAACACATCAATTACTATTTTACCCTTGGCTTAATAACTTATAATTCATCCATTTTAAGGTCATTTATGACCAATCCCACTATCCATGGTCAAATTATAACATAAGGACCTTTCATTTAATAAGCCATGACAATTAAGCACTTTTATCATATAGAATGTAACTTTTTCATTTTACGCGATTTAGTCATTTTCTCAAATTAACCATTTAAATAATAAAATTAACACACCAAACTTTCACAGATATCTAATCTCATGCCATAAATACACAAAATAATTTAAGATATTTTTCTGACTCGGATTTGTGGTCCCAAAACTACTATTTCGACTAGGGTCTAAACCAGGCTGTTACAATTCTCCTCTTCTTAGGGATTTTCGTCCCCGAAAATCTTACCAGCAAATATGTTCAGGTATTGCTCTCTCATAGCATCTTTAGGCTCCCACGTAGCCTCTTCGACTCTGTGTCGATGCCATAACACTTTTACTAATGTAATTCTTTTATTTCTCAGTTTTTTGTTCTCACGAGCTAAGATTCGAATCTGTTCTTCACTATATGATAAATCTGACTGAATCTCAATTTTGATCGGGGAAATAATATGCGAAGGATTGGATCTGTATCGTCGAAGCATTGACATATGAAATAAATTATGTATCTTTTCTAACTCAGACGACAATGCTAATTGATAAACAACTGATCCAACTCGCTCGATGATCTCATACGGCCCAATGAATCTTGGACTCAATTTACCTTTATGACCGGATCGAAGTATTTTCTTCCACGGTGTGACTTTCAAAAACACTTTGTCTCCAATCTGAAACTCAATATCTTTCTGTTTCAAATCTGCATACAATTTCTGACGATCTAGTGCTGCTTTCAGACTATCACGAATCATTTTCACTTTCTGTTTGGTTTTTTTTTATCAAATCAACTCCATATATTTTATTCTCACTGAGCTCAGTCAAATACAAAGGTGTTCGACATTTTTGACCATACAATGCTTCGTAAGGTTCCATTTTTATACTCGATTGATAACTATTATTATACGCAAATTCAATCAATGGCAAGTATCGTTCCCACTTACCTTCAAACTCAATAATGCAACATCTCAACATATCCTCGAGTGTCTGAATAATCTGCTCAGATTGTCCATCCGTCTGTGGATGAAAAACAATACTAAAGTGTAGCTTTGTACCTAATGCATCTTGCAGTTTCTTCCAAAATCGCGATGTAAATCTCAGATCTCTATCTGAAACAATAGAAATAGGTACTTCTTTTAATCTCACAACCTCGGAAATGTACAATTCAGCAAGTTTATCAAGTTAATAATCCATACGCACCGGAATGAAATGAGCTGATTTTGTCAATCTGTCAATTATAACCCAGATCGTATTTTTCTTACCCGGAGACAGGGGCAAACCCGATATAAAATCTATAGTGATTTTATCCTATTTCCACTCAGGAATCATAATCGGCTGAAGTAACCCAGATGGTACTTGATGCTCAGCTTTGACTCGCTGACAAATTAAGCATTTCGTAACAAGTTTAGAGATATCACGTTTCATACCATACCACCAATAGAGTTGTTTCAAATCGTTATACATTTTCGTGCTTCCCGTATGTACAGATAAATGACTACTATGAGCTTCATTCAAAATCATCTGAATTAACTCCAAATTTCTCGGAACACATATTCGACCTTTAAATCTCAAACAATCATCATTATCAACTTGAAATTCTGAATCAAGGTTTGAATCACACTAAACTCGTTTTGCTAACATTTCATTATCAACTTTTTAAGCCTCACAAATCTGTTGTAAGAACATTGGTCTCGCTTTCAACTCAGTTACAATCAAGCCATTATTAGATAAAGCAAATTGAGTATTCATTGCACCCAGAACAAATAAGGATTTCTGGCTTAAAGCATCAGCAACACCATTTTCTTTTCCCGGATGGTAGTCAATCACCAACTCGTAATCTTTTAACAGTTCTAGCCATCTCCGTTGTCACAAATTCAAATCTTTCTGAGTCATCAAATATTTCAAACTCTTGTGATCAGAATAAACAAGGCATTTCTCGCCAAACAAATAATGACGCCAAATTTTTAATGCAAACACTATAGCTGTGAACTCTAAATCTTGCGTCGGGTAATTCTTTTTATGCGGCTTCAACTGTCTCAAGGCATAAGCTATGACTTTTCCTTCCTACATCAAAACACAGCCCGGACCATTCAACAATGCATCACTATAGATTACGAATTCTTTACCCAATTATGGCTGTACTAATACTAGAGCTTCGGTCAATAAAGCTTTTAGCTGATCAAAACTTTTTTGACAATTCTCGAACCATTCAAAATTTACATCTTTCTGAAGCAATCTCGTCAGCGGATTCACAATCCTCAAAAAGTCTTTCACAAATCGTCTATAGTAACCAGCTAGTCCCAGAAAATTATGGACTTTAGATACATTTCTCGGAGGCTTCCAATCTATTATTGCAGAAATCTTGCTCGCATCAACTCGAATACCCGATGCTGACACAATATACCCCAGAAAACTAACTTCATTCAACCAAAATTCACATTTACTAAACTTTGCATATAACTGCTTATCTCTCAAAGTCTGCAATACAATTCTCGAATGCTCGGCATGCTTAATTTCATTAAATCAAGATATCATCTATGAATACAACAACAAATCGATCTAGATACGGTCTGAAAATCCAGTTCATTAAATCCATAAAGATAGCAAGTGCATTCGTTAGTAAAAAAGGAATAACTAAAAATTCATAATGACCATACCTCATTTTAAAAGCAGTCTTTGGCACATCGGAGTCTTTAACTCGCAACTGTTAATAACCCGATCTCAAATTTATCTTTGAAAACACTGAAGCTCCTTTCAATTGATCAAACAAATCATCAATTCGTGGTAGAGGGTATTTTTTCTTGATTGTCACTTTATTCAATAGTCTGTAGTCAATACACATTCTCATCGTGCCATATTTTTTTTTCACAAACAATACAGGAGCACCCCACAGTGAAAACCTCAGTCGTGCAAATCCTCTATCAGTTAATTCTTGCAATTGAGCTCTTAATTCTTTTAACTTTGTTGGAGCCATTCTGTACGGAGCTATCGATATCAGCGTTGTACTCGGCATTAGCTTAATACCAAACTCAACCTCTCAAATCAGTGGTAAACCCGGTAACTCTTCAAAGAACACATCTGTATAGTCACATACAACTGGCACTAATTCAATTTTCTTTTCAGTCACTTTCGAATCAAGCACATAAGCAAAATAAGCTTCACAACCCTTTCTCACATATTTCTGAGCTAACATTGAAGAAATCACTGCTGGCAAACCATTCAGATCATCTGACTCAATTCTAATAATTTTATTATTCTGACATCTCAAATCTATCGTCTTTCTTTTTCAATTCACAACAGCATTATGCAACGTTAGCCAATCCATACCCAGAATTATATCAAACTCATCAAATGGTAACAATATCAAATCAGCTGGAAAGTAATTATCCCAAATCATCAATGGATATTCTTGCACACTTTATCAACCAAAACACACTTGCCTAAGGGGTTCGATACTCTAATTACAAATTTAGTAGACTCTACAGGTAAAGTCTTGCTGGATACCAAAGTCACACATACATATGAATGAATTGATCCTGGATCTATTAATGCAATAACTTTGGTATCATAGAGAGTAAAAGTACTGGTGATAACATCTGGAGATGACACTTCTTCGCAAGCGCGAATAGCGTAGGCTCGTGCAGGTACTCTAGCATTAGATCTTGCAGCAGTGTCTCGTGTCACACCTCTACTACCACTTATAATTCCCGTGTTTCTAGGTGGTCTACCTCTAACTGTAGTGTTACTCCGCCTTGTGTTCTGAGTATTATCTTTTCCAGCTAACTCTGGGCAATCTTTAATAAAATGATCTAGTGAACCACAACTGTAACAAGCTCTGTTGTTATTTTTCACCTAGCAATCTCCAAAATGCCATCTTCCACACTGTTGACCCTTAGGTTTAACATATTTTACATTGCCAACACTTGATACTGATGTGGCTTGAGCTTTTGGGTTAGTGTATTGCTTCCCGCGATCTCTATTTTGATATCCTGCTGAAGCTATCGATCGATTAATATAGCCTCTAGATTTCTTTGATGAGGAATGATAAGATTTATTCATCGATCTCTTCCTCGAACCTCTTGCCTCTAAATCAACTTTTTTCTTTTTTTATTATTGAGATCCTCGGCTTTACAAGCTATTTCAACTAACATAACAAATTCTTTGATTTCTAGAATCCAGACTAGAAGTTTTATATCTTCATTCAATCCATCAACGAATAGTTTACACATGATCTCTTCAGTAGACACATATTCCCAGGTATATTTTCTTAACCGTACGAATTCTCTTTCATACTCAGTGACAGTCATTCGGCCCTACTTCAATTCTAAAAACTCTTTATGTTTCTGATAGAGAAATCTTTGGCTTATATATTTCTTACGAAACTTGGATTGAAAGAATTCCTAGGTAATTCGTTCTCTAGGAACCACCGATGTTAACGTTTTCCACCAATGATATGCATTATCCCTCAACAACGATACAACACATTTGATACATTCCTCTGGATTATATGACAATTCATCAAATACTTTGATCATGTTCTCAAGCTAGAATTTTACTTTTTTGTATCGCCATCAACTGTAGCCCAAAACTCTTCAGCTCTGTGTTACGAATCTTATCCATTGGCGGCTTACTCAATCGAATTGGATCTATTACTTGTAGCACAATTGGGATTTGTTAAGGAACAGGTGGGGTGGAGGTTGTTGTGTAGCCGGATTCTTTCGTATGAATTCCGTAAACCACTCACTCATTTGGAAGAAGGCTTGCTTAGCCTCTCATCCCTAACTACTAGAAATAGGCCTAAAATTGGCCGGCACTGCACCTCGAGTGGAAGCGGGCACACCACATCGTCAGCTATGGCTCGTTCAGGATCTATTTTCTATATAAAAACACATTTTAATAGTTAGGAATCATCACACTATCACAATTCATATATATGGCTTGTATAGCTAAACTCTCACTCGCTACGTTAATTCTAGAATCGACTAAACCATAGCTCTAATACCAATTAAATGTAACACCCCTAACCTGTATCCGATGCCGAAATAGAGTTACAAGGCAATACCAGACAATACATCTCATTTACATACATTTATACAGTCATAAACAAAATTCATTCACGATGTCCCTTACGAGGCCCTAAAAAGCCTTAAAACATGTTTAAGAGTGGTTCGGGACTAAACGGATCACATATAAAAATTTTCAAACACATAGAAAAATTTCATGAAATCATAGGTCACACGCCCCTGTGAATAAGCCGTATGCCTCACACGACCACCTGACACGCCCGTGGCGCAGGCCGTTTGAAAACAGGGCATACATACTGACTTGTACCACACGACCGAAGACATGCCCGTGTGCCTTAGCCGTGGTCAAAACTGACTTGGGTCACACGACTAACAACACATCCACGTGTCTAGCCAGTGTACCCTTCGAAATGGTCACACACGCCTATGTGCTAAGGCTGTGTGCCTCACACGGCCACCAGACACGCCCATGTGTCTAAGCCATACTCGAGATTGACTTTAAATTGTAGGACTACCCTAGGGTCACACGGCTGTGTAACATGACCGTGTGCCACACATGGCTGAGACACACGCCCGTGTCTCTGCTCGCGTGGACAAAAATAGGCCATTTGAAAAGCCAATTTTGCCACACTTTTTTAATGCATATCAATCAACCTATATAGTACCATTTCAAGACATTTATAAACAACCAAAAACCAACCAATATGTGCACATATCATGTCATCTATACATAACCATATCAATTACTCAATTCCATAACCAAAACATGTCATTTCAATATACTAAAATCATTTAGATTGCATAACTTCTAAATGAATTTCATCATCTATCTTAACACCTATTATATGCCATAAAACTTACCATTTTCAAATCCCATAACTAATCCATCACATAAGCATTATATACATCATATAATTTACCAAACACTTAATTCAAGCCAACTTTAATGGCTATACATACCAAATTTACAAGCCAATCTCATGGCTAACATCATGACTCAAAATATACCAAAATATCACTAGCCTATACATGCCATATACCATATATACAAGATTACCAAAAATACCAACTAGATAATCGATAGTGTGATGATGTATTGCCGACGATCCCCGAGTTTGCACTAGCTTCAATAATCTATAAAACACAGACAAATAACACACAGTAAGCTTCATAGCTTAGTAAGTTCGTACAAAAAATACTCAACAATTCATATTATCTAAATCATCAACTAATAAACATTTAATAGTTCTTATCTCTTCATTCAATTCTAATCCATAACCATTTATCATGTATATACCATTTCATCAAGTTTCATACACATAGTATCAACTACCACATAGGTATTGTACATACCTGTGCTTTTCCACATTTATTTATTTCATCCTCACCTCTTTATTCAATACGTTAAATCGTTCGGAAATCTTTCAGTGCTTTAAGAACTCGCACACTTAGTGCATAAATGTTTAGCCGAAGTTATAACGATATCGTACACTTAGTGCCATCACATTGAATTGAAGCTATCTCAGTATCGCACACTTAGTGCCACATAAAACCAAAGCTATTTCAATTCGCACACTAAGTGCTGTATATAGCCGAAGCTATCTTGAAACGCACACTAAGTGCCAAACATAGAAGACTTGTCATCGTATATAGTCGTAGTCACAAATATACAATTTATGCATTATTAAAGCATTAAAAACATAATTGTAACTTCATTTATCACTTACGAACTTACCTCGTATTCGGAATGGACGAATCAGATCGATTACTTAATAACTTTCGATTTTCCTCACTCTAAATCTGAATTCTTTCTTTCTTGATCTATATGTATTCAAAATTAACCCATTTAATCACCAATTCATTCAGTTTCATCCAAAAACACATTTTGGGTATTTTTGTACTTTAGCCCTTAAAGTTACATATTTTGACATTTTAGTCCTTATTACACAAAACACCAAATATACAAAATTTCATCAAAACCATGACTTAGCCAAATCTTCCTAAGGTTCCTAGCAACTCAAAACTTTCATTTATTCATACAATTAACCCCGCATTTTTACATTTTCACAAATTAATCCCTAATATGCATTTTTACTCAAAATCACTTTACAAAACATGTATATCAAGCACCAAGCTTCCATTATTCATCATCAAACATTCAAAAGCTCAAGCATTCATCAATGGAAACTTTCAAAATCATCAAAAAATTCAGAAATTTAAGCACGGGATTGATAAAACACAAAGTAACGATCTCAAAAATATAGAAATTATCAAAAATCGAACAAAAACGAACCTTTTGTCAAGCTTGGAAGTAGTCGAATATCAAAACATATGAGCCCTAACTTTTCTTTCTTTAATTTCGGCAATAATAGATGAACATAACACTAAATTCATGTTTTGTTTTATTTAATATACATTAACACATCAATTACTATTTTACCCTTGGCTTAATAACTTATAATTCATCCATTTTAAGGTCATTTATGATCAATCCCACTATCCATTGTCAAATTATAACATAAGGACCTTTCATTTAATTAGCCATGGCAATTAAACACTTTTGTCATATAGAATGTAACTTTTGCTTTTTAAACGATTTAGTCTTTTTCTTAAATTAACCATTTAAACGATAAAATTAACACACCAAACTTTCACAGATATCCAATCTCATGCCATAAGCACACCAAATAATATTAAAATATTTTTTGACTCAGATTTGTGCTCTCGAAACCACTATTCTGACTAGGGTCTAAACCGGGCTGTTACACTACAATTCAATAATCACATCAATATCACATTTAAAATCAAAGCAATGGTATTCAAAGTGTTCATACACCATTATCATTTCATACCAAAACATCACCATAATATATATATATATATATATATATATATATATATATATAATATCTTAAAAATCTTAGAATTGTATGCAAGTGATTTATGAATGCAATACATTTTTGGTTTAACAGAAAAGATCCTACCCCACCGTTACATACCATAGTAAGAGTTTCCTAGAAGTCATTCATCTGTACACACCAAGTTGTGGATAAACCACAAATTTGTAGGTTAATATGTTGCCAAATGGTTGTAAGTGCACAACATATTTTACATATGAGAGTTGCCAGAATGTGGGTGGATGAACCACCAATTTTGTAGGTTAATACGCTGCTAGATGGTTGTGAATACACAACATAATTGTAGATAAGAGCTACCAGATAGCCTGGGGATAAATCACCATAGTTGAAGATTTACTAATTTTCCAGAACTTTCCCCTTTCAAAGTTTTTTGCCCCATGCAATGCATCATGGCATGCTTATAAAAGATCAAGATGGTAGAGAATAAAATACATACAATAGATCAATATGACGGTAAAAGGTATGCTTTTAACTAACCAACAAGGAGCAAAACATATGCTTTTTATGGATTAAATTTAACGGTATCCTATGGCATGTTGAACATAAAATAAAAAATATAGATGTTGTAACACCCCCATACCTGACCCGATCATCGAGTCAGGTCATCAGGATGTCACATTCGTTACCGAAGCAATTACTAAAAATTTCAAATCAATTTATCATATTATTTAATTAATGTAGATCATTAACTAATTATAGTAATAATTGTATTTACGATAGAACTAATTATGAGTTAAAGGAGCTCATTAAAACATCCATAATTGATCAAAGACCAAATTGTAAAGTTCATAAAGATTTTTGAACTGTTGTCTCGACGTTGGGGTTTCCACGTAGTGACATGGCGAACTTATCATCGTGATGTCGTCTCCATTTTCCTACAAGTTTCATGCTTTATTTTTATTTATTTAATTTATATCATTACCTTAACCGTATTCAGATGTTATAACCGTCGCTTCATTTTACATATTATCTACATACATCTTTTTCTAATATCAAGTCCTCATAAAAACATAATATTCAATCAAAGATAACAAAGTTTATTAAATTAACACAAATATTAAAGTTTTACAAATAAGACCATTGGAGGACTTGTACTTGAAAAACTAGTTTACCCACTTTATGTATATTTCATATTTATTTCTAAATTGATCCAGTCAATTTAATTCTTCATAAAATTTTAACAAAGAATTCAATATCACATCAATTAACAATTATTTACTTATTATTTTATCAATTCGTTTAAAATATACTCACATGTATTAATTATTCCATCACCTACAACCATTTGAAACATTTCAAATTCATCTACTATGCATATTCATATATTTTTCCTCGTCCTTTCCATTCCATATCCTTTAGGTATATATTTGTTAAAATCTTTAGCTTTTAGTATATAACATGCTTATATGTAACATTATCTATAATTCCACTATTTACTTATGTGTTCATATAAAAGTTGTCCACTTGAGTCATAGTCACTTGTCACTAAATTATTTATATCTTGAGCTATAGAATTCAAAATTAAGATCTTCTTAATGTTTTTGAAATTAGACTCAAATATATTTTTACCATAAAAATTTTAGAATTTATAATTTAGTCAATCAGTACAGTAAATTATTCAAATTTGTCCCTGTTCTGCTGCTTGATAGTTTTGACCTTTCTTTACTAAAAATTAATTATCTCTTAGTACGGGGTTTGTATGATGTTTCCATTTGTTTATATTTAAAATAAACTCATTAAGAATTTAAACATATAAATTTAAACCCCTAATGATTTTTTTTACAATTTTTTATAATTTTCTAAAGTCAGAACAGGGGAACCTGAAATAAATCTTATCTTGTCTCACAAAAATTCATATATCTCATAATATGAAATTGTTTTGGTGACACCATTTCTTCTATGTAAAACTAGACTCAATATGCTTTAATTTCATACTTTAATTAACCTCTAATTCAATTTATACAATTTTTGGTGAATTTTCAAGTTCAGACTATTGTTGCTGTCCAAAACTATTTTAGTGCAAAATGTTGATAACTAAGTTTATAACACCTTCCTTCCTCTCTCTACAATATTTCCCATCACTTCCTCTTATTTCCTTTCACTAACATATTAAGAACATAAAAATTTATATAAGAAACTTCTACTTTAACATCATTTCCATGCTTTTTCAATAATATCAAACTTAAAAATATATTGAAATCTTGGTGTTCTTACCTTGTCCTATTAATTTCAAACTTTAACTTGATTTTCTCTCTCCTCCAACTTCTATTTTCTTGAATCCAAGGTGATTTTCTTGTTCTCCATAGTCTCCTTATCACTTTTCTCTCTCAGTGATTATGAAAATTCCTTGAAATTATAGGTGAAAATGGTGGATTTTTTGGTAGAAGGACCAAATTGTAAAGACAACAAACTTCTCTTCTCCTCACTCACGTTGGAAAGATGGGAGGATCCTCTCTTTTTTTCTTTTTTTTATTTATCTTTCTCTCATTTTATACTAGCTATTTATAATAAAATATTAGTAAAATATCTCATTAAAATATTAATAAAGTAATATTTATCTAATTAAATAATTATAACTATCATCAAAATATCTCCAACATCATCATTTTCTTCTAGAGTTCTCTCTCTTTCTAATTGACCATTTTTCCCTTTATGATCTTTTAAAATTTCATCTTTGAGTCATCACATAATTTGGTAAAATTGCAATTTAGTCCGTTATACTTTTTTTTCTTTTTTTTCACTTATTCAATTTGGTCCCTATTAATCCATTTTCCTTAATTTCTAGGTCCTTCTACCTTTAAGATATTTGTACTATTGGCCTTTCACTTCAAATTTTCCATATTTATACTTACGCCACAAAACTTTTCACATATTTACAATTCTAATCCATTCCTTAATTTAATACATTATGTCTTGCTTCTTGATTTAATTTTCTTGTGATATCTTGCAACTTTCGTTTTCATTAATCTTATACATTTTTTTTTGCTAAGATTTTATCTCATATTATTTACTACAAAGGGGGTTTTAAGGATGTTACAGATGCAACAAATATATATTTTACCCATATATCATGCATAATAATACAGTAAATGAGATCATTGATTTTGACATGGTTCATATATTTTACTCAGAGAAGTTCTAGTGTTCGATTACTGTTTGTCGAAGTATGATATGTAGGGAAAATTCTAAGTGAGTAAGGTATTAATTGTGGCTAGGTATGTAAGTCTGTGATTGTGCCTATAGGCAAAGTCTGTGTCTAGCGAGCTTGTTGGTTGGGCAGACTCCTCTATAAAGAACACGTCACCCCAGTTGCTAAATCTTTGGGTTAAGTTATTGTTTGAAAGGGCTATTTATTATTTTTATTACTTTGGTTGGATAACTTAGTTGGTCTGATGAGAATCAATTAGAATAAGACTAAGTTACCGTAGTTAATAAGACTTATATTTATGATGAGAGAGAAAGTTTATAATCACGAGAATCGATGAGGTTAGGGGGATAATTTGACTTATCCACTAAACCTAGCTTTCGTGTTTAGTTGTTTAAAGTTAGTATTGGCTTCTTAGGTAAGTTTTACATTTTTTTTTGCATCTATTCTTCCTTTCAAAATTTTTCTACACTTTCTCTCGAAAAACCTTAGACCAAAAACCTGATTGAAAATTTGTGTTCACTGTACTCAGCCGACTCCTTCGTTGTTTTAACACCTGGTCAATATCGATGAACCTTAGGTTATTTTCATGGTTATTTATATGACCTTAGAGCTACATGCTTTAATGTCAGTTTAAGGTGTAAGGAATGAAACTTCCTGAATCTGGGCTTTGTGATAATGTTTCTTGCAAGCTTGTTTAGTTTTTTGGTATAACGATATGATAAGTTTAAATATTTATATTATAGCTCAGGACACTCCTAAAGGTTCTTATGATAAGGGCAAAGGTCCTGCTGTTTAGACTTGTTGTATTTTCTGGTAAGTTCCTTCTTACTTTCATGTATATGTAATGCCTTGTTTATTTTTGTTTAAGGTAAGTATTCATATTCTATAAAGATGAAATGTCTGTACATGAGCGATGGATGTTTGTAGTTGTTAGTTTGGTTTGGCTTGTCTGTGTTAAAGGTGTAAGAACCTTTCTTCATGTTTAAGCCGCTACCCTCTACTTTTGACAAGGATAATATGGATTGGAAAATGAAAATGAATTCATGGCATTGCCTTCAAAGGAATAAGCATTGAACTGGCAGATCTTGATACATGAAAATGGTCGTGTAGCCTCTGGTAGGGCAAAAATTTTGTTGCAAACCAAATTGGCAAATCATGACAAAGGAATGTGAATGAAATGAACAATATGCCTTAACTATGGATTAGGGTATGTGGCTAACATGAAGAATGTTGTCTATATGGTCACATGGGCATGATATACATGCAAAAGGGAATAATGTTTGGGATATTGTTTGTTTGTGATTTGCTACCCACCAACTGGTGAACTGGGTATTTACGTTGAGTTGGGAAGGTTTTTTTTGAATCATGTATAATCGATGTAATGGGTATTTGCGTTGAGTTGGAAAGGTTTTGTTTGAATCATGTATAATCGATGTAATGTCTACTTCTAGAGCTCACTAAGTTCTGAACTTACTTAGTTACCTTTCCTTCTCAAGCCTGCTGATGAAGTAAAAGAATTTTTGAAGATTACGCAAGAGAATAATCACTACAATGAGACTTTTAGTATTATGTACTATGCATGGCATAGGGGTGGCATCAAGACGGTTACATTTTGAAGAATGAATTTTGTATTTAAACTTGTGTTCATGAAACTATGGTTTCCATGAAATTCAGTGAAGTCTTTATGGTTCTTAAAGTGTACCATTTTATCTAGCCTTAAATGACAAACTATTTACATTCTTTATTAAATTAAACTATTATTTAAGTTGGTTTACACCAAATATGGTTTTAAAGATATTGATCTTATGTTGTTGTTACACGACATTCCCAGATCCTCCTTAAGGTTCGGGTTTGGAGTGTTACCATTTAAACCCTCTTTATGAAACAAAACACTAAGACATTCGATATTATCATCATTTTTTTGTTTCCTCAATCATTTAAGATTACTAGGTTTTTCCTTTTCTAGGTTAGACTTTATTTTGCCATATTCTTTATTTTTTTGCACTTTTCCTCTTTAACTAAAAAAGGTACAAGAACCTCTTGTGTCATTTTGGGTTCTTCTTCACAATCAATAGATTTAAATGTTTTTGTTATTCAAAGTTGCAAAGTATTAATTTGGCATGTGGATTTATGGATTATTCTTGCTTGTCAATTCCATCAAGGGTCTTTTCAAGATTTACTAAATATTTATTAACCCTTACCTCTTTTGTGATTATTTGATGATTCATTTGAGTATGAAATCAATTAGCCTTTATTTTTTGATGATGATCAGGAACTAAACTTTATTGTGGTCGATTGATTGAAATGTTTAATGATTAATTTTAGGGTTAGGGACTAGATTGTAAAAAATGGATTAAATCGAATAAAATTAAAAACTTAAAATTGACAACTCTAAGCAAACATTTAAATAAGTGAGATCAATAGGAGATCCTATTGTGAACAAATTCAATTTTCCCAATTTAGTCTAGTGAGGTCGAGAGGTAAATTGGACTAAATTGCCTAATCGGGTAAAATGGTGGCTGAGAGGTAAAACTAGACCAATTAGGAGTTTAAGCATATTAGATCCCTAATCGGAGAGCTAATGATCAACATGGATATTAATCGACAACTCTATTTTATCTGATTAATATATATATTTTTGATTTTGATGTTTATTCAATTTAGTCCTTTTAGATATAATTTAGTTTAATTCACCTCATTTTATGGATTGTCGTAATATACTACTTAGCCATTAGGTAGCTAGACTTCCTAAATGCATGCTTAATCGTTATCCAGCCATTAGGTAGCTAGACTTCCTAAATGCATGCTTAATCGTTATCCATTCACCATATCACCTGATCTCCTTTGGGTTCGATCCTTAGAATACTTTAAGTGTTCCATTGTACACTTACAAATATTACAATTGGCTTGTCACACTTGTAGTCAAAGCCGCTTTTAAATCTTTCTAGTTTGTGCTAATTCTCTGCCTAGTGTTTGTACACTGTCGTGCAATCAAATCCATGGTACATGCTTTGTTGGCCAATGCTTTTCTTGCTTTCTCATATTTACCCTAGAAAGCCGATCGATGTTCTAAAGGTATTCCAAAAGATCTTACGCAAAGCCAAACTATCGTTTCAACTGGTCAGGATGCTGGCACTCCATGCTATGGAAACAATGATAAGCACCCGCACCCTTAATAACACTTATTGCTTAAAAATTGTCCCAAGTATGATAGTGAACACTTTTTTCTAGGTACACACCATCCACAAAAATTGCAGATATATGCAAATACATTCATTAACAAGAATAATGAATTGTATTGGATGTGAACACAATATCAACATACCTCTTTATTGGCTTGTTGATCGACTTCTCATCATATCCAAGTAAGGTCCATTCTATAACAGTATGATCTGAGTGACCCCTAAATCTATTCAAAATTCAATGCAATAGCAGATTATAAAAATTGGTAATTGAGTACATTTTAAGTTATTATATACAATTATATGTTTACATTATATTAAGAGAGAATTCCTAAGATTGGGAAGGGATGAGTGCTAACCACGACATATGTATCTACGCTCATGTTTGCAGACATAGCAATAATCATTTACTTCATCGATTGGTTCTTGAGTTGCCTACAAAATACTCTGTACAAATATGCCAGAGTTGTTGAACCTTAGCTGGACGTATCGATCATCTCAAAAGACTTTAATAGAGGAAGATACATGATATAGATCTTGTTGCCAAACTTGTATGGCAACAACAATCCTCTTACCATTGAAAGTATCATAACTTTGGCATATCAATTCATCTCCCCCAAAGTTGTATGTAGTGGAGTGACCAGTTTGAGACGCCTCTTTCAACAATGTACATTTCATTTAATTCAATTTTCTTTTTAGACAACTTGATATCTAGGAACCGCTCACACTCATACTCCACGTCTATATTAGCTCCGATTACTGCACGCCCATCGATTATTAAAATGACATCTACTAGAATTATAACTGCTTTCCCGCATGTAATGGTCACACTTAACTATTTACACTTTTTTTAGGCTTCCTAAAGTTACCTGATTTACTCTTGAGCTTTTCGCATATGTTGTTTCAGGTTGCAACAGCGGTGAAAACATACATCGAGGATCTACGTATCATGATCATCGACCTAAACTCTTTTTTATTAATAAAGTTTTCTGATTTTCGCGATACTAAATTTATAGGCCTCTTGGACATCTGTCTTGTTCTTATTGTAATTTTTATCTTTCAGTGATTGTAATTTATTTGAGACTTTAATCATTGTTTACTAAAATCTATCTAATACTATCCAAATAAAATATAAAAACATAATTTGAATTTAATTACTGATCGCATATAAGAAGAAACAGGATTTGCTACAAAAAGGATTATTAAAAACTTCACCGAAGATACTAAATTTACTAAACAACATCACCAAAAATTCTATTAAAAATACTGATTTTACTATACTAAGTAAAAAAAAAAAATCATTAAAATACAAAATAAAAGAACTAAATTAAGGCTTCAATTTCTACCCAACCTCCAAAAGATTTACCGAAATTGCATTATTTCTTATCTCATCTCCAAAAAAAAGATCCAAAGAAAATATCAGAAACTTAAGTTCCCAATTCTTTTTTCTTTTGAAATTCTCTCGTTGCATTTGATGCATTTGCCTCTCTTTTATGTGATCATCATTAAAAGCAAACCTGGTTAATGTTCTAAACTAGGCCAGCAGCGTCTCTGCTCCCAAATAAATCAACCCACTGGGTTTTACCCGACCCGGAATTGATTATGGAAGATAATAGTGTTGGTGGTACCGGTGAGCCCTCCGGAGTGGTCGCACCCAAGGTGATGAAGGCTGGTGACCGGCAAGTTTTCACGGTTGAGCTCCGACCAGGAGAGACAACATATGTTTCGTGGAGGAAGCTTGTCAAAGACGCCAACCGGGCCCGTGGATCTTCTGCCGCTTCTGCGTCTGTAGTGGCGGCTCCGGCACCTGAGCTGCCTCCGAATGCCCACCCTAATCTCCAGTCTCGCATCGCTCCTGTAAGAGCCGCTTATTCAATCCCTAATTTTCACTTTTTATTTTTTTTTCCTTATTTTTAATGTTCTTAAAATGCGTGATTACTCCAATTTTGACTTAGTAGTTTTCTTGTAGTTTATTCAATTAATTGTGCTTGAATTTTGTTTTATTGTATATCTGAATGCGTTAGTATTTACTTGGTTCCCTAGAAAATGTGGGAAACTGAAAGAAATTTTGGTAATTGCTTTTTCCCCTTTTCACCCGTTCTTAATTATGTTTGACATTATCAGGGACAAACGGCTGTAAAAGAAGAGAAAGACGAGCCAGCCCCAAATCGTTTCAGTGCTGTTATTGAGAAGATTGAACGTCTTTACATGGTATTTTTATATTTTATTATGTTTGCGAGAATTGTGAGCTGCACTTTTAATATGTTAATGTGAAGTGAAATTCTTTTTCAGGGTAAAGATAGCAGTGATGAGGAAGAACTGGATGAGACTCCAGATGATGATCAATATGATACAGAAGACTCTTTTATCGATGATGCCGAGCTGGTAAACACTAAAATCTATTGCTTCTATCTTTTATGTGTCTTGTTGGTTTTATGCAACTGTAGTTATGCTATTCTTATTGTAACAAGGAGGGCGGAATGTATTTTTATTGGTTCATAATGTTGCTTCATTGTTCATTATGCAGGATGAGTATTTTGAAGTTGATAATTCAGCTATAAAACATGATGGATTCTTTGTTAATAGGGGAAAATTGGAAAAAATGTGAGTTTCTTTGAACTGTTCTTATTCTGCTGCTTCTCCACCTATTGGTGACAAAGTTTTAGTAAGGATCCTCTTGCCTATACATATGCATCCTATGGCATACCAGGAGCAACTGTACACCACACATCTCTTATTGGTTAAAGCTGGGTTAATTTATGAACTATTTTCTCTTAAATAGGCACATATGTGGGTAGAAGATGAAAAATAAAATTGGATTCACAGTTAGGCTGATGACTTCATTTCCTGATAGCATGAATGTTGCAATTTTAGTGGTTGTCACGCTCCCCTTGCACATTTTATTCCATATTTATTTTATGTTTCTAATTACAATGTGGGCTAAGCTTTATTTTACATTTACAAATTCTAGCTTTTAATGTTAAAAGTCCATTAGTAGTGGATTTCCTCTAACTTTGCTTCACTGATTTCTTTTCATTCTTTCAAGAAATGAACCTCCTGTAATGCCTAACCAGCAGCCCAAGAAACGGCGAAGAAAGGAGGCTGCAAAACCTCCTAGTGAGAGTGATGATGGTCATGTGTCAAATAAACATGCAAAGGCAGCAAAGATGGTTGCAGGGACGGCTGAACCATCTCTGGGGAAGAATAATTCTAGTTCTCAGAATTTTACTGCAGTAGATGAACAATACAGGGATGGAAAAGTCCTGAATCAATTACCAGTTTCTGGTGTTTCTTCCAAGAAGAAATCTTCTGCGACAAGACTAGCATTGGATTCTTCTTCATATATGAAAGATCCAAATAGTGACACTTCTGCACCTTTGGCAGATGTCAAGGATATTGAGAATTTGAAGATGGGATTTCTGCAGTCAAAAGGTGTTGTCAGTAACAAATTGAAAGATGCAACTGGATCCTCTGATGTTTTGCATCAGAAATACCATGATAAAAGTGATCTCGCTCAATCGAAATCCCAACATGGAAAACTAAGCGGCAATGTTGATAAGCTTGAACAATCAATTCGACTGAGAGAAAACAATGGCATCCATGAGTTGCCAGACATTAATGTTTCTGATGGCATACATGCTATGCATACAGCAGTAAGTTATTTTCTTTAAATCTTCAAACTTTTTTTTTTAAATAATTTGTTCCATTGGCTGGTTTCTTTTAGTCATAGTTAGTAACTGCATAACCTAGTTGGAGTTTTGACATGAAGACGGTTTCTGTTAACAACAACCTACAATATCTGAAACACTAGCAATTAAGTGGCTTTTTGTGTATGTATTATGGTAATAGAAAGCTCTAATATAGATTTACATGAGATCTATTCAACTGAAAGATGGTGCTTCTTATTAGCCATAGATATGGAGACAATAGAAACAATTTTGAGCTAATTTTTTATGGCCCCTCAAATTTCATTTAAATAGTGTGTGGACTATAGGAAACACCCTAAACGTTCAGTGACCACTTAGACCTCTCTTTGTGAGTGTGTGTGCACCGTGTGTCTTGCAAGAAATTGGAGTAGAGGCTTCTGCTCTGTCCAAATTATTGAACATCACAGAGACATGAGAAACTAGTTTTGCATTAGATATTATCGTTATCATATTGATTTTGGTTTTACATGTTATGTGCAGAAATCTCCACACATGCTGAAAAAGGATGGTTCTACTCTTAGGCCCAAAAGCTCCGTGCTTGAAAAGGCCATTAGGGAGCTAGAGAAGATAGTTGCAGAATGTAAGTGTGTACGCGTCTTGTACAATATAATTATGAATAGTTCCTTCTAAAGTAATATTCCTTTTCCTTCCTGTCTAAAATATCACAGCAAGGCCACCTTCTATGGAAAATCAAGAGGCAGATACTTCATCCCAGGGGATTAAGAGGAGATTGCCTAGAGAAATAAAGCTCAAGCTTGCTAAAGTTGCCAGATTAGCGGTATGAAATTGTTATTGACATGTTTTGTCCTGTAAAGTAACTCATTTTCAGATTGTCAATTTTGTTTCAATGGTGTGATGCCTTCAGGAAAGATTTGGTTTTACCAATTTCATTTTGATATTTGTGGCAGGCAAGCCAGGGGAAAGTTTCCAAGGAGTTACTAAATCGCCTTATGAGCATCCTTGGTCATTTAATACAGCTAAGAACACTTAAGGTATCTTCCCTTGTTTATGAATGAGTAAAAATTTTCAATCACAATTCCAACATTTTGTACTTAATTAGTTTTTGTAAAAGGCTTGGAATATTACCATGTAGTGCATGCCAAAATACCAAAAACACCCAAGCCTAGAAATATTTTCTTTTAAATCTCCCTTTCTACTGACATGGCATTTGCTTTTAGTTCTTGTGATGTGGTTCCTTTTGTTTCAGTGAAGAAACTTTTGTATGCATTGCATTTGACTATTTGTGACCATTGGAATTGCAATTATGGTGGTTTAAAATGTTGTTGCATATATTTTGGTTTTGAATCATGCAAATAAATTTTTCAGATCATGAAGACATTTTTTGCTTGTGGTTAAAATCCATGTTCTTTAGGCAGCCCATTTTGACCATTGCTGCTTGAGAGACTGTTTGTTGGCTGTCAAATATGTGATGAATATTTCTGAATTTTGGAAGGATTCCTTTGCTTTTATTATCTCCATGCCTTGAAATGCAGAACTGGTAAAAGAATATTGGACAGGGCAAAACCGTATAAACATTCTGTGTATTATTATATATTTTATTTATGAAAGATTAGATCCTTGTGTTTGCTCTTGATTATCCTTTCCAATAAATTCGTTTTACCAATTTGAATCACCTTTGTCAACTACTCATCTACGAATTTTGAGACTATTTTGGATGCAGCGGAACCTAAAAATCATGATTAGTATGGGTGTGTCACCAACAGCAAAGCAAGAAAAAGATGCTAGATTTCAACAGATCAAGAAGGAAGCCATTGAGATGATAAAGACAAGAATTCCTTCTTTTGAGACGAAGGTTTGTCATCATTATTATGAATTTTACTTTATTTCATTTTCTTTATCCTTTCTTAGTTGCTCCTGATTTAACAGTCTTTTACCCTTTTTTTCCCCTCTCTGTAATAAATATTGCTTTTATTTGGCTTTTCTTATGATCAAAAGCACCAAAAAAAAAAAAAAAAAAATTAAAATCCGACACTGTTCCATGTAGAGCCTGCGACTTTGCCCACATTTACTTCATTTTGTATCCTTATATTGAATATTCTTTTTTAGATTCTTCTTCATTGTAGATTCCATGACTATTCTTCTCTCTCCATCCTGGTATATAAGATCATGGGTTTTTATCTTGTTCATAGTACTCTATTTTATCAACTGAAGTTAGAAAATTTTGCTGTTCTGGATGAAAAAAATGCTTAATTGTTTTTCAGATATTGGAGCCACAAGCTAGAGCTTCTGATGATTTTCAAGAAATTGGTTCTGAAGAAAGAACTTTTAGAAGAAAATTTAACATGGATGCACCGATGGAGAACAAGATTTGTGAACTTTATGACCTCTATGTTGATGTAATCACATGTCCTATTTTGACTTTTGACAAAATTCATCTGGGGAAAATCTTATTCGTAATGGATCTGATCTTTGCATTTCTATCGTTTTATTTCCTGCAGGGATTAGATGAAGATGCTGGTCCGCAGATCAGAAAGTTTTATGTAGAGGTTGGGAACTTATCAATTCTTTCTCTACTCTCAAAGCTACTGTAATTATAACAGAAATCTTTATATTGCTGGCTTTAGGTGTCTGAATGTGGACAAATATGTCTCTGCAGTTATTGTTTCATGATAGCTTTTGATAGTAGCATTTTCTTGCCATTTGGATGAGAGTCGTGCATGAGACTACTTTGTCTCTTTCCCTTTGACTCACCTTTTCTCTTCTGTTTTTCCCTATCTCTTCTTTTCTTTTTGTACAATTACACTCTATTCCCGTTATTTATACCTAAAAAACGCCTTAAAATTATTGCTTGTTGCACAACAGAGTCCATTCTACATTGTTACTATTGTTCTTTTTCAAATAATTTTAATTGATCTTGTAGTTTTTCTGGCGCTCATATCTTGCTGTCAACCTTAAATGGTCTTTCGTTCTTTGTTTAGATGTTCCTTCTGCTTTTAGTTTGTTAGTGATAAAGCTATTGATTATTGTTCCTAATGCTTGACTATGGTTCTACTTTTTCTGTTATATTTTCATCTTACATTTGGAGTTCATCTTTGACCAGCTTGCACAGCTCTGGCCAGATGGTATGATGAACAACCATGAGATTAAACATGCAATTTGTAGGGCGAAAGAAAGGCGGAGAGCAAGATACAATAGACGCAAGGTATGCATGCTTCTGGTCATTTTGCCCTCGTTACGGTATATATACTTTATTTAACTCGTGTGCATAAGTTTTCAATTTAAGTGGCAAGTTCTCTGCAGACTAAATGCAATCTATCTCAAAGCTTTTATGTACTTGTGAGCTTTGAAGTTTCCTTAGGGTTGAGCCCATTTTTGCTATTATTGTTAGGGTTTTGATTCTCAGATGAACTAGTACCGGGTGTACTTGCCAGTTGATGGGTCTCTGATTTATTGATTCTTGGTTTCTTATTCTCCTTTTGTCTGATTTCTCTCAGGTTGATTGATGTTTGCTTATTGTGTTCAATTTTTTGGTCATTTTTAAAAGGATCAAGAGAAAATGAGGAGGGAAAAGATGTTGACACTAGGACCGGAGGAGAGTGTTCGAGTGGACTCTGTCTCAAGTGCACAATCGCAGCACATACGAGAGAGGTCTGGTAGTGATTCCGGTACTCAAGCTTTACTTTCAACTAATACATCGACTTCGCACACAACTGCAGCTGCTGCTGTTCCGGTTCTGAGTCCAACAAATGATTCCAGTTTTGACAGAGTGAAACAGGATAAATTAAAGGGGATTTCAAGCAGTGCCATGGACGATGAAATGAAGGTGGCAGTAGCCTCACTGCCAAAGAAAAAGGTAAAAAGGAAACCAGAAATGCAGTTGGATGAATCTCATATGCGGCCCGAAAAGTTACCTCTGCAACAGGGCAGCAACGACCGAAACAAGTCCATCAAATAGCCTATGAATCTTCCTCCGAAATCAAACTTTCCAGCTAACATAAACACTCACATTGTCAGCTTTTTAATTTTATTTTTCTTTACATTGCGGAGAGCTTCATTGTTTCTGAGTTCCATTTTTGTAATTAAATTTTTTTCCTCAATAACTGGTGTTAAAAAGGAGAGCGAAAAGGTTGTAATATTCTCCTGCACATGTAATTTTCTAGGCTTAGGCAACTCTTTTAGCTTTTACTTTTTTAGATCTCTCAACTTTACTAGTTTGAATTTTTATGTTTTCATTGCATCCATAAAAAGTTATTAATATTTTAATTTCCCATTAAATGATTTTTAGTTTGTATTTAAATAAGCTCGTAACTTTTAATATTTAATATTTAATTTTTATTGGAACTCAAGATTTATTTGAATAAGTTCGTAATCTTTTATTTTGGCATAATGTTTGAATTAGCTTTTAATGTTGGTCTGTATTATTATTTTAATTAAATTTGATATTTAATCTTTTAAAAAGACAACAGAGAGCTGCATTGTCTTTTTAGTTAAACATTACACAAATTTAAGCATTTATTCGCATGGAACATTTCTTTCTTTAATTTTATTTAGTTATACTATTTATATTGATGAAGTCTTGAGTGAGTTATTATTATTAGTTAATCTGATATGCATTTAATTAAAAAAATATCAAAACTTTCAGAAACAACAAACTTTATTACAAAGGTATCTATATATTTCACTAATTTTATAGTTTTTAATTAAATAATTATAACTTTTAAAAAATTCAAAACAAATTAATGGTTAAGATAAAGTGCCGCTCAATCCTTGTCGTTAAATTTAATATATTTTTATATTTTTTCTGCTCATTAGATACTTTTACCTTTTCTTACCTTTAAACTTATGGAAATACAATAAGAAATTAACCTGTCTCATGAACTTGAAAGTGCTATTAATATGACATCATGGTGGTATCAAATATATTATTTATAATATATAAAGAGTTAATATTTGATATATTAGTAATGTATTTTTTTTATTCTACAAATAGTTGTAGAAAATTATTGTCTTTTTCTATAATATTTTACTATAGATACTTGTCAATCCCTGACCCTGTTTGTGGAGTCTAAAACCACTAATGACAATGTACTAAATATTATTTTTGTTAACTTACTGAAAGAAAAATAAGATGATGAGTGCATTGATTCATAATCCAAGAGTCTATTTGTGTAGGCTTTTACATAACAGAAAAACTAAAAAGTAGGCACTAACAAAATAAAACTTGCAAAAGGACTCTTAACAATTAGAGAAAAAATCTAAGCAAAATAAACCTATAATTTTCAGCGACTAAATCCTTGATGTGCAGCAACTACTTGCCTAGAAGCAAGGAAAACAATTAGATTTTATTAACAATCCTTTAAACTGAAAAACTCCTTAAACTTCAGTTTATTGGTGCCATTCTTCAAACAGGATCTTCCAAAGTGCAAACTCCCATTAACGTCCTCAAATTTCGAAAAGAAAACAATTTGATAGGTTTGGTGAATATGTCAGCCAGTTGATCTTTGCCCTTGCAGTACTTGAGATCAGTTACCCCATCATTGTTAAGATCTCTAAAAAAATAGTATTTCACATCAATATGCTTGTTTCTACCATGTAATTTTAGATCTTTTGAGAGTTTGATAGCTGAATTGTTGTCACAGAAAATTGTTATAGCTTCCATTCTCTTGAACTTCAGCTCCTCCAAGATTTTCCTCAGCTAAATAGCTTGACAAGCATAGGCTGTTGTAGCAACAGATTCAGCTTCACTTGTTGACAAAGTAACAATGGATTGTTTCTTGGATGACCATGAGACAATTCTGATTCCCAACATGAAAATAATTCTCTTGATTGCCAATAAATGCATCTCAATAGGATTCTCCATAAACCTACTAATCTAACTCAAATAATACATTATTCAAGTCTTGCACTAGTCAAGTACATTAAGCTTCCAACAATTTGCTTATAAAGAGTGCCATTCACTTTCTTTCTCTCTTTTCTCAACTTCAAACCAAACTCAATGGGGATGCTTGTTGGATTGCAATCCTTTATATCAAACCTATTTAGAATATTTTGAACATATTTCCTTTGAGAAATAAATATTCCATTAGCTAATTGCACTACTTCTATGCCTAGAAAATAATGCATCATACCAAGATCTGACATTTCAAACTCATTCATCATAGACTTCTTGAAATCATTAAACATGGAACTACAATTTCTAGTGAAAATAAGATCATCAACATATAAACTCACAATAAGCATGTTCTCTTCATAACTAGTTTTAATAAAAAGAGTAGACTCATAAGGACACTTGGTAAAACCAGCTTTCAAGAAATAAGCTTTAATTCAACTATACCAGGCACGTGAGGCTTGTTTCAATCCATATAAAACGTTTTTTAGTTTATAAACCTTATTTTCACTTTCATGTTTAACATAACTAGTAGGTTGTTTAATAAATACCTACTATTGGAGCTCATCATGTAAAAATCCTAGCTTCACATCTAACTGGAAGATAGGCTAAGAGTACTGAGCTGCAAGCGAAATCACCAATCTGATTGTATCATGCCTTGCAACAGGAGCAAAGGCTTCTTTGTAATCTACCCCAAACTCTTGCTTATAACCTTTGGCCACCAAGCGCGACTTATACGTGTCAACTTTTCCATTCTCCTTCAACTTTGTCTTGTACACCCATTTGACACTAATTGTCTTGTGCCCTTCTAGAAGCTCAGTCAACTCCCATTTATCATTCCTTTCTAGAGTTGCAATCTCTTCATCTATTGCCATTCGCCATTTCGACTCCTTTACAACACATTCAAACGTTGTTGGACCACAATCCGCAAATAAGGAAAAGTGGATGATTGGATCTTTAATCTGACCAATGCCAGTTACCTTAAAATCTCCCATCCAAGTTGGTCTTCGTCGAATACGACTGGGACGAGGTTCGGTTACTTCTACTTCAGTGGTTGTTGGAGCATCGTTTGGTGAACTCTCAAGCTCAAGTGTTGCTTGAGTCTGTCGATCTAAAGGCTATTGCTTTTCATATTCAATTTTAGTGTCAACAAAGGTTTGAGAAGGTTACTGGTCATTCCAATTCCAAGTGTTCTCCTCATCAAAAATTACATCCCTACTAATCACAATTTTCTTCGTTAAAGGGTTAAACAATTTATATGCTTTAGATGTTTCACTTACACCTAGAAAGACACATTTCTCTCCCTTGTTATAAAGTTTCTTTCTCTTTGCATCTGGAACATGTGTATAAGCTATGCAACCAAAAATTCTGAAGTGATCTACTGTTGGTCTCCTTCCACTCCAAGCTTCTTCAGGTGTCATGTTTTGAATAGCAAAAGTTGGGCTTCTGTTCAAGACATGGATGCTCCAATTTACTGCTTTTGGCTAAAATTATTTTAGGACCCTTCCATTAGTAAGCATGTTCCTCACCATATTTAGTATGATTCTATTTTTCCTCTCCAATATGCCATTTTGTTGTGGGTATATGCAGTGGTAAGCTCTTTCTGAATGCCATGACTTTCACAAAATGCTTCAAATTCCTTAGAGCAATATTCTCCACCACGGTCAGTGCGAAGAGCTTGAATGGTTTTCTCGATTTCAATTTCAACAAGTGCCCTGAAGCTAGTAAATACACTAAATACTTCTGATTTCTCTTGCAAGAAGTAAACCCACGTTTTTCGGGAATAATCATCAATGAAAGTAAGGAAATAATTTTTACCTCCATTAAATGGTGGTTTTATTGGCCCACAAATATCTGAATGAACCAATTCCAGCACACGTTTTGCTCTCCAAGACTTTCCTTTGGGAAATTGTTCACGATGTTGTTTGCCAACAACACAATCTTCACACACCTGGGATGGAATGACAATCTTAGGAAGACTACTGACCATCTCTTTCTGTCTAAGAGTCTTCAAACCTCTAAAATTAAGATGACCATAGCGGAAATACCAAAGCTATGCGTCGCCCTTTAGTTTAACCATCAAGCAAAGTTGAACACAATTAATCACCAATGGAAACAACCTGTTGGAACTCATAGGAACCATTGCAATAGCACCTCTAGAAGGATCATAAATTTTACAAACAACTTTTGATATCGTAATCACTTATCCTTTTTCTTACAATTGACCAGCACTTAACAAATTGTTTTTTAAAGCAGACACAAAGAAAACATTGGAAATTGTTTCTAAAAAACCATTCTTGGTTCTTACACTAATATCACCCTTTCCCACTACATCAACAATAGACTTATTTCCAAAAAACACAGAAGTGTGAAGGTTTTTATTTAGATAAGAGAAATAAGACTTATTACCACACATGTGGTTACTACAACCTGTATCCACATACCATAAACATGAGTTCTGTGACTCCTCTTGCTTGTTATGAACTACCATCAACAAGGTTTTAATTTCTTCTTTTTTTGAAAAATTTGACTTGTCTCCCTTTTCCTTGTTATTAGACAGATTAGTATGACATTTAAAACGATAATGATCAAACCTATGACATTTAAAACATTCTACCTTTGATCTGTCAAATTGTTGATCCCGTTGTTTGCTTTTATCATTTGGTCTGACATGCCTACCACCATCTTAATTCAAGCTATCTCCTCTACCTTTTCCCCTTCCTCGACCTCCTCCTCTTCCTCTGAAAGAATGAGTTGAAGCTTTCAAAGCCTACTTTATTGAGGTAGAAGTTCTACTCATCTTTTGCTCATGGACCAACAAGGAGCTCTGAAGTTTATCAAGGGTGACTGCATCAATATCCTTGGATTCTTCGATTGAGCAAACAACATAATCATACTTTAGTGATAAAGACCATAGTATCTTCTCAATAATGGTTGTGTCATTCATCTTCGCACCATGAAATCGCATATTATTCTCGATTCCCATGGTTCATGCATAATAGTTTGTAATAGACTCACCATCCTTCATCTGAAGAACCTCAAAGTCCCTCTGTAGGGTCTGAAGCTGTGCACGTTTCACTCTGGAAGAACCTTGATATTTTGTCTTCATGGAGTCCCAAATTTCCTTGGAAGTTTCTTTGCAAAGAACGGTTTCTAGGATCGAACGGTCAATAGCTTAAAATAAGTAATTCTTTTCTTTCAAATCTTTCAGCTTCAGCCCTTTCAGGTCCTTTGGCTATGCTTCTGTAAAGCTTTTTCCATCTGTTGGTGCTGCTACACCATGCTCAATGACCTGCCAATACTCCTTAGACCCCAAGAAGTTCTCCATCAGCATGCTCCAATGATCATAGTGACCATCAAAACATGGAATAGCTGGCTACACCAAAATTTTTAGAAACTTTTTCCTTTCACCAAAAACACTCTTCTTTTAACCAAGTTTGACACCACTGTTAACTTACTGAAATAGATAATAGCAAGATGAAGATAATAAGGGAAAAATAAGATCATGAATGCATTGATTCATAATCCAATAGCCTATTTATATAGGCTTTTACATAATAGAAAAACTAAAAATTAGGCACTAACAAAATAAAACTCATAAAAGGACTCTTAACAACTACAGAAAAAATCTAAACAAAATAAACCCATAATTTGTAGCCACTAAATCCTTGATGTGCAACAACTACTTGTTTAGAAATAAGGAAAACAATAAGATTTTATTAACAATTTTAAATGAAAAATAATACTCCTTTAGCTTGTATTTTAAATAAATTTGAGATTATATATTTATAAATTAGGTTTTAAATACCTTAATTGATCATGTTGCCTCTTATCATTATTAATTATGCGCAACCTTGAAGTAAATCCAAATCAATCCTACTTCTTTTAAATTAATCCTTCAAATAATAGGAGATGATATTTTCTTAAAATTCAAATTTATCATTGCAAATATACCCCCTAGTTTCCACAGTAATTGGCTATAATCTTGAGAGAGTCCTCGACACAAACTCTGTCAATGAAGCTATCTATAACCATTTGCTATTTGTTCATTTTCGAGGAAGGAGTTTGACTGTTTACTTCACTATCGTTTATGCTAGTCTTTGATCAGCGTAAGAGGAAAATGTTGTGTTGGTGTATGTTGAAATATTTTTAAAATATATATAGTGTTTCAATAGTTGAAAATAAAAAGATGTAACTTTAGTCAAGAGTTGTCACTGTTCATAGTGATAAATTATGTCTCTTGAATACCAAAAGTTACATCACTTGATTACTAACCGGGAGTTGTTACTATTCATAGTGATTTTGTTATGTATCTTGTTATAAAAAGTTATGCCATTTAGTTATTAACAAAGAGTCACATTTCACTTATTTGGTACACCGGAAAGATATCAAAAGTTTCTTTTTATTCTCCCCCATCTTCTAGTATTATTATATTGTCCTCTTAGGAATTATTACAAAAGCTCTTTATGAAAATTGATATTCTTGCTATGCTCTGCTCAATGATTAGTGGATTGTTTTTATCAGTGTAAAACAACGATAATTATTGGGCTCCATTGTATCTTCGAGGTTCATTTGTTTGTAACTCTTTTGCACACCAAAATATAGGTGGGATGAATAGAACCTTAAAGAAAGTGACATTGTTATATGCCTTGAAGTTGTCGTTAATTTTTATCTCTACACACTAACAATTTTAATGTTCTGTGTTCACAGATTTATGAGAAATTAAGGAAGGCATTTCATTCTCTAAATATTCACATGGCACTACAAATTTGGTACTATTAGGAAGGCTATTGACAATGAAACAACATTGAGGTAGCAATATTGTTAAATTTTGATTTTGAAGAAATCTTTATTGCGAGGAAAGGTATGTCAAATTTTTTGTTTTACTCATGTTGCATGAATAAGATTTCAACAATTAAGTTATATTGATTGTAATTATATTTTGCAAAAAAGTATGATTGTCTCATGAATTATTTATTTGATAGAAAGCAAATTCTAGTTTATCATATGCATGATATTTTAACATGCATAATTATTATTAGTATAAAATATATATTATGTATCATGCAAAAAAAAAAAAAAGAAGAAGAAGAAGAAAATGGATGAAATGCATGGCTAGGAAATGATCTATTAATCAAAAAATATTTTTATTTTGAATGGTGATGACATTGTTCAAACATTAGTTGAACAAGCTTCTATCTAGTAGAAGCATTATAATCAATCAAGAGAGCCTTCCCAAACCAAAAAGTTATGTCATTAAATCTAACAATTACTTTTAAAAGGTTAGGTTGAGATGATTTCTTTAAATAAAAAAGTGCAACTTGAAATGTGATGTTTTAAAGAGTCACTTAGGCACTTATTGTTGCATTATAAATAGACAATAAGTTTGAAGAATTGAAATTCCATTCATTCCATCCAATTTGTGAGTGAAGCCTTTTAGTACAAAAAATATTCTTTCTTTTTCAGGATATATATTTAACTTGAGATATAAAGTTATTTGTTTTATTCAAACCATGATACTAAAAGTAGCTGCCATTTGTATGTTATTCATGAGACATTATTTTGAGTATATTCATTTCTAAATGATACATTGAATCTAAGTTTATAGATGACCATATAATATGAATTATCTTGGTTGATTTAAAATAACCATAAGCTAAATGGTATATGATTGCACATGCTTTAGTCTATGTTATAAACGTTGGACTAGAAGTGGTTTTGACTAGAAAATAAATATGTCATATGTAATATGTATGGTTTATAACGATGCCTTTTTGAGTGGTCTAGTCTGGTTTTGATGCAAGACGAAAAAGTAATTGCTTATGCATCTTGCTAGTTAAAAACGCATGAACGTAACTATTCGACATGCGATTTATAAACATTATTTATATGGTGAAAAATGTCATATTTATACCGATCACAAAAGTCTTAAATAGCTCCTAACCCAAAAGGATTTGAATTTGAGATAGCTAGTTGGATTAAACTTCTAAAATATTACAATTGCGTTATTGATTATCACCCTGTTAAAGCTAACGTTGTAGCTGACGCATTAAGTAGAAAGATGATTGTTGAATTGCATGTGATGTTTGCTCAACTCAATATTAGTAGTGATTGTAGTTTTTTGGCTGAATTGAAAATTAAACCTGTGTTGTTCGAACAAATCAGAGTGGCACAACTTGTTGATGCCAAGCCGTTGAGCGAAAAGGAATTGGTTCAGCATTGCATGGTAGAAAACTTCATTATTGATAATCGTGGTTATTTGAGGTTTCATAATCCAATTCGTGTTTTAGATTTTTTTGAATTAAAAGAGTTAATACTTTGCGAAGCCTATGATAGCCCTTTTGCTATGCACCTTGGCGAAACTAAAATGTATCGCGACTTACGGGAAGTGTATTGGTGGCCCAGTATGAAAAAAAAAGATAGTCGAGTTTGTTTCTAGATGTTTGACATGTCAGCGAGTTAAGGTGGAACATCAGGTTCCTACCAAACTTCTTAAACCTATCTCAGTTCTTGAATGGAAATAGGAGTGTATAACGATGGATTTCGTGATAGGGTTACTGTTGTCTTCGAGCAAAAAAAATGCCATTTGGGTGATAGTTGACCAACAAACAAAGTCAGCTCATTTTCTTGCTATTAGAATTGACTGGTCACTTTCGAAGCTAGCTGAGGTATACATTCGAGAAATAGTCAGATTGCACGGTGTACCTATGTCCATTATTTTTGATCGGGATCCCTGATTCGCCTTAAGATTTTAGAGACAATTAGACAAATCTTTAGGTATGAGAATAATTTCAGCACTACTTTTCACCTGCAGACGGACGAACAATCGAAACAAGTTATTTAGATCATGGAAGATATGCTTCGAGCTTGTGTAATTGATTTTGAATCAGGCTAGGAATGTTATCTACTGTTTGCTAAATTTTTGTATAATAATAATTTCCAATCGAGTATTCAAATGGCTTCATATGAAGCATTATATGGCCGAAGGTGTCGAACACTTGTTTGTTGGTTGGATTTGTGTGAAAGAAAAGTTGATGGGTTGAAATTGATCTAGAAACATAAAATATAGTTAAAGTGATCAGAGATAGATTGAAACAACTTTCGATAGATAGAAATCGTATGCGAACGTAAAATGTCAAGATATATAGTTTGCTATGGGTGATAAATTGTTTCTAAATGTATCTCTGTGGAAGAAAGCTTTTGTGATTTGGCCGAAAAAGAATGTTGAGTCCTCAATTTATAGGATCGTATAAAATCATCAAAAGGGTTAGACCAGTTCCGTATTAGTTGGCATTACTGGCAAAGTTACAGAAAATATATGACGTTTTTCTCATGTCGCTACTTAGAAGATATCGACTGGATCCGCCTCATGTCATTTTGACGAAAGAAATTGAAATTCAACCAAACTTGTCCTACGAGGAAGAACCGATTGAAATTTTAGCTCGCAAGGTGAAAGAATTACAAAATAAATGCATTCCACTCGTGAAATTCTTGTGGCATAGCCATAGAGTGGAAGAAGTGACCTGGGAACTGGAGAAGACGATGAGATCTCAACATTCTCACCTCTTTTTAAGTAAATTTCGGGGACGAAATTTCTTAATAAGGAATTAAAACATCATGAATGTCAGTGGTATGGGAAAGTATGGTTTTCGGATCCTATTTCTATAAACTGGAATCGTAAATATCTTTATTAAATATTTACGTAGTGATATGTAAAGTGAATTGGATTTCAGATTTCGTCAAATTAGTGCTTAATTATGGCTTAGGGACTAAATCGTAAAAATGTCAAAAGTTTAATTCTTAAGGAATCTTTAATTAGAATACTAAGTAAGGGGCGTATATAGTAATTATGCCTTAGGACTTTATTGGTCGATTTCTAATTGTTGTTATAATAAATTTTTTTGTTTAATTAATGTATAAAATAAGATTAAATTAAATTAAAATTAAACCATTTGTAATAAAAATAAATTTAGTGGAAAACCACAACATTTCCATTCATCTATTCATGTAAAAACCGAACGTAAACATAGAAGAAGAAAAGAAGACGAATGGCTAAGGGTTTCAAGGTTTAAATCTTCAAATTAGTTAGTGCAATTTAATCATTTTCTTGTAATTTTTATTTTTTCAGAATCCCAGGAGCTTAAGCTAGCTTACCCATGCCATATTTTTCAGTAGTGTTAAAGATTTAGAATGTCGTCAGTGATGAATAGTTGAATTTTTAGGGGTTAATTTAATAGATTTTAAATTAGATTTGAAAAAGAACTAAATTGTAAAGCCAATTGATGGTTTTGTTCAATAGGGATTAAAGTGCACAAATTTCAAAATTTGTGTTAGAAATGAGAAATAGGAAGTCTTGGAAGGACTAAAGTGAAAATAATTTGACAATATGGGTTCTAAATTAAAAGACATGTTAGTCCAAATTTTAGAGACTAAATTGAATAAAATGAAAAAGTTACATAAATTAGCAATTCAATTTGAAATTGTTTGTGTCCTAATAATTTTGTATGTTTGTTTTAATTTATAGCTAACTTCGACCCGGATCCCTCGAAAAAAGAGAGGAAAAGATAAAGTCATCGACTAATAGCTTGGAGTTTATGGTTTGTGTTTCTATAATCCGAACACTCTCAATTGTTGCATTTTTATATTGCATCGTGTGGCAAGTTCATAGGTGAATTATAATTGATTCATTGAGTTGAAATAATATGATTGAATTGGTTATTTTTATTAATGACTAAATTGAATAGGTTCAGAAATGTTAGATATTATTTGAAATGTGAAATTGTGCTAATGTTGTGATGAACTATGCTGCTATAAATGAGAATTATGGATTGGATGATTGTGATTATGGTATTGAAATGAAAAATTGATTATAAATGAATGTAAGAAATTGTTACCCTATTAACTGTTTGGGCAGGGTTGGGTATAATTGGCATGCCATAAGATAGGAAGAGTTCAGGGTTATACGACTACGTGTCGGGGAGTGTTGGGCACCCTATTTTTCGTTTATACCGACTAGTGTTGGGCATATTTATTTTTTGGTTTTTACCGACCAATCTGAGACACAACTTTTTATTTTAGATTTATCCGATAGACACTGGATGCTAAATTGGTGTGTTGGTTTGATTCACATATCCATTTGAGTCTGAGTCATGTTAATAGGAAAGTAATATGTAAATCGAAATAATGATATGTGAAATAAATAGAAATAAACATGAAAATGATCTTGAATGCTTACAATGGAAATTGAAATGGGATGAGACATTAATGCTTGATATTTCAATGGATATAAAATGGAAGTGTGATATGCATAGTAATGCCTTTTGTTGAATTTGGACAATGAAACTATGAAATAGAAAAGTTTACATGATAGTTTGCATAACATTAATTATTTTTATCTTATGCATTTGAATGAATTGCATTATGTTTTAATGTTTAGTTTATAGAAATACCACTGAGTATACTCAACGAACAGTTTTGTTTTTCGTGCACAAGTTAGGCACTTTTTAATTCAATCATCAACTTCAACATCCAACAACAATTCTAGACTCAAGTGTTGGTGATAGTTTATTTTGGTCATGGCTAAGTAGCCATTGGGTAAACAATGTTTATCTTGGATTTTTTTTGGTATTTTGAGAACTTTGTGCATATGCTTATATATACATAAGTTATGGCAATGTTGTCTTGTTGAATTAGTTGGCGTTTTTTGATAAATGCTAAAGGTAACATGTTTTAACCTCATCTTAACGTATTTTTTGGTGATTATTCAATGTTAATTGTGAATTTTATACTCTTAATCCTTTAAATTTATGTTTAATGCTTAATAGAGAGCTTAAAATAAAAAGGAACGAAAACAGAGTGTCAGAACAAGCTACAAGAGCCACACGGGTTGAACCATTCCACACGACCAGACCACTCGGCTGCTGACCCATACGGACGTGTGGTAGGCCATGTCGATTTCACGAGATTGCACATCAAACAAAGAAAAATCCTAATTTTTAGGTTTTTTAGGCATTCAAAGATGTATATATGACCAAAATAAGAAGATAGGGGAGTGCTGTTAGAGAATACTCAAGAAAACAACTCGAAAAACATAATTGAAGTAGATTTTCGTCAAGATTAAAGATTCCCAGTTGATTTCGTAGGAAGTTATCATGAGTTTCTTTATTTCTTTTAATTATACTATCTTTTGGATTTTTTATTTTCAAGCATTAACTAATTTTCTAAATACCTAGGGGAGATGAACCCTATGATGGGTTCTGTTGTTTGATCTTTATCTTACGCAATAAATACTTAGTTTCTTGTTCTCAATTATGTGTGCTTAATTCTTGGTTTAATATTTCTAGAGTATTGATCCATGTTCGATATGCTTAAATTGGTGGTTGAATAGATCCTGTTTAAGAGTAGATCTTGCTTAATTGAGTGGAGTTGCATACAATCCTAGAAATGGGACAACATAAATCTACCGGATTAGAGTCAAATCTAATAGGGGAATCCATAGCACAAGTTAATGCGAAAATAATGGTTTTAATTAGAAAGAAATTTCAATTAATCAACCTAGAGTTAGTTGCTTTTATGCTCGGAAGAGATATTAGCATAATTTAGGGATTTCTATGGATTAAGGTGCTAAGTAAAGAAATTGCGTAATTTAGATTGATAGTGACAGATGAAATCTAGGCGGATTCTTTCCTGGGTATTGTTTCGCTTCTTGGTTGTTAATCGATTAATTTCTTGATTTGTTTTTTGTCGTGTTTGTTAGTTAATTAATTTAGTTAATTTTAGTTTTTAATCAATTACTCTAATTATTTAGTTAAATAATAGAAAGACAATAATTACTAGTACTTTTAGTCTCGTGGGAACGATATCTTTGTTCACCGTAACTATACTATTAATTGATATGTGCACTTGCCTTAGTCAAATATTTAGTTAGTTTCGTGACACATCATTTTCGCGACACATCATTTTCACTTATAAGTTGATAAGGTAATATACTTGAAATATGCTAGTAAATGAAAGGTATGTTCATGTTAGGTTGAATGATTTTGGTGTGGCTTTGTGCATGTTTATATGCTTGATACTGAATCATTGTTATAAAGTGCTTAAAATGGTCAAATGATGCATACTATATTAATTATTTTGAGGTGCCTTGGAAGGCATTTTAGATTTGTTTGAATATAGTGTTATGTCTGAACTTAAATTGTTGGATTGAGGTGCCAAATCTGTTATATTGGTTAGGCACTTAAGTTGATTGTTATAAGTGATTTGTTTTGGTATAATATTGATGCTTTTGAACTAGTTGAAACTTGGTATAAGTGTTTCTTGTGGTATAAGTGGATTAGTGTTTAAAAGCTTGTTTTGGAAGGTATTTACAGGAAGACACGACCTGACACACGGCCGTGTGCCATACATGGGCATATGGCACAATCGTGTAGGCTGCACATTTAGGGTGATTTTTGATGCACATGGAAACAGTCTGTTACACGATCCAACGATATGGATGTGGCATATTTTTGAATATTTACACTTTTAACCTACACGGCAATAGTAAGTTACACGGTTTGTTTGCACAATTGTGACTCTATCTCCACTCAGCTTTCCCACATGGCCATGTATCTCGTCTTATAGGCCTCAGCCTTTCACAAGGTTAAGGTACACGGACGTGTGACCCCTATTAATAGAATTTTCCTCTCCTTTTATTTTTGGGTCAGTTTGATCCTTGATTGATACTGGGTTAGTTTAAAGCTTTTGTAAGCTCGATATAGACCCAAATTTGGTTGTATTTCATGTCGTTCTTGATCATATATGAATAAATTGTTGAAATTTTTGACTATGAAATGAAATCAAATGTTTTGCATTTGTTTCTAGCACCTTATTGCTTGGGTCCGACAACCAGACCAGGTATGAGGTGTTACACATATGGTATTTTATATTATATATATGGCTTGGATATGATCTATAATCTTATGGTTTTATAAATTTGAGATATTGTGAAATTTAGAAATTCATTTTAGAAGCTATGAATCAAAGATCTCGTGAATATGGAAATATCAATATTAATGCTACTTGATCCATTTAGGTGGTGGTGATGGTTTTAACCATAATCACAAATTGACTAATAATGTCCATGATAAAAGGTGTAAATTGTGCAATGTTATAGTCAAACTGTGTAATTGATGGTCCTCTAATATGACTATGTACTAAAATATTTGAAACACCCTCGGTTTATTGAGAAATCTTTGAGTATGCATGCATGATAAGTTATAAAGTTCATTTATTAGCTATTAAAAGAAGATATGAAATATAAAAAATATGTTGTCTTATTTCATCAAGGGATATGAGGCCTCTTTATAACAACTTAGTGAAAAAGACATAATGTATGGTTTCATATATTTGGTGATTGTGAAATTAATTTCTTGGGTATCAAGAAATAAAGTAGCTACATATGAAATCATCATGATAATAACAATAAAGTGATCATTGTGAATTGATAATCATACAAAAGATATCATTGATAGCATTCTTTTGTAAAAGAATTAATAATTAAATATAGTGAGGATATTGGTCTCATAAACTTTCAAGACATATGTAACACCCTATAGCCGACCTGAATTAGTGGATTTGGATATCGGATGTTACAAACTTAAAACAAAATATTAAGGAAAGAGAATGTTTAATAAATATATCAGATTTTTAAAAGCAGCGTATGACGTTACAATTTAAAACTTTTTCAAATATAGACTTCTCATGGTGTAGAGTACTAAGCACCATGTTCCTACGGTGTCCTTTGTATGCATAATATCACAACTTGAACTGCCACCCTAGTGCATTCCTGGCTTGGTCCCTCTTGGCATACCAACTTTTTAATCAGAACTTGCATCACAAATAGACACTTATAAGTTCAAATGAACTTAGTGAATTTTAATCTAGGTTACCTTTGAACATTTATTGTTGAATTCCTCAACTTGAAGATTCTAGATTTCTTTTCAATCTTTAGAGGATACTTTTCTAATACTGGGTGCTTACGCATATGCCAATTCACTCATTAAGTAGATTATAGATTTCACCACTCAATGTGGATCACATTTCCTCTTCAGAAAATAGATGCATTACTTCAAAAAGATATTAACAGAATCCACCTTCGACAAATTCTCACACAGATTGATGTTGAACATTTCATCTAGGATGGTGTACTCACAAATACTATCATCGGTGAACACTTATACTAACCGATCTTTTAAAATGAACTTCATATGAATCCTAGCTCTGGAGGATTCTCATATTGAATTTGGTAGCTATTAGGATACCAGTTAGATGATATCTTGAATAAACCGAAACCACAACTTATTCTGCTGGATGAAACATTCTAAGTCATCCCTTAGAATCATGGACACCATGTTACATATCATGAGAATGCTCAAGTTTGGCGGAAAACTTAGACTCCATATAAGCTCTATTCATAGCATGAAAATACTCTAATTTGGAGGATACCATAGAATTTAGATAACTTCTATACATAGCGTAGACAAACTTAGGTCTGGCAGACACTTAGACCATTGATAATTACGAATACGTTAAGTTATTTGTACTGACGAGCTACTATGGCAGATTCACTATTTAAAAACATTGTTGAGAACTCTTTGAAGAAATACCCCTAGGGTAAATAAAAATTTTGCCATGAATGCAGTTAGCTAGATTTTGCCTTAAAGGCGTTACAGAATACGCCACAAAGGCATAACAAAATTAACCTTATTGTATTGATTTTATAGAAAGTTCCATGGTTATGGTCTTTCTATAGATTTATTTCATGATTTTCCAGTCCGATTAGCATTATAGCTACCCCATCGAAGGCTACACAATAAATTTTCATTTTCACAGTGATTTGCCTGTCCAGTTTACAATGTACCTACCCTACCGGAGGTAACACAAACGGATCTATTTCTTACATTTTTACATATCTCAGAATTGTTAGGCATTTATCATTTAACATTGAACACACTTACTTAGATTTTATTCATATTCCTAACAGATTCGTACTTTACAATACCTAATTTCACATGCAAACACACTACACATCATACCTCATTTTTGAACATGTCTAACTTTACGATACTTCACACACAGACACTCATCAGTTATTCAAAAACACATCAACGTATGAACAACCATTATAAATTAACATGAATGAGTCAGGTTAAAGACTCACTTCATGTAACATCCCAAATTAGGGTCTAGTCAGAACAGTGGTTTTGAGACCACAAATTTGAAATAAAAGTCTTAAGGGTATTTTTGTCTTTTGGTAGATAAAAGAATAAAAAGGGAAAAAGAAAGAAAAAAATTGCCCATCTTCTTCTTGCTTGTGCCAAAATTTAAAGGGTCACCATAGCTAGGATTTATTCATCTTTTCAAGCTTGATTATAAGTTCTCCTTAGCCCCATTTTTAATGTTCTTTACATTTTTGAAGTTGTCATCAATCGATCTAGCTATTTCTACCATTATTTTGAGCTAGGTTTCATATATTAAATTTGACCCATGTGTAACATGGTTGTATTTTGATGTTTAATAGAGGAACATGAATGTTTGACATGTGATAAACATCTTTTACTAAGTGATTTTTAATGAAAACACCTAAAAAGGACTTGTTTATAAAAGGTGTAAAAATGAGTAGTAGAAATGTGAAATAAAGAAAAATATGGGCTGATATTAGGTAGAATATGAATCGGCTAGGCTTGGGTAACAAAGAAATTGCATGCATTTCATTTTACGGGCCTAAGGACTAAAGTGTAAATAAGTAAAAAGTTAGGAGTAAAAAGGTAATTTTACAAAAGTATGTGTTATGGGTCAATATAAGCAATGTATGTATTGAACAAGTTGAATTTGGTATTATAGATCAAGAAAAACGTGATTCGGGTCTTGATTGGGGGAAAAACAAGGTTTACAAGGATTAGGCTCGTTTCAATCATTTTTGTACCGAGGTAAGTTCATTTGCAAATAACGCAACATGTACCATAATTTGAACGCTTTAATATTACATGTATGATAAATACTTACATAATTGATATGTTGTTGTATTATGTGTCTATTGCCTAAATTTTATCATGAAATATACTTTGATTATTTCATGAGTATGTGATTGGTGCCATGAATATTGAAATTGACTGTATGAGCAAGCTCAACAGAAATGTGGTATCAAAGAATCCCGTTTGAACCTTAGAAATAGTTAGGATACAAGTGACATTTCACTAGGAATTATATAATCTGAACTCATTGAGATGTGGTCTGAGTTCGTGATATATGTGATACATGTTTTGGCGTCCGGGTACTGGTCTCGTATATTTTATTTATGGTGAGGTGGTCTGGCATGTTTTGCGAATAACTGACAGCCTGAATGAGCAGACCCGTGAGTAGCTCATAAACGAGCAACATGTGATCTAAGATATGAAATAGCATTGGCTACATATAAGGCACTTAGGTGCAAACTTCTGATGTATCCGATAGTATTCCGAGTGTTCAACAGGTAGTTCAAAGAAGTTTTATGAGTAATCGTAACGATTGCATCAAGACACGAAAGTAAGTTATAAATGTGCTAGGGGGCACAGGTATGTACATCGGATTCGTGTGAATGACATGAAATATGATGAGCTCCTGGTAAGAACATGCATTTATATATATATGAGGAATAAGTTTATGAGAATTGATAAAATGCAAGATTATGTTCGTTATGTTAAATGCATGATTTAAGCTTGTTTAAGTTACCTTTTATTTGTATGTGAACTTACTAAGCTTTATGCTTACCCCCTTTCTTTTCCATCTCTTATAGTTTTGCCAAGGTAGCTCGAGGATCGGAGAATACCAGAGACTCGATCACACTATCAATTGAACATTTGGGTATAGTTAGCTTTATCATTTTGGATATGGCATGTATAGGGACTTGGCCTTTTTGTTATGTGTCATATTGATTAGCCAATATGTTGGCCCATGATGTTATTATGATTATTTTGTATATGGCCATGAGAGGTGGCTCATATTGATTATCCTGGGTTATAACCCTAATTATTCATGCATGCATGCAAATATGCTTATGTTTTAATGTGGTTATAGTTGCTTATGGTTAATGAGTGTGATGGTTGGCATGTATGTTGGGTGTATGAAATATGATTAATATGTTGGACGATAAATGTGGTGCAAATGTATAACTTGAAAATAGGTTAATAATGATAATAGTGAAATATGAAATTGGTGCAGAATGCCATATGAAAGTATAATAGTTTGGATAGGTGATATGTTGACATTGTCAAGTCATAATTTAACCATGAATGTGTTTGCTTAAGTGATTAAAGGTTTCATATTGCATGTCATGAAGTGGATCTAAGTTTGAGAGTGCTTAAGGGTGGCAAATAGCCTAAAAATTGTCCACATAGGCATGTGTCTAGGCTGTGTATGACAGACGATCTGTCCCAGGGGCGTATGATCCAACCATGTGCCCCTAAAATCCTAATTATGGAAAACAGAATGCCTAGTAGTAAACACACGTGCAGAGACACGGCCGTGTGTCTTATCCATGTGAAGGACACGACCATAAGACATGGGCGTGTTCCCAGGCCGTAGAAGTCTGCACTTAATTTTTAGAATTTAATTCGCCACACGGCCTCAGCACACGGGCGTGTGACTTGGTCGTGTGACCTTATTTGCTTGATGACATCATAGTCAGAGAGTTCCAAGGGCTGAGGACACGGGCGTGTCCCATGTCACATGGGCGTGTGTGACCACACGACCTACTCACATGGGCCAGTGACTCTCCAAAACAAGAAAATTTCCTAAGTGTTAAAAAGGTTCCGAAAGTTCTTGGTTTAGTGCCGAACTACTTCCGATGTATGTTTCGGGTCTTGTAGACCCTCATAAGGGACAATTTGCATGTGATTGAAAATTTTTAAATGTGATTGAAACTTTATGGCTCGATTTTCTATATTTATTTGCGTTTAAGTCTGGTAATGCCTCGAACCTTGTCCCAGCTTTGGATATAGGTAAGGGATGTTACATTTAATGGTATTAGAGCTACGGTTTAGTCAGTTCTCGGACTAACATAGCATGTGTATGAGTGTAGCTATACATGCCATATATATGTAATGATTGTGTGACGGCACCTGACGATTTAAAAATGTGTTTTCATATAGTAAATGGATCCCGATAGAGCAGTGGCAGATGATGTTGAAAGTAACGCGCCTGCTTCCGCTGAAGGAACAGTGCCGTCTGATAGTAGACCTGTGACTTTTAGTAGAGGAGAAGCAGGCAGAGAAGCCTTTCTCCATATAATGGATGCCTAGTACACGGAGTTCGTTCGAATGAACCCGAACGCTCAACCTCTTCCACCCCCTTCAAATCCTCAACCCGTACCTCAAGTGCCTCAAGGTATGGATTTTATGAGGTTTTATAAAACCCTAGTTGATAGAATTTGAAAGTAAGGAGCTAAGGAGTCTAGGGCCAATGCCGAAGATGATCCCAAAAGGGTAGAATTTTGGCTCGAGAATTCCATTTGGGTATTCGATGCGCTATCCTACACGCCTGATGAATGTTTGAAGTGTGCTATCTCCTTGTTGAAAGATGCAGCATATCATTGGTGGAAAATGCTAGTTTCGATTGTACCGAGAGAAAGGGTCACTTGGGAATTCTTTCAAGAAGAGTTTCGAAAGAAATACATCAGTGAGCGATTCATAAATCAGAAGCATTAGGAATTTCTTGATTTGAAACAAGATCGCATGCCAGTTACTGAGTAGAAAAGAGAGTTTGTTCAGCTCAATAAATATGTTCGAGAGTGTGTATCCTCTGAGGCTAAAATGTGTAGAAGGTTCAAAGACGGACTTAATGAGGACATTGGAGTTTTAGTGGGTATTCTTGAGCTAAAGGAATTTTTTGTGCTCGTTGATCGAGCTTGTAAAGCTGAGGAACTGACCAAGGAGAGGGGAAGAGCCGAAGCTGAGGCTAGAGATATAAGGAAGAGACCGATGAGCAAGTCACTTCTATCTCAGTCTAAGAAATCCAGAGATATGTATTCTCATTCTCATGTGTCGACTGGACATTTGTATAGAAACCGTAAGAAGAAAAATTCAGGTTTTAGATCTCAGGCTACATCTATGGCTAGTGTGGGTAATGATAGAGCTCCCAGACTCGAGTGCCAACAATGTGGTAGAGGTCATTTAGGTAAGTGTAGGGTGAGCGATGGATCTTATTTTCGATGTGGTTCTCAAGACCACTATATCAAAGACTGTCCTGAGATGGTCGAGAAAGAAAAATGTCAGAGTACAAGGCTGGATAGTACGGCTACAAAAAGGACACCCTCGAGAAATACCGATAATGGGGCTAGTAGTAAAAATGTAACACGAGATATGACAGTAAGATCCGAAGCTAGAGCTCTGGCTAGGGCCTATGCTATACGTGCACGGGAGGACGCATATTCTCTTGATGTAATTATGGGTACTTTTTCTCTCTATGACACTTCTGTTTTTGCCTTAATTGACATTGGTTCTACTTATTTATATGTGTGCATGAAATTGGTATCTAGAATTAATATGCCTATTGAGTCTACGAAATTTATGATTAAAGTGTCAAACCCGTTAGGCAAGCATGTTTTAGTTGATAAGGTATGTAAGAAATGTCCTTTGATGATTAGAGATCATTGTTTTCCGGCTGACTTAATGTTATTGCCGTTCGATGAATTTGATGTTATATTGGACATGGATTGGTTGACACTTCATGATACTATAGTGAATTGTAAACAAAAAGTTATTGAATTGAAATGTTAAAATGGTGAAATTCTCCGGGTTGAATCAGATGAGTCAGATAAGTTGTCAATTGTGATTTCTTCGATGTCTGCTCAGAAATATTTTAAAAAGGGATGTGAAGCTTATTTGGCTTATGTGTTAAATACGAAAGAGTCTGAATCAAAGATTGAATTAGTGCCTGTTGTATGTGAGTATCCAGATGTGTTCCCGGAAGAGCTACCTGGATTACCTCCTGTTAGGGAAGTTGAGTTTGGCATTGAGTTAGTCCCTGGTACAACACCTATCTCGATTGCTTCATATAGAATGACCTCGACTAAAATGAAAGAACTAAAGTCACAGTTGCAAGAATTGACCAACAAGGGTTTTGTGAAACTGAGCTTTTCACCCTGGGGTGCTCCAGTATTATTCGTGAAAGAGAAAGACAGATCTATGAGGTTATGTATAGATTACCGATAGCTCAATAAAGTAACAATTAAGAACAAGTATCATTTGCTAAGGATTGACAACTTGTTTGACTAGTTGAAAGGAGTGACATGGTTTTTAAAGATAGACTTGAGGTCCAGTTACTACCAGTTGAGAGTGAAAGACTTGACTGTGCCGAAAACTAATTTTTGGACGAGGTATGGTCATTATGAATTTCTTGTCATACCTTTTGGTTTAACAAATTCTCCTGCTGCATTTATGGATTTGATGAACCATATTTTCGGACCATATTTGGATAAATTTGTTGTAGTTTTTATTAATGACCTATTGATTTATTCTCGCGATGAATTCGAGCATGCCGAACACTTGAGGGCGGTTTTGCAAACCTTGAGAGATAAGCAGTTGTATGCTAAATTTAGTAAAAGCGAGTTTTGGCTTCGAGAAGTTGGATTCTTGGGCCACATTGTTTTAGGTGATGGTATTAGAGTAGACCTAAGTAAAATCTCGGCTATTGTTGAATGGAAATCGCCGAGGAATGTAATTGAGGTTAGAAGCTTTCTAGGCTTGGCTGGTTATTATAGACGATTTGTTAAAGGATTCTCCATGATTGCTACTCCAATGATAAAGATTTTTCAGAAAGATGCCAAATTCAAATGGACAGAAAAGTGTCAACAGAGTTTTGAGAAATTAAAGGCATTGTTGACTGAGGCCCCAGTTTTGGTACAACCCGAGTCAGGTAAAGAACTTGTGATTTATAATGATGGTTCCTTGAATGGTTTGGGATGTGTACCTATGCAAGAGGGTAAGGTCGTAGCTTATGCTTCAAGATAGTTAAGCCTCATGAAAAGAACTATCTGACACATGACTTAGTGTTGGCTGCCATAGTGTTTGCTTCGAAGATTTGGTGACATTATTTTTTTGGTGAGAAATGCCATGTCTATACCGATCATAAAAGTCTTAAGTATTTGATGACACAAAAGGATTTTAACTTACAGCAACGAAGATGGTTGGAACTGCTAAAAGATTATGAGCTTATAATCGATTACCATCCGGGTAAGGTGAATGTGGTCGCTGACGCTTTGAGTAAGAAGTCGTTGTTCGCCTTGAGGGCTATGAATACAAGGCTGACCTGGTTTGATGATGGTTCGATTCTAGTTGAGTTGAGAGCTAGACTGACTTTTCTTCAACAGATTTGTAATGCTCAGAAAGTTGACAAAGAGTTAACAAGCTAAGAGAATTCAGTGTGAGTCCAGCAGTGAACTGGATTTTTTGAGTGACTCCGATGGTTGTTTGAGATTTCCTGGTAGGATTTGTGTTCCGAAAGACATTGAGTTGATTCGGAATATTTTACATGAAGAACACAACGATTGTTTGTCAGTTCACCTGGGCAGCACAAAGATGTATAATGACTTGAAGAAAATGTATTGTTGGAATGGTATGAAAAGAGATATCTTAGAGGTTGTATCGAAATGCTTAGTTTGTTAGCAAGTAAAGGCTAAACACCAAGTACCTTTAGGTATACTTCAACCTATCATGGTCCTCGAATGGAAATAGGACCTGATTACTATGGATTTTGTGACAGGGTTGCCTCTAACTCCGAAAAAGAAAGATACCATATGGATTATTGTCGATAGATTGACTAAATCGGCTCACTTTATCCTAGTACGAACCGATTTCTCGCTTGATAAGTTAGTCGAATTGTACATTGGTGAAATTGTGAGACTTCATGAAGTACCTATATCGATTGTATTGGATAGAGATCCGAGGTTCACATTACAGTTTTGAAAAAAGTTATAAGAAGCTTTGGGTACAAAGCTGAATTTTAGTACTGCTTTTCATCCGTAGACTGATGGTTAGTTTGAGCGACTAATTCAGATCTTGAAAGACATGTTTCGATGTTGTGTATTGGAATTCCAAGGTAGTTGGGAAAAGTACCTACCGCTAGTGGAGTTTGCCTATAACAACAGTTATTAGTCGAGTTTGAAAATGGCACCTTATGAGGCACTGTACGGACATAAGTGCCGAACACCTTTGTATTGGACTGAGCTGAGAGAAAATTAGATTCATGGAGTTGATCTAGTCAAGGAAACATAAGAGAAAGTGAAGGTGATTCTTGATTGTTTGAAAGTCGCTTCGGATAGACAAAAATCTTACGTAGATTTGAAACGGAAGGAAATTGAGTATCAAGTTGGTGATAATGTATTTTTGAACGTGTCACCATGGAAAAAGGTTTTGAGATTTTGCAAGAAAAGAAAGTTAAGTCTCGTTTTATAAGTCCTTATGAGATCACCGAGAGAATTGGGCCGATTGCTTATCGGTTGGCTTTACCATTAGGGTTGGAAAAGCTTCATGATGTATTTCATGTGTCTATGTTATGCCGCTATAGATCAGATCCTTCACATGTAATTTCACCGACAGAGGTTGAGGTTCGACCGAATATGACTTATGGTGAAGAACCGGTTAAGATTTTAACTCGAGAGGTCAAACAGTTGAGAAATGAAAGCATTGCCCTGGTGAGAGTGTTTTGGCAAATACATGGGGTTGAAGAGGCTATATGGGAGCCTGAGGAGGCCATGAGGAAATAGTACCCAAACCTTTTCATCGATAAGACTTTTTGGGACGAAAATCCCTAAAGGAGAGAGAGTTGTAACATCTCGAATTAGGGTCTAGCCAAAATAGTGGTTTTGAGACCATAAATTTAAAATAGAAATCATTATTTTATGATTATTTGATGGTCCATGACATGATTGCATGTTTGTGTGAAATTTTCATGAAGAAATTCTATGCCTAAGATGTCAAAATTGACTTTAAAGACCAAATTGAATAAGTTGTAAAACTTTTGTTCTAGAAGCTTTAAGCATGAAATTGCGTTGGATTATTAATTAGAGGTCCTTAAATGGCAATTTGACCAAGTTCTAAAATTTTGGACAAAAATGGCATGAATAGGAAAAATTTGAAAGAAAGGCCTTGAGGGTATTTTTGTCTTTTGGTAAATAAAAGAATTAAAAAGTGAAAAAGAAAGAAAAAATTGTCCATCTTTTTCTTGCTTGTGCCAAAATTTCAAGGGTCAGCATAGCTAGGGTTTATTCATCTTTTCAAGCTTGATTGTAAGTGCTCCCTAGCCCCGTTTTTGTGATTGTTGCTTTGGATTCTATCAAGCCCATGCCTCAATTTCTGAATTTGATATGATTTTAAGATGTGCCATTGTTTATAATATGAGTTTTACGAAGTTTGATGATAGAAAATGAAAGATATATGTTAGATTACTATGTTTTGCATTGAGATTTTTGATGAACTTGAGTATTTTGGGCTAAATTGTGAAAATGAGAAATTGAAGAGATAAAATGTGAAATAAATGAAAGATATGGGCTTATATGAATTACATGAATATTCGGCCTAACATGTGTAAAAGGAAATTTTGTGTATTTTGTGATTTTATGAATTAGGGACTAAAGTGTCAAAATGTGAAAATGTGAGGGCTAATTTGTAAAATGCCCTAAATATGTGTATATGGAGTGATTTGAATGAATGCGAGATTGAATAAGTCAAATTTGAATTTATATAGATCAAGAACCAAAGAAAAAAGAATTAGATCGAGGAAAGTCGAAAGTCGTCAAGTAGTCGATTCCGGCTGTTCGAATCTGTACGAGGTAAGTCGATATACAAATTAATGTGTTTGAATTGAATTATTATTACTTTTATGTTAATGAATTGTGATGAATGACTATTTGAGTTGAATGTGAGAAATCTGAGAAAGTTCTGATAATGTGACGACATCCGAAAAGCCCCGTACGAACCATAGGAATAGTTAGGATACATATGTCATGACATAGGATTTTCGATATGTGATTTCGTGTAAGACCATGTTTGGGACGTTGCCATCGATTTGAAATTACATGTAAGACCATGACTGGTACTTCGACATCGTATTTGATTTCGTGTAAGACCTTGTCTGGGACAGTGACATTGATATTTGATTACATGTAAACCATGTCTAGGACGTTGGCATTGTACTAACTTTCTGAGTTATCTATGTGTCCTATTTGATTTCGTACGGTTCAACGGGCACTCCGAGAAATGGATAGATATATGAATGTATATATGCTTCAGGTATGTATGAACTGTATATGGAATTTGTTAATGAAAGGTAAGTATGAATATGATCCATTGATATATGAGCTACATGGAAATGTGAATTACTTACTAGCAAATGTTTATCAACATTAAAGCTAAATGAGAAATATGAACTTTCTATTGAGTTATGTCATGATTCATATGAATGAAATAGTTTATAATTGTGATATGCGATAAGTTTATTTGTATATGGCTTACTAAGCTTTTGAAAGCTTACTTTGTGTGTGTTTTCAACTGTTTTATAGATTATCGAAGCTACTAGGAGCTTGAGGATTGTTGAGGACCGTCTCCACACTATCGAACTCTATTCTTGTACCTTTTGAAAATGTGAATATTGGAATATGGCATGTATAGGCTAGAGGAATTTGAATATGTTTTGTGACGTTTATATTTATCCTTGTGATATGGCTTGATTATGGTTGAAATTATGGTTTAATTTTGGTATATGATGTGTAATGCAAAAATGGTAAATTTGATGTATATGTATGGCTTAGTGAAATGGTCTTTTTGGTAAGTTAGTTTTGTGTTGAAATGATTATAAATGTGATATGAATCATGTGATCATGGAATGAATTAGTTACAAGTATGGATGGATGAGTTTGGTAAGTGATTTTGATATGTTTTGGTATGAATTATAAGCATGAGGTTGGTTGTTTATGATATAGCATGAATGGAGTATGTTTTGGTTATGAATTGGTTGAAAATTTGATATGAAATGTTCTGGTTTTGATGCTTGTAGGGAGGACCCTTAATGGGTGGCATGTTGGCCATGTAAATGGCCTTTGTTTTTTGCCCACACAGGCAGGGACACGGGCGTGTGTCTCAGTCGTATTGCTCGAGGGCCATTTTGAAATGAGCCTGAGCAAACCACACGATCGCACACTCACGGGCATGTGCTAGGCCGTGTGGTCAAGTCAGTTTCTTGCACGGGCTAGACACACGGGCTTGTGACTGGCTGTGTGGCTAAGTCAATAGCCTCCCTAATTTTCAAATGGCCTGGCACACGTACGTGTCATGTGGCCATGTGGACAAGCCAGTATGTATGCCCTGTTTTGCCAAGGCCTAGACACACTGGCGTGTCTAATGCCGTGTGAGGCATACGGCCTGTTCACACGGGCGTGTGACCTTTGTAACTTAGAAAAATTTTTAAGTTTTGAAAAATTTTGTATTTGCTTGGTTTAGTCTCGACCTCTTTCTAAATCTTGTTTAAGGTCTCGTTGACCTAAGAAAGGGACTTTATGTTGATGTTTGACTATGATGCTATGATGTGTGTGAAATGAATGCGAAATGTTCCGATGTGTCTGGTAATGCCTTTTAACCCTAGTCCGGCGACGGATACGGGTTAGGGGTGTTACATTTGGTTGTTATCAGAGCTACAATTTAGTTGATTCTAGGACTAATGTAGCGTATGTGAGTCTAGCTATACACACCATATTTATAAACTGCGATAGTGTGATGAATCCTAACAATGAAAATGTGTTTTTATATAGTAAATGGATCCCAAACGAGCCGTAGTTGACGATGTTGAAATTAATGCACCCGCTCCCGCTCAAGGGGCAGTGCAATCCGATTCTAGACCTATTACGAGTAGCCACAAGGGAGAGGCTAAGCAAGTTTTTTATCAAATGATGAATGATTGGTTTACTCAGTATATGAGAACTAATCTGGCTGCTCCGCAACCTTCACCCCCGCTCAATCCTCTGCAAGTCCCTGCCACGCCTCAAGCTAATCCGATTCAGTTCAATAAGCCTCCGGTTGATAAAACTAGAAAATATGGGGTCGAAGAATTCTGTGCTACTATTAATGATGATGCTGAGAGAGCTGAATTCTAGCTAGTGAATATGATACGAGTGTTTGATGAATTATCATGTACTCCTGATGAATGCCTTAAGTGTGTTGTTTCGCTTCTGAGAGATACGGCGTATCATTGGTGGAAGACACTGATATCTGTGATTCCGAGAGAATGAGTCACCTGGGAGTTTTTCCAAGCTGAATTCTGGGAGAAATAAATTAGTCAGAGATTCATTGATCAAAAACGCAGAGTTTCTTGAACTAAAACAGGGTCGTATGTTTGTTATAGAATACAAGCGAGAATTTGTGAGATTGAGCCAGCATGCACGAGAATGTGTTTCGACAGAAGCAATAATGTGTAAAAGGTTTGAAGATGGTTTAAATGAAGATATCCACTTGTTAGTCAGGATTCTAGAAATAAAAGAATTTGTAGTGCTTGTTGAACAAGCGTGTAAAGCTGAAGAGCTCAGGAAAGAGAAAAGAAAAGCTGACTCAGAAGCTAGAGATGTGAGAAAGAGATCCGCAAGTAAATCATTTCAGTTTGCATCAAAGAAATTTTGAGATGATTATAGCTGTTCAAAGGCTAATGTGGGACATTCGAGTAGAGATCGTGATAGATTGCATTCGAACTTCAAAGCTCCAGCTACTTGTGTTGCAAGTGTTGGAAATGTCCGATCTGATCGACCCTAGTGTAGAAATTATGGTAAAAGACATCCCGGTAATTGTAGACTGTACGATCGAGCTTGTTTTGAATGTGGATCTTTAGATCACTTTATCCGAGATTGTCCTGAGTCTGTTGAACAAGAGATTGCACAAAATCTGAGATCGAGTAACACATCAGCTCGAGGTAAACATTCCAGAAATACGAGAAATGTCAACGGAAGTTAAAGAGGGACTAAAGATACCGCTGTATGATCTGAGGCTAGAGTAGCTGCCAGAGCTTATGCCATTCGAGCTCGTGAGGAAGCTTCGTCTCACGATGTTATAACCAATACTTTTATACTTTACGATACTTTTGTGATTGCATTGATAGATCCCAGATCAATGCATTTTTATATATGCATGAACTTAGTGAGTAGTAAGACTTTGCTCGTAGAGTCTACTGAATTTGTAATTAGAGTATCGAACCCTTTAAGTCGGTGTGTTTCGGTTGACAAAGTGTGTAAGAATTATCCATTGATGATTCGAGATTCATGTTTTTCGGCGGATTTGATGTTATTACCATTTGATGAATTTGATATAATTCTGGGTATGGATTGGTTAACTTTGCATGATGCTATTATAAACTGCAAACGAAAGACTATTTATTTGAGATGACAGAATGATGAGATTATTCGGATTGAGTCTAATAATCTGAATGTTTTGTCGGTAGTGATTTCTTTGATGTTAGCTCAGAAATATGTGAAAAAGGGTTGTGAAGCCTACTTTGCTTATGTGATTGATTCGAAAGTGACAGAAAAGAAAATTGAATTAGTGCCTATTGTTTGTGAATTCCCTGATGTGTTTCCTGATGAGTTACAGTGTTTACCACCAATCTGAGAAGTTGAATTTGGCATTGAATTGATGCCGAGAACTACTCAGATTTTGATAGCTCCGTATAGAATTGCTCGATCGAGTTAAAAGAATTAAAGTCTCAGTTACAAGAGTTGACTGATAAAGGATCGAGTTTTTCACCTTGGGGTGCTCCTGTTCTGTTTGTGAAAAAGAAAGTCGGCACGATGAGAATGTGCATTGATTATCGTCCGTTGAACAAAACGACTATCAAGAATAAATATCCTTTGCCTCGAATTGACGATTTGTATGATCAATTGAAAGGAGCTACTGTGTTTTCAAAGATAGATCTCAGATCAAGTTATTATCAGTTGAGAGTAAAAGGTTCAGACATTCTAAAAACTACTTTTTGAACGAGGTACGGACACTATGAGTTTTTAGTTATGCCTTTCAGATTAACGAATGCACTCTGTTTTTATGGCTTTGATGAATAGAATCTTCAAACAGTATTTAGATTGATTTTTTGTAGTATTCATTGGTGACATATCGATATATTCTTGTAATGAAGCTAAGCATGCCAAACATCTAAGAATAGTGTTATAGACTTTGCGTGATAAGCAGTTGTATGTGAAGTTTAGAAAATGTGAATTTTGGTTACGAGAAGTCGATTTTCTGGGACATGTTGTGTTAGCATGTGGTATCCGAGTTGATCCGAGCAAAATTTCAGCCATCTTAGATTAGAAGCCTCTGAGAAATGTTTCTGAAGTTCGCAGTTTTCTGGGAGTTACTGGTTATTACTGACAATTCGTAAAAGGCTTTTCTATGATCGCGACTCCATTGATGAAATTGCTTCAGAAAGATGTGAAATTTGAATGGTCTGAAAAGTATCAGAGAAGTTTTAATTAGTTGAAAGCCCTATAGACTGAAGCTCCAGTGTTAGTACAGCTAGAATCGGGTAAAGAATTTGTGATTTACAGTGATGCTTCGTTAAATGGCCTAGGTTGTGTTTTGATGCAGGAAGGCAGAGTTATAGCCTATGCCTCAAGACAATTAAAGCCGCGTGAAAAGAATTATCCTACATACGACCTTGAATTATCTGCGATTGTGTTCACTTTGAAGATTTGGTGCCACTATCTGTTTGGTGAGAAATGTTATGTTTATTCTGATCATAAAAGTTTGAAATATCTAATGACTCAGAAAGATTTGAACCTGCGACAGAGAAGATGGCTAGAATTGCTAAAAGATTATGAGCTTATTATCGAGTATCATACAGGAAAAGTAAATGTTGTTGCTGATGCTTTGAGTTAGAAATCATTGTTTGCATTGCGTACAATGAATGCTCATTTGGTTCTGTCTGATGATGGTTTGATTTTAGTTGAACTAAAAGCGAGACCATTGTTTTTACAGAAAATTATTGATGCTTAGAAAGTTGATAATGAGATAATAGCAAAACGAGTTCAGTGTGATTTGGATTCTGATTCTGAATATCAAATTGATAGTGACGATTGTTTGAGATTCTGAGGTTAGATTTGTGTTTTGAGAAATTCAGAGTTGATTCAGATGATTTTGAATGAAGTTCACGAAAATGGATAATGATCTGAAACATCATTACTGGTGGTCTGGAATGAAAAGAGATATCTCCGACTTTGTTTCGAAATGTTTGATCTGTTAGCAAGTTAAAGTTGAACATCAGGTGCCATTAGGTTTGTTACAACCGATTATGATTCCAAAGTGGAAATGGGATAGAATAACGATGGATTTTGTTTCGGGTTTGCCCTTATCTCCGAGAAAAAAAGATTCAATTTGGGTTGTGGTTGACCGATTAAAGAAATTAGCTTATTTTATTCCAGTACAATCTGATTACTCGCTTGATAAATTAGCTGAGTTATACATTTCTGATATTGTAAGACTGCATGGGGTACCTTTGTCTATTATGTCAGATAGAGATCCCAGATTCACTTCGTGGTTTTGGAAGAAACTACAAGAGGCTTTAGGTACGAAATTACACTTCAGTACTGTTTTTCACCAGCAGACGAATGGTTAATCTGAGCAAATTATTCAGATTCTCGAGGATATGTTGAGATGTTGCATTCTTGGGTTTGAAGATACGTGGGAACAGTATTTGCCATTGATTGAATTTACTTATAATAATAGTTTTCAATCAAGCATTAAAATGGCACCGTACGAAGCCTTATATTGTAGAAAATGCCGTACACCATTGTATTGGTCAGAGCTAAGTGAGAATAAGATTTACGGGGTTGATTTAATAAAAGAGACTGAACAGAAAGTAAAAACAATCCGAGATAGTCTGAAAGTAGCTTTCGATCGTTGAAAATCATATGCAAATTTGAAACAAAAAGATATTGAATTTGAGATCGGCAACAAAGTCTTTCTGAAAGTGTCTCCGTGGAAGAAAGTACTTCAGTTTGGCTGTAAAGGCAAATTGAGTCTGAGGTTCATCGGGCCGTATGAGATTATTGAGCATATTGGACTGGTTGCATATAGATTGTTATTGCCATGTGAGTTAGAAAAGATTCATAATGTGTTTCATGTTTTGATGCTTCGACGATACAGATCTGATCCCTCACATGTGATTTCTCCATCTGAGATAGAAATTTAGTCCGATACGACCTATGAAGAAGAACCGATCCGTATTTTGGCTCGCGAGGTTAAAGAATTAAGAAATAAGAAAATTTCGTTAGTAAAAGTAATGTGGCATAGACACCGTGTTGAAGAGGCTACGTAGGAGCTTGAAGATGCTATAAGATAGCAATACCCAAATCTGTTCAATGGAAAGATTTTCGGGGAAAAAAATCCCTAAGGGGGAGAGTTGTAACAGCCTGGTTTAGACCCTAGTCGGAATGTGGTTTCGTGACCACAAATCTGAGTAAAAAAATATTTTAATATTATTTTTCATGCTTATAATATGTGAATTGATATCTGTGAAAGTTTCATGTGAAAATTTGATCGTTTGTGTGTTTAAATTGATAAAAGGACCTAATCGCATAAAATGTAAAAGTGGCTTGCTAATTGTTGAAGTGCTTAATTGCTATGTCTCTTTAAATGAGAGGTCCTTATGTGGTTAATAAACCATTGAACTTATGAGTGGACATTAATGACTTTATATGTTAATGTTTTAAATGTTTATTATGCATGGGAAAAATGGTAATTGATGTATTAAAGGAATTATAATAAAAAATGAAAATAAGGCCATTATCATCTTATTGTTGGCCAAAATTGAAGAAGAAAAGAAAAGAAAAAGAGTTCTAGGGTTCGGTTAAGAGAATTTGTGATTAAGGTATGTGTTTTGCTTAGTTTTTGATGATTTTTATGTTTTTGTGATTGTTGCTTTGTATTCTATCAAGCCCATGGCTCAATTTCTGAATTTGATTATGATTTTAAGATGTGCCATTGTTGATAATGTGAGTTTTATGAATTTTGATGATAGAAAATGAAAGATATGTGTTAGATTACTATGTTTTGTATTGGGATTTTTGATGAATTTGAGTATTTTGGGCTAAATTGTGACAATGAGAAATTGAAGGGCTAAAATATGAAATAAATGAAAGATATGGGCTTATATGAATTACATGAATATTTGGCCTAACATGTGTAAAGGGAAATTTTGTGTATTTTGTGATTTTATGAATTAGGGACTAAAGTGTTAAAATGTGAAAATGTGAGGGATATTTGTAAAATACCCTAAATATGTGTATATGGAATGATTTGAATGAATACAAGGTTGAATAAGTCAAATTTGAATTTATATAGATCAAGAACCAAAGAAAAATGAATTAGATCGAGGAAAGTCGTCGAGTAGTAGATTTCGTCCGTTCAAATCCGTACGAGGTAAGTCGATATACAAATAAATGTGTTTGAATTGAATTATTATTGCTTATATGTTAATGAATTGTGATGAATGACTATTTAAGTTAAAAATGAGAAATCCGAGAAAGTTCTGATAATGTGACGACGTCCGAAAAGCCCCATACGAATCATAGGAATAGTTAGGATACATATGTCATGACATAGGATCTCCGATATGTGATTTCGTGTAAGACCACGTCTGGGACATTGACATCGATTTGAAATTACGTGTAAGACCATGTCTGAGACATTGGCATCGTATTTGATTTTGTGTAAGTCCCTGCTTGGGACAGTGGCATCGATATTTGATTGCATGTAAGACCACGTCTGGAATGTTGGCATTGTATGAGCTTTCTGAGTTATCCGCGTATCCTATTTGATTTCGTACGGTTCAACAGGCATTCTGAGAAATGGATAAATATATGAATGTATATCTGCTATAGGTATGTATGAACTGTATATGGAATTTGGTAATGAAAGGTGAGTATGAATATGATCCATTGATATGTGAGCTACATGGAAATGTGAAGTATTTACTATCAAATGGTTATGAACATTAGAGCTAAATGAGAAATATGTACTTGCTATTGAGTTATGTCATGATTCATAAGAATGAAATAGTTTATAATTGTGATATGTGATAAGTTTATTTTTATATGGCTTACTAAGCTTTTGAAAGCTTAATTTGTGTGTGTTTTCAACTGTTTTATATATTATCGAAGCTACTATGAGCTTGAGGATTGTTGAGGATCATCACCACACTATCAGACTCTATTTTGGTACCTTTTGAAAATGTGAATATTGGAATATGGCATGTATAGGCTAGAGGAATTTGAATATGTTTTGTGATGTTTATATTTAGCCATGTGATACGGCTTGATTATGGTTGAAATTATGGTTTGATTTTGGTATATGATGTGTGATGCAAAAATGGTAAATTTGATGTATATGTATGTCTTTGTGAAATGGTCTTTTTGGTAAGTTAGTTTTATGTTGAAATGGTTATAAATGTGATGTGAATCATGTGATCATGGAATGAATTAGTTACAAGTATGAATGGATGAGTTTGGTAAGTGATTTTGATATGTTTTGGTATGAATTACAAGCATGAGGTTGGTTGTTTATGATATGGCATGAATGGAGTATGTTTTGGTTATGAATTGGTTGAAAATTTGATATGAAATATTTTGGTTTTGATGCTTGTAGGGAGGACCTTTAATGGGTGGCATATTGGCCTTGTAAATGGCCCTTTTTTTTTTTGCCCACACGGGCAGGAACACAGGCGTGTGTCTCAGCCGTGTTGCTTGAAGGCCATTTCAAAATGAGCCTGAGTAGACTACACGGTCGCACACACAAGGGCATGTCCTAGGCCGTGTGGCCAAGTCAGTTCTGAGCACAGGCTAGACACACGGGTGTGTGACTGGCCGTGTGGCTAAGCCAGTAGCCTCCCCAATTTTCACACGGCTTGGCACATGGGCGTGTCATGTGACCATGTGGACAAGTCAGTATATATGCCCTGTTTTGCCATGGCTTAGCCACAAGGGCGTGTCTAATGCCGTGTGAGGCAGACGGCCTATTCACATGGGCGTGTGACCTTTGTAACTTTGGAAAATGTTTAAGTTGTGAAAAATTTTATATCTGCTCGGTTTAGTCCCGAGCTCTTTCTTAAGCTTGTTTAAGGTCTTGTTGACCTAAGAAAGGGACTTTATGTTGATGTTTGACTATGATGCTATGATGTTTGTGAAATGAATATGAAATGTTCCGATGTGTCTGGTAATGCCTTTTAACCCTAGTCTAGTGACGGATATGGGTTAGGGGTGTTACATCTCATATATTTTATTGATGGTGAGGTGCTCAGGCATGTGTTCCTGAAACCTGACAGCCTGCATAGGCAGACTCGTGAGTAGCTTGTAAACGAGCAACATGTGATCTGAGAACTTTTTGAACCTTTTAAACACTTAAAATTTTTTTTTGTTTTGGAGAGTCACACGCCCGTGTGGGTAGGCCGTGTGGCTTGGGACACGCCCGTGTCCTCAGCCCATGTAACTCTCTAACTATGACATCATCAACAAAATAGGTCACACGGCCAAATCACATGCCCGTGTGCTGAGACCATATGCCTAATTAAGTTCCAAAAAATTAAGTGCAGACTTCATACGGCTTGGGCACACATCCATGTCCTAAGGCCATGTCCTTGACACGGCTGAGACACACGGCTATGTCTCTGCCCGTGTGTTTACTACTGGTCATTCTGTTTTGCATAATTAGGGTGCAGGGGACACATGGCGAGATTACACACCCAATGGATAGAATGTGCGTCACACACGGCCTAGACATATGCCCCTGTGTCTATCTGTGTGGACAATTTCTAAGCTATTTTCCAAGCCATTTGCCACCCTTAAGCACTCACACATTTACACTCACTTCATGGCATGCAACATGGCACATTTGATTACCCAAACATTCCCATTCATGGTTAAACTATAACTTAGTAAATTCAACCTGTCACCCATTCAAATTATCATACTTTCATATGACATTCCACACCAATTTCATGTTTATCTATCATTTTTACCAACCTACCTTCAAGTTACATATTTTCACCACATTTATTGCATACTTATTAACCATATCTCATTCACCAAATGTACATGCCATCCATCACACTCATCAACCACAATTAATCATAACCATATTAAATCATCAAAACATTTGCATGCATGCATCAATAAATAGGGTTACAACCCAAAATAATCAATATGAGCCACCTCTCATGGCCATATACAAAATAATCATGATACCATCATAAGCCAACACATTTGGCTAATCAATATGACACATAACAAAAAGGCCAAGTCCCTATACATGCCATACTCAAAAAAAATAAGGCTAGCTATACCCAAATGTCCAATTGATAGTGTGATCGTGCCTCCTACGTCTTCCAATCCCCGAGCTAGCTTGGAGAAACTATAAGAGATGGAAAAGAAAGAGGGTAAGTATAAAGCTTAGTAAGTTCACATACAAATAAAATGCAACTTAAACAAACATAAATCATGCATATAACATAATGAACATAACCTTGCATTTTATCAAATCTTTTAACACCCCGAATTCGTGACCGTCACCGGAGTTGAACACGAGGTGTTACCGGGCTTACTTCACTTATTTCCCCCTTTATATTTTTATATTTTATTTTTTTTTCTGTTCCAGGCAGGCTAGCTAACTGCGTCACTGTCACCTTAAAAATCATATCTCGAGTTCCAGAACTCGAAAACCAGTTCTGTAAATTTTTCCTGAAACTAGACTTATAATTCCATTTACACATTTTTTTCTATAATTTTTGGTCAAGCCAATTAGTACAGTTTATTAGTTAAAGTCTCCCCTATTTCAGGGTTCGACTACACTGACCTTTGCGCATTACGAATTGGATATCTTCCTGTACAGGGCTCCAACACTTATGACATTTATTTCTAAAGAAACTAGACTCACAAATAAATCTGTACATATAGAGCATAAATTCTAATTCTCTCTGGTTAATTTATAATGAATTTTCAAAGTAGGAACAGGGGATCCAGAAACTGTTCTGGCCCTGTTTCGCGAAAACTTGAATATCTCTTAAAATACAACTCATGTGACCGTTTCGTTTCTTCCACATGAAAGTAGATTCATCAAGGTTCAATTATATAATTTATTCACTATTTAATTCCACTTTTACTATTTTTAGTGATTTTTCAATCTCACATCACTGCTGCTGTCAGCATCTGTTACTAAAGCAAACAATGCCTATTTCATAATTCTTCCATGACCTAACTAATAATTCGTCATACATATCACAAATTATGACCACCTTATCAAAATTAAAATTTCTAAGACTCGTGAATAAGTGTTTTGGAACCAAATTCAACCGACCATATGGGCCATTTTCGCATGGCTAAAAGTTTACAACCCAAAGTTCAACAAAACAAAAGAGCCTATACATGCCAAATGTTCTCCTAGATCAACTAAGAAGACAATACCAAAAGATTGCTAGCCGGTGTGATGACTTCGATGACGGTTCCGAGCATACAAAAAGAGACGAGTCCAAGAGACCTAAAATAGGTGACAAGCAAACACCGAGTGAGTATATAACTCAGTAAGTCATAAGCATTCCACAATCATCCATTAACAAAATTATCACAAAGTGAAACAATGAAACGAGGCTAAGTACTCCATCAATACCGAACTATACCATAGTCCCTTGAACCTTTCGGTTCAATCTCATACCAATTCACCCAATGACATTTCATATACTATTCAATAGGGTAATTGAGGCATTTCCATACATCAACTCATTTTCACCACAATCATGCAAATAAATGAACTTTCATCTATTCCATGATGCCTTATTTACGTGACTGCAATTGTAATCATCACATAGATTTAAAATTTACCAAGCTCAACCCCGAGCATGAACATAGCACCTATTCGCCATGAGCTCAAGGTACTTACTCTTCCCGCTGTCCATGATCAACTCGATAAAGTCACACCCTCCATATAAATAATCGATCGAAGATATGTATTAAGTTCGCACACATAGTGCTTAATAATCGATCACGCACACTTAGTGCCATGTGATTTAAGCTCGCACACTTAGTGCCATACATTTCAAGCTTGCACACTTAGTGCCAATCTCGTCACCATGCACACTTAATGCCCGCACACTTAGTGCCGAAACCAAACACTCTACACATTCACTACCTTTTTACATTCAACAATGTCATCATTCCCTACATATACATTTTGTTTTATTGAACGTAATCGCATAAATATCATGCTCATTCAAATCGACATCAAACATATGCTTAATGACTTACCTTGTGTTGGGTAAAATAAATTCCAAGTCGGCTACTCGATGACCTTCGTTTTCCCCTTGTTGGACGCCTCTCCTTTAGGATCTTGAGCTTAAACAATTAAATTAACCCATTCAACCACTTTGTAAAATATTTGTATCAAACATTAAAATTTCATTTCATAGGATACACATGACAAATTCTTATCCTTCTACCCCATGCTTTTGAACTATTTGGTTCACAACCTTAGGCTATCACCCTATTGCCAACTATCCTAATCAAGGATAGTATCACAAGTGTGTACACCCATATGGCCGAATGTGCAAGATTAAATTCAACACCACCTATGTGCTTAAATTAGGTGGCCGAATATACATGTCTATGTTGGGGCCGATTGTGCACTTAATACATTCTACAATATGGTTACTTGTGTTGACTAAATACCATATTGTTTCTAGTCCAAAACTCGGCTAATGCACATATATACACTAGTACTCAATTACTAACAATTGCACTTCACCTTAATAGCTAGCTTAGCAAACCTTGATTTAACATCTAATTGTTCATAACACAATTTAAGCATACTCTTAATTCATCAATTCCAAACACATACATTACTCAATGATTTTCAAAATTATATTCGGCCTTAGCACACAACTTGCTAGCCGATTCTTCTCCATCTATCAACTAATGCACATATGAGCTCACTTGTTAGACTCTACTTCATTTAACAACAACCATATTATACTAAACTTTCTTCTAAGGCCGAATCCATGTACCATCTTTAATACTCATACCAAGAATTTTATACTAAAAATTCACACACCATTTACATGAACATTTGACCCATTTTTTTACCCCATATCAATTTACCGAACTCTTCATCTATTCATGCTCTCATCACCACAACATCAAAACACCAACCAAGAAAAACAACACCCATGGCCGAATATCATCTCCATCAATAGTAAAAATTCAAACCATGGGCTAGGTAGAACTTAAACTAACAACTAAAACATGCATGCATCTCATGGAATATCATCAAACATACCTTAGTCTAGCAACCACCATAGCCGATTTTTCTCAAGCTCTTCCCCCTTCTTCCCTTTCTTCTATTCGGCCAAGACAACCAAAGGATGAACAACAAATTTTTTTTCTTTCTTTCTTTGTTTTGTCACGGCAAAGGGGGGGAATCCACACACATTATTTTTTTCTTATCATCATTTTCTTTTTCCATTTCTTTAATACTAGCTTTCTATTTTATTGTTTCCTACATACATCACTAGCCTAACATGTTGGAGACATGTTTCCACCCATAGCATGGCCGGCCATCATGCTTCAATTTGGCTAATTTGACATGCAAGGATAAACACTTTCCCACATGTATTAATAGGCCATTTTAACACTTGCCTAGCATATTTCTAAATTGTCTCACATAAGTCCCTACTAATAAATTTCACATACACTGACCAAATTAAAGTATGGAACTACCACACAAACATTTACGCACATCATAAACACAGAATATGACCTTTAATTATTGATAAGACTCGGTTTCGTGGTCTCGAAACCACTTTCTGACTAGAGTCAATTTAGGGCTGTCACAAATCTCATGAACTTATTTCTCATATAAATATGTATGCATGTTCTTACCACAAGCTCATCATATTTCATGTCATTCATATGAGTTCGATGTACATACTTGTGTCACTTACACATAATAACTTACTTTCTTGTCTTGATGCAATCATTAAGATCGCTTATTGAGCCTCTCTTGAACTACCCGTTGAACACTTGGAATACTATCGGATACATCGGAAACTTGCAACTAAGTGCCTCATATGTTGCCAATGCTATTCCATATCTCAGACCACATGTTGCTCACTTACGAGTTACAGGCCATTAGGTATCTACAACACATGCCAGACTACCTCACCATTAATAGCATATACGAGACCAATACTCGGATGCCAAAACATGTGTCATACATATCACAAACTTAGACCACAACTCAATGAGTTCGGATGTCACATATATCATGAATTTAGACACAACTCAATAAGTTCAGATTACATAATTCCTAGTGACATGCCACTTGTATCCCAAACTATTCTTAAGGTTTAAACTGGATTCTTTGATACCACATTTCAGTCGAACTTGCTCGTAACGTCGATTTCAATGCTCATAGCACCAAATCACATATTCATGGAGAAATCAAAGCATAATTCATGATACAATTTAGGCAATAAACACATGATACAACATCACATTAAATATGTATGTACTTACCATACATGCAATATTAAAGCATTTAAAGCATGGTATATGTTGCATTATTTGCAAGTGAACTTAACTTGGTACAAAAATGATAGAAACGAGCCTAATCCTCGTAAACCTTGTTCTTCCCCTGATCAAGATCCAAATCACGTTTTTCTTGATCTATCATGCCAAATTTAACTTTCTTAATACACACATCACTCGTATCAACTCATAACATATACTTTGGTACAATTACATTTTTACCCCTAACTTTTCACTTATTTACACTTTAGTCTCTAGCCTCGTAAAATGAAATGCATGAAATTTCTTGGTTATCCAAGCCTATCCGATTCATATTCTATCTCATATCAGCCCATATTTTCCTTTATTTCACATTTCTACTACTCATTTTTACACCTTTTACAAATAAGTCCTTTTTAGGTGTTTTCACTAAAAATCACTTAGCAAAAGATGTTTATCATACATCAAACATTCATATTCCTCCATTAAACATCAAAATACAACCATGTTACACATGGGTCAAATTTCATGCATGAACCCTAGCGTAAAATAATGGTAGGAATGAATAGATCATGCTTCAAGGACTTCAAAAAATGCAAAGAACATAAAAAACGAGGCTGGGGAGCACTTACAAGGTTGAATTTGGTATTATAGATCAAGAAAAACGTGATTTGGGTCTTGATTGACAGAAAAATAAGGTTTACAAGGATTAGGCTCGTTGCTATCATTTTTGTACCGAGGTAAGTTCATTTGTAAATAATGCAACATGTACCATACATTGAACACTTTAATATTGCATGTATGATAAATACTTACATAATTGATATGTTGTTGTATTATGTGTTTATTGCCTAAATTTTATCATGAAATATACTTTGATTATTTCATGAGTATGTGTTTGGTGCCATGAATATTGAAATTTACTTTATGAGCAAGCTCAACAGAAATGTGGTATCAAAAAATCCCATTTGAACCTTAGCAATAGTTAGGATACAAGTGACATGTCACTCAGAATTATGTAATCTGAACTCATTGGGTTGTGGTCTGAGTTCATGATATATCTGACATCCGAACTCATTGAGTTGTGGTTTGAGTTCATGATATATGTGACACATGTTTTGGTATCCGGATACTGGTCTCATATATTTTATTGATGGCGGGTGGTCTGGCATGTTTTGCGAATACCTGACAGCCTGCATGAGTAGACCCATGAGTACTTGTAAAAGAGCAACATGTGATCTAAGGTATGAAGTAGCATTGGCTACATATAAGGTAGTTATGTGCAAACTTCCGATATATCTGATAGTATTCCGAGTGTTCAACAAGTAGTTCAAAGAAGTTCTATGAGTAATCGTAACAATTGCATCAAGACACGAAAGTAAATTATAATGTGCTAGTGGGCACAGGTATGTACATTGAATTCGTGTGAATGACATGAAATATGATGAGCTCATGGTAAGAACATGTATTTATATATATATATAAGGAATAAGTTTATGAGAATTGATAAAATGCAAGATTATGTTCGTTATGTTAAATGCATGATTTAAGCTTGTTTAAGTTTCTTTTTATTTGCATGTGAACTTACTAAGCTTTATGCTTACCCTCTTTCTTTTCCATCTCTTATAGTTTCGCCAAGCTAGCTCGGGGATCGAAGAATGTCAGAGACTCGATCATACTATCAATTGAACATTTGGGTATAGTTAGCTTTATCATTTTAGATATGGCATGTATAGGGACTTGGCCTTTTTGTTATGTGTCATATTGATTAGCCAATGTGTTGGCTCATGATGTTATTATGATTATTTTGTATATGACCATGAGAGGTGGCTCATATTGATTATCTTGGGTTGTAACCCTAATTATTGATGCATGTATGCAAATGTTCTTATGCTTTAATGTGGTTATAGTTGCTTATGGCTAATAAGTGTGATGGATGGCATGTATGTTGGGTGTATGAAATATGATTAATATGTTGGACGATAAATGTGGTGCAAATGTATAACTTGAAAATAAGTTAGTAATGATAATAGTCAAATATGAAATTGGTGTGGAATGCCATATGAAAGTATAATAGTTTGGATAGGTGATATGTTGACATTGTCAAGTCATAATTTAACCATGAATGTGTTTGCTTAAGTGATTAAAGGTGTCATATTGCATGTCATGAAGTGGATCTAAGTTTGAGAGTGCTTAAGGGTGGCAAATAGCTTGGGAAATAGCCTAAAAATTGTCCACACGGTTGGACACACAGGCATGTGTCTAGGCCGTGCATGACATAATCTGCCCCATAGGCATGTGATCCGACCGTGTGTCCCCTGCACCCTAATTTTGCAAAACAGAATGCCTTGTAGTGAACACATGGGCAGAGACACGGCCGTATGTCTTAGTGTGTGAAGTACACGACCATAGGACATAGGCGTGTGCCCAGGCCGTGTGAAATCTGCACTTAATTTTTGGAATTTAATTCGCCATACGGCCTCAGCATACAGACGTGTGACTTGGTTGTGTGTCATTATTTGCTTGATGACTTCATAGTCAAAGAGTTACACGAGCTGAGGACACAGGCATGTCTCATGTCACATGGGTGTGTGACTTTCTAAAACAAGAAAATTTTTTAAGTGTTAAAAAGGTTCTGAAAGTTCTTGGTTTAGTCCCAAACTGCTTCCGATGTATGTTTCGGGTCTTGTAGACCTTCATAAGGGACAATTTGCATATGATTGAAAAATTTTAAATGTGGTTGAAACTTTATGGCTCCATTTTGTATGTTTATTTGTGTTTAAGTCTGGTAAAGCCTCGAACCTGTCTCGGCTTTAGACAAGAGTAAGGGTGTTAAACTTCAAACTTACCTTTACCTTGACCCAGAGTTCCTTTTCTAATAGTCCTACCAGAACTAGTAGCAACAACTGTTTAAAAGATCATAGAAGTTTTATTAAAACTCCATTTACTGAAAATTTACTGACATATCAATTTCATGTGACCCCCATGCAGGGCCTCCCACTCATTCGCTATTGTTATTATGCCTTATAACATCCTTATTCTTCATAAATCTCAACATGTAGAATTATAGACCTTACCAGGAGATTGAACATCCACTGATTAAACCAAACATCCATTCCTAGTGAAGAAGAAGAGATTACTTAGGTTTAATAAGAAGAACTAGAATGTAGAGTAGAAAGACCATTTGAAATGTTCCCTTCCTACTATATATAATAAGTTTCCCTTTTAGTGGATCTTAACAAGTGTCAAATGCATATTGAAATTGTCACTTAAGTTCCCTACCAAAACTAGGAATATAAAAAACAAATTCGGATGCAGCTACTATTTGACTAGTCAAGTCCATTCAGTTGACTCTTATCCAATCTTATTGTAGGACCTACTTGCATAGTTTTTGAGTAAACTGAGCTAGTATACCCTTGGAAGTAACTTGTATGTGGCGTGGTCTTAAATGCACTTTATTCCCCTACATCTTTCTCGTATACTTAGTAGGCGCTTCATGCTTAGCCAAAGTTTGAGGCGTACTCTTCATTTTTCATACTCTTTCTTAAATTGAAGAATACCTCAAGATAAAATACTTAGATACTTCCACGGGCGGATACTTTATGCGGAAAAATTTAGTATGCCAGAATTCTGTAAAATGGCGGACTATGCTACCATAGTGCACCAAAATAGGTAACATGAATGCCTACTTGCCCTTTTTCTTGAATCCACCAATGTTGGGGCGGGACAACACAAATAAATATAAAGTTTCACCATGTGCTATAAAAAATTAACATAGGTATGTTGGAGATTTGAAAATTTAGGGATGAGGTACAATCATAAAATATTAAACTCACCTATGCTAGAAACTCAACTCAGCTCTTGGTAAAACGTCACGTCTTGTGTTCAATTAGATAATTGACATCATCGGTATGTGATTGCTAGTAGTATGAAATAATATATAATATATCATCCTAAGGTAAAACGTGTTAGGATCTATGTTTATAAGGAAATGATGAAAGTATTATACCTTTAATAGACCCATAACATAAATATGTTAGAGTGTTATAATTATAGGAATACTTTTGATGGGATCTACTAATGTGAGTGGAAGTGTGTTCGCTTCTAGGAGCTCAAAGGGTTGGCTTTGACAACACTCAAGAAAAGATGTTACAAACACATTGCCATAAGAGGGTCATTGGATACTGTGCATTGATTGGTGTTGAAATTGTTGTGTGATATGTGTTCGGTTAATCAAATGGAATAGCTGGTTCACAACTTAGTCTACCATGTAAATTTGATTAACTTTAACATGTTTTCACTGGCTAAAGGTTCAATTATAAGACACATTAATTTATGCAATTGATTTCCAAGATTATCAAAAGTATAGAATATTTTAAAAATGGATGGAGATTGTTAGATATTTTCAATATATATAGTGTTCCAATAGTTGTAAATGAAAAGTTGTAAGTAACCAAAAGTTATAACTTTTGTTCAAGAGTTGTCACTATTTATAGTGATAAGTTATGCTTCTTGTTACTTATTGATAAAGAGTCCTAATTATTCAAGTAGATATTTTTGAATAATAATGTTTATTGCTAAAATATATAACTATCCATTTGAATAGTTATGTTTCAACAAAGAGACATGAGAAATCCTATAAATAGGAATTAAAATTCATTATTTGGTAAACTAGAAACAAATAAAAAAACTTCTTTATATTCTCTTCCAACTTTTAATATTCTTAGATTATTCTGTAAGGAATTAATTTAGAAGTTCTCTATGAAAATTGATATTCTTGTTATGCCTCGCTCAATGCTAAGTGGACTGTTTACGTCAATGCAAAATGTTGATATTCATTAGGCTTCATTGTATCGTTAAGGTTCATTTGCTAGTAACTTTTTTGCACACCAAAATATAGGTTAAGGTGAATAGAACCTTAAAGAAAATGGCATTGGTGTACGTCTTGAAGTCTTCGTAAATTTTTCAAAACTTCATTTTTATGCCTACATACCAACAATGTCTTCGTAGGTTGCAAATGAAGTGCAAGGTCCATGGATTTCTTTAGGAGACTTCAGTTTTGTTCTTTGCAATAAGGAAAAAAAGAGGGGTGGCTTTAACTTTACATGGATGCCATTGGTTTCATGAATTCATGTTTGATTACAACCTTTGTGATACGGGGTTTATAGGCCCCGAATTTACTTAGAACAAGAGTAATACTTTTGAAAGATTGGGTAGAGTTATTTGTAATTAAGAACGAGATGATGTTTTCCCATTGTCTAAAGTTTACCATCTTGAATGTCTTAAATCTGATCATCGTCCAATTCTGATTACTGTGAGTGAGAATAATGCTCCAAAGGGTTATAAGCCCTTTTGATTTTTTTTTAGCTTGGCTATTGTAGAGCAGCCTTGGAAAGATTATTGGTCAATGACCAAAATTGTTGAACAATTCACTATGTATGGGAACATTTTCATAATATATGTAGTGTTCTAATAGTTGCAAATGAAAATTTGCAAGTAACCAAAAGTTGTAACTTTTGGTTAAAAGTTGTCACTTTTCATAGTGATAAGTAATGTATCTTGAATACCAAAAGTTATGTCACTTGGTTTGTAATAGCCCGCTTGACAAAGACTATATCGAGTCACTATTTGGCGTTTATGTCATTTACACAAAGATTATATCCGTTTTTTGACTAGATGGCATATTCTGTGGGTTCGTCATTTGGCAGACTCCAGGATTTGGTAAACTCTGAGATTTGGCAGACTCTTCTATTAAGTAATACGCCAACCCGAGATGTTTTGGGCAAACTTGTTAGTTCGTAGCCTGATAGATTCGTTTATGTGTTTTAAGGTGAATACAATGGCTCAGTAAGTATTGTTGAAGTTTAGTTGAGACTTAGTTAGAACTGAACTAGGGTACTGTAGATGATTAGAATTTAAAATCTAGTTAGACCTAGTTAGAATCGAACCATTAAACCGTGTCATCGTTGCCTGAGTATATAAGTATATTGATTGTGTGCTTGTAATACTTTTCATATTCTTTACTGAATTATCCTCTAAATTTCTGAAAAACCTTAAGGTAGAAAGCTTCAAACGAAGAATGTTCTCAATAATTAGTCAAAACCATTGTCAATACAGCTTACTGGTAATTTTCGCTAAACCCTTAGGTCATTATCGTAGGAATTTACTTATTTGTAATTGTGTATGCATGGTTTTTTAAATTGGTTGTAAGGAGGGAAAGTTAATAATTCTAGTTTGCATGCTACTGATTCATGCATGCATGTTAAATTTCAGTAGTTTAATAATTTGATATTTATATTTGTTTCTCATCTAACTCAAGAAGCTTTAGAATATTCGAGTAATAAAAGCAAAGGACCTGTAGAGTAGATTCCTATTTTAGAATTTCTGGTGAGTTCCTCTTACTCCTATGTATTGTAAACTTCCCAAGTAATATAAACTGCGTAAGGTAAGTATTCTTACTTCTAATAAGTTAATGAGTGGTGTCTGGTTATACTTTGTGTACCAATCGGCGTTGTTTTGCATGAGTATGGTCAGTTCTGATGTAAATACCCTGCTTACTGCATGAGCCTAGTGCCGATTATATGTGATACGTAATATGTTATATATGAGAAGGAGATCTAATTGTGATGCCTCCAGTAGAAAAATTATATTGCAAATAGGCAAATCACAAAAACATGTGTTCAGCTTAGCAAAATTGACACGAGTTAAGGTGGTATATGTATACAAATATGGCTGAATGATATGATTCTAAAGTTTTGGGTCCGTGGCTGGCACAAGGATGGGTCATTTACAAATGTACACGATCGTGGAAATTCATGGTTAAGTTAGCGGGTAGTACCACCCACGTGTTTTGTCTATGTTGGCGAAATGGGTTTGTCTAAGTAATGTGTACACCATTTGGCATGTCATGTTAGAATCTCATGGTTTCACACAGAGGTCAGATACTCTTTATGAATGTTAGTGCTTGTTTACCAGTGGTATCCTTGTATATTGTTTATGAATTTCTTTTTGTATGGAACTCACTAAATTCATTTGAACTTACTTTGTTATCTTTTCTTTCTCAGACGTGTAGATAGTAAAAATAGATTCTGTAGAAGGGGACTACACTAGAATTACTGTTGATAGTGAGCCACTTGACTAATTCTATATCATGCATGACCATTTGAGTAGGTGGCATGTAGATCTGTTTTGTAACCAACTGTTGTAATAATTTACATCTTTCACCAAATCACTATTTAAATGATATTATGGTTTATGAAATCATATTTTAGTCATATATGCCTTACTGATTTAAATTATATTTAATTGCCAATGATGCACTTGAAACTTTTGTATGGGAAATAACTCACCTTGTGTTTTATATAACCTTGTCAGCTTTTATAAGGCTCCTTCCAGATGTTTGTTTAAACTATGTTTTATTTTACTTGCCGTAGTATTGACTTGAATGTTTTGTCATTGTTATACTGAGGTTGTCGCTAATTCGGGGGTATATGTCAAGACCTCAAAGGTATAAAAGTTTCAATTGTATTTGTCAAGCTCAAATGGATTTAAGTTGTGACATAACATGCCCAGATCCGGTGATTGGGTCAAGCGTGGGTGTTATAAGTTTTGGTATTAGAGCTTAAGCTAAGCCAATTCTTAGAAAACTAAATGCTAAGTTACTTCCTGCCATGCAAGATATATTTCTAGCTTAGTCTATAGTCTATGTCGTTTTAAAAATTAACTTCAGTTGTGTTGTAGCTACTAAAGAATATGTTTGAAAGTTTGAGAGAAGCAACGAGTTAAGAATTTGAGAGCCATGTAGATCAGGCACAGGGACAGGCTCTTGCACCTGATCAGGGCATAGTCAGAAGTGCTTTCTGAAATGCCTTTGTCATGATGATGGATCAATGGTTTGACCAATTTATGGGATCTGGAGTAGCCCAAGTACCTCCTCCTCAACAACCTGAGCCTAAAATGGTATAGCCAGTACCTCCTGCACCTCCAGTACCAGTTGCGACCCAATTTAAGGGTGATTCTATGAGATACTAAAAAGAGTCTCCAAGGAATTTATGAGGGATAAGGGCGATGGCCCCACGATAGTAGAGCATTGGTTATCACGCATTTTCAGTGTAATTAATGAGTTAAAGTGCACTCTGGTAGACATCCTCTTGTGTGTAATCTCTTTTCTAGAAGGGGAGGCATATCAATGGTGGGAAATGCTGACAAGTGTAACCACTGATGAGCAGATAGACTGAGAATTCTTTCTAGAGAAAATTAGAGAAAATTATGTGAAACATAAGTATATTGAACAAATGAATGAGTTTTTATATCTCAAGCAAGGACGAATGTTAGTGATGGAATACGGATGAGAGTTCATTGGACTTAGCCGCTATGTAATAGATATGTTTCAGACTGAGAAAACCTTATGTGTGAAGTTTGAATGGGGCTTAAGGGATGAAATTCACGCCCTGGTGGCGGCATCTGAATGTTAGAGTTTAGTGGCCATGACAGCTAAGGCCTATAAAATGGAGTTGACTGTTCAAGGAAAGAGTAGAACACATGACAGAGAAAGAATGAAACATGGAATTTCTAGTCCACCGCCCTCAGAGAATTTCAAGAAGCCGAAAGACAGAAGCTTTTCTGCATCTAGAAGAGATTCTCAGCCCACGAGTTTTAGACGAGATGGAAGTGATCGACAAGCTACCTCAATAGCGAGTACATGTAGATCCAAAATGATGAGGGACCCTGTCTGCGAACATTGTGGGATAAATCATCGAGGAAAGTGTTGGAGACAAACGAGAGCTTGTTTTGGATATGCGTATTTAGACCATTAGCTTAGAGATTACCCTTCTAAGGTTGAAGTAAGCTCAGAACAATCCATGCGTGGGACACAAAAATTTTAGCAGGAAGATAGATCTGGAGTGGTAGAAAAATCAGGATCAATTTAAGGAGCTTCGAGAAAAAGCTACACTAAACCCGACTTTGGAGTGTCCGCCAGAGCTTATGTGATGAAAGCCAAAGAAGACGCTGGTTTACCAGAGGGTATAATGGGTAAATTTTATTTTCTTGACCATAACATACATGTATTAATAGATCCAGGGTTAATCCATTCGTATATCTATACAAAGCTTATAGAAGGTATGAGTCTAGAAATTGTTCCCTTCAAGACAAATGTGTTTCTTAAACCAAGCTTTATTTGATAAAATACTTTGATATAACAAATTAAAGTGTTTTTTAAATAAAAGTTAAAATTAAACAAAATTGGCAAAATGATTTGTTAAAATTGAAGTCTAAGAGATAAAAACTTTGTACTCTTAGAAAATTTTTGAAACAATTTTAAAATCAAGTTGTAATAATTTTGACTAAGTAAAAAAGTGTTTTTTCATTTTATCAAGTCAAAAAAATTTCAAACAAGTCAAAATTGCTCTAGGCCAAAAAGTACCGATACCTTTTTGGTGTAGTATCGATTTTTTTGAATTATCGATACCCTTCTTAAAAGTGATACCAAAAATTTTGTTTTTCACAAACCCATTTAAGTATTGATACCTTTTGGTAAAGTATCGATATTTTCTTAAATATTGATATCTCATCTTAAAAACGATACCAAAATAGAATTTTTTTCTAACAAAATTTACAAAGTATCGATACGGTATTGATACCTTTTTATAAGTATCAATAAAAGTGTTTTTGGTATTTGATAACAAATCTCTAACGGTCACTAAATTTAGAATTTATTGCAAAAATTATCGATACCCTTTTATGTGGTAAGGATACTCGGTGTTCTATATTGAGCTAACAGTGTTAGTGACCAACCCCCTTGCTTAAAGTACGATAGTTAATAGAGTGATTAAGAGCTATCCATTAATTTTTGGCGAGCACACCTTTTTTGTGGACTTATTGTTATTAAGTTTCTATGATTTTGATGCCATCCTTAGGTTAGATTGTTTAACTAGGCACAACGCTGTAGTTGACTGCAGAGCTTGAGCTGTACGTTTGTTAACTGCAGAAGGTAAAGAAGTGTTGCTGTCTGGCATACAAACTGGTTTGGCGAGTAGAATAATTTCCGTAGCAACCATCAGAAAGTTATTGGTTAAGGACTCGGATGCCTACTTGGTGTATATTATGGATTCATTTGAGTCAAGAATGAATATCAGCCAAGTTCTGATTGTAAAATTTTTTTTTGATGTGTTTCCGGGAGGACTTCCAGATATGCCACCAGATAGAAAAGTAGAATTTTTTTTTGAGTTAGAGCCTAGTACTGAGCTCATATCTTCTGCCCCTTATAGAATGGCTCCACTAGAACTGAAAGAATTAAAGATACAACTATAAGATCTCTTAGACAAGGGATTCATTCGACCAAGTGTTTAACCTTAGGGCGCGCCAATCTTGTTTGTAAGGAAGAAGGATGAGATTCTCTGCTTATACATTGATTACCACTAACTGAATGAAGTGATTGTGAAAAACAAGTATCCACTACCTCGAATAGAAGACTTGTTTGACCAGTTAAGTGGAGCTAGCATCTTCTCCAAAATCGATCTGCGTTCTGGCTATTATCAGGTGAAGATCAAAGGTGGAAATATTCCAAAAATTGCATTTCACTCACGATATTGTCATTATAAGTTTTTTGTGATTTCATTTGGGTTAATGAATAGGTCGGTGGTATTTATGGATTTGATGAATAGGATGTTTTAGCCTTACTTGGATCGCCTTTTAGTTGTATTCATAAATGATCTTTTAGTCAACTCTAGAAGTGTGGCTGATCATGAGGAGCACCTAATGATTGTACAAAGAACTTTACGAGAAACAAGTTGTACGCAAGATTCAGTAATTGCGAATTTTGGCTCAGAGAAGTTCATTTTCTTGGTCATGTTATTTCTACTGAACGCATCAAGGTAGACCTTGATAAAGTCAAAGCTATTTTTGAGTGGAATCCGCTAAAAAAACATCATTGAAGTATGTAGCTTCTTGGGCTTGGCGGGTTACTATAGGAGGTTTGTAAAAGGATTCACCATGTTGGCAACACCCTTCATGTGATTGTTAAGGAATAAAGAAAAGTTCAAATGAACAGAGGCATGTCATAAGATTTTTGATAAGTTGAAAGCAATTCTAAGTAAAGCACTGATCTTAGCGCAACTACAATCTAGCATGGAGTATACTGTGTTCATAGACGTATTTCTAAATGGGCTAGGATGTGTGCCTATGCAAAGAGTAAAAGTTGTGGCGTATGTATCTCGCCAACTCAAGCCGCATGAAAAGAATTATCCAACTCATGAATTAGATCTTGCAATGATGGTGCTAGTGTTAAAGATCTAGAGACACTACCTTTATGGGGAGAAATGTCGCGTGTTTTCAAACCATAAAAGTTTAAAGTATTTGATGATGCAAAAAAATTTAAAACTGTGCTAATGGCGTTGGATGGAGCTTCTAAAAGATTATGATTTGAAAATTGAATACCATCTTGGAAAGGCTAATGCAGTAGCAGATGCCTTGAGTAGGAAAACTGTGGTAGCTTTGGCATCTCTTTGAGCAAATGTTTTTGTGACAGATGATGGATCACTACTTGTGGAATTGATTGTTTGACCTGTTGGATCTAGTGCCCTAAATGTAGTATTTTCGTTAATAAACACTAGTAATTTTTTTGAACATATTGATTAATAAAACAAATTCATTGATTACATTAATATACTTTTTATAATTGTCCTCACGTGGTTTTTGCATGCAAAAAAAAATTGAAAGCAAATGTTGCTCATTGGTTGTCTAAATGTTTAACTGATACTAAGCAGTATTATGTGGTCAGATCGTGGTACGGAAAGATAGGTTTGTATTAGTAGATGAACCTAAACATGTTCTTATTCTAATTGAAAATGAAAATCGATTAAAAGAATAATATGTTGTCTATCAAGTCCAATTGGAGAGGTGCTTTGTCTTAGGCATCAGAGCGAATGGCTCCTAAAAGACAGAGACATAGATGGACAATACATCAGACAAGAACCAAGCAGAATAGATCTTGAATCCGTTTATGGATTCATTCGCTTGTGATATTCATAGTATGACATACCTAAATCCTGAGTAGATGGCGGACTATGTATGCGTGACTCGTACACTTTGATGTAAGTAAAAGCCTAAGTTCAAATAGATAAGGAATCGAAAGCTGGTGCATTGGGTGTACGACTTTTGTAGTATGTAGCGTCATGCATGATAGTAGAATTCATAGAAAAAACATGGGTAAATGATATCCTCTCATTGGCATTACATGGTTAATGAAAAGTAAACATGGCCACGGGTTGTCCGCTTTTGTGATGGATGACTTGATCACTTATTGATAATTATTAAATTTTCATAACGGAAAATGTAATGGTTACTATAAGATAAAATAGGATCACATTAGGAGAATGAATATTATCCCAAAGACATCAAGGATATCCTATGAGGGTAACACACTAATGACAAGGTTATTGGACAAGCACTGAGTAGTTGCTTTCTAATGGTATGTCGTTAGGGATAGCTCAGTTAGGATACTATAGTGGAATGACTTTGTGACTAAATAAGTTTATAATGAATAGGGAAAAAGCCAAAAGTTAATTATAAATCATTTGAGCATCAACTACATATGTCAATCGGTCCCTCCGTTAGCTCGTTGAAACCATAAATGAATTACGTGTTTGAATATAAATGAAAGAAATGAACAGAAAAAGAGAAATGGGAAACATTCAAGAATGATTATGGTTTTCTCCAAAATGGAGAAATAAAATAATTATGAAATGAATATAGGTTTCTAAAAATGGAAATGGAAATGGAAATAAAAATGAAAATGAAAATGGAAACTTGCAATCTTATATAGGATTATTTAAAAAATGATGGAAGAATGAGTTTATGTTTTCGGACTATGTTGAAGTATGAAAATGAAAATAAATCATTTGTTCATAGTGAAAATGTCGAGTTGTGACATATTGAACGGATTTTCTCGAAATTTTACTAGGGTTAAAATCGTTAAAATTTTACTAAGGGTAAAATTGTCAAATTTTTGTTGGGATAAAATTGGGATGAGAAAATTATTTAATATGTAGATATTAAAGTTTATTTTTAGAAATAGAAAAATTGAATCAGGTTAGATCATATTACAGAGTACTAGGTCAAAAACGCTCATGAGGTACTCGTTATTGAACCCGATGTGAGAGAGGTTTTGGGCCTGGAATGAAGAAAGAAATATTAGAGTACGTCTCAAGTTGTCTGACATGCCAACAAATAAAGGCAAGATATCAAGTTCCCTCAAGCAAGTTAGACCCCTTAGAGATACCTAAGTGGAAGTGGGACAAGATCAACATGGGTTTTGTTTTGGGTCTTCCTCTCAATCCTTCAAAGAAGAACTCAGTCTAGGTAATCATAGATTGACTTACTAAATTAGTCTATTTCTTGCTTGTGCGCATGTATTATTTGTTGGAAAAGTTGGTTGAGATCTACGTTTATGAAATTGTACATCTCCATGGGATTCCAACATCATGATAACCATTACATATTCCTTCATGAAAGGTCAATTACTATCAAATAACAATCAGGTCATTTATCGCAAAGATAAAAGACCTGTGGCCATATTTACTTTTCATATATCATGTAGTGCTGATGAGAATATATCGTTTACCCATTAGTTGGGCTATGAATTCCACTATTAAGAATAATGCTACATACTGCAGAAGTTGTATACCTAACGCAGCAGCTTTCGGTTCCTTTTCTATTTGAACTCAGGCTTTTACTTGCATCAAAGTATACGAGTCATGCATACATAGTCCATCATCCACTCAAGATTAAGGTATGCCACTCTATGAATGTCAAAAGTGAATAAATTCATAAACGGATCTAGCATCTATTTTGCTTAGTTCATGTTTGATGTCGTGTCAGTTCTGTCAGTCATATGTATGTCTTTATCTTTTAGGAGTCATTTGCTTCAATGCACAAGACAAAGCATATCCTCAATTGGACTTGATAGACAACATACTAGTTTTTTAGTTGGTTTGCCCCTTTTCAATTAGACTAAGGACATGTTTAAGTTTATCTACTAAGATAAATTGTCTTTCTTTATTACAATCTGACCATGTAATACCATTTAGAATTAGTTAAATGTTAAATAACTAGTGAGTCAACATTTTTTTTTCCATTTTACTTTGCATGCAAAAATATTGAGGACAATATAAAAAAGGTATTGATGCAACTAATGGTTATTCTATTAAACCAATATATTCGAAAAATAGAAGTATACATAGACGAATATACTACACATAAAGCACTAGATCCAGCACAATAATCATTGGGCTTCATTTTATCCTCGAGGTGATGGAAAAAATCTAGTTCGAATGGTTTTCTTAAACAACAAAATATAAAAAAAATTGAAAACCGAGTTGGGTTGTGATATTCAGAGTAATAAACCCCTAACCAAATTCATACTTGTGTTTTCGGCTACCAATGTAACACCTTTAGCCCGTATTCATCGCCGAATTAGGGCTACAGAGTGTTACCGGAGCATAACATCATACAATGAACATTTAGTTACCATTAACAATTCATCACATAAATCATAGCAACATCAACCAAAGCCATACATACGGTCCCTTTTAGGAGCCTTTGAGGCCTTAAAAAGACATTAGAAACAAATCAAAACTAAATTGGAAGCATAAGAAATTTTTTGAAAAAAGTTAAAAATTTTTATATTGCAGGGGTTACATGGCCGTGTGGTCATTCAAATTAGGGACACACTGCAGTGTACCAGCCCACGTCCGTACCCGTGTAACTCACTGACTTGGGCCACACGACCAAGCCACCTGCTCGTGTGCCAGGCCATGTACCTTCAAAATAACCCCACACGCACCGTGTGCCAGGCCATGTACCCTTTAAAATAACCTCACACACCTATGTAACAGGCCATGTGCTAGGCCGTGCAACAGCCTAACTTGCAACCCTTTGAAAGCTATAGGGGACACATGGCCGTGTCGCCTGGCTGTGTGTCACACATGACTGAGACACACGTCGTGTCTCTACCTGTGTGGATGAAAAATAGGCCATTATCAAGGCATTTTTCTCATGCAATTTCCTACCATTTGTACAAACCAAACACACATATAAACAAGCATTCAAGACTCACTTAACACATGCAAATTCAAGCTTTAACAACCTAATAACTATCCATTCAACCAATATGCCAAAATGACACCACAACTTCACAATCAAACTTACCTAAACAACTATCCAATTCATTCATCATTTAAACACCAATTGAAAAAAGTCACTATCACATTTGCCATAATGATCATATACCAAAAACTCATATACAACCAATGTAACACCCCTCACCTATACCCAACACCGGGACAGGGTTTGAGGCATTATCGGGCTTACACATTCATAAACACACTAAATCGGGTCACCTAATTTCACCTAAAATTTAAAACTTTTCAATCACATGCATATCATCCCTTATACAGGCCTTCGAGACCTAAAACATACATCGGGGCGATTCAGGATAAAACAGAGAACATTCGATAAACTTTGGGCAACTTGTTAGATTCTCTTACTTTAGTGAGTCACACGCTTGTGTAGGTGGGGCCATATGGTCACTCAAGGAACACCCGTCTGGGCTAGATCCTTCTCAAGGAACATATTCTTTGGAAGGCTCGGTCACTCAAGGAACACCCGTCCGGGCTAAATCCTTCTCTATATTTGAGATCAACAGATTATCCGTCCTGGCTAAATCCTTTCCAGAACACATGCAGGATCTCAAGTTATGTAAATCATGGTTTATCCATCGAATTTCCTTTTGCCCCTAACCTTTCACATTTTTACGATTTAGTCCCTAAGCTCGTATAATGAAATGCATGCTATTTCTACATTACCAAAGCCTAGCCGAACATTTTTCCCTCTTATGGTAGCCCAAATTTTTCCATCATTTCACATTTCTACCTCATACTTTACACCTTTTTGCAAAAAGGTCCTTTTAGGGGTTTTTCTTGAAAATCACCTAGGAAAAGATGTTTAACACACATCCAACTTTCACATTCCTCCATGAAACATCAAAATACAAGTAACTCATGCATTGGTAAATTTTTAAACATGAACCCTAGCATGAAATATGGGTAGAAATAGAGAGAGTAAGCTACAGGGATTTCAAAAATACGAAGAACATTAAAAACGAGACTTGGGAGCACTTACTATTAAGCTTGAAAAGCTTGAAAACCCTAGCTATGGAGAACCCAAAATTTTCGGCAGCAACATGAAAGAAATGAGCTGATTTTTGGCTTATTTTTCCCATTTTATTTCATTAAAATGCCAAATGACCAAAATGCCGTTGAGCCTTTTCTTTAAAATTTCATCCATACAAGCCCATTTTTGTCCAAAAACTTAGAAATTGGGTAAATTACTCTCTAAATATCTCTAATAAATAATCTAAAGCAATTTCATACAAACTCGATCTAGAATTCAAGTTTTGCAATTTATACAATTTGGTCCTTATTTTCCAATTGGACACCTTACTCAAATAATTTCTTCATGAAACTTTAACACATGCATATTCTCATATTCTAGACCTCATAATAATCATAAAATAAATATTTTGGTGTCAGATTTGTGGTCCCAAAACTACTATTCTAACTAGGCTCTATTTCGAGATGTTACAACCAATACAAAATGACCACTTCTCAACTAACATATACCATACCAATTTGACCAAAAGACGATCACTTCCAAACTACCAAAACTAGCCATTTTCAACATCATGCTACATTCATTCCACACCGACAATTCATTGATACCATACCATTTCCAACAACATTACATTACCATTATCTTAACCAACACAACATCAAATTAACTACCACACAAAATATCATATAATTTTAATATCATTCAAACTTGTTAATCAACCAAGATAACATATATACAAGCCACACATAATGGCTAAATTCATTAAACAAAACACCGATACATGCCATTATAACTATGACTCAAAATTATCAAAGTATACCGATATAATCGATGGATAGTGTGATGAAATCCCCGACAACTTCCAACCAAAATGAGCTTCTGATTATTTAGAAACACAAAGGAAATAACGTGAAGTAAGCATATAATGCTTAGTAAGTTCGTAATTCAAAAACAAAGCTTACCATTTCAATTTATAAGCATAAAAACAATTTGAGACAATCCAACTTGACTTGGAATTAGCCTAAGCAAGAACAACCTTTCAAGTTAGATAATCACATAGCTTAGCGAAGCAGCTAAAAACATCATAGCTTTTATACACACTACTTATAAGCATTCATATTTTCAAGCATATAGCTAAGCATATTTCAAACATCATCAACTCATACCTTTTCATACTTTCATAGCATCACTTGTTGAAGCATTTACCGAACCTTCCCTTTTTCATACTCGTTGATCCACTAGGATAATATCAGATACATGGGAATCTTACACACTATGTGCCAACATGTGATTGAAACCACTACTATCTCATATCTCGTATCAATGCTCTCTTTCGAGCCATAAATGAGTATGCTTACACAAGCTATCAGTCATATAGCTACATGGTGCTGCTCACACAAGCTGTCAAGTAACTGCAACACATGTTAGAAACTCAGCCACCGGTAGGATGTACAAGACCAACACCTAGAACACGGTAACCCCTAATGACATGTCATTTATATCCTATATATTCCTAAGGTTCAAATGGGATCCGAAAGTCGCTAAAACTTTGTTGGATATTTTCGTAGAGTCATAATATCAAAATATATGACACAGAAGCATTTTAATTTGAACATAATTCAATGCTATTTAAATTAATGAACTTACCTCAAACACAAACAGAGAAATACGATCGATTAATCTAATACTTTTTCTTTTCCCCGATCTAAATTCGTACGTTGTTTTTATTGATTTATATAATCAAATTTAGTTCATTCAATTTTCACTCTATTCAATTTAATCCAAAAATCATAATTTGGCAAAATTACACTTTTTCACCTAAAATTTTGAATTCATTTCAGTTTAGTCCCTAGCTCATAAAAATGTAAATTCATTCAATTTAATACAAACCCATGCTTGCCGAATATTAATTTAGTCCATAGAAAACCTTATATTCCATTTAATTCACATTTTTCTATTTTTCAATTAAATACTTAAATGACAAATTCATCAAAAATTCCTTTACAAAAGTTGCTCAATTATCATCAAATATTCATTTTCATCCATCAAAAATAAAAAACAACCAATATACATTCATGGTAGAACCTTAGACTTTTAATAGTTTTGCAAATTAATCCTTGGGCTAGCTAGATTATGCTACAACGACTCCAAAAACATAGAAATCATTAAAAACAGGACAAAGTATCCCTCACATGCAAGGATGAGCTATGGCTAATCCTTCAAGCTTCAAATATGGCTTTTTTTTTGTTGAAAATCAGTGGTAGAGAAGAAAGAACAAAGATGATGTAACAGCTCGTTTTTGAGTCAAATCAGAATAGTGGTTTTGGGACCACAAATTCGATGTTAGAAAATTATTTTAATATTATTTTTGGTGTTTACAGCATGATAGCATGTATGCGTGAATTTCTTGAGCTAATTTTATGGTTTGAATAGTCAATTCGAGAAAAAGGACTAAACGCGTAAAGTGCAAAAGTAGTGTTCTATTAGCTAAAGGTATTAAATAGCTATAAAACCTTATTGTTAGGGTCCTTAAGTGGTAATTTTACCATTAATTATATTAGTGGACAATTATGGACAACCATTATTGGTTTTAAATGTTTTATTTCTAAGGTTAATATAATAATTCATGTATTAATGTTAGTAAACAAAAGAAATAAAATAATTTTAAGCTATCATCTTCTTCATAACTGATTATTGAAGAGAAGAGAAATCTATTCTAGGGTTCTAGCATTCGGCACACTCCTAGCTTGATTAAGGTAAGGTTTTAACTCGGTTTTTGATGATTTCTAGTTTTTGTAATCGTTACTTCGTATTCTAACTAGCTCGTGCCTTAATTTTTGAATTTGTTCATGATTTCATGAAGTGACATTAATGAATATTTGAACTTTTGAATGTTTGATAATGGAAAATGACTATTTGTTGATAGATTTAATAGTTTTGTAAAGTAATTTTTGAAAAAAAATGTCAAATAGGGATTAAATTGTAAAATATGCAAATTGTTTCATTGAGATGCAAAATAAATGAAAGTTTAGGGATTCTAAGGACCCTATAGAAATTTGGAACTCATGAATTTATAAAGAAATTGTGTAATTTGTGTTTTTATGTGTTAAGGACTAAATTGTAAAAATGTGGAACTTTAGGAGCTAAACTGTAAAAATTCCTAAATATGTGCTTGTGGATTGAATTGAATGAACCAATGAATAAATGAGTTAATTTTGAATTCATATATATCAAGAAAGAAAGAATTTAGATTCAGATCGGGGGAAAAGCAAGGTTATCGAGTAATCGATCCGATTCATCAATTCCGGATATGAAGTAAGTTTGTATGTGTTAATTTCATTATAAACGAATGTTAAATGCTTTAATATTGCATAAAATGTGATTATGAGATTACGGATAATGTTTTAATTGTGAATACAACTCTACGGATGTGTTCGACGATGAAATTGACAAGTGAAACTTCCCGGTTGAACGTTAGGAATAGTTAATATGCTAGTGACATGCCATTAGGTTATTGTGTTGGCTTCGAGCCATGATATCGGTACTTTGGGTGTGAATGATACCTTGATTTAGCTACGGGCCATGGTATAGGTACTCCGGGATAAGTTACCTTGATTTGGCTATGGGCCATGGTATAGGTACTTATTAATTGTGATCTTTGAGTATCCGACTTCTATTTTGAATGGTCCAACAGGTAAACGAATGATGTGGTTGATAAATAGGTTAGTACGAGGTGACACAGGTACGTATGGAACCTATTCTAGTATTAAATAGAGAAAGTTCAATGAGATAGTACTGAATCATGTTTTGAGACATGAGAAAGGTTTGCAGTTAATGTGGTTATGATTTGGTAATGTGTAATTGATTGAATTGAGTTATTCACTTACAAACTTACTAAGATATGAAGCTTAACAAACTTACTAAGCTATGAAGCTTACTTTATGTTATTTGTCTATGTTTTATAGAGAATCAAAGCGAGCTCAGATCCGGGAGTCGTTGGGAACATCATCGCACTATCAAACACCTAAGTTGGTAGTTTTGAGTTGTGTATATATGGTATATGGCATGTATAGGTTAGTTTTGATACTTTGGTTGTGAATATAGCCATGAGAGTTGGCTTGTAAATGTATATGTTTGTTTTGTACATATAGCCATGAGTGATGGCTTATTTTGGTATGTTTTTGGTATAAATGTGGTTATAGTTTCATACTTTCTCAAATGGTTATATTTTGAGTTTGGTAAATGATCTATATGGTATGATTGAAGTTATTAACTTGAGAAGTTATGTGCTTGTGAATTAATGCTTGATGATATAAGTGTTTGAATAGGTAATTGGCATTGACTTGAGTATTAATTTTGTTGAAATGAATATGGTATGAATTGTGTATATTGATGATGATTTTGGGTACCTATTGTATGATGAATTGGTACCATTTTGGTTGTTTAGGTGATCATGAAAAAGAATGGCAAATTGGCCTTGCAAATGGCCTATTTTTGTCCACATGGGCAGGGACAAGGGCGTGTGTCTCAGCCGTGTGTGAAACACGGTCATGCTACACGGTCGTGTGTCCCCTGGTGTTTAAATTAAAATGAAGTCAGTATGCTCCACACGGCTGAGACACATGCCCGTGTGACTGGCCGTATGGCACAAGTCAGTATACCCCTTAAATGGCACATGGCCTAGTACACGGGCATGTTACTTGGCCGTGTTGCATAAGTCAGTATACCCTACAGGATTGGCATGGCCTATAACACGGCCTGGCACACGAGCGTGTGTGGCCGCTTCGAAGGGCACACGGGCTAGACACACGGGCGTGTGGTCGGCCGTGTGACCCAAGTCAGTATGTATGCTCTATTTTCACACTGTCTGTGACACGAGCGTGTATGCATACGGCCTATTCACACAGGCATGTGATCCTTATTTTTTTGAAAATTTTTTAAGTTTCTAAAATTTTTATTCTAAAATTTTTATATGTTATCGATTTAGTCCCGAACCACTTCTAAAACATGTTTAAGGCCTGGTAGGCCCTTATAGGGGACAATGTGATTGTGATGAATGGTATTTGAATATGAATGCATAAATGTATGAGTTATGTATGATAAATGATGTGTATTGCTCGGTAATACCTTGTAACCCTATTCTGACAGTAAATATGGTTGAGGGGTGTTACAGAAGATATCTTTTTTTAATCATTTTACTATTTTGTATTTATTAAATTACTAAATTAACCTTAACTAATAACCTTGAAAATCATGTAAAAAGTGTCCATACTTGTCCACTCATATTATGGATGGTTTAATTACAGCATAAAACCTCCAACCTTTTATTATTAAAGCTATTTAATCCCTTTAGCTTATAGAACTCAAGTTTTGCACCTTTTGCAAATTATTCCTTTTTATCAAATTAAGCATGCAAACGATAAAATTTTTTCACGAAAATTTTATACAACATTACTAACATGTTGTAGACATGAAAATAATAATAAAATAAATTTTTTGACATCGAATTTGTGGTCTTAAAACCAGTGTTCCGGCTTCACTGAAAACGAACTATTACAACATAGATCCTTGTCATTCCTGGTTTCCAACTGAACGATCTTCTCTGCTGTTCTCGTACCATGAAGTACTTTGAGTATAGGCTTGAATAATTCAAATCAAACTTTATAATTCGTACCAGAAATAGTTTTCTTTGTTTTAGTGTGAAAACGAAAACTCTCTTTTCAATAGAAACCATAGAATTGTTATTCCAGAAAATAGATTTAATCTTGAGAATAAACTTTCACTATTTTCAGGCAGAGTAAAAATATCTTAAAGTTGTGTTAATAGTCCAACCGGTGCCATCTATTTATAGGGAAAAGTAAAGCCCTTGTTGGATTATAGAAGTTTATTTCAACTAAAAAAGAAAATCTTAGTGTAACTAGAAGTATAGGAGGCGACAACCCTAGTATATTTAACTAGGTTTGTCGTCCCACCCTTTAAGATGAAAGGTTTTTTATTCTTTCTCATATTGGATCCAATTACAAGTGCTTTCCATACTTTTAATCTAATAATTTATAATTCGATCCAACTCGATATTTGTTTTTCTATTTCCCCAAATAAACATCTCAATATATTTCCAATTAAATAATCTTCTCAACCTAATTCTAATTCCGTTAAAATCATGACGACTTTATCGTAAAAGAATCTATGGGAAAATATATTTAATATTTCTTCATTTAACAGGTTTACTATGACCAAATGATTTATTTCCATTTTTGAATTTCATTTAATTTGAAACAAATAAATTCATTTCCAAGTTATTTTTATTTAGGAGAAGACCATATTCATTTCCAAATGATTCCACTTCCCTATTTTCATTTTAGAGAAAACCATAATCATTTCTAAATATTTCCTATTTCTTCATTTCTATTTTCATTTTGGAGAAAACCATAATCATTTCCAAATGTTTCCCATTTCACCATTTTCACCATTTCTATTCATTTCTGTTTATTTGATTCAACATGCAATTCATTTCTAGTTTCAAAGAACTAGCAGAGGGACCGATTGGTCATATATGATTAGGGCTCAAATGATCTATAACTAAGTTCCAACTTTCTTCTAGTAATTCTAAACTCATTTAGTCATAAATTCATTCGACTATAGTATCGTCACTGAGCTCTCCCTCATAGCATCTCATTGTGAAAGCAACTCAATAAGTGCTCATCTAATGACCTTGTCATAAGAGTGTTTGTAACAACCTAGTTTTGGCCTTAGTCAAAACAGTGGTTTCAAGACCATGAATTTGAGACCGAGGAACTATTTTTATTATTATTTTGGTGTCATAGTATGAATATGAGAGTGCATGAAAAATTTGATGAATTAATTTTAGCGTTTATGAGCTTAATTATGAAAAAGGGCTAAATCGCATAAAGGGCAAAGGTCTTATTTTACAAGGTAGATATACCAAATAGCTAGAGAACCAAAATTAGGGGGTTTTTAAATTGAAATTAGACCTTTAATTGAGGGATGGCCAGCCATGAGACCAACGAATTGAGATAGTCAAATGTTAAGTGAAATTTGGTGGCTTGTTTGACTAAAAAGAAACAAAATAAACAAAGAATGATATCATCCCTTTCTTATCTTCTTCTTCATCAAAATTTTCAGCAAGAGTAAGGGTTTTGAATCTTGAAACTTTCAGTCACTAATTCCTCTCTCAAGTAAGTGATTTAGATGATTATTTTTTATTATTTTTGTACTTTTGGGACCATTGTAGCATGAGCTAACTAATGAGGGGACTATTTTGCAAAATGGTTGAGATTTTACGATTTTTCCATGAAAGCATATATGTTGTTAACTGAAATTTTATGGAAGAATATGAGTTATGGTTGTGAAATAAATAACTTTTGTGAAAGAACTTCTCATAAACCTTAATAGGGCCATTTTGTAAAGATTGTAAAATAGATAGAATGTGGTGAAATAATGGAAATTTTAGGTTGCTATAAGAGTAAAAAAGGTTCGTCTAGGCTCAAGGCATGAAGAAGTTCGATAAAAATTAATTTTCGAGCCTAGAGGTAAAATGGTAATTTTGTGAAAATCTAGGGGCAAAATGGTCATTTTGTCAAAATATGAATTTTTTATTGCATCAATTATCTAGTGATTAAATGGATGAATTTTTATTATTTTAGATCAAGAAATACAAAATCTGAACCTAGACTGGGGAAGGCCAAGCAAGTAGACTAAAATCGACTAGTCGCCTACATTATAGTCGAAGGTAAGTTGTATGTTAATAATGCAACAATATTGTTATGATGTGTGATTGAATCGATATTATATAATTTTTTTTGTTTGGGAGTGTGGGTATGCATGTTGAGAAATTAATGTAATAAAGAATCTCGGTTGAACATTAGGAATAGAATTGGGTATTCATGCCATGACATTGGGTGATACGTGTGCCAGTGTAAGACACGTTTTGGACATGCATTGGCCACATTACGAGAGCTAGTGTAAGACATGTCTGGGACATGCATCGGCTTTGAGATATACCATGCAAAGTAAGACATGTCTGAGATATGCATCTACTTTGAGATGAGAGCTAGTGTAAGACATGTCTGGGACATGCATTAGCCTCGAGACATACAAGCTAGTGTAAGACCTGTCTGGGACATGGCGTCAGCTTGTTGTATGTCAACGTAAGACCTGTTTGGGACATGGCATCGACAGCGATAGATGAGAGCCAATGTAAGACCTGTCTAGAACACGGTGCCAGCATTGATATATGAAAGTCAGTGTAAGACATATCTGGGACATGGCATCCACTTTGATGTGCTAGCCAGTGTAAGACCATGTCTGGAACATTGTGTCGGCATCTTATCCTATGTTTAGGGCTATTGAATATCCTGTAGTATTCCAAATGGTTCAGCTGGAGATTTATGGTTTATATCGAAATGAGAGAACTTAGGACCATGTGGCAAGTGGTACAGGTACCTAAATGAGAATTATGACATACGAGCTTCATTTAAGTTTTATGTTTAGTAAATGAGGAAAGTGAGTAAGTTATGCATATGACTACTTGTGTATTTTACACGAATTATGAATTGTGAATTCAAACCAATGTTGTATGATTGGTGAGGAACAAATATAAGTAAGTAATGTTTCTAAATCCTTACTTTCATGTACAAATTGAGATATGTTGGGAGTGTGATCCCTTATGGTAGCTTATAGTTACTCATTATTTGCATGCGACTTACTGAGCTTTATGCTTACCTCTTTTCCTTTCCATTTTGTTAGCTGCCAAAGTAGCTCGTGGATCATTGCCTTACGTCGGGGAAGCGAGTCACACTACCTCTGAAGCAATTGGTATAGTTAGTTTTATCATTTTGATTATGGCATATATAGGAACTAGTCATTTTTGTAATAGTCACATTTTTTTGGGCCAAACGAGTGGCTTGTCGTAGCTCTTTAGTCATTTTGTATAATGCCATGGATGGTGGCTAATATTGGTTATTGATAAGTGCAAATGATGATGATTTCATAGATGAGTAAATTGCATGACTGATCAAGTTCTTGTTAGATTGTTAAAGTGTAATGTGGTTGTATTAGATATCTTGTTATGGTTAAATTGGCCTTGTGTTGCCGTATAAATTGGTGGTATGTATTGTTTTTGTAGGCTGGTGTAAGTAAGGGTGGAAAAAAGGCTTGGTAGGTAGCCTATTTTTATCCACACGGCTAGACACACGGGCATGTGCCTAGGCCATGTGTGACACACGGTCAGCCCCGTGGGCGTGTTGTCAGGCCGTGTGTCCCCTACACCCTGAATTTGCAAGTCAGTATGTGGTAGTAAACACACGGGTAGAGACACGACCGTGTGTCTCAAGAGGACACGGGTTTTGGCCATAGGTGTGTGCCTTGGCCGTGTACCCCTAAATTGTTGCTGACGTCAGAAATAGAATGTCAAGGTTTTTACACATGGGCTGCGACATGGGCATGTCATGGCCGTGTGAGAGACACGGGCCATAGACACGGGTGTGTGCCTTGGCCGTGTGAAAACCCCTGTAGGTTCGAATTACGAAATAAATACACATGGGTTTGGGGCATAAGCGTGTCCCCTTGTGCTCAGGCCGTGTGAACCACATGGGCCATCAGCACGGCCATGTCGAAATGGTCACATAGGCGTGTCGCCTTTCTAACACGAGCATGTGTCTCTGTTTCAAGTAACATTTTTTGAAGTTTTCAAAAGTGTTCGGATTAATCCCAAATCATTTCCAAAGTGTGTTTCGGGCCTCGTTGGCCCATATTAAAAATTTCTAGATTGAGAGTGAAAAGTTTTAAATTTGATCTAGTTTTTATAACACGAAAATGATTGTATGCATACATTTAAGTTAAGTAATGCCTCGTGCCTAGTCCTGGCCTCAGACTTGGGTGGGGTGTTACATTTAGTGGTATCAGAGCTATGGTTTAGTCGATTCTAAGACTAACCTAGTATGAGCACGAGCATAGGTATACATGCCATAGTTGTATATTGATAGTGTGATGACTCTTGACGAAATAAATTGTGTTTTTATATATAGTAAATGGATCCTGACGTGGCTATGGCGGATGATGTGGAAAGTAATGCGCCGGCTTCTACTAAAGGGATCGCACCTATAGATAGTGGGCCTGTGACAATGAGTCAGGACAGAGGGGCTAGAGAAGCTTCCCTTCATATGATGGACGCGTGGTACTCGGAGTTTATTCGTGCGAAACCGAATACTCCACCTCCCCCACCTCCCCCAATTCCTCAACCCATTCATATAGCTCCTCAAGAAGCAGAAATGGCTAGAAGAGAGAAACCTCCTGTAGATAGAATTAGAAAGCACGGGGCCGAGGAATTTCGGGCAATGATAAACCGTAATTTATACATATTTCTATCCCATGCTTAGCACATTTTATGAATGATTTTTCCTTAGATTTGGTGAATTCGATGCTCCTAATGCCTTAATTTCATATTTTATGCTTAAGTGAGCATAAGAGAGTGAAAGGAATGAGAAACGGGCCAAAAATAGAGAAAATGGGCCAACGTATGAAATCAACACGGCCTAGACTTCCTCACACGGGCAGACCACACGGTCGTGTCAATTTGGCAGAATCGAAGCATGATTCACACGGGTGGACCACACCCCCGTGCCTATTTAACAGGCTTGACCATGGCCTGAAGTAATTGCACACGGGCGTGTCACATGGGCGTATCCCTGTCGAGCCCAAGTTGAGTCCAATTCGGAAAAGGCCAATTTTGAGGGTTCTTAGGCATTATAAAACCTATAAATACACCCTGGAGGAGGAGGAAAGGGGGTGCCAGGGAGGAGGAAGTAGGGAACTGCTCAAGGAAAGCCGATTGATCCATCTCAGAAGTCGGATTCATCATCAAGACTGAAGATCTCCCCTCAATTTCCCTTTAGGAGTTTTGGGTTTTTCTTTATGTTTTGTATTCATTATTCTTCTGAGATGTTTACCTTTTTAGTTATGAACTAAAACCCTTAAATATCTAAGGGGAATGAAACCTAAGACAGATCTTGTTATTATTATCTGAATTGTATGATAAATATTTGACTTGTTCTTAATCATGTGTTCTTGATTCTTGTTTTGATATTCTAGGATATTGATTCAAGTTAAGCTCTTATTCAGAGGAGGAACAGACCCTGTCTAGAGTATGTTTGTCATAATTAAGCGGTGTTGATTGCGCGCCTAGAGATCGGGTGACAAGATTTTATCGGATTAGGGTGAAACCTAATAAGGGGATCCATAGATCGAGCTAATGCAACCCTAGGAAGTTAATTAGAAAGAGATTTCAATTATTCAACCTAGGGTTGGACGTTGTTAGTCTCAAAAGAGATAATAATATAACTTAGGGATTTCTACAGATCAAGTCAAATGAATAAATCGTCCGATTCAGAGTCAAATAACAAGTGAAGTCTAGGTGGATTTTTCCTTAGGTATTGTCTTAATCAATCGAGTTTTCCAAAAGTAATTCTCCAATTCTATTTTCTGTGAATTCTTAGTTTAGTTAATTAGTTAGTTAAAATAAACCCCATTATTCTTAGCCTAGTTAATAAAAAGATAGTCATTACTAGTACTTTTAGTTCCTTTGGGATCGACAATCTGGGCTTGCTAAAGGTATACTACTGCTCGATAGGTACACTTGCCTTCATCGTGATAATAGTTAGTTTCAAGAATGATTCGTTATAAATATTTAAAACCTGTCACGGATATCACGTATCAGGCAAACATAGATGATGACCTGGAGAGAGTAGAGTTTTGGTTGGAAAATACCATTAGGGTATTTGATGAGTGTCACTCCTTTGAGATTTGGCCTATCAATGGTGGAATACTCTCGTGTCAGTGGTACCGAGAGAGAGAATAACTTGGGAATTCTTTCAGGAAGAGTTCCTTAAAAAGTATATTAGCCAAAGGTTCGTTGATCAAAAGAGGAAAGAATTCCTTGAGCTGAAGCAAGGTCGTATGACAGTGACAGAGTACGGGCATGAGTTTGTGATGGCCAGCAAATATGCTCTGGATTGCGTATCTATAGAAGCCATCATGTGCAAGAGGTTTGAAGATGGTCTAAATGAAGACATCCGTCTATTAGTTGGCAACTAATAGCAGAGGGAGTTTGTAGTACTTGTCGAGAGAGCTTGCAAGGCCAAAGAATTGGCCAAATAGAAGAGAAGAGCTGACATTGAGTCTCGTGACTTAAAGAAGAGATAGATGGGGAAATCACATCAAACCTCATCCAAGATATCGAGAGAGTTTACAACTCCATCAAACATGTCAGTGGGGTTCTCGAGCAAGAGCAAGAATAAGCAATATGCGGTGACAAAAGCCAAAACCACTTCACTCACGAGTGTTGGTATTGCTCGTCCGAATAGACTAGAATGTTCACAGTGCGGTAGACGTCATTTTGGAGAGTGCCAAGGTAATGAAAGAGGCTATTTTAAATGTGGGTCATTGAACCATTTTATTTTTAGCTGTCCTAAAAAGGTCGAGAAAGATAAGGATCAAAGTATGAGATCAGGTAACGTTCCTTCAAGGGGTAGACCACATAAGAACCCAGGAAGTGGGGCTAGCAGTAGAGGTGCACCTAGAGATGCTGCTGTGAGGTCCGAGGGCAGAGCGCCTACAAGGACTTATGCTATACGTGCCCGTGAAGAGGCAGAGTCTCCCGATGTGATTACGGGTACTTTTTCTATCCATGATATATCTGTTATTACTTTGATTGACCCGGGGTCTACCCATTCCTATATTTGTATGAAATTGATACCCTGTATGAACATGCTAGTCGAGTCCACTGAATTTGTGGTAAAAGTGTCCAACCCGTTAGGCAAACATGTGTTAGTTAACCAAGTATGTAGAAATTGTCCTTTGATAATTAGAGGACATTGTTTTCCGACTAACTTGATGTTATTTCCATTTAATGAATTTGTTGTAATCCTTGGGATGAATTGGTTGACTTGTCATGGTGTTGTCGTAGACTGTGGACGAAAAGTTATCAAGATAAAATGTGGGAACGGGGATGTTCTTCGGGTTGGAACGGGTGAATTAGAAAATTCGCCTGTAGTGATATCATCCATGTCGAAAGTGAGATATTTAAGAAAAGGATATGAAACTTACCTCACTTTTCTATTGAATACCCAAGCATTTGAATTGAAGAATGCGTCAGTACTAGTGATATGTGAGTTCACAAATGTGTTTCCAGAAGAATTACCTAAATTGCCTCCAGTGAGGGAAGTTGAATTTGGAATTGAGTTAGTTCCTGGTACGGCACCCATCTCGATTGCTCTGTATAGGATGGCTCCGACGGAGTTAAAAGAGTTGAAAGTTCAACTACAAGAGTTAACGGTTAAAGGTTTTCGAAGATCGAGCTATTCTCCGTGGGGTGCTCCGGTGCTTTTTGTGAAAAAGAAAGCAGGTCGATGAGGTTATGTATAGACTACAAACAGCTTAACAAGGTGACTATAAAGAACAAGTATCCCTTGCCAAGGATAGACGACCTGTTTGACCAATTGAAAGGCGCCACTATGTTTTCCAAGATAGACTTGAGGTCTGGTTATTATCAGCTCAGAGTAAAGGAGCAAGATGTATCGAAAATCGTGTTTAGGATGAGGTATGGGCACTATAAGTTCCTTGTTATGCCCTTAGGTTTAACAAATGCCCCTGTGATATTTATGGATTTGATGAATCACATTTTTCGACCGTATTTGGATAAGTTCATGGTGGTATTTATCGACGATATATTGATTTATTCTCGAAATGTGAGTCAACATGTAGAGCATTTGAGAACTGTTTTGCAGACCTTGAGGGATAAGCAACTATATGCCAAGTTTAGTAAAAGTGAATTTTTGCTCTGAGAGGTCGAATTCTTAGGACACATCATGTCAGGTGATTGAATTAGAGTTGACCCAAGTAAGGTCTCACTATTGTAGGGTGGAAACTGCCGAGGAATGTGTCAGAGATTAGAAGCTTTCTGGGCTTAGCTGGGTACTACAGACGATTTGTTAAAGGATTCTCGATGATAGCTACTCCGATGACTAGACTGCTACAAAAAGAGGTCAAGTTGAGTGGACAGATAATTGCCAGTAAAGCTTTGAGACATTAAAGACCATGTTGACTGAGGCCCCGGTTTTAGTGCAACCAAAATCGAGAAAGGAGTTTGTGGTATATAGTGACGCCTCCTTGAATGGATTGAGGTGCATACTCGTGCAAGAAGGTAAGGTCATAGCTTATGCTTCGAGACAGCTAAAGCCACATGAGAAAAACTACCTGACATACAATTTAGAGTTGGCCACCATCATGTTCACGTTGAATATTTGGAAACACCATTTGTATGGTGAGAAATGTCGAGTGTTCACCGACCATAAAAAGCCTCAAGTATTTGATGACTCGCAAGGAGTTGAACCTACGAAAATGGAGATGGTTGAAGTTGATAAAAGAGTACGTGTTTATAATCGACTACCACCCAGGAAAAGCAAATGTAGTCGCCAACACTCTGAGTAGAAAGTCATTATTCGCCTTGAGGGCCATGAACGCTCAATTGTCTATGGCCAATGATGGTGCGGTTCTAGCAGAACTGAGAGCTAGACCGATGTTCCTTCAAGAGATCTGTGAAGCTTAGAAGGGTGATGAGGAATTGCAAGCCAAGATGACTTAAAACAACACAGATTGTGAATCAGACTTTCGGATTGGTATTGATGGGTGTATAATGTTCAAAGATAAGGTTTGTGTACCTAAGGACAATGAACTTATTCAGAAGATTCTATGAGAAGCACATAGTGGTTGCTTGTCTATCCATCCGGGTAGTGTAAAAATGTATAATAACCTGAAGAAATTGTATTGGTGATCGGGAATGAAAAAGGACATTTCTAAGTTTGTTTCTAAGTGTCTAGTTTGTCAGCAAGTAAAGGCTGAACACCAAGTATCTTCGGGTATGCTTCAACCCGTAATGGTTCTCGAATGGAAATGGGACCGTGTAACCATGGATTACATGTCAAGGTTACCTTTGACGCCAAGGAAAAAGGATTTCATTTGGTTTGTTGTTGATAGGCTTACCAAGTCGGCATGTTTTATATCAGTGTGCACAGACTATTCCCTTGAGAAACTGACTGCATTTTATGTTTCTAAGACGTGAGACTTCATAGAGTACCCTTTTCGATTATTTCTGATACGTGATAATTGTGACAGGTTTTAAAGATTTATGAAAGAATCGTTCTTGAGACTAACTTATTATCACGATTAAGGCAAGTGTACCTATCGAACAGTAGTATAGTTTAGCAAGACCGGATTGTCGAACCCAAAGGAGCTACGAGTACTAGTATTTACTTCCTTTTTATTATCTAGCCTAAAAATTAAGAGGTTTGGTTATCTAAACTAATTATTAACTAAGAATGCACAGAAAGAAAATTTGGGAAAATACTTTTGGGAAAATTCGATTGATTAAGACAATACCTAAGGAAAAATCCACCTAGACTTCACTTGTTATTTGACTCTGAATCAGACGATTTATTCATTTGACTTGATCCATAGAAATCCTTAAGTTATATTATTATCTCTCCGATACTAATAACGTCTAACCCTAGGTTGAATAATTGAAATCTCTTTCTAATTAACACCCTAGAATTGCATTAACTGGATCTATGGATTCCCCTATTAGGTTTCACCCTAATCTGGCAAAATCTTATCACCCTATCTCTAGGCGTGTAATCAACTCCACTTAATTATGACAAATTTACTCTTAGACAGGGTCTATTCCTCTTCTGAATAAGAGCTTAACTTGAATCAATATCCTGGAATATCAAAACAAGAATTAAGAACACATAATTAAGAACAAGTCAAATATTTATCATACAATTCAGGTAATAATAACAATATCCGTCTTAGGTTTCATTCCCCTTAGGTATTTAGGGGGTTTAGTTCATACTTATGAAAGAAAACATCTCAAAAGCATAAAGATAAAAAAACATAAGAAAGCCCAAAACTCCTGAAGGAACTTGAAGGCAGTCTTGATGATGCATCAGGCTTCTGAGATGGATTAATCGGCTTTCTTTGAGTAATTCCTTGCTTCCTACTCTGCGTCCCCCTTCTAAGTGCCTCCTCTGGTGTTTAAATAGGCTTTAGAATGCCTAAGAGCCCCCAAAATTGGCCTTTTTTGAATAGGGTTATACTTGGACTCAGCAGGGACATGCCCGTGTGACACGTCCGTGCGTGATTGCTTTAGACTGTGGTCAAGGCTATTGAACAGGCACGAACGTGTTGTATACCCGTGTAAGTTGTGCTTCAATCCTTCCAAAGAGACACGGCTGTGTGACACGCCCGTGTGAGAAAGCCCAGGCCGTGTTGATTTCCTACGTGGGTCAATTTTCACCGTTTTTGGCCCGTTCTTGCTCTTTTTACTCTCCTATACTCTCTAAGTATAAAAAATGAAATTAAATGATTAGGAGCATCGAATTCACCAAATATAAGGAGAAACCATTCATAAATAGGCTAAGCATGGGATAAAAATATGTATAAATTACGGTTTATCAAATACCCCCACACTTAAGCATTTGCTTGTCCTCAAGCAAAAATCCTCAACTCATAATCAAAATAAATTCTTCTCAATTTATAATATCTATCAATAATATCTCATAATAATCCATAAGTACTCATACAATGAAAAATTAACTAAAAGTACATCAAAGTTTCAAACATTCCAAGTTGAGCATTTTATCACGAAAACATAGGTGTCTCCCTTCATCTAAGTGATGACCTTTAATCAAAATATCACCGAGTTTAACATCCTCACTAAAGATTCACTCAAATCACTCAAGGTGTTTAAGGACATCAATAAAAGCACTCATTAGTCAATATGAAAAGTTATTACCATAGGCTTGCTTGAAAATCAAATCTCCACCACTATATATTGAGTTGATACATCAATCAAAAAGGTCTTTTAGAGGGTTGTAACGTGGCTTTGGTTAGGGGTGTGGTCACAAGTTAAAAGAAGATGTTAGAATCGAGATTGAATTGAAAATTTACCTAGCTAGAAAAATAACTAGTCATCAGTTGACTACAAGTGAGTTTCTTTTCAGAATATGGAATTAACACTCAAGCTCAAAAATGACGAATTACTACTAATATGTATGTAAGTATTGTTTTTTTTTCTTTTTTTTCTTTTTTTTAAGAACAAGTCAAATATTTAGAAGAACAAAACATAACTAAGCAATTTGGTCAAATCAAATCTCGACAAAAATATGGATCAAATTAGGGGATTTCAATAATAATGGGTTATGGGTTAATATTGAGGGTAAATCAATTAATGGCTTTGTTAGGCTCAAAAGGGGTTCACTAAGGGTTAATTATGGAGGTAGGCTTTTGTAGAGTGAGTGGGTTAAACCTAAGTACCTTTATCATCTTAACATATCAAATCAAATGGTGCGGTCTTGACATGCATAATCAAGCAAGTTCTAGAATAACAAATCAAAACTGACGCACTCATAATGAAAGTGAAATGAAAGGAATAAAATATGCTCTAAAGGCTCAAGATCTCACAAAAATTATGGCTTTTTGATGTTTAAACTTGTGAATTTCAACTCAAGATAATACCTAAACTTAAAGAAACAACCTACAAGTTTTTAATTCTTCAAAAATCAACTTATCATGCTTGATTCCCTAATTTCTTAAAGTTTAAACAATCAATGCATAAATACCTATGTTTTAATTCAAGGCATATCAATAAAAATCATAAATTAATCAAAATTCATTCTAATAGTGAAATGAGTGATTCACATGAGAATAAGACAAAATTCAGGGATTTCTAATGATGATATAAAAGACGCCCTACACTTAAGATGTACATTGCCCTCAATGTACAAAGAAAGTTATATTGCTAAAGCTAGATTTATAATCATAAGATAGGGAGAGAAGTGAAACTTCCTGAATGATGAATGGACTCTTTGAATTAGAGTCATAGAGAATAAACAACCAAAGTAATAATGAGGGTGGAGGAGGATACTCCAGTGGTGGTAGAGGTTAGGTTCCACAAATGTTATGCCAAAAGATTATTATATCTCAAGTTGGCTATGGTCGTGGTCGAGCAGGGCATGGCAGTCGTGGATAACCTTTCCCAGTGGAGTTCCAAGTTCCTAAGTAATAGTGAGATTTGGAGCTCTTTATAACTGTGATAGAATCAGGAACTTTTTTAGGAAATATATAAAAAGAATAATTACTCATAATGAAATAGGCAAAATTAAAAATTGTAAAATAATAATTATAAAACCTAATAAAAATAAACTTAAAGAAAAATAAAAAGTAGTCCTAAAATAGAATGAAAGTAACAACATAAAATAATAAATAAAAGTTTTTAAACATCTTCATCGTTAGATGGTTTGCGAGGTGAGTGTGGCGATGAGATGTGGAAGTATTGACAAATCTGCTGTAGAGTAGCATCAATGTTATCGAAGCACTGAAAACACTGCTGCTCGAATCGAGTAAGGCGCTCAGAGATGTCAGTGTATGAAGCCTCCGCATGAACTAGACAAGAGGGGGGTGGTGGCTGAGACAGTGGGTCCTCATGACGTGGAGGGACATCATCAGTAATGTCCTCTGGATCCTCCTCCTCGGTGGACTGGACGAGGCGGTACTGAGGAGGGTAGGTGCCACGTCATTTCTCGATCATCCTCATACTTAGCATGCTCGAGATGCTCTGTGGGTACATCTGGCCAATGAGAGTGAGGGAGGATGATTGGGTTGCTATGTTGAGGAGCCCGAAGTGCCGAGCCAGTCGAGTCACATAGGGCCTGATAGAGATGACCCATTTCCTGTGTCACTCCATCTGGTGGCGAATGGCGAGGGCAATAAAGTAGGCGAGGTCGATGACGTGCCCATTTGCCATACTCCATAAGAAATAGACGTCGTGAGTGGTGACGAAACCGGTGCTCTCTTGTCTCCCTGTCAGAGTGTGAGCCAAGTTGGCTTGTAGATAACTCAAGGATGGAGGAAGAGCCGATACCTTGGAGCGGCTAGGGTCATAGGTGGCCAAGGCAGGGATGAGGTCCCTCCAGCATTTTGAGGGGGAGTAGTGGATGTGGTGGTGGAGGGTGTTGAGTTCATTATCATCCATGAATTCCTCCGTGTATAGCCCTAGTGCAATCCCAAACTCGGGTACGCTCAACTGGCGTACTAGACCACCAAGACAAAACTAGACCGTTCCAGGATCGTTGAAGTTTGTCATGAAGGTCTGAAGATGGAACGTTGAGCAGAGTTTCAATGTAAACTCGAGATATGTTGGCTCAACAATCTCAAATAAGAGCCCCCATGGGTCAGTCGTTAGGAGGGCTCAGACCTCTTCAGCCAATTAAATCTGCTCGAGTGCGGCCCAGTCAATGCAGCGGCCCACACCTAGGGGTTGGGCCTATAATATCTGATATAATTCCTCCTAGGGTCCCAAGGGAACCTGGAGGAATGGGTGCCTAATATCCATGATAGGACCCGAGGATGACACTGCTCCTTTCCTCTTCTTCGAGGCGAGAACAGCTTTCTTATTACCACATGAGGATGACATTGTACCTGCATTGAAAAATCGAAGTTCAACCAATATGCCCCAAGAATAGTATGGAAAATCAAGGCTAAATATGTAACGCCCCAATTTTCGGGAATTCTGTGAATGTTGGCATAGGTTTAATTATGTTAGTGGGCCTCTAGAAGGCCCAAGCTTAAGATAGAACCCGGCAATTTTAGTTAATTTTTGTTCCATAAGAAAAATGGGGTGAAATTAAGAAATATGACCTATGTGAAAATGTTTGAAAATGCTATAGGCTAAATTGAAGTGGCCAAATAAATAGGAGTGCAAAATAGGAGGATTTGCATGAAAAACCCCCCATTTTACATTAAGTGGCCGGCCATCATGTTGTTGTAGACAAAATGTGCACTTGATATCCATAATTTATGGTACAAATTGATACAAATTGATAATGGGTTAGGTAAATGTTCTATGATAATGGGTTAGGTAAATGTTTCATGATAATGGGTTAGGTAAATGTTCCATGATAATGGGTTAGGTAAATGTTCCATGATGGGAATTTCATGTCTTTTGTATTAAAGAATTAAATGGATGAAATATGAAATTTTATTAAAAAAAATGGGTGAAAAGAACAAAGTTTTGTCCATCTTTTTTCATCATAGCCTAAAGTTAGAGAAGAGAAAGGAGAGGAGAAAGCTCTTGAATGTTCGGTCACTTGGGGAAGAATATTGAAGGTAAGTTCATGGTAGTTTGCTTCTATCTTGATGTTCATAAGTTCTTCTTGATTCTACCTTAACTCTCGAAGCATATTTTGGTTTTTGGTTGTGTTGTGAGCATTTGGTCATGAATTAAAATGAAGGAAATGGTTGTTGTTTCATGTTCTTTTGATGAAAAATGGAAGATATGTGAAGTTGAGCCAAACAAATGAGCATGCATGTGCTTAGATGCTAAGGGGAAAAATCGGCTAATATGTTGTGCTTTAAAATGATGAAATGGAGATTATACTTAAGAAAAATCATAGATATGTGATGATTGATTGGTGATATTCATGTTTAAAAGAAAATGCATGCAAGTTATGTGTGAAAGAGTGATTTGGTAATAAATCTGCTTGGGACATCAGCAGTAACGTGAATTTGGAAAATCACCATAAATTGTGGGAGATGAGTTAGAAGCTGAATAAATTATGTAATTAAAGCTTAATGAGTCTATTTTCAAATGAAATAAACGAGAACATATTTTGAATTCTGTACAATAAGAAATTTGATTCGTGATGAAGAGTGGTCAGATTAGTCAAACAGTGAAACATGGGAAACTTTAAGAAAAATCTGGTATTGATTGGCTAAACCAAAAATTCTGAAAATTTTATGGATAGAATATATATGAGTCTATTTTCAGGTAAAATTAACGGCACTTGATTTGGAGTTTCATAGCTCCAGTTATAAATGATTTAGTGACTGTTGTTTAGGAAGACAGCTTGCAGTGAGATTATGATTATGTGGTAAACATTGACAAAAATTTGTGAATGAGTTGCTTATTGATTTCTTATAAGCTTACTATGATCTGTAGGTGTGGTTGGTCGAATATTGTAAGGGGTTTGTAGACACTCAAATTTGCCCGGCCCATTTCAGTATTTAAAATAATAAACCCCCCAAAAAAATGAAGTCCAAGTTCAGTCCAGAATTACAAATATAATTTGGCCCGATCGGAATAGCCCATTACTTGAAAAGATTTAAGGTCCATCTACAAGCTTGACTCATATGGAAATATAATCTTCAATGATATGCAATCTTAGATATGATACAATCTTAGATATGATTGCAATCTTAGATATGATATACAATCTTAGAAGATATGATTTTGTAATCTTGGAGATTTAATTTGTAGATATCCTTTAATCTTAACCGTTGATGTAATTGATCAGATCGTTGGATTTGGGGAGGCTCAACTATAAATAGAGGCCTCTCCTTCATTGTAAAGGACTGGAGTTTTGGGAAGCAATAAGAATTCTTGAGAGCATTCACTCAAATTTCTCTCCTCTTGCGTTCTTACTCTCTCGGTTTGTTCTTATTTTATTCTTCGTCTATCTTAGTTTTTCAACTTTTTTTAATTTCACCCTTTTTATATACTTTTAAACTTATTTTTAATTTATTATATATATTATTTATTATATTATTTATATTTTCAAAATTTGTAAATTATTATTATATATTATATTTTAACTTATATATCTTATATATTTATTTATTTATATTATACATTATTTTGAAAACTTATTTATTTATTTATATTATACATTATTTTGAAAACTTACATTTTATATTATATATTATAAATTATTTCATTTATTATTATTTTATATACTATCATATATTATCTATTTTAAAATTCACTATTAAATATTATATTTTATGTATTATTAAATGTTTATATTATTTGATATAATACAATATCATATTTTTTATTATTTTATCTTAAAATTAAAGTTTATCTATAATATATTATTATCACCCATTTCTAAATTGTATTTTAATTATATACACATATATCCAAATTACTCACTTTATTTTATTAAACCTTTTTATATTTTTTATATTATAAATTGTCCATGTATTAAATGCTATTTTCATGATTTTATAAAGTGTTGATTGCTTGATAACATATGTTACTATATTATTATTATTATTATTATTATTATTATTATTATTATTATTATTATTATTATATATTATTGTATTTGTTTGTCTTGTTTTGTTTTTATACAATCATACATCATGCATCATTTTCTCGCTTATTAATATGTTTAAATATATGTTGAATTACATGTTTATATGTTTTATCTATTCTTCTTTAATATATGTTGTTTTTTGTATGTATATTTTACTTATTTAAAATTTGCCATATTTTATATTTCTTATATATATATATTAATTAATGTATGACATTTATGTTATTGTTATTATGCTTTTATTTACCTATTTCTATAATATGTTATCTTGTATGTCATGTTTTGTTATGTTGATGTGCTCCTTCATGCATCAGTTTTAAAAACGAGACTTCAAAGTTTTCAAAAATAAAAAGGCAATGCTAGGTGTTTGGAAGCTTCGAAAAAGTAGTGCACTAACTTATTGGGTTGCAACTTTTCTCATTGAGTTCGAATAGTCAAGTACCCTTCTAATTTTTTTTTAAGGTTTTCAAAATACGAGCAACTGTCTTGGAATTTCAAAGCGTTGTGTCCTAACTTATTGGATGTGGCATTTTGTCGTTTCGAGATAGGGATTTCAAAAAGGGGGGCTAACTTAGTGTCAATATGTTGATACGAGTGAACCCAAATTTTCAAAATAAAAGTATTTTAAAGAGGATTACATCTTAAAATTTTTTAAATTTCCGACATTAAAGACATTTGATAATTAATTAGGTACCAATTTTTGGGCGTTACGAGGGTGCTAATCCTTCCTCGTACGTAACCGACTCCCGAACCTGTTCTGTTATTTCATGGACCAAAACTAATGATTTTAAAACAAAATGTTTTAAAGGTGATCCAATCACACCTAAAAAGATTGGTGGCGACTCCCGTTTTCGTTTTTAAAATCGATTCTCATTTTCCAAAACTCGATTTAAAAATGGTTTCGACAGCTTGGCGACCCACTGGGGAACTAATAAGAGAGTCAAGCCGTGTAATTGATTATCTCTTGTCTTGATGTCGGAAATTAAAAATTTTAAAATTTAATCTTCTTTGCATTACATGTGTTTGTGTTATTGCATGTGTTGCTATATTCTAATACGCATTGCATTTGCATGACCGTTGTGGTCACACCCTTAAGTGGGAGTGAGAAGCTACGTCTTCGTGAGGTTTTCGCCTCGTGAAGGATAGTGGATCACTTTGGGATACATCCGTACCTATGGTTTCGTGAGATTTTCATCTCCGTAGCCATAGGAAATGTGTCCCCTGAATCGAACTCGATTCAAATGAGCCTATAATGGGTGAGGATCGAGGAATCTGCTGGTTCAGTACCTCAACTTTAGAACTAAACCACATATAGAAGGACCGTAAGAGCTCAACCTAGATAGAATTATACTGTAATTATTACCCTTGCAGGTTATTTTTGAGTTTATTGTTATCATGTGATACTAACTATCTCCTTTCTTTTGTTGCATATCATTTCGCATTTAAAAGGTATCGATTTTCGGTCAGTTTCTAAGTTAGAGAGTTTTATTATGGAGAATGGACTTCTTGATAGAGTGGAAGACAACCCTAACATCCAGATATGGTCAGAGCAAACTCAGTTAGTAAAGGAAAATAGTCTAGCCATGGGATATGTGTCAGAGCTGTCAGACTACATTCGTATCACACAGGATAATCAGCATGAGTTAAAGGAAATATGGGATCAATGGGGTAGCGAAGCCAAGCAGTTGTTCTACAACAACCATGGGGACTTGCAGTACTTGCTTGACTTGGGAATAGACGAAAATTTGTTTCGGGCCATCACTCAGCATTGGAATCTTGTATACAGTTGCTTTACGTTTGGAAAAGCCTATATGGTACCCGTGGTGGAGGAATATTCAATTTTGTGGCGTTGTCCTATGACTCAAGTTGATAAAGTTTACTCAAGGGCTAATTGTATTCCAACTTTTGTGAGGAAGTTGATGAATGTCATAGAGAGAGGGAGTGAGCTAAAATGGAAAGAGCATGAGGGAAAAGGGGCAGTCTTGGAATTCCTGCCTCTTCCGCCACTAGTGCGTCTTAATGTTGTTTCCAATCAAAGCAGAATTGGATACGAAGAAGATTGTTCGACACTCTATGGCAAGGCGTGCTGCAGGGCAAAAGGTAATGTACTCACCAATCATTTTAAGGCGAACAAGAAGAGTATTGATGGACATTTCCACCATTACAACATTTCTCTTTCATAGGAAGATGGTCGATGGTAAGAGTGTTGGAAGAAAAGTGATTGACATAATGCATGGACCTACAAAGGTGAGTTGGATGGAAAGAATTGTGCCTATGATGGTAAAAGGCTTATTTATTATAGGACCAAACAACAAGCATGAGTTCACTATGTTGCACTTATCAGAGATAATGGAAATGCAAGCCCTGATGATCTGTCAAAATGGACGCAAAAGAATGAGATTAAAGAAGTCCATATCATTTAAAAGACCTTTAAAGTAGAGATTAACTATACTGAGAAGATACCCATCTAAGCATTTCAAAATGCTTTGCATGGACAGGAATCTGAAAGCTCTCAAGAAACCCTAAAGGTGTTGGATATCATTTTAAGGTAGCATGTTAAGCAGGAATGCCCACTTGTTTGCCAATCTTTCTTTCAAGATAATCAGAAAAACTTCACAGACATTGGAAGAGGTGTCCATAGATGTAGGGATTATCTTATGGGTGAAGCCATAGCTCAAATTAGGGATGGTAGTAGATCATTTACGGACCATGAAGGTACAAGCTGATACATTGAGCACAGTCAGATCCTTGTTAAGAGTTAGCTTTGTTGAGTTAAAACTTTGGGCCATGGGATGAAGGCGTATTTGTAATCCATTCATATGTAAAGATATTCTTTTTCTAAATAAAGTTTTCTAAATGAAATTAAGTCGAGATCGATACCTTTTGCATTCATGCATTTGTATTACATCACATCGCATTATATGCATTTAAATTATAAAAGACCATAATTAGTTAAAGTTATTAAAAAAGAAAGAAGACGTTATGGCCAAATTTGGCGAACGTGCCACATTGGAGTTGAAAACCCGAGTTTCGTTTTAGAGTTTTAAAAGCCATACATTTTATTGAGTTAACAAAGTGTATGGAAGCTAAGCACTAGGTAGGTATCCGAGGCAGAGGAGGTGAGCCATGAAGGCTGCTTAAGTACCAAGCTCTTTAATTGGATCCAATCCTAGACATGCCCACAACCATAGCCACACTTTGTCATTTCGAGTTTAAATTTGTTTAAGTGGACGTCTTTGATTAACCGATGAATCGTGGTGTTGAGATAATTTGAAAACAAGTATCATTTTGAAAACACGTCCTAAGTCTACGCCATTTGAATAATTATTAACCAATTTTTAAAGTTATTAAAATTAAAATAATCCCGAAAAGAAAATAAAAGAAAAGTTAAAATTGGCCTTATTACAACCCAAAAATAAATAATAGTTAAAGGAAATTAAACGGAAACCAACACTTTATTTAAAGCCCAAGACGATCACCGTGGCCACTCTGAATCCCCTCCGGCCCAAGTCCCCACATCAAGGCTCACCTACAAGGTTAAGGAAAGGGGGGTGAGTTTGGAAACTCAGTGTGCAACAAGCCCCTTTCAGAGCCCAAAACAATAACGGCCTGTTGGGTCTAAGCCCAAATCCAATCTCAATCATGCATTGGGCCATAGCCCTTTTCATATTTCATATTTCATATATTGGGTCAAGCCTTTTCAAATTTCATATTCTTGGGTCAAGCCTTTATCAGAAACAGTATGGCCCTTAGGCCCATTTCAATGTCACATATAATTTCAATGAAAGAATGCAACCCATTTGGGAGACTACTCAACCCACCATCCGCTACTCTCCACCGTACCAACCAACACACCATGTGGGGATTAACTCGACCCACCCCGCCAAACTCTCCCTTTGGCAAAGATAGTGCTTTATCATATAACCGAGGCCTAGCCTCTTTTAATATAACTAGGGCCAAAGCCCTTTCAATAAGCGGGGCATAAGCCCTTTTTAATTGGGGCATAAGCCCTTTTGATAACAGGGCATAAGCCCTTTTGATAAGCGGGGCATAAGCCCTTTTCACTTCCTCCATCCATATAAAACCCAACCCAATGCATTTATGATTACCTCATGTGCATATCATACATATCATGTGCATAGCATACATTTCATGTGCATATCATACATACCATATTTATCAAAATCCCATGTATTAAAATCATACATAAACCCTAGGGGTATAATGGTCATTTTACCTAGGGCAAAACGGTCATTTTCATGGTATAAGGGTAATCTCGTAATTTTACCAAAATTAGGGTTTCCATGTTCATTAACGATTACTAACAATCCATGGGTGCAAGCAGTGATTCGGCCCTTTTTAGCGAAATCGAGTTATTGGGCCTAAAACCCTAATGGGCCCTACTTAGCCAATTTCGTCATCTAGGCCCATTTAGCCTATATTCCATAACGGTTTTAACAGTCTTATCATGCCATATAATAGATTTCCGTTTTCTACCAATTTTTACCCAAATGGGCCCGAAAGCCCAATGGGCCCCACTTCGGCCCCTCGAGGCCCAACTTACCAAGAACGCCAAAAATCACATTCTTACCGTTTCCATCGTTCTCGATCACCGTCTCATCGATTCTAACTAACTAGTGAGCATTCGCTTGCTCACAAGTCCTCGAAATGCCAGAATTTCGACATTTCGGCTTTTCGGCATTTTATCGCTTTAAGCTATGAAAGGGTTCGTTACACACCTGATTTGCGATATTCCTTGACGAGATCTCCTATGTGATTTCTCCTATAATCAATTGTTAAATAGATCATGTTAATAATTGAACCAAATCAAGAACTTTCCAATATTAACACTTACACATTCGGCCACCATCCATAATGGCCTTAGGCACCTTACCTTTGTCGAAGTTGATGACTAGATTTAGTCACTCCGATGATCCAAGCTTTTCACACACTCCTCGATCGGTAGCCTTTAATCCTCACTAGCACCAACAGACCAAATAACACCAAAAACCCTTTTAGCCTTAGTCGACGACGGAGGGTTTTGACTTTTCTTAAACCACAAGATACAAATGGAAAGAAGGTTGAATACTTACCAAGAGATCTACTCATTGAAGACGTTCCAAATACCTTCCTACCCCATATCCATTGTGAATCCAACTTAAACGTGCGTGAAAATAGATCTAAATATTAACTCCGAATCACTAAAATATGGATGTTTGATTTTAGTATAATGAAAAGAGAAAATAGAAAAATAGAAAAGAGGAGATGACAAGATGATTCGGCTTTGAAGGAAATTAAAGAAGGAAGAGATGAGATAAAAGAAAAGAAAGAAAAGAAGAGTAAAAGAAGATAGGTTCGGTTATTATCAATGAAGGAAAGATGAACAAAAGGAATAATTCATAAAAGCCAAAATTAAAAGAATAAAATACGGTACTTAATGCTTAATAAAATTCCTTCTAATTTCAAATTCCTTGCTTTGCTCCATGAATTAGGCATTTGAAATTTATCCAACCTCCTAGCACCTTACCCACCGTTTGACCGCTTCACCTTTGCTGGGAAGAGTTTTGGTCAAACTCGACTCTCCTCCACGTGAGCAGCAAAAATCCAAGCCTTCCATGCGCGAGGTGAGGCTCGAACCCCAAACCTTAAATGCGCCTTGTGCCTTCGCCGTCTTTGCAGCCTTTGCACCATGCTTCTCTCTTTACTTATATACGGTCACAATAAATTATAAACCTTACCGCTTGATTCGCCCACTTTAAAATAAAACAGATTTGCTCGCGTATGGAATCGAACTCGCACCCTCTCCATATGTCCAAAGACGCTGCCGCCATCGCGCCACAAGCGCTCTTTATGTTAAATTATACCGCAACTCCTTTTAACCCTTGTTCCAGCCACGATCGCATATCTAAAATAAAACTCACATTTGCGCATGCGTGAGGAATCGAACCCCGCTCACTTCCTCATCGCTTAACACGCCTAACCACTAGGCGATTCCTCCTTATGTCCAATTTTAGCCCAACTTATTAATAAACCTTAATGCCCAGATCCCTAAAGGAGCAAAAATAATAATTTTGCTAAAGTCTTGGTCCAAATCTTTCCCACACTTTAATTACATTGTAATTTATTTAAAACTAAAATAATAATAATAAGCATAATAATGAAAATTTCAAATACGATAATATATATATATTTTCCTAATAATAATTATAATTTCCATAAATCAATAAAAATAGATACTGATAAAATTTTCTAATAATATGTTAATTTAAACACTAAATTAACAACAATAATTTTATAAATATATTTGTATCTAATAATTATAATGATAATAATTTTCATAAAAATTAAAATATTAGTAATAACATAAATATTTTATCAATATATATATTTTTTAAACACTAGTAATATTTAAAACTTCTCAATATTCGGGTTTTCTTCTATCCGAATCCTGGACTCAAAGCCCAACTCTTCTAGGCCCAATTTTTGGGCGTTACAACTCTATCCTCTAAAAAAATTTCGTCCTCGAAATTTCCAACTATCAATTAATCTGTATAAGTCAAACCACTATGCTACTATGATATCTGCAAGACTTTGATCTAAATAATTTTAATACGACCCGAACATCTAATTATGAAATAAAGAAACGTTTATCAGGCACGCATACAACTCGTAACATATGTTTAAATAAAATAAACTTGGCAATCCCGAGCTCGATGCTCCTTGGACCCACATCTACGACATGCTCCTGTCTTCCTATGGCATTCACCTGAATGACGTCCGTTGCGATCTTTTGCAGATTGGATAGTTTGGTCGTGCCTTAACATGTTTCACAGAACGAGGCTTGGTTTTCTGAGAACTAGAATCCTTCCTTTTCTTACACTCCAAGCACCCTGCTTGAAGCGCTTCCCTAATTTCCTTAAATTTTGTATCCAATACTTCCTCTACCACTTTCCTTACTAACTCGGCCAGTGCCTCAGTACCAAGATCTGAGTTACCACTACCCGAAGTTGGTGGACTTTTCTTACCCTCAGAATCCATATCAATACTCTACATTACCAGTACACATATCAATTAACTACAAAGATCTCAAAAATTTTACTATTTATTCACATGTCTTACGCAGAGATAGTATTTTCAAGTTTCTATTTTCACAGAATCATAGCCTAGCTATAGTCTCGATATTCTAGGGTTTTACAGCTCTACCTTATCTAGAGTATCATAGTAGGGTCTCAGTTCTATTCATAGCATCATATCAATATCACATAACGTAAAGAGAGTATACTTACAGACTTGGTGCCGGGGATTCAGTGCACCACTTCTTTCTCCAATCCATTTAAAACTCAAAAAGCCATATTTTTGCTTATAGAGGGTAGAAATTTAAAAATTTTGATTTGAAAGCACCCTTATTTTGAAACTCTTGTTTAAAACATAAAAACTTGTACCATTTTAACAAATATACTCCGCAAAATATCTTTAAAATGAACTTTTCAAAAACCATCTCCAAAAATACCCTTCTTAGGCCTAAGTTTTCGAAAAAAATTTGGACCTGATCCACAACCGAGTTGTTGCAACCTAGGCTCTGATACCACTAAATGTAACACCCCAAACCCGGCCCAGACGTTATGGCCAAATTTGACGTGCCACATTGGAGTTGAAAATCGAGTTTCATTTTAGAGTTTTTAAAAGCCATATGTTTTGCTGAGTTAACAAAGTGTATGGAAGCTAAGCACTAGGTAGGTATCCGAGGCAGAGGAGGTGAGCCATGAAGGCTGCTTAAGTACCAAGCTCTTTAATTGGATCCAATCCTAGACATGCCCACAACCATAGCCACACTTTGTCATTTCGAGTTTAAATTTGTTTAAGTGGGCGTCTTTGATTAATCGATGAATCGTGGTGTTGAGATAATTTGAAAACAAGTATCATTTTGAAAACACGTCCTAAGTCTAGCCCATTTGAATAATTATTAACCAATTTTAAAGTTATTAAAATTAAAATAATCCCGAAAAGAAAATAAAAGAAAAGTTAAAATTGGCCTTATTACAACCCAAAAATAAATAATAGTTAAAGGAAATTAGCGAAAACCAACACTTTATTTAAAGCCCAAGACGATCACCGTGGCCACTGAATCCCTCGGCCCAAGTCCCCACATCAAGGCTCACCTACAAGGTTAAGGAAAGGGGTGAGTTTGGAAACTCAGTGTGCAACAAGCCCTTTCGAGCCCAAAACAATAACGACTGTTGGGTCTAAGCCCAAATCCAATCTCAATCATGCCTTTGGGTAGTAGCCCTTTTCATATTTCATATTTCATAACATTGGGTCGAAGCCTTTTCATATTTCATATTCTTGGGCAAGCCTTTATCAGAAGCGGTATGGCCCTTAGGCCCATTTCAATGTCACATATAATTTCAATGAAAGAATGCAACCCATTTGGGAGACTACTCAACCCACCATCCGCTACTCTCCACCGTACCAACCAACACACCATGTGGGGATTAACTCGACCCACCCCGCCAAACTCTCCATTGGCGGCATAGTTGCTTTATCATATAACCGAGGCCTAGCCTCTTTTAATAATCAGGGCAAAGCCCTTTCAATAATCGGGGCATAAGCCCTTTTTGGGGCATAAGCCTGGGGCATAAGCCCTTTTGATAAGCAGGGCATAAGCCCTTTTCACTTCCTCCATCCATATAAAACCCAACCCAATGCATTTATGATTACCTCATGTGCATATCATACATATCATGTGCATAGCATACATTTCATGTGCATATCATACATACCATATTTATCAAAATCCCATGTATTAAAATCATACATAAACCCTAGGGGTATAATGGTCATTTTTACCTAGGGGCAAAACGGTCATTTTCATACTATAAGGGTAATCTCGTAATTTTACCAAAAATTAGGGTTTCCATGTTCATTAACGATTACTAACAATCCATGGGTGCAAACAGTGATTCTGGCCCATTTTTAGCGAAATCGAGTTATTGGGCCTAAAACCCCTAATGGGCCCTACTTAGCCAATTTCGTCATCTAGGCCCATTTAGCCTATATTCCATAACGGTTTTAACAGTCTTATCATGCCATATAATAGATTTCCGTTTTCTACCAATTTTTACCCAAATGGGCCCGAAAGCCCAATGGGCCCCACTTCGGCCCCTCGAGGCCCAACTTACCAAAAACCCCAAAAATCACATTCTTACCGTTTCCATCATTCTCGATCACCGTCTCATCGATTCTAACTAACTAGTGAGCATTCGCTTGCTCACAAGTCCTCGAAATGCCAGAATTTCGACATTTCGGCTTTTCGGCATTTTATCGCTTTAAGCTATGAAAGGGTTCGTTACACACCTGATTTGCGATATTCCTTGACGAGATCTCCTATGTGATTTCTCCTATAATCAATTGTTAAATAGATCATGTTAATAATTGAACCAAATCAAGAACTTTCCAATATTAACACTTACACATTCGGCCACCATCCATAATGGCCTTAGGCACCTTACCTTTGTCGAAGTTGATGACTAGATTTAGTCACTCCGATGATCCAAGCTTTTCACACACTCCTCGATCGGTAGCCTTTAATCCTCACTAGCACCAACAAACCAAATAACACCAAAACCCTTTTAGCCTTAGTCGACAGAGGGGTTTTCAGCTTTTCTTAAACCACAAGATACAAATGGAAAGAAGGTTCGAATACTTACCAAGAGATCTACTCGTTGAAGACGTTCCAAATAGCTTCCTACCCCATATCCGTTGTGAATCCAACTTAAACGTGCGTAGAAAATAGATCTAAATATTAACTCCCGAATCACTAAAATATGGATGTTTGATTTTAGTATAATGAAAAATAGAAAATAGAAAAATAGAAAAGAGGAGATGACGATGATGATTCGGCTTTGAAGGAAATTAAAGAAGGAAGAGATGAGATAAAAGAAAAGAAAGAAAAGAAGAGTAAAAGAAGATAGGTTCGGTTATTATCAATGAAGGAAAGATGAACAAAAGGAATAATTCATAAAAGCCAAAATTAAAAGAATAAAATACGGTACTTAATGCTTAATAAAATTCCTTCTAATTTCAAATTCCTTGCTTTGCTCCATGAATTAGGCATTTGAAATTTATCCAACCTCCTAGCACCTTACCCACCATTTGACCGCTTCACTCTTTGCTGGGAAGAGTTTCGGTCAAACTCGACTCTCCTCCACGTGAGCAGCAAAATCCAAGCCTTCCATGCGCGAGGTGAGGCTCGAACCCCAAACCTTCGTCGCCCTTGTGCCTTCGCCCGTCTGCTGGCCACCGCACCATGCTTCTCTCTTTACTTATATACGGTCACAATAAATTATAAACCTTACCGCTTGATTCGCCCACTTTAAAAATAAAACAGATTTGCTCGCGTATGGAATCGAACTCGCACCCTCTCCATATGTCCAAAGACGCTGCTGCCATCGCGCCACAAGCGCTCTTTATGTTAAATTATACCCGCAACTCCTTTTAACCCTTGTTCCACCACGATCGCATATCTAAAATAAAACTCACATTTGCGCACGCAGGAATCGAACCCCTGCTCACTACCATCGCTTAACACGCCTAACCACTAGGCGATTCCTCCTTATGTCCAATTTTAGCCCAACTTATTAATAAACCTTAATGCCCAGATCCCTAAAGGAGCAAAATAATAATTTTTGCTAAAGTCTTGGTCCAAATCTTTCCCACACTTTAATTACATTGTAATTTATTTAAAAACTAAAATAATAATAATAAGCATAATAATGAAAATTTCAAATACGATAATATATATATATTTTCCTAATAATAATTATAATTTCCATAAATCAATAAAAATAGATACAATAAAATTTTCTAATAATATGTTAATTTAAACACTAAATTAACAACAATAATTTTATAAATATATTTGTATCTAATAATTATAATGATAATAATTTTCATAAAAATTAAAATATTAGTAATAACATAAATATTTTATCAATATATATATTTTTTAAACACTAGTAATATTTAAAACTTCTCAATATTCGGGTTTTCTTCTATCCGAATCCTGACTCAAAGCCCAACTCTTCTAGGCCCAATTTTTGGGCGTTACAACTCTATCCTCTAAAAAATTTCGTCCTCGAAATTTCCAACTATCAATTAAGCTGTATAAGTCAAACCACTATGCTACTATGATATCATACAAGACTTTGATCTAAATAATTTTAATACGACCCAGAACATCTAATTACCGAAATAAAGAAACGTTTATCAGGCACGCATACAACTCGTAACATATGTTTAAATAAAATAAACTTGGCAATCCCGAGCTCGATGCTCCTTGGACCCACATCTACGACATGCTCCTGTCTTCCTATGGCATTCACCTGAATGACGTCCGTTGCAGTCTTTGCAGATTGGATAGTTTGGTCGTGCCTTAACATGTTTCACAGAACGAGGCTTGGTTTTCTGAGAACTAGAATCCTTCCTTTTCTTACACTCCAAGCACCCTGCTTGAAGCGCTTCCCTAATTTCCTTAAATTTTGTATCCAATACTTCCTCTACCACTTTCCTTACTAACTCGGCTAGTGCCTCAAGTACCAAGATCTGAGTTACCGCTACCCGAAGTTGGTGGACTTTTCTTACCCTCAGAATCCATATCAATACTCTACATTACCAGTACACATATCAATTAACTACAAAGATCTCAAAAATTTTACTATTTATTCACATGTCTTATGCAGAGATAGTATTTTCAAGTTTCTATTTTCACAGAATCATAGCCTAGCTATAGTCTCGATATTCTAGGGTTTTACAGCTCTACCTTATCTAGAGTATCATAGTAGGGTCTCAGTTCTATTCATAGCATCATATCAATATCACATAACGTAAAGAGAGTATACTTACAGACTTGGTGCCGGGATTCATGCACCACTTCTTTCTCAATCCATTTAAAACTCAAAAGCCATATTTTTGCTTATAGAAGGTAGAAATTTAAAATTTTGATTTGAAAGCACCCTTATTTTGAAACTCTTGTTTAAAACATAAAAACTTGTACCATTTTAACAAATATACTCATAAAATATCTTTAAAATGAACTTTTCAAAAACCATCTCCAAAAATACCCTTCTTAGGCCTAAGTTTTGAAAAAATTTGGACCGATCCACAACCGAGTTGTTGCAACCTAGGCTCGATACCACTAAATGTAACACCCCAAACCCGGCCCAGACGTTATGGCCAAATTTGACGTGCCACATCGAAGTTGAAAATCGAGTTTCATTTTAGAGTTTTAAAAGCCATATGTTTTATTGAGTTAACAAAGTGTATGGAAGCTAAGCACTAGGTAGGTATCCGAGAGAGGAGGAGGTGAGCCATGAAGGTCGCTTAAGTACCAAGCTCTTTAATTGGATCCAATCCTAGACATGCCCACAACCATAGCCACACTTTGTCATTTCGAGTTTAAATTTGTTTAAGTGGGCGTCTTTGATTAACCGATGAATCGTGGTGTTGAGATAATTTGAAAACAAGTATCATTTTGAAAACACGTCCTAAGTCTAGCCCATTTGAATAATTATTAACCAGTTTTTAAAGTTATTAAAATTAAAATAATCCCAAAAGAAAATAAAAGAAAAGTTAAAATTGGCCTTATTACAACCCAAAATAAATAATAGTTAAAGGAAATTTAACGAAACCAACACTTTATTTAAAGCCCAAGACGATCACCGTGGCCACTCTGAATCCCCTCCGCCCAAGTCCCCACATCAAGGCTCACCTACAAGGTTAAGGAAAGGGGTGAGTTTGGAAACTCAGTGTGCAACAAGCCCTTTCAGAGCCCAAAACAATAACGACTGTTGGGTCTAAGCCCAAATCCAATCTCAATCATGCCTTGGGCCATAGCCCTTTTCATATTTCATATTTCATAACATTGGGTGAAGCCTTTTCATATTTCATATTCTTGGGTCAAGCCTTATCAGAAAGCAGTATGGCCCTTAGGCCCATTTCAATGTCACATATAATTTCAATGAAAGAATGCAACCCATTTGGGAGACTACTCAACCCACCATCCGCTACTCTCCACCCATACCAACCAACACACCATGTGGGATTAACTCGACCCACCCCGCCAAACTCTCCTTTGGCAAAGATAGTGCTTTATCATATCTTGGAGGCCTAGCCTCTTTTAATAATCGGGCCAAAGCCCTTTCAATAAGCGGGGCATAAGCCCTTTTATAAGCTGGGCATAAGCCCTTTTGATAATGGGCATAAGCCCTTTTGATAAGCAGGGCATAAGCCCTTTTCACTTCCTCCATCCATATAAAACCCAACCCAATGCATTTATGATTACCTCATGTGCATATCATACATATCATGTGCATAGCATACATTTCATGTGCATATCATACATACCATATTTATCAAAATCCCATGTATTAAAATCATACATAAACCCTAGGGGTATAATGGTCATTTTACCTAGGGGCAAAGCGGTCATTTTCATGGTATAAGGGTAATCTCGTAATTTTACCAAAATTAGGGTTTCCATGTTCATTAACGATTACTAACAATCCATGGGTGCAACAGTGATTACGGCCCATTTTAGCGAAATCGAGTTATTGGGCCTAAAACCCTAATGGGCCATACTTAGCCAATTTCGTCATCTAGGCCCATTTAGCCTATATTCCATAACGGTTTTAACGGTATTATCATGCCATATAATAGATTTCCGTTTTCTACCAATTTTTACCCAAATGGGCCCGAAAGCCCAATGGGCCCCACTTCGGCCCCTCGAGGCCCAACTTACCAAAAACCCCAAAAATCACATTCTTACCGTTTCCATCGTTCTCGATCACCGTCTCATCGATTCTAACTAACTAGTGAGCATTCGCTTGCTCACAAGTCCTCGAAATGCCAGAATTTCGACATTTCGGCTTTTCGGCATTTTATCGCTTTAAGCTATGAAAGGGTTCGTTACACACCTGATTTGCGATATTCCTTGACGAGATCTCCTATGCGATTTCTCCTATAATCAATTGTTAAATAGATCAGACCATGTTAATAATTGAACCAAATCAAGAACTTTCCAATATTAACACTTACACATTCGTCCACCATCCATAATGGCCTTAGGCACCTTACCTTTGTCGAAGTTGATGACTAGATTTAGTCACTCCGATGATCCAAGCTTTTCACACACTCCTCGATCGGTAGCCTTTAATCCTCACTAGCACCAACAGACCAAATAACACCAAAAACCCTTTTAGCCTTAGTCGACGAGAGGGTTTTCACTTTTCTTAAACCACAAGATACAAATGGAAAGAAGGTTCGAATACTTACCAAGAGATCTACTCATTGAAGAACGTTCCAAATAGCTTCCTACCCCATATCCGTTGTGAATCCAACTTAAGCGCACGTGAAAATAGATCTAAATATTAACTCCGAATCACTAAAATATGGATGTTTGATTTTAGTATAATGAAAAGAGAAAATAGAAAAATAGAAAAGAGGAGATGACAAGATGATTAGGCTTTGAAGGAAATTAAAGAAGGAAGAGATGAGATAAAAGAAAAGAAAGAAAAGAAGAGTAAAAGAAGATAGGTTCGGTTATTATCAATGAAGGAAAGATGAACAAAAGGAATAATTCATAAAAGCCAAAATTAAAAGAATAAAATACGGACTTAATGCTTAATAAAATTCCTTCTAATTTCAAATTCCTTGCTTTGCTCCATGAATTAGGCATTTGAAATTTATCCAACCTCCTAGCACCTTACCCACCGTTTGACCGCTTCACTCTTTGCTGGGAAGAGTTTCGGTCAAACTCGACTCTCCTCCACGTGAGCAGCAAAAATCCAAGCCTTCCATGCGCGAGGTGAGGCTCGAACCCCAAACCTTCGTCGCCCTTGTGCCTTCGCCCGTCTTTGCTGGCCACTTGCACCATGCTTCTCTCTTTACTTATATCTTGTCACAATAAATTATAAACCTTACCCTTGATTCGCCCACTTTAAAAATAAAAGCAGATTTGCTCGCGTATGGAATCGAACGCGCCCTCTCCATATGTCCAAAGACGCTGCGCCATCGCGCCACAGCGCTCTTTATGTTAAATTATACCCGCAACTCCTTTTAACCCTTGTTCCACCACGATCTGCATATCTAAAATAAAACTCACATTTGCGCACGTGAGGAATCGAACCCTGCTCACTACCTCTTCGCTTAACACGCCTAACCACTAGGCGATTCCTCCTTATGTCCAATTTTAGCCCAACTTATTAATAAACCTTAATGCCCGGATCCTTAAAGGAGCAAAAATAATAATTTTGCTAAAGTCTTGGTCCAAATTTTTCCCACACTTTAATTACATTGTAATTTATTTAAAAATAATAATAATAAGCATAATAATGAAAATTTCAAATACGATAATATATATATATTTTCCTAATAATAATTATAATTTCCATAAATCAATAAAAATAGATACAGATAAAATTTTCTAATAATATGTTAATTTAAACACTAAATTAACAACAATAATTTTATAAATATATTTGTATCTAATAATTATAATGATAATAATTTTCATAAAAATTAAAATATTAGTAATAACATAAATATTTTATCAATATATATATTTTTTAAACACTAGTAATATTTAAAACTTCTCAATATTCGGGTTTTCTTCTATCCGAATCCTCAAAGCCCAACTCAAAGCCCAACTCTTCTAGGCCCAATGTTTGAGGGCTTGAGGGCATTTAACGCACAATGCCAAAAGTTTGCGTCTTTTCAAAGATAATGCGCCATACCACAAGACAACAGAGGTTGGCAAAAGAAAAAAAAAGAAAAAAAAAATTACAAAAGATGACCGAGACTGGTAAAAATTGGCATAAGAAACTACCGCCTACTCTCTATGCTTACGCTGGGGCAAACACCTTCAATTCCAGTTGTTTCAAAGGTTCCAACCATCATCCTTGGAATAGGTACATTGTTTGGCTTTCCTGAGTAGTCTGATGTGCCGTCAATAGCTGCGATGGTTAGCTCCAGGCGGTGGCCATTGATTTTCAGCTATGGGGCATCAGGCCGTACACAGTCTCTGAAGCTTAAAATGATAGATTCTTTCTTCAAAACCAATTTCTGACAAAGTTGATGACGGTATCATGAAGGAAGCTCTCTTAGACTTCTATACAAGTTCAGAGAAGAGGAAACTTGATCAAATCATTATTTTCAGGGAGAGGGTTAGCGAGTCTCAATTCAATCAAGTTTTGATCAAGTTATTGAGGCTTGCAAGTTCCTTGGCGAGAAGTGGAACCCTAAAGATTGTGGTTATTATTGTACGAAAAACCATCATACCAAGTTTTTTTTCAGTAGGGATCTCCTGACAATGTGCTACATGGTACTGTTATTGACAACAAAGTATGCCATCCAAAGAACAATGATTTTTACCTTGGTACCCATGCTGGAATGATTGGAATCATGAGGCAGACCCACTATCATGTTCTCTTAGACCAGGCTGGGTTTTCGGCTGATGATCTGCAAAAGTTTGTTCATTCTCTATCCTATATGTATCAAAGGAGCACTACAGCCATATTTATTGTGCCTCCTATTTGCTACGCTCATTTGGCAGCTTCACAGTTGGGGGCAATTTATGAAGCTTAGGGATGCTTCAGAAACATCATCGAGTCATGGTGGGATGTATGCTCCAAGAGTAATCTCTGTACCTCAGCTTTCCAGGTTGAAGGATAAAGTCAGAAATTTCATTCTTGTCTGCTGAGAATCATTGAACCATCTTTTTGTAGGGTTTGACAAACAACAGCCAGGACGGCTGCTGGGGTAATCCCTTTCTCATGGGTTTATGAATCAAGATTTTTCCTCCAAGCTTTGATGGAGTCAAGAATTGAATACCTCTAGTAAACTTAACTTGAAAGTATTCATCCTAAGCAAATGTACCAAGAATGGATGACACAGACTTATGACAAAGAAGGTTCGTCCAAAAGAATCTTATAAAGGAAACCTTGCAAAAGAATACCGAATTGGGAAGGGCCATATGTTACGAAGAGGGCTTTCTCTAGAGGTGCATTGATTTTGACAAGAAATGGATAGGAAGAATTTATCTGATCCAGTGAATTCGGACTCAGTCAAAGAGTACTTTGTCTGAAGGAGAAGGGAAGCCAAGGTGAAAACCCACAAAGGGCACTTTGGGACTTCTATTTCAAAAAAAAAAAGAAAAAAAAAGAAAAGAAAAAGAGAAAGAGAAAAAAATAAAGAGAAAAAAGAAAAAAATGGAGAGGCCAAGGTGAAAACCCGCAAAGGGCGCCTTGAGACTAGAGGGGTTTTGAGTTGAAAACCCGAAAGGGCAGCTCAAATTTGGAAAGTCATGCAGTGACCCTGCTATACCGGATTCGACGAGAAGTGAAGTATGTTACATATCGAGGCATCAATGAATTAATTTGGATCTTTTAAACACATGTTGAACTCAAGAAAGTCTTCATAGAGCTGGTGTATAGACGCTCAAGCGGCGATATCTGGGGCATTTGATTTTTTGTCCTATTTACTATCTTTGGATTCTCTTTCTTCTCAAAGATAGATTCCTAGATTAACCTCCTTTGTCTTTTTGATAAATCATTACCCTCAAGATCAATTTATTCGTCCCATTATTCATAAAGTGTGTTGCTTAGAAATAATGATTGATGAACTAAAAATCTTTACAAACGAAGTTTTGCATATTACTTTGGAAATTTCTAGATAATACAAGAAACTGAAACAAGACAATTGTTTAAAGAATTTCCACATTTGGGGGTCGGATGTACTCGGGGAAATTTCTTCTTCAGTTCAAAAGGTGGTTGGACATTTTAAATTGATCTTAAGAAAGGATCATTTCATAAACATCTCCAGCGGGTCACAACATTTGGAGAATGGCACAATAGGACTAAGTTGAATCAAAGCATACAAGCAGAGTATGATTGATACATCAAGAAGTATAAAGTTAAAACTTCGATGAGGGAATGAGTGATGACGCCCGAAATATGGGTCATATTCATAACATTTTGCATTATAACATGTCTAATTAGGAGAATTTGACTCACTTCGATAATAGGCATGAACTCATACGCATTCTACGGGTTATGTCTTTTATGGGACAATGTAGATCAAAGAAACAAGATTTGGCATCCCTATGTTTATAGGGAATAGATCGAAGATAGTAGATCTGACATTCCTGTGCTTACAGCAAAGTAGATTGAAGATTTCAGCATGGCATCCCTGTGTTTATAGGGAACAAGTTGAAGATAACAGATTTGGCATCCCTCTGTTTATAGGGAACAGATCGAAGATAGCAGATCTAACCTTCAAATGTTTATACTGAAGCAGATCCAAGATGATTTGGCATTCTTGTGTTTACAAGGAACAAATCGAGGACATTGCGTTCTCAAAGATATGACTCTCAAATGTTCTCAAAGGAACAAATCAGACTCAAGATGGTTTGGTATCCTTGTGCTTACAAGGAACAAATCGAGGACCTTGCGTTCTCAAATATAACAGACATGACTCTCAAATGTTCTCAAATAGCAGACTCAAGATGGTTTAGGCATCCTTGTGCTTACAAGGAACAAGTCGAGGACCTTGCGATATGATTCTCAAATGTTCTCAAACAGACTTAAAATGATTTGACATCCTTACAAATCAAAGAAGCAGACTCGGTGTCTCAAACAGACTCGTGTTCGACAAGGAAAAGTCAGATCAAAGATATCAACATAGCATTCTTGAGGTCGTGAGGAGAAGGTAGAAGACCATTCGAGGAAAAGATCGCAAAGATTGGGCTAGGCCGGGCAAATTTTGTCCTTTATGGTCTTTGCTCAATTCCTATTACATAGCAATGAGCAAAGAGGGGTAGTTGTAGACACTCAATTTTGCCCAACCCATTTCAATATTTAAAATAATAAACCCCAAAAAAAAACGAAGTCTAAGTTCAGTCCAGAATTACAAATATAATTTGGCCCGATCGGAATGGCCTATTACTTGAAAAGATTTAAGGTCCATCTACAAGCTTGACTCATATGGAAATATAATCTTCAATGATATGCAATCTTAGATATGATTGCAATCTTAGATATGATACAATCTTAGATATGATTGCAATCTTAGATATGATATACAATCTTAAAAGATATGATTTTGTAATCTTGAAGATTTAATTTGTAGATATCCTTTAATCTTAACCGTTGATGTAATTGATCTGTACCGTTGGATTTGGGGAGGCTCAACTATAAATAGAGGCCTCTCCCTTTATTGTAAAGGGATTGGAGTTTTGGGAAGCAATAAGAATTCTTGAGAGCATTCACTCAAATTTCTTTCCATCTTGCGTTCTTACTCTCTCTGGTTTGTTCTTATTTTATTCTTCGTCTATCTTAGTTTTTCAACTTTTTTTTTATTTCACCCCTTTTTTATATACTTTTAAACTTATTTTTAATTTATTATATATATTATTTATATTTTCAAAATTTGTAAATTATTATTATATATTATATTTTAACTTATATATCTTATATATTTATTTATTTATATTATACATTATTTTAAAACTTACATTTTATATTATATATTATAAATTATTTCATTTATTATTATTTTTATATACTATCATATATTATCTATTTTAAAATTCACTATTAAATATTATATTTTTATGTATTATTAAATGTTTATATTATTTGATATAATACAATATCATATTTTTTTATTATTTTATCTTAAAATTAAAGTTTATCTATAATATATTAGTATCACCCATTTCTAAATTGTATTTTAATTATATACACATATATATCCAAATTACTCACTTTATTTTATTAAACCTTTTATATTTTTTATATTATAAATTGTCCATGTATTAAATGCTATTTTCATGATTTTATAAAGTGTTGATTGCTTGATAACATATGTTACTATATTATTATTATTATTATTATTTTTATATATTATTGTATTTGTTTGTCTTCTTTTGTTTTATACAATCATACATCATGCATCATTTTCTTGTTTATTAATATGTTTAAATATATGTTGAATTACATGTTTATATGTTTTATCTATTCTTCTTTAATATTTGTTGTTTTTTGTATGTATATTTTACTTATTTAAAATTTGCCATATTTTATATTTCTTATATATATATATATATATATTAATTAATGTATGACATTTATGTTATTGTTATTATGCTTTTATTTACCTATTTCTATAATATGTTATCTTGTATGTTATGTTTTATTATGTTGATGTGCTCCTTCATGCATCAGTTTTAAAAACGAGATTTCAAAGTTTTCAAAAATAAAAAGGCAATGCTAGGTGTTTGGAAGCTTCAAAAAAGTAGTGCCCTAACTTATTGGGTTGCAACTTTTCTCGTTGAGTTCGAATAGTCAAGTACCCTTCTAATTTTTTTTTAAGGTTTTCAAAATACGAGCAACTGTCTTGGAATTTCAAAGCGTTGTGTCCTAACTTATTGGATGTGGCATTTTGTCGTTTCGAGATAGGGATTTCTAAAAGGGGGGCTAACTTAGTGTCAATATGTTGATACGAGTGAACCCAAATTTTCAAAATAAAAATATTTTAAAGAGGATTACATCTTAAAATTTTTTAAATTTCCGACATTAAAGACATTTGATAATCAATTAGGTACCAATTTTTGGGCGTTACGAGGGTGCTAATCCTTCCTCGTACGTAACCGACTCCCGGACCCGTTCTTTTATTTCGTGGACCAAAACTAATGATTTTAAAACAAAATGTTTTAAAGGTGATCCAATCACACCTAAAAAGATTGGTGTCGACTCTCGTTTTCGTTTTTAAAATCGATTTTCATTTTCCAAAACTCGATTTAAAAATGGTTTCGACAGGGTTAATACGTAGTTTTTATTTGAATAGTTAGATTAATGTGTTAGTAATCCAATTGTAGGCAGTTCGTGTGTAGATCTCACAAGATATCGTCGCAAATGTGTGTAACTAACACCCTCTTTCTTAGTCGGATCGGCAAAAGTCAAAAGCGAAATGCCAAAACCGATATTTTGTAGATTTGCGAGTGTACGAATGCTCGTGAGGTAAATCGATTAATGTTTTTGGTAAGCTGCAAAATTTGACTGCAAAGTGCATGATTTCTTTGCCCTCGATATTTTTGGGCTTAATGGGCCAAAATTGGAATGATGGGCCAACGGCCCAATTCAAGAAGAACCCTCGGTACATGATTACATTACTACGAAAAGTAGGAATATGCATGAAAAACCCTAAAATAGATAAATTCTTGAAATACCTTTAAAAGGGAAAATTTACGCTTTTACCCTAGTAGATAAATTAGAAATACCCCTAGAGTTAAATTGACCTAAATGCATGTTTGATTGTTGTTATTTATCGCATGCCATGTTGTTATTATCGATGCATGGGATTGGGATATTGACGGAGGAAGTCTTGAAAGTGGCTTGTCCATGTCTTGGAGGCTTTGCCTCAATTTATCGTTAATCGAGTAGCAAGGTCAAGAATCTGTGAAGTGTTGGTTTGGGTGGGTTGAGCTATTCCCCACATGGAGTGTAGGGCTAGTACGGGTGGAGTGTAGTGGTTGGTGGGTTGAGTAGTCTCCCAAATGGGCTTGCATATGTTATTGATGTTGCATGTATTCGAAATGGGCCTATGGGCCATCATGTTATCTGAATAAGGGCTAAGGCCCGGTTTATTGTAATCAAAAGGGCTCGTCCAAGACCATTGTTACTGAATGGGCTTAGGCCCAATAGGCTTGAGTGACTTGGGCTTTGAATGGGTTTTCCTTACACACTGAGTTTCCCCAAACTCACCCCTTTTATTTTCATCCATGCAGGAAATCCCCAACCATAGTGGCTTGGAGCTGTGAGGGAATTCGGAGTGGCCACCCGTTCTGAAAGTTTGGTTTTCTTCCGTGAACTGGACATCCTATTATTTACGTTGAGGTTTGGGTTTTAAATGTAATAAGGCCGCTTAATTATTTTTGATGGTTTTAATATGTATTACTAAGATAGGTATTACTTATTTTAACTGTTGAAATTGGATAGCTTTAGGCGTTTTCAAAAAAAACAACAACAATTGATTTCAAAATAACACGGCAACAAGCAAAGCTTCCGCAATGAAAGTATTTTCCAAAATTAATCACTTTTCCAAAAAATGACTTAATCAAATCGGTTTCCTAGAAATATACATGACGTTAAGGTGTGGTAATGGCGGTGTGCATGTCTAGGATTGGATCCAAGGAGCTTGGTACTTAAGTAGTCCGATAGACTCACCTCCTCTTTTCGGTTTCCTACGGTGCATGACTTCCATTCACTTTAACCTATAATGAAATTATCTTTTAAAACACTAAGTAGGTTTTTCTGGATCAACAATATAAAATGTTTTGAATGCTTCGATGTGGTATGTCGGATCCGGCCATAACGTCTGGGCTGGGTTTGGGGTGTTACAAAATATGAATATTTTTTGAGATTTATGTACGAGATGATACAAAGTAAAACCACTAAATATATCAAGTTAGAGGATTATGGAGATAATGAATGAATGTGGGTAGGCATAAATTTCATGACAAGGAAAACTGAAAGAGTATAGCATAATGTAGTAACTAAAATGACAAAATTTTTTATTAAACAAGCATGAGTATTTTAATATTCTAACTATGAATATTCATTCAAAATAGTAAAATATAGCAGCGGAATCATGAAATAAGCAACATATTTAAAGAAACTAGAGAGAAAAGAGTAAACAAACACAAAAAGAAAGAGCTTGGGGCGTCAGAATCGGTGTTGTAGGAGTCGCACGGGCATGGTGGTAGGACATGTGAAGTTGCAGCGACTAGGGTTAGTGTTTTTTGGGGAGGGAGATGATGAATAGTGAGGGGTTTATAAAGATTTTGGGGCACACAGCCGTGGGACACGCCCGTGTGGCCTAATTTTTGCCTGTGTATTTTACGAATTTTGAATTTGGGCGTATCTGAAATTTGGCCCACGCCCGTGTTCTTTGGGCGTGTGGGTGCACACGACCATGTCGCTTGGCTGTGTCTTACTTCATTCGCTTCTCCCACACTCGTGTACATAGGTCCACGCCCGTGTTCGTTTTGACAGTGTCGACCACGGGTGGATGGCACGGGCGTGTCGCACGCCCGTGTTACATTCACGGTTTCGAGGCACGGGCGTGTCTAACGCCTGTGTTGTTTTGGCAGTTTTGCCTACAGCCATGTCGGACGGCCGTGGCAACTTATTGCATCCCGTGTTAGGAAAAAATCTTGCCCTATTTTCACACGGCCTAATGCATGCCTGTGTGTCCGGCCGTGTGGTCTTTTGAAAGTCTGCGTTCCATGATTCGATTAATATGTTAGATATTAGAAACTAAATTTTAAAGAAATTAACACTGTTAGTGCTCGGGTTGCCTCCTGATAAGCACTTATTTATAGTCTTAGCTCGACTTAACTCTCTTCTGCAGGGTCAAGGTGGTGCGAGAAGTTTACACTCCTCATCCCTGCTATCAACTTTATCAACATAAGGTTTAAGATGGGTACTTTTTACTTTAAATGTGCCGAATTTGGAATGAATTACCTCAACTGTACCATATGGGAAAATACTGAGTACCGTAAGAGGAATTTCTTCATTAGGTTCAGGAGTGGCAAAGCGAGGATCTGCTGCATCTAGTAGTACTTTGTCTCCAACCTTAAGTTGATTTGGTGAGGTATTGAGCTTGTCCTGGCTCGGTTTTGGTTCATCGGGTGTTCTCAGTTTCCGTGTCTGCCACTCATCTAGCTCCTCTTCAAAATCTTAACATCTTGATCCAAAATCTGCACAGGCTCTTCCTTAAAAGTCAAGTCTGTTTGGACCTTGATCTCTGCAACTGGCACAATATGAGTAGGGTCAGAACGATACCGCCTTAACATGGAGACGTGAAAGACATCATGAATCCTATTCAACTCTGGAGGTAGCTCCAACTGATAAGCCACTGGACCCACTCGCTTAAGAATCTGATAAGGCCCAATGAACTGCAGACTTAACTTGCCTTTCCTCCCAAACCTTAATATTTTCTTCCAAGGTGAAACCTCCAAGAAGACCATATCACCCACAGAGTACTCAATTTCCTTGCGCTTCAAATCTACCTATGACTTCTGTCTATCAGATGCTTCCTTCAACCGGTCTCTAATCAACTTGACCTTATCCTCAGTATCTACCACCAACTCAGGTCAAAGAACCTGTCCTTCACCCAACTCAGTCCAACAACTAGGTGTACGACATCTTCGCCCATACAGTGCCTCATAAGGAGCCATTCGAATACTTGTCTGATAGCTGTTGTTGTATGCAAACTCTGCCAACGGTAAGTAATCCTCCCAACTGCCTCGAAAGTCGATAACACATCCTCTCAACATGTCTTCCAGAATCTGAATAACCCTTTCCGACTGACCATCAGCCTGAGGATGAAAGGCTGTACTAAAGTTCAACCGCGTACCCAATGCCCCATGCAAATTTTTCCAAAACCGAGATGTGAATCTAGGATCTCAATCAGAAATAATCGACACTGGCACTCCGTGAAGTCGCACTATTTCCGCCACATACAATTTAGCTAACTTTTGAAGTGAATAATCAGTGCAGACAGGTATGAAATGAGTAGATTTGGTTAACCTATCCACAATTATCCAAATCGAGTCCTTCTTCAACGTTGTCAAGGGTAACCACTCACAAAATCCATGGTTGCCCTCTCCCACTTCCAAAGTGGTACTTTCACTTGCTGCAAAAGTCCGGAGGGTAATTGATGTTCAGCTTTCACTTGCTGACAAGTCAGACATTTTCCCAAAACTTTCGTTACCTCTCGCTTCAATCCAGGCCATGAATACAACTCCTTTAAGTCGCGATACATTTTACTCCCTCTAGGATGCATAGCACACAGACCTCCATGAGCTTTTTTCAGAATTGCTTTCCTCAAGTCAGAGTCCTTCGGAATACAAACTCTACCTCGGTAACACAGAACTCCCTCACTGTTCAATCTGAACTCAGAAGTATCCCCATTCTTAACCTGCCGAAATTGAGAAACCAGGGACTCATCCCTCGACTGTTTTTCCTTAATCTTATCCACCTAGGTTGACCTAACTTGCAGTTTTGCTAACAGACTACCGTCATCATACAGACTTAAACGAGCAAACATGGCTCTCGGATCGACATCTGCTTCTACGACTTAGGGCATCACCACCATATTAGCTTTGCAGGTGATACTCAATCGCATATCATAATCCTTAAGCAACTCTATCCATCTCCACTGCCTAAGGTTCAGCTCCTTCTGAGTCAGCAAGTACTTAAGACTCTTATGATCTGTGTATATAATACACCTTTCTCCGTACAGGTAATGTCTCCAAATCTTAAGTGCAAAGATTACCGTTGCCAACTCCAGATCATGAGTAGGATAGTTAACTTCATGTGGTTTAAGCTATCGCGATGCATAAGCAACCACTTTACCCTCTTGCATCAGCATACAGCCCAACCCTACATGTGATGCATCACTACATACGGTAAAATCTGTTCCAGACTCTGGCTGAATTAGAACAGGTGCCTCAGTCAAAACTTTTTTCAGCTTCTCAAAATATTCCTGTTGTTTCTCAATCCAAACAAACGGTACTCCCTTCCTTATAAGCTTTGTCAAAGGCACTACCATCACAGAAAATCCTTCCACAAACCTTATATAGTACCCAGCTAAACCTAGAAAACTTTGAATTTCTGACACTGACCTCAGTGGCTTCCATTCCAGAATCGTTCAATCTTTCGAGGGTCCACCTTGATCCCTTCAGTAGAGACAACATGCCTCAAGAAAGTTACCTCTCTCAACCAGAACTCACACTTACTGAATTTCGTATAAAGCTCCTTCTCCTCAAAGACTTGCAAGACAATCTGAAGGTGCTCATCATGCTTCTCCTCAGTTTTAGAATAAACCAGAATATTGTCAATAAAGATGACCACGAATCGATCCAAGTATGGCTGGAACACTCAATTCATCAGATCCATAAATGCGGCAGGTGCGTTCGTCAACCCAAATGGAATAACCAAGAACTCATAGTGACCATACCGAGTTCTGAATGCCGTCTTGTGAATATCCACCTCCTTAACCCTCAACTGATGATACCCAGATCAAAGGTCAATCTTGGATAATACTGAAGCTCCTCTAAGTTGGTCGAATAAATCATCAATTCTCGGCAGTGGGTACTTGTTCTTAATCGTCAGTTTGTTCAACTGCCGATAATCGATGCACATCCGCATCGACCCATCTTTCTTCTTTACGAACAACACTGGTGCTTCCCACGGAGAAACACTTGGTCTAATGAAGCCTCTATCCAATAACTCTTGAATTTGGGCTTTCAGCTCTACCAACTCTTTCGGTGCCATCCTATAAGGTGCAATGGACACCGATGCCGTTCCAGGCAACAAGTCGATTCCAAACTCAACCTCTCGGTTCGGGGGCAAACCCGGAAGCTCCTCTGGAAAAACATCCTGAAAATATTTGACGGTTCTAATTTTATCCACTGTCAGATCCTCAGTTTCTGATTGGCTTAAAAATGCCAAATAAGCCTCACATCCCTTTCGAATCCACTTCTCGGCTCTCAATGTCGACACCACATTAGACAGATAATCCCTACGCTCGCCTATCACCAAAACCTCCCCATTCTTTGTGGTCTTTAACATTATTCACTTAACAGCACAATCCAGAGTAGCCCTATGCTTAACAAGCCAATCCATTCGCAAAATGAGATCGAATTCTCCGAAAGGTAGCTCTATCAGATCTCCAGAGAAAACTTTTCCTTGAGTTTCTACAGGTACATCTCTATACAGTTTATCTACCCTAACCGAGTGACCCAAACGACTTAGTACAGATACCCCACTCACGGTCTCCTCAGAGCGCACAACCAGCGACCCAGATATAGCACATGCAACATATGAATGGGTAGATCCAACATCTATCAACGCAGTGTATGGCATATTAGAAATAAAAAATGTACCAGTTATGAAGTCAGGTGCATCACCCTGCTCTCGGCGACGAGCTGCATATATCAACGTCGGCTGATGAGCCTCAGCAAATCCAGCACCCCTTCCAGGCATTCCTCTTCCTCGATCGTTTCCATTACCACCTCTGCCTTGCCCACGTCTTCTCGAAAACTGTGGTCCACCCCTCACTGGTTGAGCGACCCTCTGTTCTAAAACTTGAACCTGATCTAGTTCCTGGGGACAATCCTTAACCCTATGCTCCATAGATCTGCATCGAAAACAAGCACTAGAACGTTTTTGACACTTACCCATATGCATCTTCCCACAATTCCGACAACCCTGTGGCCTAACAGCATTCATCGATACTACTCGAACTAGCTCCATTACCCTTGCTCTCTTAACATTCCTCTTCATACCACCTGAAAGTCCTGAATCTCTCCTAAAATAGTTTTGATCTTTCTCACGATTACATCTTTCTCAGATGCTTCACTTCTCACTATCTTAGCTTTCTCCACTAAAGCAAGAAAGTTACGCTCCCTCTCATGAGCAATCAGACTCTAAGTTCATCTCTCGACCATCCTCAAGCGCGACGCTACGCTCATACTTTGTAGCAACAATCCCGTAGCATACTTGGCTTAGTCTCGAAACTCAGACTCATACTACCATCGACTTACTCCCTTGGACCAGTTCGAAATTCTTTCCGTGAAGCGCCCACGTAACTAGCCCCAACATACTTCCCTTTGAAGGCTGTCTTAAATAGCTCACAAGTTACAATGTCAGCAGGAGTTCCATCTCTCACCGTGAGCCACCACTAATAAGCCTCATCCTTGAGTAACGATATGGCTCCCTTCAGCTTCTGCTCCACAGAGCAGTCCAGATTATTCATAATTCGCTCTGTGGCTTCTAACCAATACTCAACCACATTCGGAGCTACACCAGATACGCCCCTAAATATCTCTACTCCATTGGCCCGGAGCCGCTCAGAAATAGACCCCCGAATTATGTTTCCTGTACTTGCCCCAACAACCCTTTCCAAAACTCGGAGCATTGCCTGGGACAGAGCATCGTCCCCGGCACCTCGATCATGAGACTCTACCTCTGTTGCCGGTGGTACCGATGCATCTACTGCCTGCACATGTCCTGAACATGAAGATTCAGCCTGAGCATTACCTCGGCCACATCCACGGCCTCTTCCACGAGCTGCTCGTGTACACATTTCGTATTATCTGATTAATAATTTTATGAATCAATTTAATATTTCAGTGTTTATTACAGATATCTTATGAATAATAGTAATTCAGAGTTTGAGTTTGTCTCCTTTTGTGGTAGCCTAGCTACAGTCTCAGTCTACTTATCAGAGTTTCTACGATTCCAATGTTACCCTAATTAAAGTACCATGATAAGGTTTTGTACAAGCATATAACAGATATTTTAGAAACAATCAGAAATGCTCAGAAAACTTATTGACTTGGGTTGGAGATTCGGTGTGCCACCTTCTAAAAAAACACCTAATTTTAGAAAACCGATTTTAATCTTTAAAATCATCTATTTGTAAAGAGAAAATATTGGAAACATTCTCAAAAATAATTTATAATCAAGTTCAAAAAAAATGATTTTCGAAAACCTTTATTCAGCGTTTCTTTACAAACTCCCATTTTTAGACCCGTTCCACAGCTGAGTTGTTGCAACTTGACTCTGATACCACTAAATGTAACACCCCAAACCCGGCCCAGATGCTATGGCCAGATCTGACGTGTCACATGGACTTACGACTTAGTATGCATTCATTGGTTTAAGTGATTGGGGTGGTCTTTGTAAAAACAGCGGTTTAATGAAAAGTCTGTTTATCAATCTTTAGGCTATCCATTTGTTGTGCTTGTTGAGTCTTGGAAACGTTTATTTATTTTGAAAACCCGCACAGCCTAACACTAGTAGTTTCGACATAGTATAAATATAATCAGAAAATAAAACCATAGTGGAAAAAAAGAAATTTAAATAGCGGCCTTATTACAACTTAAAACCTAAAATTAAATCAGAATATAAAATAATAAAAATAAAGGGTGAGTTCGGTAAACTCAGTGTGTAACATAACCCAACCATAGCCCAAAACAAATCAAACCTCGAGTCAGACTTATCGGGCCTTGGCCCAAGATGTAAATCGAATGAAACCTATAGGCCCATAGCGGATACTGAACAAATATATCATGAATGCGTAAATCCTATCCCGAGCCATCCATAACACCCCGCATCAAATTTTACACCATGTGGGAGACTACTCGACCCACCCAACCGCTACACACCACAAAAATTGCAGCAAGGTTGCGGATATTGTGACGAAGTCACCAGATATAAATATTGTGGCTAGGCCACGTAGCAGTATATATGTGACGGTTACAGATTGCAAATAAGTCGCCGGATATTGTGACGAAGTCACCGTATCGTATATATGTGGCGAGGCCATCGATTGCAAATGAGGTCGCGTAACACTTCCTCCATCAATATAAACCCATGTCCCATGCAATGTAAATAATATGTCATGGCATACGATACGTAAATGTAACATCATGCTTTTCAGAAAAAAATAAACCTAGGGGTAAAATCGTAATTTTGCATGCATAAGGGTATTTTAGTAATTATTACCTATTGCTAAGGTCTCATGCTCATTCTAACATTTACCAAGTAATCAGAAGTACTTACCCCGTCTTTTTACCAAAGTGGACCCGTTGGCCTATTAGCCCGTTTTCAGCCCATTAAGCCCAAAAATACCGTTGTGCACGAAAATGCACACTCTGCACTATAATCATCCAAACGTACCATATTCATTAACAACTGTCTAAGGAGTGCTCGCACGCTCGTGAGTTCACAAAATACCAATGTTTCGGTATTTCAGCTTTTACCGATTCAGTCTAAGGGAAGGTGTCGTTTACACACCTGGTTAATGACGATTGATGACGATATATCCCACGCGATAATCCTACAATCGATCACTAACACATTAGACTTACGAATTAACGATAACTAACATAAATCCATGTCAACTAACCCAATCATCACACAAGTTAGTCATTTACGCACGAGGGGCCAAATAGTCATTTAACACCCTAAGGGCAAAATGGTAATTTTACCCTACAAGGGTATCTCGGTAATTCTACCTTACAGGGGTATTTTGGTATTTCTACCCTACAAGGGTATTTCAGTAATTTTATCCTATAGGGGTATTTCAATAATTCTACGTTACAGGGGTATTTCAATAATTCTACGTTATAGGGGTATTTCGATAATTCTACCTTACAGGGGTATTTCGGTAATTCTACAACTTATCCACTTGGGCCTACGAACCCATTGGGACCACATGGCCCATTTCAGCCCATCGCGGCTCGAAATAGTCGTCCTACTGCTAAAGTAATGAGAAATACACACCTATTAGGAGACTGCAGTTAATCCGCGCTCCAAACACTTTTAGCTAACGCCCAACCCAAACGAACACGTAACAAAGCGAAAGGGATCAGCCAAGAAGGGTATGCCTACTCTCATCATGGTTTGCTCTATTTAAAGCCAGCTCTCCATCTACTCTTATGTTAGCTTCCTGATATGGGATCCCCCCATCACTAGAGTTTAAAACCAACACCAACTCTTGCCGTCCCAACATATCAAAATAATCAACCTTTGCGTGCCAAGGGATTCGAACCAAAGTCCCCTCACATGCCAACTCACGCCACCACCACTAGGCCATCAACTCATTTGTGTCATAAATCCAACACATTAAACTTTAAAGCGCACCTACTTGCTTCCAAATTTATTGAAAAGAAAAACCAAAATATATTGCAAGAGCCAAGACTTGAACCTTGGACCCCTTGCTTCCTCTATGGCATCACTTCCTTGTCCCCTAAGTGGCGCCACCTTGCCACTACACCACACTCCTTTTTGTGTCATCTTTTACCCCTTTACTCTTAAAAGCCCAAACGCCAATTGCATCACCTGTTCATAAATTAAAATTCTGAAAACTACCACGGATTTAACTTAAGTTTGGGCCTTCCAAAGGCCCACTAACCTACTAAAATATATATATTAACCAACCAGAACACACACAAATTTTAAAAATCACAAAAACACAGAAAACCCGAAATTGGGGCGTTATAGTCATTTTGCCAAAATATGAATTTTTGATTGTATAAATTATCTAGTGATTAAATAGATGAATTTTTATTATTTTAGATTAAGAAATACAAAATCTGAACTTAGACCAGAGGAAGGCCAAGCAAGTAGACTAAAACCAACTAGTCGCCTACGTTTTGTAATCCGAGGTAAGTTGTATGTTAATAATGCAACTATATTGTTATGATATGTGATTGAATTGATATTGTGAAAATTGTTTTGTTTGTGAGTATGGGTATGCATGTTGAGAAATTAATGTAATAAAGAATCTCGGTTGAACACTAGGAATAGAATTGGGTATTCATGCCATGACATTGGGTGATACGTGTGCCAGTGTAAGACATGTCTGGGACATGCATCGGCCACATTATGAGAGCTAGTGAGATATGTTTGGGAAATGCATCGATCTCGAGATATACCAACCAGAGTAAGACATGTCTGGGACATACATAGACTTTTAGACGAGAGCTAGTGTAAGACATGTCTAGGACGTGCATCAGCCTCGAGACATACAAGCTAGTGTAAGACCTGTCTGGGACATGGCGTCTGCTTGTTGTGTGTCAGTGTAAGACCTATTTGGGACATGGCATCCACATTGATAGATGAGAGCTAGTGTAAGACCTGTCTGGGACACAGCATCAGCTTTGATATATGAAAGTCAGTGTAAGACCTGTCTGGGACATCGTCTCGGCATCTTATTCCATGTTTAGGGCTATTGAATATCCTATGGTATTCCAAATAGTTCAGCGAGAGATTTATGGTTTATGATAAACCGTAATTTATACATATTTTTACCCCATACTTAACACATTTTTTGGATGATTTTCCCTTAAAATTGGTGAATTTGATGCTCCTAATGCCTTAATTTCATGTTTTATACTTAGGAGAGCATAGGAGAGCGAAAGGAACGAGAAACGGGCCAAAAACGGAGAAAATGGACCAAAGTATGAATTCAACACGGCCTGGACCTCCTCACACAGGTAGACCACACGGCCATGTCAATTTGGCAGAATCGAAGCACGACATACGGATGGACCACACGGCCGTGCCTATTTAACAAGTTCGTGCATGGCCTGAAGTAATCATACACGGGCGTGTCTCTGTCGAGCCCAAGTTGAGTCCAATTCAGAAAAGGATAATTTCGAGGGTTCTTAGGCATTCCAAAGCCTATAAGTACACCCTAGAGGAGGAAGAAAAGGGGACACATAGAGAGGAAGGAAGAAATTACTCGAAGAAAGCCGATTGATCCATCTCAAAAGCCGGATTCATCATCAAGACTGAAGATCTCCCCTTAATTTCCCTTCAGAAGTTTTGGTTTTCTTTATGTTTTGTATTCATTATTATTCTGAGATGTTTTCCTTTTTAGTTATGAACTAAATCCCCTAAATACCAAAGGGGAATGAAACCTAAGATGAATCTTGTTATTATTTTCTGAATTGTATGATAAATATTTAACTTGTCCTTAATTATGTGTTCTTAATTCTTGTTTTGATATCCCATGATACTGATTCAAGATAAGCTCTTATTCATAGGAGGAATAAACCCTGTTTAAGAGTACATTTGTCATAATTAAGCGGAGTTGATTGCGCGCCTAAAGATAGGGTGACAAGATTTTGCCGGATTAGGGTGAAACCTAATAGCAGGATCCATAGATCGAGTTAATGCCACCCTAGAGTATTAATTACAGAAAAGTCTCAATTATTCAATTTAGGGATTAGACATTATTAGTCTTGAATAGGGATAATAACATAACTTAGGGATCTCTACGGAATAAGTTGAATGAATAAATCGTTCGTTTCGGAGCCAGAATAACAAGTAAAGTCTAGGTGGATTTTTCCTTAGGTATTGTCTTAATTCAATTGTTTTCCAAAAGTAATCCCTCAATTCTATTTTCTGTGAATTCTTAGTTTAGATAATTAGTTAGTTAAAACAAAACCCCTTTATTTTTAGGCTAGATAATAGAAAGACATTCATTACTAGTACTTTTAGTTCCTTTGGGTTCGACAATCTGATCTTGCTAAAACTATACTACTGTTTGTTAGGTACACCTGGCTACATCGTGATAATAGTTAGTTTCAAGAATGATTCATTATAAATATTTAAAACCTGTCACACGAAAATCGCGATCAAGTTTTTGGTGCCGCTGCAGGGGAACTAAGATATTAGGGACGCTCAATTTTTATTACTTAAGCCATTTATTTTACTTGCAATTTAATTTAATTTTTATTCTTATTTAATTTTTAATTTTTATTAATTTACTTTTTCTTTTTCTTGGCAGGTTTTTATAGTTTAAGATTAGAAGAAACCCATCAGGACCACTACTTTTTGACGAAGAAATCGATCGCACAGTTCGCAAAAACCAAAGAGAAATAAGGTGAAGCTTAAGATACACAGAGAATGAGCAAGAGGACGATACTTAACCCCCAACCGAAGAGATGGCTAAGAACCAAGACAATCAACTACCTCCTGCAATTGCGGTTAATCAAAATCCTACTCCATGCACTATGTATGATTATGATAAACCTTCTTTAACAGGAACTGAATCGAGCATAGTTACACCTGCTGTAGCTGCAAATACTTTTGAACTAAAACCTAACACTATTGAAATGATACAACAATTTGTTCAGTTTGATGGTTTGCAGGATGAGGATCCCAATGCTCACTTAGCAAACTTTTTGGAACTATGCGATACATTTAAAATTAATGGTGTTTCTAATGATGCCATTCGTCTTCGATTATTCCTTTTTTTGTTGAGGAACAAAGCTAAACAGTGGTTGAACTTGTTACCACGAGGATCAATTACTACTTGGGAGCAAATGACTGAAAAATTTCTAATAAAATATTTTTCGCTGGCTAAAATGGCAAAATTACGTAATGATATCTCTTCATTTGTACAGATGGACTTAGAAACAATCTACGATGCATAGGAGAGATACAAGGACTTTTTGAGAAGGTGCCCTCACCATGGGTTACCGCTTTGGCTTCAGGTTCAAACATTTCATAATGGCCTGAATCCTTTGACTTGAAAAATGGTTGATGCAGCTGCTGGTAGAATCATCAATAATAAAACACCTGAAGATGCTTATGAGTTTATAAAGGAGATGTCACTGAATAACTATCATTGGCAAGTCATGAGGACAAAACCAACGAAAACAACCGATGTTTATAACGTCGATTCGGTCACCATGCTCTCTAATCAGGTAGAACTATTGAATAAGAAAATTGATGGTTTTCTTAGTTCTTCACAGGTTCACCCAGTAATGCAATGCAAAGCAAGTGGAGGTGGATCAAGCAATTTGGAATACCAACCTTATGGCTACAACATGGATAACGAGCAGTTAAATTACATGGGTAATAATCCTCGATCTCAAAACAATCCATATAGTAACACTTACAATGCAAGTTGGAGGAACCACCCAAATTTCTCGTGAGGCAGTCAAGGAAATCGAAGACCACAACATCCTCTGAGTTTTCAACAGCCACCCTATCAATAGGAAAAGGCTCACAAAGTTTATCTCGGTGTCAGAAACCCATTTTCAGAATACCGAGACAGTACTTAAAAATCAACAAGCTTCAATCCAAGGGCTCAAAACTCAGATAGGCCAGCTTTCTAAACTAATCTCCGAATGACCACAAGGTAGCTTGCCAAGTAATACTGAACCCAACCCAAGGGAACAGCTCAACGCGATTAATGTTCAAGATGAAGAAGGATTCGTTGAGCCTGAGCCAGAACCGAGGCAAGAAACTGTGGTAAGCAGAGGTTAAGGTGAGGTAGGTCATAATAAAAACAAATCAGTGAATTTCGAATTTAAACCTCGTGTGCCATACCCCAACGCGACAAGGAAAGACCGCTCAGAAGAACAATTTGGTAAATTCCTTAAACTCTTAAAAAATTACATATTAACTTACCGTTTATTGAAGCTCTATCGTAGATGCCAAACGCAACGAAATTTTTAAAAGGAGCTTTTAGCAAATAGTAGAAGTTGGACGAGGCGTCGCATGTGGAGCTAAACCCAGTTTGCTCAGCTATTCTCCAAAATAAACTACCCAACAGACTAAAAGATCCAGGGAGTTTTACGATTCCTTGCTTAATTGGTAGTTTAGATGTTAATAATGCATTAGCTGATTTAGGGGCTAGTATTAACGTCATGCCCTACAAAATATTTAAACAATTAGGTCTTGGGAAACCCAAACAGACTAGGATAAGCATTCAATTAGCAGATAAAACTATAAGATTTCCTAGGGGTATTATTGAAGATGTGCTAGTTAAAATCGATAAATTTATATTTCCCGTTGACTTCATTGTTCTAGACATAGAGGAGGATACTCCTTTGATTTTAGGAAGGCCGTTTTTAGCAACTACTAAAACGATTATTGATGTTGGCACAGGTGAACTCACACTCCATGTGGGAGATGAAACAATCACCCTTTAAGCTCGTAATTCTGGCAACACATCAAAAATTGAAGGTGATCGTCTAAACCATCCTACGAAAATTGATAATATGGTGCAACCTACTTTGCAAGAAATGAGTCTGAAGGAAGTACATGAGTCATTCTCAAGTAATGGTAGAGGACCTATTCATGAAGAACGAAGGCTACAAATTGATGAGCTAGATGAATGGCGGATGCATAAACTAAGAACACATGATAAAGCAGAACTACACCAGAACAAGCTCAACACCTTCCCACATTAGCTTAAGGTTGGAGATGAAGTCTTATTAGATGCCGCAAATCACCCCATTGTCACAACCACACTGAATGAAGAAATCCCTCTTACGGTACTTCGCATTTTCCCATTTGGTACAATCGAGGTGAGTTATCCCAAGTTCGGCACTTTTAAGGTAAACAACACCCATCTAAAACCTTATTTTGATGAGAATGATAGCAGGAATGATGAGTATAAACTCCTCAAACCACCATGATCATTCAATGGAAAGGTAAGTTGAGCTTAGACTATAAATAAGCGCTTTTCGAGAGGCAACCCGAGAACTAATTGTATTAACTTCTTTAAAATTTAGTCTTCAACACCTAACTTACTAACAGAGCTCTTGAATACAAGTTTTCCACAGAGACATGGCCAAGCACACGGGCTTGCTTAGGGCCATGTGAAAATAGGGCAAAGATTTTCCCAAGTACGGGCTATGATAAAATACCACGGCCGTACGACATGGCCGAGGTCGAACCTGCCAAAACAACACGGGTGTGCGACACGCCCGTGTGGAAGAATCGTGGTTGAACCTATTAAAACAGCACAGGTGTGCAACACGCTCGTGTCTAGCACCCGTGGTCGAACCTGTTAGATTAACACGGGCGTGGGTCTAAATACACGGGCGTGGGAGAAGTGAACAAAGCCAGACACGGCCGTGTGCATCCACACGCCCAAGGAACACGGGCATGTACTAAATGACAGACGCGCCCAAATTCAAAATTCACGAATCACATGGGCTGGAATTGGGGAACACGGGCGTTTAACCTGGCCGTATGCCCCAAAATCTATAAATAGGCTACACTATTCATTGTCTTCTTCACCCAAAAACCCTAACCCTAGCCGCTGCAAATCCACACGCCCTCCCCGCCACGCCCTTGCGCCACTTCCAACTTCATTCCTGACGTTTTTTCTATTTTTTAGCATTTGTTCACTCTTTTACCTTTAACTCCACTCATTTTTAATGCTATAATCTTCATGTATCTCACACTATGCTATCATTCAAGTTTCATTTCTTTTAGATTAGTTATCATTCATTCCCCATGACATATTTTTATGAAATTCTCATACCTTATTCACCTATTCTAAATCAATATTCATAGTTTGCAATTGCTTTTTGTTATTTACCATTACAACTCATGCCATATGCTAAATTTATGCTCTTTATCATTCCATTAAATTCTTTGCCATTTTTACTCATATCACCGTGCTAATGTCACAAAAGTATGCTATTGAACTTATTGTTTTAGTTAGTTTTAGTAGTTGTGGCTGAAATTATGATTTTTATTTAAAATTTGTCTTCGTTTTACTTTGACCACTCATCAAGGCGACTTGATGATTCTAATTACAAGTACCATGTCATCTTCACGTGGTAAAAAGGCCACTGTCCCTGCTTCAAAGAAAAGGAAGGGCACGTAATCTTCCTCGGGTTCTACCACAGAAGTTCGTCACCCTTTCCTGAGGTTCCCCATTGGGCCCCAAGAAGAACTATTCCAAATACTCTGGGCCCGACCTTTAATTGTGGGCCGCTACATCGACTAAGCTGCGGTAGAATAAGTTTAGTTGGCTGATGCGATTCGGGCCCTCCTAACCACTAACCCTTAGGAGCTTTTCTTTGGGATCAACGAGTCGACGTATGTCGAGCTTACGATGGAATTATGCTCTACATTTCATCTTCAAACCTTGATGACAAACTACGATGATCCTGGCACGGTGCAATTTCGCCTAGGTGAATTAATCCGCAAGTTCAGCGTCCCAGAATTTGGTATTGCACTGGGTTTATATATAGAGGAATTCAATGAGGAGAATGACTTACATGCTCTCAACCGCCACATCCATCGTTCTCCTTCACGATGCTGGGACGCACTAGTACTAGGTGGGGCCACCTACAATCCTAGCCACTCTAAGGCATTGGCTCTCCCTCCATCTTTGAGGTACCTACATGCCATTTTGGCTCACACAATTACAGGAAGGTGAGAGAGCATTGGCGTCGTCAACACTCAAGATGCCTACTTTTTATGGTGTATGTCGCACGGGCACGTCATCGACCTTGCTTATTTCATCACCCTCACGATTCAGCACCAGACGGAGCGGCATAGGAAGAGGGTCATCTCCATTGGCTCCTATGTTACTCAGTTGGCTCGACACTTCGGGCTCCTCAGCACTGCAGCCCAAGAATCATCTTTAACCCTCATTGGCCAGATGTCTCCATAAGGTATCTCGAGCATGCTTAGCATTAGGATGATCTAAAAGCACCAAGGAGCCTACCCTCCTCAATATTGTCTCATCCAATCTACTGAGGAGGAGGCCTACGAGGACATTCCTGATGATGTCCCTCCATAGCATGAGGACCCACCGACTCAGCCACTACCACCCTCTCGTCCAGTTCATGCGGTGGCTTCATATGCTGACATCTCTGAGTGTCTCACTCGATTCGAGTAGCAGTGTTTTCAATGATTTGACAACATTGATGCTACTCTACAGCAGATTTGTCAGCACCTCCACATCTCAACGCCAATCCCACCTCGCGAACCATCCAATGATGAAGATGTTTAAAAATATTTATTTATTATTTTATGTTTTCAATTTTTATTAAAACTACTTTTTATTTTTATTAGACTTTAGAATTTTTTTTAATCATCAATTTCGGTTATTTCTTTATAAGTAATTATTCTTCCTAATATCCTCTAGAAAGTTCCTTATTTTATCACAGTTCTATAAAGCTCCTAAGCTCATCATTGCATAGGAACTAAAAACTCCACCGGGAACAGTTCTCCACGACTACCATGTCTTAACCGACTACGACCATAGCTACCACTAGATATAATATTCTTTTGGCACAGGACTTATGGACTAATGAACCTCTACCACTGCCGGAGCATCCTCCTTCACTCTCGCACCGATTACTCTCCAAAACTCCAGTTTGAAGAATTCATCATACAAGAAGTTTCACTTCTCCCGATATCTTATGATTACAAATTTATCTTTTCCTATCTATCTTTGTACCTTGAGGGCAATGTACATCTTAAGTGTGGGGGGTATTTATTTCATTATCAGAAAAATCCCTGAATGACTGCCTTGTTCTCTTAAAAAGCTCTCATATCGTATTTAGGATAAATTTTGATTGATTTATGACTTTGATTGATATATCTTGAATTAAAAAATAGGCATTTATGCATTGATTGTTTAAACCTTAAGACATTAGAGAATCAAGCATGATAACTTGATTTTTAAGAATTTAAAATTTTAGGTTGTTTCCCCAAAGTTTAGGTATTACTTTGAGTTGGAATTCACAAGTTTTAAAAATCAAAAAGCCATAATTTTTGTGAGATTTTTGAGCCTTTTGAACATCTATTAATTCTTTCATGCTCACTTTTATTATTGCTTTGAGTGCATCAGTATTGAATTGTTATTCTAGAACTTGCTTGATTATGCATGTCAAGACCACACTATTTAATTTGATATGTCAAAATGAGAAAGACACTCAAGATTAACCCACTTATGCCATGAAAAGCCTACCTCCATGATTAACCCTTAGTGAATCCCGTTGAGCTAACAAGCCATTTCTTACATTACCCTTAATATTAACCTTTAACCCATTATTGTTGAAATCCCCTAAATTAATTTGATCCCCATTTTTTGTCGAGATTGGAATTGAAATAGTTGCTTAGTTAAGTTTTATTCTACTTTGTATTTAACTTGTTCTTAAAAAAAATGTATACATCTTAATAGTAGTAATCTTCTGAGCTAAAGAAGTTAAATTTCATATTTTGAGAAAAGCTCTATTGTACGCAATTGATGACTAGCTATTTTTCTAGTTAGGCAATTTTTCAAGTTAATCTCGATTCTAACCTTTTCTTTCAGCTTGTGACCACACCCCCTAACCAAGCCTCATTACAACCCTTTAAAGACCTTTTGCTTGATGTATCATCTCAAATTATAGTGGTGGAGATTCGATTTTCGTGCAAGCCTATGGTAATGACTTTTCATTATTGACTATTGAGTGGTTCATTTATTGACCTTAAACACCTTGAGTGATTTTAGTGAATCTTTAGTGAGGATGTAAAACTATGTGACATTTTGAATACAAGGTAATTACTTAGACGAGGGGAGACATCTATGTTTTCAGAATAAAATGCTCAACTTGGAATGATTGAAACTTTGATGTTCTTTTAGTTGAATTCTCAATGTATAATTACCTATGGATTATTTTGAGATATTATCGATAGAAATTATAAGTTGAGAAGAATTTATTTTGATTATGAGTTGAGAATTTTGCTTGAGGACAAGCAAATGTTTAAGTGTGGAGGTATTTGATAAACCGTAATTTATACATATTTTTACCCCATGCTTAACACGCTTTATGGATGATTTTCCCTTAGAATTTGTGAATTCGATGCTCATAATGCCTTAGTTTCATGTTTTATACTTAAGAGAGCATAGGAGAGCGAAAGGAACGAGAAACGGGCCAAAAATAGAGAAAATGAGCCAAACTACGAATTCAACACGGCCTGAACCTCCTCACACGAGCAGACCACACGGCCGCGTCAATTTGGCAGAATCGAAGCACGACTCATACGGATAGACTACACAGCCGTGCCTATTTAACAGGCTCGAGCACGGCTTGAAGTAATCTTACACGGGTGTGTCCCTGCCGAGCCCAAGTTGAGTCTAATTCGAAAAAGGCTAACTTCGAGGGTTCTTAGGCATTCCAAAGCCTATAAATACACCCTAGAGGAGGAAGAAAAGGGGACATATGGAGAGGAAGGAAGGAATTATTTTAAGAAAGCCGATTGATCTATCTAAAAAGTCAGATTCATCATCAATACTGAAGATCTCCCCTCAATTTCACTTCAGGAGTTTTGGGTTTTCTTTATGTTTTGTATTCATTATTCTTCTGAGATGTTTTCCTTTTTAGTTATGAACTAAATCCACTAAATACCTAAGGGGAATGAAACCTAAGACGAATCTTGTTATTATTTTCTGAATTGTATGATATTTAACTTGTTCTTAATTATGTGTTCTTAATTCTTGTTTTGATATCCCATGATACTGATTCAAGATAAGCTCTTATTCAGAGGAGGAATAAACCCTGTTTAAGAGTACATTTGTCATAATTAAGCGGAGTTGATTGCGCGCCTAGAGATAGAGTGACAAGATTTTGTCGAATTAGGGTGAAACCTAATAGGCGGATTCATAGATCGAGTTAATGCAATCCTAGAGTGTTAATTAGAGAAAATTCTCAATTATTCAATCTAGGGATTAGACGTTATTATTCTTGAATAGGGATAATAACATAACTTAGAGATCTCTACAGAACAAGTTGAATGAAAAAATCGTCCGATTCGGAGCTAGAATAACAAGTAAAGTCTAGGTGGATTTTTCCTTAGGTATTGTCTTAATTCAATCATTTTCCAAAAGTAATTCCCCAATTCTATTTTCTGTGAATTCTTAGTTTAGATAATTAGTTAGTTAAAACAAAACCCCTTTATTTTTTTTGCTAGATAATAGAAAGACAGTCATTACTAGTAACTTTTATTCCTTTAGGTTCGACAATCTGGTCTTGCTAAAACTATACTACTGTTCGATAGGTACACTTGCCTACATCATGATAATAGTTAGTTTCAAGAACGATTCATTATAAATATTTAAAACCTGTCACATGAAAATCGCGATCAGTTTATATCGAAATAAGAGAACTTATGACCATGTGGTGAGTGCTACAAGTACCTAAATGAGAATTACGACATACGAGCTTCATTTACGTTGTATGTTTAGTAAAGGAGGAAAGTGAGTAAGTTATGCATATGACTACTTGTGTATTTTACACGAATTATGAAATGTGAATTCAAACCAATGTTATATGATTGGTGAGGAACAAATATGAGCAAGTAGTGTTTCTAAATCCTTACTTTCATGTGCAAGTCAAGATATGTTGGGAGTGTGATCCCTTATGGTAGCTTATAATTACTCATTTTTTGCATGCGACTTACTGAGCTTTATGCTTACCTCTTTTCCTTTCCATTTTCTTATAGTGCCACCAAAGTAGCTCGTGGATTATCGCCTTACGTCGGAGAAGCGAGTCACACTATCCTTGAAGCAATTGGTATAGTTAGTTTTATCATTTTGATTATGGCATTTATAGGAACTAGTCATTTTTGTAATGGTCACATTGTTTTGGGCCAAACGAGTGGCTTTTCATAGCTCTTTAGTCATTTTGTATAATGCCATGGATGGTGGCAAATATTGGTTATTGATAAGTGCAAATGATGATGATTTCATAGATGAGTAAATTGCATGACTAATCAAGTTCTTGTTAGATTGTTAAAATGTAATGTAGTTGTATTAGATATCTTGTTATGGTTGAATTGGCCTTGTGTTGCCGTATGAATTAGTGCTATGTATTGTTTTGTAGGCAGGCGTAAGTAAGGGTGGCAAAAAGGCTTGGTAGATAGCCTATTTTTGTCCACACAGCTAGACACACGAGCGTGTACCTAGGCCATGTGTGACACACGGTTAGTTCTATGGGCATGTTGTCAGGCCGTGTGTCCCCTGCACCCTGAATTTACAAGTCAGTATGCGTGGTAGTAAACACACGGGTAGAGACACAGTCGTGTGTCTTAGTCGTATGGAGGACACAGCTTTTGGCCATGGGTGTGTTCCTTGGCCGTGTGCCCCTCAATTATTGCTGACATCAGAAATAGAATGTCAAGGTTTTTACATATGGGCTGCGACACGGGTGTGTCATGGCCGTCTGAAAGACTCAGGCCATAGACACAAGCGTGTGCTTGGCCTTATAAAAATCCCTGTAGGTTCGAATTAGAAAATAAATCCACACGGGTTTGGGGCACGGGCGTGTCCCCTTGTGCTCAAGCCGTGTGAACCACATGTGCCATCAGCACGACCATGTCGAAATGGTCACATAGGAGTGTCGCCTTTCTCACACGGGCGTGTGTCCTTATTTCATGTGACATTTTTCAAAGTTTTCAAAAGTTCTTGGATTAATCCCAAATCATTTCCAAAGTGTGTTTTGAGCCTCGTTGGCCCATATTAATAATTTCTTGATTAAGAGTGAAAAGTTTTAAATTTGATCTAGTTTTTATAACACGAAAATAATTTTATGCATACGTTTAAGTTAAGTAATGCCTCGTGCCTAGTCCCGGCTTTGGACTTGGGTGAAGGGTGTTACAGTGTTATCCTCATAGGATATCCTTAATCTCTTTGGGATAATGTCCGTTCTTTGAATATGATCCTATTTTATCTCATTGGTAACCATTATATCTTCCTTCGTGAAACGTCAATTACTATCAACTAGTAATCAAGTCATTCATCACAAAGACGAACGACCCATGATCATGTTTACTTTTCATCAACCATGTAATGCCAATGAGAGGATATCATTTACCCATGTCTTGGGCGATGAATTCCACTATTGTGGATGGCGTTACATATTGCAGAAGTCGTGCACCCAACGCACCAACTTTTGATTCCTTATCTATTCGAACTCAAGCTTTTACTTACATCAAAGTACACAAGTCACACATACATAGTCCTTCATCCACTCAAAATTCATAGGTGGATTCAGGATCTATTCTTCTTAGGTCTAGTTAGATGTACTATCAGCTAGTTAGTCACATCTATGTCTCTATTTTCTAGGAGTCATCTGCTTTGATGCTCAAGACAAAAAATTTCCCCAATTGGACTTGATACATGCCATATGAGTCTTTCAGTCGGTTTGCTCATTTTCGATTAGAATAAGGACATGTTTAGGTTTGTTTACTAATATAAGTTGTCTTTCTGTATTACTATCCGACCATATAATACCACTTAGTATTAGTGTAAACATTAGATAACAAGCGAGCAACATTTGCTTCAATTTTTCTTTGTGTGCAAAAACCACATGAGGAAAATTATACAAAGTATATTAATTTAATCCATGAATTGTTTTTTTTACCAATCTGTTTGAAAAAATTACAAGTGTACATAGACGAAAATACTACATTTATGGTACTAGATCCAACATGATGGAACCCACCGGATATTTAGCTAAAGGAAACAAGCATAAGGTTTGCAAACTACATAGATCTATATATAGTCTTAAGCAATCATCCCACTTATGGAATCAAAGGTTTGATCAAATGATCAAAACTATTGCAATTGAGCAAAATGTAGATGATCCTTATATTTATAAACATACTGGGGATGGAAATGTGGTCTTTCTCATTTTATATGTCGATGACATTTTACTAATTAGAAATGACGTAGGGACATTGTTATCAATTAAATGGTGGTTAACTCAATAGTTTAGAATGAAGGACTAGGTAGAAGTTAATTTTGTTCTAGAAATTCAAATCTTAAATGATCGAAAGAACAAAGTGATAGAATTATCAGAAGCTTCATACATAGACAAGATATTGGAACTGTTGGATCTAGTGCCCTGAGTTTAATATATTTGTTTGTAAACTTGTAATTTTTTTGAACTGATTGATTAATGAAACAAATTCATTGATTACATTAATATACATTGTATGATTGTCCTCATATGGCTTTTTCACATGAAGCGAAATGAAAAAAAATGTTCTTCAGTGGTTGTCTAATGTTTAAACTCATACTAAGTGGTATTACATGGTTGGATCGTAATACGAAAAGACAACTTATACTAGTAGACGAACCAAATATTTCCTTAGCCTAATTGGAAATGAACAAACTGATTGAAAGACTAATATGTTGCCTATCAAGTCTAATTGGGGTGATGCTTTGTCTTAGGCATCAGAGCGGATGGCTCCCAAAAGATAGAGACATAGATGTAATTGACTGGAATGACAGTAAATTGGATTGGACCCAAGAAGAATAGATCCTAAATCCATTTATGAATTTATTCACTTGTAACATTCATAGTGTGGCATACCTAAATATTGAGTGGATGAAGGACTATGTATGCATCACTTGTACACTTTGATGTAAGTAAAAGCTTGAGTTCAAATAGATAAGGAATTGAAAGTCGGTGCATTGGGTGTACAACTTCTGCAATCTGCAGTGTCATCCACAATAGTGGAATTCATAGCCCAATAGATGGGTAAATGATATCCTTTCATTGGCATTACATGTGTAACAACCCATTTTCAATGAAATCGAAATAGTGGTTTCAAGACCACAAACATGAAGTCCAAAAAATTATTTTATTATTATTTTATAGCCTATAGTATGATAGTAATATCGTATAATAATTTATTAAGAAATTTTACCGTTTACATGGTCAATTTGATAAAAAAGATTAAATTGCGTTAAGTGCAAAAGATGCGTTTTAATAGCTAAAGGTATTAAATAGATATAGAACATTAAAGTGGAAGTCCTTATATGGTAAATACACCATTAATGGTGTTATTGGATGAGCATGGCTTGGCATTTGTGTAAATTTGATTAATTTTTAAGGTTAATTAAGAAAATAAGTAAATAATGATAAAAAAACTAATTAAATAAAATATGCTATCATTTTTTATTCATCATCATCAACATAAAATTAGGTTTGGGGAAGCCATTTTTGTGCTTAAGCTTTTTACAACTTTATTGTGCTCTTAGGTAAGTGATTTTTGTCCTATTTTTAACGATTTCTACGTTTTTGGGATCATTGTAGCTTAATCTAGCTAGCCCGAGGACTAATTTGGGAAACTGTTAAACAATTAGGGACTTACCATTGATGTATGTGTATGTGTTTTGATGTTTTATGGAAGAAAATGGTTAGTTGTTGTTAGATAAACAACTTTTGTTAATGGAATTTTGATGAAATTGTCAATTAGGGGTTAAATTTTGAAAAATGTGATAAATTCATGGTATAATTTGTGAATTTATGAAATATGTGGGCTGCTATAAGCTTGTATAATAATTGGCTAGGCTTGGGTAGGGGTGAAATTGCATGAATTTTATTTTTCAAGCCTAGGGACTAAATTGTAAAAAAAAATTAAAAGTATAGGGCCAAATGGTAATTTTTCCAACAATTATTTTGGATGAAATTGAATGAAATATAAGTTGATTTGAGTTAAATTTATTCATATAAATCCAGTTAGACCTCGTACGTAGTTAGATCGGGGCAAAGAGAAAGTCTCAGATTAATCGCCTTCATATCTACGTATACTTGTTGAGGTAATTTCGTGTAATTAAATTGTGTTTATATATTTTTAATTGAAATATATAAATGTTATGATTTGTTATAAATAATTACTGAGTGCATATCCAACGATGTACGATGATTACCGAGCCACGTTTGAACCATAGGAATCCGTAAGATACAAATGACATGTCATTAGGGTTACCGATTTGGCTGAAGTCCTGCATGTGTTACGGATACTCCACAGCTCATGAGAGCATACCGATCTATGGCTCAAACGAGCATACTGATTCATAGCTCGTATACGTATACTTGTACATGAATTGACGGATTACAGTTATATGAGCTAGCACACTATGTGTGAGCTATCCCGGTATCTAACGGTATTCTAAACGGCTCAACGGACAATGTTCTGATACGAAATGATATGAGTTTGATACAAACTATTACAGGTATACACATGAAATACATGGAAATGATGTTACATGATATATAGATATATGAAATGGATGATACATGTATATGGAATTTGATTAATTGTTGAGCTCATCCATGATTATTGGTTCATATATGTATATACATGGCTAATATGGTTGGTGTGTATGTGCTTAGGCATTTGGCCAAAATGTGTCAGGTTATGCTTTGTTACTTACCTATTACTTGATCAGATGGTAAGTTAAATTCTAAGTTATACAAACTTACTAAGCTTAAATGCTTACCTTGTGTTATTTTTCTGTGTTTTATAGTGAATCAGAAGCTCGTTTGGGTTGGAAGCTTGTTGAAGCTATATCAAATTACCCACCGGCTCATTTGGTACTTTTGGATATTTAATTTTGGTTATAATATCATGTATAGGTATTTTGACTAATGTTGGCCTATATTTTTGGTTGTGAATATGGCCATTTGGTTTGGCTTGTGATTTGGCACTTGATGATGTTTTGAGCTTAGTTTTGGCATGTAAATATTAGCCTTAATATGGTTGATAATTTGCTTAATATGTTTGAATGATGAAAGGGGGAATAATAGTTGAATGTGTATATTATAGATGTCTTATAACTTGTTGTGAATTGGTATTCTGATATAGAAGACATATATGTATGTTAAGGTTAGTGATTGAGTGGTTACTTGGAACCATTTTCTATGCTTTGGTAATGTAACCAAATTTCATGTATTGTTACTAATGTGCCTATAAGTTAGTTAGGTATTTTGAACAAATAAAGTGCATGATTGAATATATTTACATGTTGTCATTTGAGGTGCCCAAGGGCATATTGGTTGTATGAAACTTTACCATATGTATATATCTTGTTTATGCTTGATTTGGATGACTTATTATGGCTTGGTTATATATGCAAAAGTGCTTGTAGGTACATGCTAGTTTGGGTGAGAAAAATGGCTTGTAAAATGACCTATTTTTGTCCACACTGTAACACCCCTTCCCGTATCCGTCGCCGGAACAGGGTACGAGGTATTAACAAATTATAGTATATACTATTAAATAAAACCCAACAAAAATATGGCGTGCAATTTGATCATGGATCATTATAACATATGCCATTAACAATACAAACCAATTTCAAAGGCTTCGTACAAAATGATTAGTTTGATACTATAAGTAGTAATTTAAACCTAGACAATTATGACACGTAACAAAATAACTAAGTCTACTATACATGTCATATTTCAAAATGTTGAGTTCAGATACCAAGAGTATTGATAGTGTGGGCGGATCTTCTACAATCTCTAACTCCTGTGCTAGCTGGATGACACTATAAGACAAAGGAGAGAAAAGAAAGTAAGCTTATAGCTTAGTAAGTAAGTATATAAATAACAAATAAGGAATCTAATATGTTTACAACATAACTCAATTATATCATATTTTTAATTTTTCTGTTTACTCCAATTTGATCAAGCTGTCCCTCCTGCATCATGATCACTAAATAAATCATAACTCGAGTTACGAAACTCAAAATTCAAATCCGTAAAATTTCCCTGAATCTATACTCATGAAACTTCTTAATAATATTTTTCTAGAATTTTTGGTTTAGCCAATTAGTACAGTTTATTAGTTAAAGTTTCCCCTGTTACACAGCTCAACTGATCTGAACTCTGTTCACTACGAATTGAATTTCTCTCATTACACAATTCAAATAACCATGAAACCTATTTAATTTAAAACTAGACTCAATAAGGAATTTAGGCATATAAAATATATTTCTTAATTTGTTTTGTAAAATTTTTAATGATTTTACAAAGTTGAAACAGGGGATCACATAGTCATCCTGAGCAAGTCTCACACAATTGTAAATATCTCAAAATATAGAATTCCTTTGCTTGCTCTGTTTCTTTTATATGAAAATATACTAATTAATATTTAATTTCACATCTTATTCAACCTCTAATTAAATTCCTTCTATTTTTGGTGAATTTCCAAAATCACATCACTACTACTGTCCAAAACAGTTTTAATGCTAATTTCACTCTTTCACACATTCTTTATACTAACCTCATTTTAACTTACATATATTTATATACCACAATTCATTTTCACCACATTTCATACATCACAAGTGTAGGTCCATGACTACAATGTCACCACAAAACCATCCCGTTGAACAATTCGGATTAATCCTCGATACTTGATGGTTTCAGCACACAGCCCCACCATCATATTTCATTTAATTCGGCTCTCTTGTACACATGGTGAACACTTAGTACCAATCATGCGACCTATCCGATTTGTCTCGTAGCTCTCTTGTCTACATGGTGTCCTTCACTTGGAATCACGCATGCGACCTAGCTACATTTATCTCTCACGTAGCTCTCTTGTCTACATGGGATACATCCCGTATCACACATGTGACCTAGCTACTACATAGTATCTCGTAGCTTTCTTGTACACATGATGTGCACTCGGCACCATACATGTGACCTAGCTACGCTCCTTCTATTTTATTCGATCTTTTCGAATGTTCAACCGGGATCTCTCTCTCTATTACTTATTTCCATTCTTCCAATAATCGATTTATACTTCAACATCAGCTAGTATATATATAATAGGCTGAAATATAAGAATGTAAATGAAATTAATGTATTATTTACATACAAACTTACCTCGGTGCAAAATATGGGAATTTTGCAATTTAGTCCAAAACTTTCTCCTTCCCCCTTTCGAGGTCGATTCCACGCCTTTCTTGATTATGAAGCTTGAAAGTTGAAGAAACCCTAACTATGGAGGAGAGAAATTTTCGGTAGCAACTAATGAAGATGATAACCAATTTTGTGTTATTTTTCCCATTTTATTTCATTTAATATACAAATGACCAAAATGCCCTTACTACTAAACTTTCAAAAAAATTCCCTCCATGTCCAACTTTTGTCCACAACTTAAGAATGGGTCAAATTGCTATTTAAGACCTCCTAGTTAATATCCCAAAGCAATTTCATACTAAAAACTTCTAAAACATGAGTTTTACAATTTATTCTATTTAGTCCCTAATCTCAACTTAATCGCGCAATGCACAGAATTTCATCATGAAATTTTCACAAAATCATGAAATCATATCATAAACCCCAAAATAATTATAAAAAAATTATTTCTATCTCGGATTTGTGGTCACAAAACCACTATTCCAATTAGGCCCTAATTCGGGTTGTCACACACACAGGCAGAGACACAGGCGTGTGTCTCAGCCGTGTGTGACACATGGCCAGGTGACGCGGCCGTGTGTCCTTTGTAGCTTTAAAAGGATTGCAAGTCAGGCTATTATTTGGCCTAGCACATGGCCTAGCACACGGGCATGTGAGGTTATTTCGAAAGGTACATGGCCTAGCACACAAGCGTGTGGCTTGGCTGTGTGACCAAGGTAGATAGTTATACGGGCACGGACATGAGTTGGGACACAACTGTGTGACCCCTACGGTGTTGAAAAATTTTACTACTTTCTGAAAATATTTTTCACTTTTTGATTTAGTCTCGACTTGTTTCAAACACATATTTTGGGCCTCGAAGGCTTGTATAAGGGGCAATATGTTTGTTTTGACTTGGTTTTAATATGCTTATTTCTATAATATGAAATGCTTGAAATTCCTATCTTTTTGATTTGTAAACTCTGGTAATTCTCTGTAACCCTATTCTGGTGACAGATATGAGTTAGGGGTGTTACATTTATTGGTATCAGAGCCATGGTTTAGTTGATTCTTAGACTGTACGTAGTGTGTACGAGTCTAGCTATACATGCCATTATATGACCTGTGATAGTGTGATATCTCTTGACTGTTTGAAACGTCTTTTTATATAGCAATGACATCCAACCAAGCTGACTCCGATGAAGTAGAGAGCAATGCTTAAGCCTCCATTCACGGAGTAGCATCGAGTGGTACAAGGCCGATATCTATGGGCAAGGAAGGAGAGGATAAGATAGCCTTCTTCTAGATGTTGAATGAAAGGTTTATCGAGTTTGTGTAGACGAACCCGATTGCTCAACAACCTCCACCCCTTCTGCTCTTAAATTGATTCCCGTTATTCCTCATGGCTTGGAAACAATCCAAATTAGTAAGCCGCTTGTCAATAAGATTCGTAAGCATAGGGCTGAAGAATTCTGAGCTACTACTGAAGATGATCCCGATTGAGCAAAATTCTGGCTAGAGAATACAATCAGGTTTTTGGAAGAGTTATCCTACCCACCGGCCAAGTGCGTTAAATGGGAGATATCGTTATTGAAAGATTCAACTTACCAGTGGGGGAACACGTTAATTTTTATTGTGCCGAGAGAGCGAATCACCTAGGAATTTTTCCAAGTTGAGTTCTGAAAGAAACATATTAGTCAGAGATTTCTGGATCAGAAATGTAAAGAATTTCTCGAACTCAAACAGGTCGTATGTCTGTATCAGAGTATGAGCAAGAATTTGTTAGATTCAGCAAATATGTCTGGGAATGTATTCCGACCGAGATTGCTATGTGTAAAAGGTTTGAAGAATGGCTGAACGAAGACAATGCTTTTGGTTGGAATTCTTGAGCTGAAAGAATTCGTTGTATTGGTTGATCGAGCATATAAAGTCGAGGAACTGAGTAAAGAGAAGAGATGTGTTGATTTTGAAGCTAAAGACTCGAGAAAGAGATAGACTGGAAAGTCATATCAGTCGGTATTAAAGAAATCAAAAGAATATCACAACTGTTCTACAGCTTCTGTAGGCTATTTTGGTAGAGTACCCGACGGTCTAGTCCAAAACCACAAGCTACATCTGTAGTAAGTGTGTGTAGTGTCAGAGATGTTTGGCTTGAGTGCAAACATTGTAAGAAACCACTATCTTAGAGAATGTCCATAGAAATCCGAGAAAGAGAAAGTTCAGACCACGAGGCTGAGTAACACTACTGCGAGAGGTAGACCAACTCGTAATCCTAGAAATTTGAGTGGTAGTCGTGGTGTAATAAAAGATTCTACTGTAAGATCTGAGGCATGAGCACCAACTAGGGCTTACGCTATTCGCACACGAGAGGATGCTTTTGCGCCAAATGTTATTACTGGCACTTTCTCTATTTTTGATCTGATATTATTGCTTTTATTGATCCAAGACCCACTCATTCATATGTGTGCATGAATTTAGTGTTTAGTAAGAATTTACATGTTGAATCCACTAAATTCGTGGTTAAGGTATCGACCCCCCTAGGTCAGTATGTGCTAGTTGATAAAGTCTACAAAAATTATCCTTTGATGACTCGGGGTTACAGTTTTTCGGCTAATTTGATGCTATTATCGTTTGATGAATTTGATGTGATTTTGGGGATGGATTGGTTAACTCTACACGATACAGTTGTGAATTGTAGATGAAAGCTTATTGTATTGAAATGTTAGAATGGTGAGATACTTCGTATTGAATCAAATAGTCCGAGTGGGTTGCCTATGGTTATATTAGCTATGTCAGCGTAGAAATATGTGAAAAAAGGTTGCGATACGTATTTCGATTATGTTTTGGATTCTAAAATATCTTAATCAAAGCTTGAAACAATACCAGTGGTTTGCGAGTATCCTAATGAATTTCCAGAGGAGTTACTTGGATTACTGTCGATCAAAGAGGCTGAGTTTGCTATTGAATTGGTATCGAGGACATCACCGATATCGATAGCACCTTACAGAATGGCTCCTAATGAGTTGAAAGAATTGAAAACACAGTTGCAAGAGTTGACAGATAAGGGTTTTGCTCGACCCAATTTTTCATCTTGGGTTGCATCAGTTTTGCTCATTAAAAAAAAGGACAAATCAACGAGATTGTGTATAGACTATAGTCAGCTCAACAAAGTTACAATCAAGAATAAATATCTACTACCTCGTATTGACAATCTGTTCGATCAGTTAAAAGGTGCCTTAGTATTCTCGAAGATTGATCTTCATTCTGGTTATTATTAGCTACGAGTAAAAGATTCGAATGTGTCCAAAACTACATTCAGAACCAGGTACAGACATTATAAATTTCTTGTGATGCCATTTGATTTAACTAATGCACCTGCAGTATTCATGGATTAGATGAACATAATCTTCAGACCATATTTAGACAGATTTTTTATGGTATTTATTGACGACATTCTGATTTATTCTTGAGACGAGTCTGAAGATGCTGGACACTTGAGGATTGTGTTGTAAACTCTGCGAGATAAACAATTGTTTGCGAAATTTAGCAAATGGGAGTTTTGGCTTCGAGAAGTTAGTTTTTTGGGACATATAGTATTGGCTAAAAGCATCAGAGTTGATACGAGTAAAATTTCTGTTGATTGGAAACAACTAAAAATGTATCCGAAGTCAGAAGCTTTCTGGGATCAGCTGGTTATTATCGAAGGTTCGTTAAAGGGTTCTCGATGATAACTACACTGATGACGCAACTCTTACAGAAGGATGTGAAATTTGAATGGTCAGAAAAATGTCAACAAAGTTCAATTAGTTGAAAGCATTGTTGACTAAAGCACCAGTTTTGGTTCAGCCTGGATCAGATAAAGAATTTGTATTTTTCAACGGCAAATCTTTAAATGGTTTAGGTTGTGTTTTGATGCAAGAAGTAAAAGTAATAACTTATGCTTCCAGACAGTTAAAGTCACATGAAAAGAACTATCCGACACATGACTCAAAGTTGGCAGCAATTGTATTTGCGTTGAAAATTTGGTGACACCATTTGTTCGGCGAAAAATGTCATATATTTTTCATTTCCAGACCGCATCTGTCGCCAAAATAGGGTTACGAAGTATTACCAGACTAATCTCATAAACAAACATACATTTCACATACATTTTTCATTTACAAATAAAATTTATTCACAATCAATCACATAGTCCCTAACACAAGCCCTCGAGGCCCAAATCATGCATTAAAAATGGTTCGTGACTAAACCGAGAACTTAAGAAAAATTTTGGAAAACATAGAACATTTTCGAAGTATAGGGAACACACGCCCGTGTGGCCCAGCCGTGTGTTTCACATGGCCAAAGACACGCTAGTGTCATAGGCTATGTGGATGTTGTCCCAGCCCATGTCTAGCCCCATGTAACCCCCTGACTTGGGTCACACGACCAACCACACGCTTGTGTGACTAGCCTGTGTACCCTTCGAAATGGCCTCACACACCCGTATGCCAAACTGTGTGCTAGATTGTGCCAAAACTATAAGGTATACTGACTTATGCCACACGACCAAGTCACATGCCTGTTTGCTGGGCCGTGTGGAGCATATTGACTTGGTCTCTAATAAACATCAAGGGACACACGGCCATGTCACCTAACCGTTGTCACACACGAATGAGGCACACAACCGTGTCTCAGCCCGTGTGGACAAAAATTAGGCTATTTTCCAAGCCATCTTTCTCACCCAAACTTGCATTCAGCTAAACATGTCAAATGGCATATAACATAGCATCAAAAGGCATTCAAACCAATCTCATCTAAGCCTAAATCATGCTATTTCCATACCAACAACTACATGGCTCATAACGTCCTGTTTTGTCAATTCTAAGAATACCAATTTCACATCTAAAAATCACCTAAATGGTCACTTTCAATTATGCATTATTTTGCCTATACCATATGCATACCATATCTCAAAATTCAACCATTCGGTACTTAAAATACCAATTCATAACAAGCATTCACATAGAAATTTTAAACCACATAACAAAAGACCATTTGTACATATATATACATAACCAAATATTCTAAAATAAGTCAAATCACATGGTTATAAACATAACCAAAACATACTTAATTTACAAGCCAAATCAATTGGCTAAATCCATTACAAACATATGAACCATATTAACTACAACTCCTATACATGCCACATAACCAAAAACACAAGTTCAAAAGTACCAAAATGACAGTTGGATAGTGTGATGAGATCTCCGACAACTCCCAAAATTCGAGCAAGCTTTGAAATCATTATAAAACACGAAAAAGTAAACAAAGTAAGCTATAAAGCTTAGTAAGCTCATATGATTATTAAATATAACTTATCATTCATTCACAAATTAAGTTATCTATCATACTACAATACAATTCAACTTAATCACAAACTAACATATGTTCATCCGCATAGTAGATCATGTAACTCACCAATTACATAGATTCAATGCTTATACGATTTACATACATACCTGCATTGATACGTATCAATCTCTTACCCTTTCATATCTTCTTTATACCCGTTGAACCATTTGGAATAATATCAGATACTCGAGACTCTCGCACCCTAAATGCCAATACATGGTCGAAACCATCTCAATATCATATCTCATATAATACTCACTCTCGAGCTATCAACGGGTCAAGACATAACTACATAGTGTTGCTCACACAAGCTGATGAGAATCTGCAACACATGCTAGAAAACTCAGCCACCGGTAGAACGTACGGACTAGCACCCAAACACAATAACCCCTAATGACATGTCATTGGTATCCTATCTATTCCTAAGGTTCAACAGGGATTTCACATTACTGAATCTTCGTCAAACATTTCTATAAAGTTGTAATCACTATTAATACAATTATAAAGCATTTAAAACACAATTATATTAATGCTTATTAACATACAAACTTACCTCAATCACAAAAACGACAAAATAGGACCGATTGATCCAAAATTTTATTTTTCCCCCGATCTAGATTTGTACATTGCTTTTCTTGATCTATATAATCATCTTTAACTCATTTAAAACACATTCTATTCAATTCAGTCCAAAAATTCATATTATGGAAATTTTACACTTTTACCCCTAATATTTCAACTTCTTTACAATTTAGTCCCTAGCTCATAAAAATGCAAATTCATGCAATTCAACTTATATCGATGCTAGCTGAATATCAATTAAGTCCCTAGCAAGCCCTATATTCCATTTATTTCACAATTCAACCATGAATATTTTTTTCTACTTTTCAATTTAACCCCCAATTGACAAATTCATCAAAATTTCTTTTATTAAAGTTTCTCAACTATCATAAAGAATCCATTTTCATCCATTAAACATAAAAAAAAACTAATATAAATTCATGGTAAAACCCTATACTTTTAACAATTTCACAAATTAGTCCCTGGGCTAGCTAGATTAAGCTACAACGACTTCAAAAACATAAAAATCATTAAAAATGAGACAAAAATCGTACCTAATTGGAAAATAATGCCTTGCCCGAACTTAGGTCTCTAAAAATGTCTTTTTCTCTTTGAATTTTCAATGGAGGAACAAAGAAAGATGACATTTAGTTTTGTTTTAACTTATTTTATTATTATTAACCAAATTACAAATTTAACCTTTATAAACATTAATTATTTCACTAAATGCCAAGCCATTATCATCCACTAACTCATTAATGGGCGAATTACCACTTAAGGACCTCCACTTTAAAGTTCTATAGCTATTAGACACCTTTAGATATTAGAACACAACTTTTACACTTTAAACTATTTAGTCCTATTTATCAAATTTAAGCAGTCAAATGATAAGATTTATTTAAGAAATTTTCATACAATTATACTATCATGTTGTAAACATTAAAATAATAATAAAATAAATATTTTGACCTTGGATTTGTGGTCCCAAAACCACAATTCTGATTTGACTAAAAACGGGCTATTACACTCATAGTGGTAGCTTGACTGTTCATCCGGGAAGTAATAAAATGTACAATGATTTAAAAAAAATGTATTGGTGTCAAAAATGAAACGTGAGATATCTGAATTTGTATCTAAATGCCTAGTATGTCAGCTAGTTAAAGCTGAACATCAAGTACCTTCTGGATTATTGCAGCCAGTGATGATATCGGAGTGGAAATAGGATCGAGTTACTATGGATTTTGTATCAGTTTTACCACTATCTCTGATAAAGAAAGATGCTATTTGGGTTATCATTAATCATTTGACGAAGTCTACACATTTTATTCCAGTACGTACAAATTTCTCCCTTGACAGATTAGCTGAGTTATATGTATATGAGATTGTCAGATTACATGGAGTGCCAGTCTCCATTATTTCAGATAAAGATCCATGGTTTACATCACGATTTTGGAGAAAGTTACAAGAAGCTCTTGGTACGCGGTTGCATTTTAGCACTGCATTTCATCCTTAGACCGATGGTTAGTCCAAACGAGTAATTCAAATTCTTGAAGATATGCTTCGTTGCTGTGTATTAGGGTTTAAAGGTAATTGGGAGAAATATCTATCGTTGGTTGAGTTTGCGTACAACAATAGTTTTCAATCAAGTATAAGTATGGCACTGTATAAGGCTCTGTATGGTCATAAGTACTGAACTCCATTGTACTAGACTGAGCTCAGTGAGAAAAAGATACACAGGATTGATCTGATTCGAGAGATTGAAGAAAAAGTAAAAGTTATCCGAGTCAGTCTAAAAGCAGCTTCAGATTATCAAAAATCATATGCGAATCTTAAGTGTAAAGACATAGAATTTCAAGTAGGCGAGAAAGTATTCTTGAAAGTATCGCCCTAAAAGAAAGTTCTTTGATTTGGTCGCAAAGGAAAGCTAAGTCTCTGATTTATTAGACCGTATGAGATTACTGAAAGAATCGAACCTGTTACATATCGATTAGCTTTACTGTCAGAATTAGAAAAAATTCATAATGCCTTTCACGTATCTATGTTACGGTGATACCAATCTGACCTTTCACATGTTATCTCCCAGACGGATGTTGAGATTCAACCTGATATGTCATACAGTGAAGAACCAATCAGAATCTTGGCACGAGAGGTGAAAGAATTAAGAAACAAGAACACAGCTTTAGTAAAAGTTCTATGGCAACGACATGATATAGAAGAAGCCACCTGGGAACCCAAGGAAGCAATGAGAAAGCAGTATCTAAACCCCTTTTCTGGTAATATTTTCGGGGACAAAAATCCCTTTAGGGGGAGAGTTGTAACAACTTGTTTTTAGTGAAATTAGAATAGTAGTTTTGAGAAAACAAATCTTGTAACACCCCAAACCCGTGACCGTCACCGGATTTGACCACGAGGTGTTACCGGGCTTACTTTACTTATTCCTCCCTTGGAAATTTTTTTTTTTTGTTTTCCTTTTTCTGTTCCAGGCAGGCTAGTTAACTGCGTCACTGCCACCTTAAAAATCATATCTCGAGTTCCAGAACTTGAAAACCAAATCCGTAAATTTTCCCCAAATCTAGACTCATATATCCATCCATGGACTTATTTCTAGAATTTTTGGTCAGGCCAATTGGTACAGTTTATTAGTTAAAGTCACCCCTATTTCAGGGTTCGACTACACTGACCTTTGCACATTACGACCTGGATATCATCTCGTACAGAGCTCTAATGCTCATGCCGTTTGTTTCTAATGAAACTAGACTCAAAGGGGAATCTATGCATATAAGGCATGACTTCTAATTGTTTCTGGATAATTTATGGTAAATTTTAAAAGTCGAGACAGAGGATCCAGGAACTGTTCTGGCCCTGTCTCACGAAATATTGAATATCTCTCAAAATACAGCTCATATGGTCGTTTCGTTTCGTCCATATGAAAATAGACCCATCAAGCTTCGAGTACATAATTTCCTTAGCAATTAATTCCACTTATACTATTTTTTGTGATTTTTCGATTTCATATCACTGCTGCTGTCCGCAACAGTTACTGCAGTAGACTATGCCAATTTCATGAATCTTTCCTTGGCCTTACTAATCATTCATCATACATGGCACAACTATGGCCACCTTATCAAAATTAAGGTTTCTAAGACCCGTGGTTATAGGTTCTAGCATCCCACTCAAACGACCACATAGGCCATTTTCACATGGCTTAAAATTTACAACCCAAAATTCAACAAAACAAAATAGCCCATACATGCCAAATGTTCTCCTAGTTCAACTACGAAGACAATACCAAAAGATTTCCAGCCGGTGTGATGACTTCAACGACGGTTCCGAGCACGCAAACGAGGCGAATCCAAGAGACCTAAAGTGGGTTACAAGAAAACACAGAGTGAGTTTATAACTCATTAAGTCCTAAGCATTCGACAATCATCCATCAATAAAATTATCACAACATGAAATAATGTACGAGGCTAGGTACTCCATCCATATCGAAAATATACCATAGTTCCTCGGACCTTTCGGTTCCTTCTCATACCAATTCACCCAATAACATTTCATATACTGTTCAATAGAATAATAGAGGCATTTCCATACATCATCTCATTTCCGCAATAATCATGCAATCAAATGAACTTTCATCTATTCCACTATACTTTATTTACGGGAATGCAATTGAAATCATCACATAGATTTAAAACTTACCAACTCAACCCCGAGCATGAACATAGCATCTATTAGCCATGAACTCAAGGTACTTACTTTTTCAGCTGTCCGTACTCAACTCGATAATATCGCACACTCAGTGCCAATAGTGATGCAAAAGCATATAGTGAGTCCGCACACTTAGTGATATAAAATCAGCTCGCACACATAGTGCTATATAATCAAATTCGCACACTTAGTGCTATACAAATTTTAAACCCGCACACTTAGTGCCAATCTTGTCACCGTGTCCATTTATACCCGCACACTTAGTGCCAATCTTGTCACCGTGTCCATTTATACCCGCACACTTAGTGCCGAAATCAACAACTCAATACATCACACCTCTTTTCTTTTCATTCAATACTTTCATCACCACATACATACATGTATATAAATTTATCATTCCTTTCGGCATAATTACATAGACATTATGTCTATTTAAATCAATACCAAATACATGCTTAGTGACTTACCTTAGAGGTTGTCAAGCGCTTTCAACGGCTATTCTATCACCTTTTCTTTTCCTTTATCGGAGCTAGTTCCCCTTTGCTCTTGAGCTTTATGTTAACAAATAAATTGATTTAATCGTTTTGAATACAAAAGGGAATCCAAGGTACTTAGCCCTTATAAGGCCGCACACACTTACATCCACATACTTGAGCTCAATAATTATAATATAGCATCAAGCACTCATGTGGCCGATTGTACTTAGTCATACTTGCACAAATCAACAATAAATTCCAAGATTTTCACATCATATAGGTACTAAGCCGAATATACTTGCAATTTCACAAACATTCTTCAACAATTTCTTCTTTAAACAAACATATTTATCATTTACTTCATAACCGAAACACCATCACAAGAAAATACATACTTTGAGATAATATATATATCATACCAATACATCATGTGCAAACATATATACACATATAGGTGCATGGCCGAATCTCAAGGGGTTCATACCCATCCAAACACAAATTTTTTTACCAATCAAGTAACAAGCATAAATCATGCTCATGAATGCACCATGGCCGAATACATCACAACCATACCCTTTCAACTTCGGTCATGGTTAAACAAAGAATTCAATGTCTTACTCAAGAATGCTAAAAGAAATTTCAAGAGTAGTCAATCCATCATTGCATGCATCATCAACAAGCTTCACATTTAGCATGCAATGGCTTTAACACAATAACAACCTTGGCCAAATACCATTTCCATGGCATAACAAGGACTTGAACCATGGGCTAAGATGAACATCAAGTTAGCAACTAAAACATGCATGAATCTCATGGCACAACCTCAAGCATACCTTAATCTTGATGCAAGTATAGCCAAATCTCCTTCTAGTTCTCTTCTAAACCAAGCATGGAACAAAAACTTCCTCTTCCTCTTTAGAATTTTCGGCCAAAGAAAGAAAGGAAAGGATGAACAAATTTTTTTGTTTTTTTTCTCTCTAGTTACGGCACAATGGGGGGGCATCCATGCTCATTTTTTTGTTCATTTCTTTAATGCTAGCTATTATTTTATGGCTTCCTACATACACCACTAGCATAACATGTTGGAAACATGTTCCCTTGCCCATAACCTTGTCATGGCCGGCCACTTCTCCTTAATAAATGGATTATTTGACATGCAACTCCACTTATTTTACTTCATTCTTTTATTAGCCTCTTAAAATTAGCCACATATATTTAAATCCTTTCACATGAGTCCTTTTTCTTTCAATTCACATTCAAATTAACAAAATCAAAGAATTGAAAATTCACACATGCATTTTCACACATATTTGGCATGGAATAAGGTATTTAAATGTTTTTGTGACCCGGTTTCGTGGTCCCGAAACCACTTCCCGACTAGGGTTAAATTAGGGATGTCACAACTCTCCCCCACTTAAGAAATTTTCATCCCCGAAAATCTTACCGGTAAATAGGCTCGGGTATCGCTCTTTCATAGAGTCCTCAAGTTCCCAAGTGGCTTCTTCAATTCCGTGTTTATGCCACAACACCTTCACTAATGGGATTTTCTTATTGCGCAACTCTTTTACTTCGCGCATCAGAATGCGAACCGGCTCTTCTTCATAACTCAAATTAGGCTGAACCTCGACCTCAGATGGAGTAATTACGTGTGTCGGGTCAGACCTATATCGTCGAAGCATTGAGACATGGAAAACATTGTGAATCTCAGGGGGTAAAATTAATCGGTACGCTACTGGCCCAACTCGTTTGGATACTTCATACGGACCGATGAACCTCGGACTCAATTTGCCCTTACGGCCAAATCTAAGCACCTTCTTCTAGGGTGAGACTTTGAGAAATACCTTGTCTCCAACCTGATATTCAATGTCTTTTCTTCTCAAATCCGCATACGACTTTTGGCGATCCGGCGACTTTCAAACTTTCACGAATTACTCGAACCTTCGCTTCGGCATCCTTAATCAAATCAACCTCAAGATTTTACTTTCACTAAGTTCAGTCCGAGAATAATGGGGTACGGCATTTACGATCGTATAAAGCCTCGTAAGGCGCCATCTTAATACTTGATTGAAAACTATTGTTGTAAGCGAATTCAATCAAAGGTAAATCTGTTCCCATGAACCACTAAACTCAAGGATGCAACATCTCAACATATCCTCGAGTACTTGAATTATCCGTTCGGATTGACCATCGGTTTGGGGATGAAAAGTGCTAAAATGCACTTGGTACCCAAAGCCTCTTGCAATTTCTTCCAAAATCGCGACGTAAATCTTGGGTCTCTATCCGACACGATAGAAATAGGCACCCCATGCAATCAAACAATTTGGGAGATGTATAATTCTGCCAATTTATCGAGCGAAAAAGCCGTGCGGACAGGGATAAAATGAGCCGACTTAGTCAATCTATCAACAACAACCCAAATCGCATCCTTCTTACTCGCTGACAATGGCAGTCCGGATACAAAGTCCATGGTGACTTGATCCCATTTCCACTCGGGTATCGTGATCGGCTGAAGTAATCCCGATGGCACTTGATGTTCCGATTTCACTTGTTGACATATCAGACACCTTGAAACAAATTCAAAAATGTCTCGTTTCATACCGGGCCACCAAAATTGGCGTTTCAGGTCATTGTACATTTTAGTACTACCCGGGTGGATTGACATTCGACTACTGTGAGCCTCGTTCAAAATCATCGAAACAAGTTTCGAATTCCTTGGAATACATAATCGACCCTTGAACGTCAAGTAATCATGGTCGTCAATCTGAAATTCCGATTCCTCATTCGAAACACATTCGGCTCGCTTAGCGACCAATTCGACGTCGACCTTCTGAGATTCAAGTACTTGATGAATTAATAACGGTTTGGCCTCTAGTTCGATTACTAGCACCTCATTGGGTGAAACGGATAGGTGAGCATCCATCGCTCTCAAGGCAAACAATGCCTTGCAACTTAGAGCATCGGCCACCACGTTGGCCTTTCCCGGGTGATACTCAATGATGAGTTCATAGTCTTTTAACAACTCAAGCCAACGTCTTTGTCGCAGGTTTAAATCTCTTTGAGTCATCAAATATTTGAGACTCTTGTGGTCCGAATAAATATGACACCTTTCTCCAAACAAGTAATGCCGCCATATTTTCAAGGCGAACACTATGGCTGCTAGTTCAAGGTCATGGGTCGGATAGTTTCTCTCATGCGGCTTTAGTTGTCTCGACGCGTAAGCCACAACTCGACCTTCTTGCATCAACACACAACCTAACCCAAGCAAGGATGCGTCATCGTATATGACAAACTCTTTCTGGGACTCATTTGTACTAAGTAAGGGGCCTCGGTTAAGCAGGTTTTAGTCGATCGAAACTTTCTTGACAGCGTTCGACCACTCGAACTTAACATCTTTTGGAGTAGTTTCGTCATCGGCACACTATCATCGAAAAACCTTTCACAAATCGTCGATAGTATCCGGCAAGCCCCAAAAGCTCCTAACCGGTAATATACCTTGGAGGTTTCCAATCAACTATGGCTGAAATTTTGTTCGGGTCCACTCGACACCGTCACGGACACCACGTGCCCCAAAAAGCTAACCTCTCTCAACCAAAATTCACATTCTTGAACTTTGCGTATAATCGCTTATCTCGTAAGATTTGCAGCACTAGCCTCGGTGTTCAGCATGTTGGTTTCATCTCTCGAATAGACCAAAATGTCATCGATAAATACAACTACTGAACCGATCCAAGTATGGCTGAAAATTCTATTCATTAAATCCATAAATACCTTGAGGGCATTGTGAGCCCAAACGGCATCACTAAGAATTCGTAGTGACCGTACCTCGTTCTAAAAGGTCTTGGGTATGTCCAATTCTCGGACCCTCAACCGATAGTACCCGACCTCAAATCTATCTTTGAAAACACCGAGGCTCCCTTTAATTGATCAAACAAATCGTCAATTCGTGGCAGCGGATATTTGTTCTTTATCGTCACTTTATTCAAGCGGCGATAGTCGATACACAATCTCATAGTTCCATCCTTCTTCTTCACAAACAATCTTTAGTGCGCCCATGGAGAAAAAACTCGGTCGGCGAAACCTCTATCCGTCAATTCTTGCAATTGAACCTTCAATTCCTTTAATTCCGTTAATGCCATACGATACGGGGCTATTGAGATCGGCGTAGTACCCGGTACAACTTAGATGCCGAATTCCACTTCTCGAATCGGTGGCAATCCCGGTAACTCCTCTGGAAAAACATCTGAATACTCACAAACCACTGGTACCGATTCGAGTTTCCTTTTCGTCTCTTTGCTTTCAAACACATACGCAAGGTATGTTTCACACCCCTTTTTCACATACCTCCGAGCGGTCATAGAAGATACTATCGCTGGCACTCCTTTTAAATCAGTAGACTCGACTCGGACTACCTCGTTATTTGCACTCCTCAAATCAATGGTTTTCCTTTTGCAGTCCACCACTACATCATGTACAGTCAGCCAATCCATACCAAGAATAACATCAAATTCATCAAATGGTAGAAGCATCAGATCGGCCGGAAAACAGATTCTTGAATTATTAGGGGCATCTCTTGCACACTTTATCAACGAATGCGTATTGACCCAAAGGGTTTGACACTGAATTACGAACTCGAGAGACTCAACAGTAGAGTCTTCTTGGATGCTAAGGTTTCACATACATATGAATGAGTAGAGTCGGGGTCAATCAATGCAATCACACTAGTATCAAAGAGAGTAAAAGTACCGGTGATAACGTCGAGGAGGATGCCTCCTCTCGTATGCTGGATGGCATATGCTCTAGCGAGAGCATGTGTCTCGGATCGAATAGCCGTATCGAGGCTTCTCTCGATTACCACCCTACCTCCGAAATTCTCGGGGCCTACCTCTAGTCTGTCATTCCACTAGGTCTTGCACCTTGCATCTTATTCTTCTCATCTAGCTCGTGCAATCCCTAATAAAGTGGTCCTTGAACCGCATCCATAATGAGCCCTATTAATGACTTACCCCAACATTCACCTAGGTGTCGTCTTCCACACTAAGGGCATTCAGGCTTTTCTTGACGATTATTGCCCACACTAGCAACCAAAGTAGCTCGTGAGTCCATCGATGGTCGTGCTCTAATGGAAATCCCCGTAGTCGCCCTCGACTTATTTGTGTCCTTTCGAACTTCTTTACGGTAGAGAGCGGAGCTTTACTCGTCGATCTTTTACGATAATCTCTTGCTTCAAATTCAGCCTTCTTCTTCTCCTTTCCAAGTTCTTCCGCCTTGCGAGCTCGTTCGACTAGTGTTACGAACTCCTTTATCTCCAAAATACCCACTAGTAGCTTTAACTCTTCACTCAATCCTTCTTCAAATCTTTTGCACATAGCAACCTCATCACCACACACTCCGGGCATACCGACTGAGTCTTACGAACTCATGTTCGTATTCAGATACTGTCATACGGCCTTGCTTGAGTTCCAAGAATTCCTTACACTTCTGATCGATGAACCGTTGACTAATGTATTTCTTTCGAAATTCTGATTGAAAGAAATCCCAAGTAACGCGTTCGTTTGGGACTATGGAAATTAAAGTCCTCCACCAATAGTAAGCTGAGTCTCGCAACAAGGATATAGCACACTTAAGACATTCATCGGGTGTGCATGATAGTTCATCAAACACTCGAATGGTGTTATCAAGCCAGAACTCGGCCCTTTCGGCATCATCAGTAACTAGGGCCTTGAACTCCTCGGCCCCGCGCTTCCTAATCAAGTCCACGGTGGTTTACTCGACCTCACAGGATCGAGAATCGGAGGCATTGCGGGCTCTTGGGGCGGAGTATTTGAATTCGGGAATGGTTGGACAGCCGGGTTGGTTCGGGCATATTGCGCGACCCACTCATTCATCATGGTGAAGAAGGCTTGTTTCGCCCCTTCATTTTGATTATTCGCGGATGACTGAGGCTCAACAGGCGGTGTCCTTTGCGCGGGAGCAGCCGCTACATTTTCAACGTCATCCGCCAAGGGTCTCTCTACCCCGGGTTCCATTTGCTAATCAAAATAAAAATTTCAACCGTCAGAAGTCATCACATTATTAAGCACTAACAATTTGGCATGTATAGCTAGACTCACACGCGCTATAGTAGTCCTAGAACCGACTAAACCATAGCTCTGATACCAATTAAATGTAACACCCCAAACCCATGACCGTCACCGGATTTGACCACCAGGTGTTACCGGGCTTACTTTACTTATTCCTCTCTTGGAAAATTTTTTTTTTGTTTTCCTTTTTCTGTTCCAGGCAGGCTAGTTAACTGCGTCACTGCTACCTTAAAAATCATATCTCGAGTTCCAGAACTTGAAAACCAAATACGTAAATTTTCCCCGAATTTAGACTCATATATCCATCCATGGATTTATTTCTAGAATTTTTACTCAGGCCAATTGGTACAGTTTATTAGTTAAAGTCACCCCTGTTTCAGGGTTTGACTACACTGACCTTTACGCATTACGACCTGGATATCATCTCGTACAGAGCTCTAATGCTCATACCGTTTGTTTCTAATGAAACTAGACTCAAAGGGGAATCTATGCATATAAGGAATGACTTCTAATTGTTTCTGGATAATTTATGGTAAATTTTCAAAGTCGAGACAGAGGATCCAGAAACTGTTCTGGCCCTGTCTCACGAAATCTTGAATATCTCTCAAAATACAGCTCATATGGTCGTTTCGTTTCATCCATATGAAAATAGACCCATCGAGCTTCGAGTACATAATTTTCTTAGCAATTAATTCCACTTATACTATTTTTAGTGATTTTTTGATTTCATATCACTGCTGCTGTCCGCAACAGTTACTGCAGTAGACTATGCCAATTTCATGAATCTTTCCTTGGCCTCACTAATCATTCATCATACATGGCACAACTATGGCCACCTTATCAAAATTAAGGTTTCTAAGACCCGTGGCTATAGGTTCTAGCATCCCACTCAAACGACCACATAGGCCATTTTCACATGGCTTAAAGTTTACAACCCAAAATTCAACAAAACAAAATAGCCCATACATGCCAAATGTTCTCCTAGTTCAACTACGAAGACAATACCAAAAGATTTCCAGCCGATGTGATGACTTCAACGACGGTTCTGAGCACGCAAACGAGGCGAATCCAAGAGACCTAAAGTGGGTGACAAGAAAACACAGAGTGAGTTTATAACTCAGTAAGTCCTAAGCATTCGACAATCATCCATCAATAAAATTATCACAACATGAAATAATGTACGAGGCTAGGTACTCCATCCATATCGAAAATATACCATAGTTCCTCGGACCTTTCGGTTCCTTCTCATACCAATTCACCCAATAACATTTCATATACTGTTCAATAGAATAATAGAGGCATTTCCATATATCATCTCATTTCCGCAATAATCATGCAATCAAATGAACTTTCATCTATTCCACTATACTTTATTTACGGGAATGCAATTGAAATCATCACATAGATTTAAAACTTATCAACTCAACCCCGAGCATGAACATAGCATCTATTAGCCATGAACTCAAGGTACTTACTTTTTCCGCTGTCCGTACTCAACTCGATAATATCGCACACTCAGTGCCAATAGTGATGCAAAAGCATATAGTGAGTCCGCACACTTAGTGATATAAAATCAGCTCGCACACATAGTGCTATATAATCAAATTCGCACACTTAGTGCTGTACAAATTTTAAACCCGCACACTTAGTGCCAATCTTGTCACCATGTCCATTTATACCCGCACACTTAGTGCCGAAATCAACAACTCAATACATCACACCTCTTTTCTTTTCATTCAATACTTTCATCACCACATACATACATGTATATAAATTTATCATTCCTTTCGGCATAATTACATAGAAATTATGTCTATTTAAATCAATACCAAATACATGCTTAGTGACTTACCTTGGAGGTTGTCAAGCGCTTTCAACGGCTATTCTATCACCTTTTCTTTTCCTTTATCAGAGCTAGTTCCCCTTTGCTCTTGAGCTTTATGTTAACAAATAAATTGATTTAATCGTTTTGAATACAAAAGGGAATCCAAGGTACTTAGCCCTTATAAGGCCGCACACACTTACATCCACATACTTGAGCTCAATAATTATAATATAGCATCAAGCACTCATGTGGCCGATTATACTTAGTCATACTTGCACAAATCAACAATAAATTCCAAGATTTTCACATCATATAGGTACTAAGCCGAATATACTTGCAATTTCACAAACATTCTTCAACAATTTCTTCTTTAAACAAACATATTTATCATTTACTTCATAACCGAAACACCATCACAAGAAAATACATACTTTGAGATAATATATATATCATACCAATACATCATGTGCAAACATATATACACATATAGGTGCATGGTCAATCTCAAGGGTTCATACCCATCCAAACACAAATTTTTTTACCAATCAAGTAACAAGCATAAATCATGCTCATGAATGCACCATGGCCGAATACATCACAACCATACCCTTTCAACTTCGGTCATGGTTAAACAAAGAATTCAATGTCTTACTCAAGAATGCTAAAAGAAATTTCAAGAGTAGTTAATCCATCATTGCATGCATCATCAACAAGCTTCACATTTAGCATGCAATGGCTTTAACACAATAACAACCTTGGCCAAATACCATTTCCATGGCATAACAAGGACTTGAACCATGGGCTAAGATGAACATCAAGTTAGCAACTAAAACATGCATGAATCTCATGGCACAACCTCAAACATACCTTAATCTTGATGCAAGTATAGCCAAATCTCCTTCTAGTTCTCTTCTAAACCAAGCATGGAACAAAACTTCCTCTTCCTCTTTAGAATTTTCGCCAAAGAAAGAAAGGAAAGGATGAACAAATTTTTTGTTTTTTTCTCTCTAGTTACGGCACAATGGGGGGCATCCATGCTCATTTTTTATTCATTTCTTTAATGCTAGCTATTATTTTATGGCTTCCTACATACACCACTAGCATAACATGTTGGAAACATGTTCCTTGCCCATAACCTTGTCATGGCCGCCACTTCTCCTTAATAAATGGATTATTTGACATGCAACTCCACTTATTTTACTTCATTCTTTTATTAGCCTCTTAAAATTAGCCACATATATTTAAATCCTTTCACATGAGTCCTTTTTCTTTCAATTCACATTCAAATTAACAAAATCAAAGAATTGAAAATTCACACATGCATTTTCACACATATTTGGCATGGAATAAGGTATTTAAATGTTTTTGTGACCCGGTTTCGTGGTCCCGAAACCACTTCCCGACTAGGGTTAAATTAGGGATGTCACAAATCTGAAGTCAAAAAACTTATTTTATTATTACTTTATTGCCTACAATATGATAGTAATGCCGTATAAAAATTTTGTTAAGAAATTTTACCGTTTACATGCTCAATTTGATAAAAAGGATTAAATTGCGTTAAGTGCAAAAGTTGAGTTCTAATAGCTAAAGCTATTAAATAGCTATAGAAATTTAAAGTGGAAGTCCTTGTATGGTAAATAGACCATTAATGGTGTTAGTGGATGAGCATGGCTTGGCATTTGTGTAAATTTGATTAATTTTTAAGGTTAATTTAGTAAATAAGTAAATAATGGTAGAAAAACTAATTAAATAAAAATGTTATCATCTTTTGCTCATCATCATTAGCCGAAAAGTAGTTTTTGGGGAAGCCATTTTTGGTATTAACCCCGAAACTCCCGGCAGATGGCCAGTGACCCAAGGAAACGAAAGAATCGGCTACATTTTTCATATTCTTCAGCTTTTGGCAACTTCATCTTGCTCTTAGGTAAGTATTTTTGTCCTGTTTTTAATGATTTCTACGTTTTGGGGTCGTTGTAGCTTAATCTAGCTAGCCCGATGACTAATTTGTGAAACTGTTAAACTATTAGGGACTTACCATTGATTTATGTATATGTAATTTGATGTTTTATGGAAGAAAATGGTTAGTTGTTGTGAGGTAAACAACTTTTGTTAAGGGAATTTTGATGAAATTGTCAATTAGGGGTTAAATTTTGAAAAATGTGATAAATTCATGATATAATTTGTGAATTTATGAAATATGTGGACTGCTATAAGCTTGTATAATAATTGGCTAGTCGTGGGTAGGGGTAAATTGCATGAATTTCATTTTTCGAGCCTAGGGACTAAATTGCAAATAAATTAAAAGCATAGGGGCAAAATAATAATTTTGCTAAAAATATGTTCTGGATTAAATTGAATGAATTATGAGTTGAATTGAGTTAAATTTATTCGTATAGATCCAGTTAGACCTCATACGGAGTTAGATTGAGGCAAAGAGAAAGTCTCAGATTAATCGTTTCTGTATCTACATATATTCGTCGAGATAAGTTCGTGTAATTAAATTGTGTTTATATGTTTTTAATTGAAATATATAAATGTTATGATTTGTTATATATAACTACTGAGTACATATCCAATGACGTACGACGATTACCGAGTGCCCTTTGAACCATAGGAATTTGTAAGATACAAATGACATGTCTTTAGGGTTACTGATTTGGCTGAGGTCCTACATGTGTTGCGGATACTTCACAGCTCATGAGAGCATACTGATTTATAGCTCGTGAGAGCATACCGATCTACAGCACAAATGAGCATACCGATTCACAGCTCGTATGAGCATACTTATACATGAATTGACGAATTACAGTTATAAGAGCTAGCACACTATGTGTAAGCTATCTCGAGTATCCAACGGTATTCCAAAGAGTTCAACTGGTAATATTATGATATGAAATAATATGAGTTCGATACGAAATATTACAGGTATACACATGAAATACATGGAAATGATGTTACATGATATATAGATATATGAAATGGATGATACATGTATATGAAATTTGATTAATTGTTGAGCTCGTCCATGACTATTGGTTCATTTATGTATTTACATGGCTAATATGGTTGGTGTATATGTGCTTAGGCATTTGGCCAAAATGTGTTGGGTTATGCTTTGTTACTTACCTATTACTTGATCATATGGCAAGTTAAATTCTAAGTTATATAAACTTACTAAGCCTATATACCTACTCTTCTTATTTTTTCGTGTTTTATAGTGAATCAAAAGCTCGTTCAGGTTAGAAGCTTGTCGAAGCTATATCACACTATCCACCGGCTCTTTTGGTACTTTTGGATATTTAATTTTTGTTATAATGGGATGTATAGGTATTTTGCCTAATGTTGGCCTATATGTTTTGTTGTGAATATGGCCATTTGATTTGGCTTGTGATTTGGCACTTGATGGTGTTATGAGCTTAGTTTTGACATGTAAATATTAGCCTTAATATGGTTGATAATTTGCTTAATATGTTTGAATGATGAAATGGGAAATAATAGTTGAATGTGCATATTATAGATGTCTTATAACTTGTTGTGAATTAGTATTTTGACATAGAAGACATATATGTATGTTAAGGTTAGTGATTGAGTGGTTATTTGGTACCATTTTCTATGCTTTGGTAAGGTAACCAAATGTCATGTATTGTTACTAATGTGCCTATAAGTTTGTTGGGTATTTTGGAAAAATAGAGTGCATGATTGAACATATTTACATGTTGTCATTTGAGGTGCCTAAGGACATATTGGCTGTATGAAAATTTACCATATGTATTCTCTTGTTTATGCTTGATTTGGATGTCTTATTATAGCTTGGTTATATGTGCAAAAGTGCTTATAGGTACATGCTAGTTTGGGTGAGAAAAATGGCTTGTAAAATGCCTATTTTCGTCCACACGGGCAGAGAGACAAGCATGTGTCTCAGTCGTGTATGACACGTGGCTAGGTGACATGGCCATGTGTCCCTTGTAGCTTTAAAAAGGTTGCAAGTCAGGCTATTACACGGCCTAGCACACGGCTTGACACACAGGTGTGTGTGAGGTTATTTCGAAGGGTACACGGCCTAGCACAGGCATATGGCTTGGCCGTGTGACCAAGTCAAATAGTTACACAGGCACGAATATTGGTTAGGACACGGCCGTGTGACCCCTACAATGTTTAAAAGTTTTACTATTTTCTAAAATATTCTCTAAGTTTTCAATTTAGTCCCAACATGTTTCTACCACATATTTTGGCCTCGAAGGCTCGTATAAGGGACAATATGTATGTTCTGACTTGGTTTTATATGTTCTTTTCTATAATATAAAGTGTTTGAAATATCTGTCCGTTTGATTTGTAAACTCTAGTAATGCTCCGTAACCTTGTTCCAGCGACAGATACGAGTTAAGGGTGTTACAACATGGTTGATGAAAAGTAAACATAATCATGGATCGTTTGTCTTTGTGATGAATGAATTGATTACTAGTCAATAATAATTGACTTTTCATGAAGGAATATGTAATGGTTAACATGAGATAATATTTGATCCTATTGAGAGAATGGATATGATCCTAAAGAAATTAAGGATATTCTGTGAGGGTAACACACTTATGATAATATAATTGGAAAAGCATTAATCGTAACAGCCGATTTTTTAGTCAAATTAGAATAGTGGTTTCGGGACCACAAATCCAAAGTAGAAATATTTATTTTATTATTTCTTTAAGGTCTACAGCATGATAGAATAAATGTGTGAAAATTTCGTTAGGAAATTTTATCGATTGTGTGTTCAATTTGACTAGAAGGACTAAATTGCAATAGGTGCAAAATTTGAATTCTATAAGTCAAAGGTGTCTAATTGTTATGAACTTTTAATTAGAGGTCCTTAAATGGTAATTAGACCATTATGCTTTAGGATGGACAAAAATGGACATGGTTAGGAGAAATTTTAAAGTTATGCATAAATGGTATTTTAGTAATTTGGTAAATAAAGACAAAATTAACAAATAAAAGTGTCCATCTTCTTCAATTTAGTCCCCCATAGCCGAAAATTGCAAAGGAAGACATAGCTAGGGTTTTTTCAAGCTTTCAAGCTCGATTGTAAGTCCGTTCTTGTCCCGTTTTTAATGATTTTTACATTTTTGAAATCATTGTAACTTGATTTATCTATTTCAAAGACTAATTTGAAGGAAAGTTAAAGTCTAAAATTTTACCCATGTTGAATATGTTTGTATTTTGATGTTTGATGGTAGAAAATGCATGTTCGTTGTTAGTTAAACAACGTTTGTAAAATGATTTTTGATAAAAATGTTAAATAGGGACTTATTTGTAAAAGTCTATAAAATGTGTAGAAAGGTGTGAATAAATGAAAAATGTGGGCTATTATGAGTACAAATAATATTCGACTAGGCTTGGTTTGTGATGAAATTGAAAGAAATTCATTTTACGAGCCTAGAGACTAAATTGTAAAATGTTGAAAAGTTAGGGGCAAAAATGTAAATTTTTCCATAATGTGTTTTTGGGCTAAATTGAATAATGTGATGATTAAATAAGATAAATGTGGTATTATAGATCAAGAAAAACAAAGTTTGGTTGTGGATCGGAGGAAAAATAAAATAATTGACAAATAGATCCTTTTGCCGTTTTTGTAACCAAGGTAAGTTCGTATGTTAAATAAGATATATTATAATTGTATCTTAAATGTTTTAATACTTCATGAATTGTGTAAATGACTCTACGGACATGTTCGACGACGTTTCGGCAAGCGAGAAATTCGAGTCAAACCTTAGGAATAGATTAGGATACAAGTGACATGTCACTAGGGTTTTATGTTATGTGATCTGGGTACTGGTCCTGTACGTCCTACCGGTGGCTGAGTATACTGGCATATGTTGCGGTTACTTGAAAGCTTTTGTGAGCAGCACCGAGTAGCTACGTCTTAACTAACAGCTTGTATGAGCAGGCCAGTTGATGGCTCGAGAGTGAGCATATATGTGTTATGAGATAGAGGTAGCAATGGCTACATATGTGACACCTTGTGTGCAAGACTTTGCCAAGTATCCGATATGATTATTCTGAGTGGTTCATTAGGTATAACGAAGATGAGACTAAGTATGAAATTATTACAAGAAAGTACAGGTATGTGCACAAAGCTTGTGATTATTAAATTCGCGAAATGATGAACTCAATGTAAGTTGTGATGGAATGAATTATGATCATGAGAATATGATAAAACACATTAAGTTATATTATTTGCAAGTTAATGTATGGTAAGGTTAGCTTATTGCTTTCATACGAGCTTACTAAGTTATATAACTTACTCTATTTTGTTTTCCATGTTTTATAGTGTCACCAAGCTAGCTCGGGTTGGAGATTATCGAAGTTCGCATCATACTATCAAACTGTTATTTTGGGTACCGAAGATTTTAAACATTTTGAGAATATGCCACGTATAGGGACTTGGTCATTTTGTTATATGTGTCATCATGATTTAGCCAAATGTATTGGCTTGTAATTGTCAAAGGCTTGATTTGGCATTTTGGCAATGTAAATTGGCTCATTTTGATTAAATTGGTTGTAAGCTTAAGTATATTTGTACATGTGCAAATATTTCCTTTATGATGTGGTCTATAAATGATTGGTGAATGGTTGAATGTGAGTTAATGGTTTTTTTGTTGAATGGTTGAGATTGGCTTATTGGTATGCTAGGAAAACTAAGTAAAATTATGCATGTTATTGGTAGCCATATTGGAACTTGTAGAATGTGAGTTTGGTATGATTTGGTCTGGCAAAATATGATGTTGCAAATATGTTCAGTGTGGATAATGGAATGACATGATTTGGCCTTTTTTGTAGATGTTTTGGTTGCCTAAATATGCCATGATTTATCCCATTAAAATTGTGGGTGTGTATGTGCAAATCAGGGTGACAAATGGCCTTGTAAATAGCCTTTATTTTTCCCACACGGGTAGACACATGGGCATGTGTCTAGGCAGTGTGTGACACACCGCTTGCCTCACGGGCATATGTTTTGGCCGTGTGTCCCCTGCACCTTAATTTTGAGAAATAGAATGCTCAGAACTGAGCACACGGGCATGTGTCTCAGCCGTGTGAGGGACACGACCTCAAGCACGGGCGTGTGTCCCGACTGTGTGAAGTCTGCACCTATTTTGTGAAAATTAAATTGACCACACGGCCTAGCACACGAGCGTGTGACTTGGCTACGTGACTTCAATTTTTTCATGCTTTACAAAATAGAGAGATACACGGGTTAGGGACACGGGCGTGTGTGACCACAAGGCCTACCACACGGGAATGTGACCCCTGTTCATAGCAAAAATTTTCTAAGTTTTGTAAAAACTTCTTGAGTTATCAGTTTAGCCTCGAACCACTTTCAAAGCATGTTTTGGGCCTCGTAGGCTCGTATTAGGGACTTTATGATTGAATATAAATGTTTTTAATTTGGATGCAAATTTATGACTTGATTTGGATGTTTGCGTGCGATGTAAGTCTGGTAATGCCTCGTATCCTGTTCCGACGTTGAATATGGGTAAGGGGTGTTACATTGATCGAGTTACTTGCGTAATGGTCTGTCTTTGGGGAGAGCTCAATCATGATACTATAGTAGAATGATTCTATAGGCGGAAAGCTAGAACTTAATTATGAATCAATTGCATGTTGAATCCAATGAACATAAATGAATAGAAATGGTGAAAATGGAGTAATGGAAACATTTGGAAATGATTATAGTTCTCTCCAAAATGAAAATGAGAATAAGAAATGAAAATGAATTAAAAAATGAATTTATGTTTTTTGAATTAAATGAAGTTCGAAAATGGAAATAAATCATTTGGTCATAGTGAGCCATTGAATACGAAAATATTAAATATATTTTCTGATGGATTCTTTTACGGTAAAATCGTCATGATTTTAACAGAATTAAAATTGGATTGAGAAAATTATTTAATTGGAAATATATTGAAGTTTATTTTGGGAAATAGAAAAACAAATATTGGGTTGAATAAAATTATATAATATTGGTTTAAAATTTTTGGAAGCATTTGTAATTGGACCCAATATGGAAGATGCCGAAAAGCCTTTTCTATAATAAGGTGGGATGGTAAACCCTAGTATTATTAACTAGGGTTGTTGCCCCTTATACCCCTATTTAGATTAGGAGTTTGTTTTTCTGGTTGAAATAAACCTCTACAATTCAAAAAAGGGTTTTACCTTCTCTCCCTATAAATAAATGGAATCAGTAGGATTATTTACACAACTTTCATATGTCATTATTCTACCCAAAAATAGAGAGATTTTTATTCTCTAAGAATTTAATATATTTTCTAGAATAACGATTCTGTCTGTTTCTATTTGAGAAGAGAATTTTTGTTTTCACATTAAAGAAAAGAAAACTATTTTTAGTTTTGTTTTTGATTCGAATCATTCGAGCCTACACTTGAAGCAGTTTATGGTATGAGAATAGCGGAGAAGATCGAGTGGTTGAAAGTTGGGAACGAAAATGATCCGTCTATTCGGAAACATAAGTGTGAATGTCCAGTGTTTATTACTATAAATATCATAAATCGAATTGGTTTTCAAAATTTTTATTTTTTTCTTATACATGAAAATCATTTTCAAATCATATTTTTTTCCAATTCGTATCAGATCGCCAAGTTGTGTTATGTTTATAGTGTAAGAAGAGACCGAAATTCTCTCTCTTGTTCATGAATGATTATATTTGATAAGATGCAACATTCTTATAATTTTATGCATGTTTAGGTGAATGTATGTGAATGAATTATGATATAAATTTATTATTATTGATGATAAAGTATTTTTCCAAAGTTCTGATTCCTAGAAATTAAAATGTAATTTATTATTATCTCGGACATGTATATTTTAAATCATGGACTATCATCTCCACATAGGGTTTATTTTGTTATTTTAGAATAACATAGCTATTTTGTAATGTTTTTCTCGACGAAACCAAAAGAATTGAGACGCATCCAGACCAAACGAGACAACACAAACCTGACCCAGCCAAACGACACGAAACCACGGTGGTCCAGCAGTAGGAGGTAGTGATGGTCCGATGATGGTGATCGACAGCAAGGTCACCAGTGGTGGCTGACAACGACGACATAGAATTGTGGCAGAAAGAAAACAACGACAACAAAAATGTGAACTGGTATCACAGTAGAAGTCCGTGGTGGCAAAATAAAGACCCAAAGTATGCTTTGGGATGAATTTTATAAATTTACAATATTTTTTAAAAATTTTTCTAGGATGGAATCATGGAAACTTTGTTTGGTCAGAGTCATTTAATTTTATGCTTTTATTTATTAGATAAGCATGATGATATTTATATGATTGCGAATGTATGTTCATGCATATATGAGATAAGCATGGCATATATTGATCAAATGTGCTTTTCATGCATATATTGATCATTTATGATTGAAATCGAACATTAAAAATCTTACATGTTTTTAAAATATTGAGTGGGAGAAGGTTCCTACATAAGAGATATGGCCTCTAGCAATGGTCTCTTGTGATGTCATGACAATTTAATTACCCCATGGTAAAATTGCCATGTAGATCTCACTGAGGAGATTTTCTAAATGTAAGTAGAAATTTCTTTTGATTGTATAATAGTTGGATCAGCCTTTGTGGTAGGGGTACTATTATACAATATTAAAAGAAGTTCTGTCTTTAAAGAGGATAACTAGTCACAACTTGCTACTCGGTAAGATTTACCACGATGACTTGTTTGTGGTGCATGATGCGATAGATGTTGAGTTGATGGTTATACACTCAAGATCTTCTAGTTAGGTAACTCTCTGTGAAGCTCTACTTAAATTAGAATGATCGCCAAATATTACACAATTATTAGTACATTTGAATGTCTAAGGAATTAGGTTCATGTAATAATTGGATTGAAATCCATGTTCTTACTATTTGATCATGACCACCCCATAGTGGCTTGATTCAATGGGTGTATGAATTATCATTGCTACGGTTTACAAATGTTTTCAAGGTTTAATGTAAGACACATATATCATCTTAATGCAATTCATAATGTTACAAAATATTTTCAAACATTTACTTAATACAAATATATTAATATATGAATGTTTTATTTTTAGTCCGAAAATGACACCAACTCCCTTATTAAACATACTCACTGAAAGCAAACTTAATGAAAAAAACTATAAGGAATCGAAAAGGAACCTAATGATTTTCTTGAGCTATGAGAAACTTAAAATAGTCTTTTGTAATAAGTTCCCTCTAGAAACTCAAGATAAAGCTAAAAATTTTTGGGAGGAGTCTAATGAGATATGTCGTTGCTATATGCTAGCAAGCATGACCAACATCCTATATAAACAACTGGAGAGCTATAAGACTGCCAAAGAAATTTTAGTTAAGCTAGAAGACATGTTCAAAGGGCAAGTTGCCTTGGCTCGAACTTTACTATGGCTAGCTTGATGAATTTCAAACAAAAGCTCGATACTTCAGCCAAATATCATATGATAACTCTTATGTGATACTCTACTTAGGCCGCAAACAGTGAGACCAAGTTAGACCAGAACACTCAAATTGAGATAGTGTTGAAAAAATTGTCCAAGGACTTTGCTGGTTTTCAAGTTGCATATAACCTTGGAAACAAGAACCTAGCGCTTACATAACTCATGAAGGAGTCATAATCCTATGAGTTGATTTTGAATGGCGGTTAGCTAGTTTGAAGAGCAGAAGCAAATATAATTGTCATTTCTTCTTTAAAAGGGAAGAGAAATTGTGCTAAGAAAGAAAAGGCTAAGGTCTCTAAGCCACTACAAGTGGAAAGGAAGAGAACCAAAAAGACTAAAGACTTTTCTAAGTCTAAATGTTTCTTCTGCAGTAACAAAAGGCACTTCAAGGTAAACTGTAAAGAGTGAAAAAATACCTGGCCATCAAAGGCAAATGTATGGAACTCTTTATGATAGAAACTTATTTAGTTGAAGATTCAACAGACCACAAGGTCATTAATCTGTGAGCCACTAATAATGTTTGTGTTTCTCTATAGGGGTTCGAGGAGACGATAGATCTTGGAGATAAAAATGTAACATTGCAGACCAGAAACGAGACAACTATGACAACTAAAGTAGTGGGAGATGTACATCTTTATTTTGATAATTTTAGAAAGCTTATTTTGAAAGACGTTTTCTACATACCAACTTTCAAAAGAAACTTAATTTCAATTGCTTGTTTATATAAAGATAGATTGACCGTATTTAATAATGGAATTGCAATATTTAGAAATCACAATCTTATTTGTAATAGATGGATGTAACATAATCTCTATTATGAAACCAAAGATGTACACACTACTTGGGATTGAAATAACGAATAAAAGACTTAAAATTTCTCACTCTAATGAGGCATACCTTTGATGTTTAAGACTTGGTCATATTAATCAAGAAAGAATCACTAGACTTGTGAAAGATGACATCTTAAGTTCATTTAAAGAAATCGATCTTCCACAATGTGAATCTTGCTTAGAAGGTAAGATGACCAAGTGATCTTTTAATGCAAAAGGAATGAAGGTCGTAAAACCCCCAAAACTTGTGCACGCTGATGTATGTGGCCCCATGAGCGTCAGTGTAAGAGGTGGTTACGAATATTATGTAACATTTATTAATGATTATTCAAAATATAGGTATGTATGTCTTATATTAGATCGTCGGTAAATATTCTGGTGATCACCAGCCATGGATCCATGTACGAGGAACGAATTGGTGTTGAAACAAGGGTTGAAAAATGTACCTTTTGAAACTAAAAAGTAACGGATCAAGTTGTTGATAGGACCCCTTTTGGAGATGTTGATTCCAAGCTACAAAAATAATGTCTTGGCCTCTACATAATCCACCCAGTCAAAAAATGAACAACATCAAACTCTTGAACTTTTTCAGAAAGTATGTTAAAAACAACTACTAGACCTTTTGTTTTATTTTTTCACTTAGTAACCCTAACATATCAGGGATTCATATACCTTTTATTTTTTTCTTTGATATCACATATAAAGAAAAAACAGGATTATTCCCTATTTTTTAGAGAAACAAATGGAAAGTCAGAATAAAATTATATTCTTTCCAAAAGAATATCAATTTCCATGTCCTTTTATATTTTGACCAATGATAATGCTCTAGAATAATGTATTTTTATGTATTAATCATGTGTTTATTCTGATTTTGATCCTACTAATTTAAGCTATTTATGTCTTTTTATCTTTTAGGGACTGATTTGGAGGCAAAAGCAAAATTAAGGGACAAAAGTGCGAATTTGGAGACACATTAATGATATGCGACACAAGGAAAAGATTGTGCCAAAAGTGCAAGCATGGGAGACACAAGGACTAAAAACGCAAAAAGACGAGATTTTATTTTATAAGACTCTTTTTAATTTATATTAGGATAATTAAATATTAAGATAATTATTAGGATTATTAAAATTTTAGGATTTTATTTTAATTATCTTTAATTATCTTTAATTAAATGTATTTATCTTTTTAGAATTTGAGTTCAATTAGACTATCTTCCTAGCACTATAAATAAGGGGTGAAGTGACTCTATTTGTGTTCATCTTTTTCTGTAAACACTCTCCCCCTGAAAGTCTAGGCTTTTGTTTCTTCATATTTTCTTTCAATAAAATTCCATTTTCCATTTTTATATTTATTTTCTTTTCCACCATTATCATGAGCCACTAAAACCTATCTAGCCGAAAGTTGTCAATATTCCCCAAAAAGGGTTCTTGAGGCCTAGAACCCGTACTTAGCCTTCTCGCCAAGTATTCATCCTTTCTCTCCACTATGGTCTGACGCTTCCGCCCATAGCCGTTAAAAAGTAAGCTTTTCAGCATATGCAAAGGCGGCTGCTTTGTATGTTTTGGAAGGATTGCACAGTTAGTTCGTTAACTTACTGCGTCAGAGGTTGGCGAGCCAAAGAGACAAAATGGCATGGTATTCGCCATTAAGAAGCGTTGATCTAGCATAGATTACTGGCTAGAATCAGGTTCCCTAAAAATCGTAAGTCTAATCTTTGGAGCTGGTGGTCGTAGGTGTCCTCTTCCACTATAACTGGCTTACTTGAGTTGAGAAGGGTTACTTAAAAGCTAAGGATTGAACCCAAGGCGGAACGAGACAACCGGAGGCTGGAATCTCGCCACATAAGAAACTTTCTCTTTTCCCAACTCTATTTATTTTTCCTTATTTCAATTTCTGCAATTTATTTAATTTCGCAATTTCAATTCACTTTAAATTCTGTTTTTATTTTTCCAGATTCTTAATTTTATTTTTTTTTTATTTTTCAGGAACACAGGTTTTCTTGGCTAAAAAATTGTCCAGGATTTCAAGGAACGAGCATTCGTACAATCCGGTCCCTGAGGATTCGACCCTACTTCCCTTTTACTATTATTTTTACTATTTTACAGGGAATAGGATATTTTTGGTGCTCTCAACGACACATCAACCAAAATTATTATAATTGTTTATATTAATAATTTTTGTAAACTATATTCAATTAATATTTTGTATGAATTAAATTCATATATTTATTTTATCTATGTTCTCTATTTGTGTACAACAAGCTTGTACATATAATGTGTTTAATATTTAACTATCAAATTAAATTAATTTAATAATTAAATTTAATTCATGTGACAACTAAATACAATACCAGATGTATTTGGTTTCTGTTTGCTTCAACTATAGGATATGACCCTACAGGCTCTTGTAACGTTAGTAGTAATACTAGAACGTTTCTAATATTACAAGCAATGAGTGGCATCTAGCAATGCATCATTATTACCTATGTCACAATCTATATAAAGGGATATGGTTGATCAAGATAGAATTTGTCCCTCCTACATTATGGGAATAATATATTAGGCCTCTTGATAGAGTGGGACTAGAAATACATGGCCATACTCGAATAAGTTGATATGAGATATATCACACTTATTTGTTTATTGTAGTGTACTCAGAACATAAAGAAATATGATATTGGGATATACAAGTGTGGCTATTCCATGACTTGTGTCCAATCTAGATATTAAGGATAAAAGGATATAAAACATGAAAATTATCACATAAAGTTTATGTTGAATCACAACTTCTTGTAACTTGGGTAGCAATGATGCATTGCTAGATATCACTCATTGCTTGTAAGTTCTAGTATTACTACTAATGTTATAATAGCCTAGAAGGTCACACCCTATAGTTGAAGCTAATGTAATCCAAATACATTTAGTATTGTATTTAGTTGTCACATGAATTAAATTAATTATTGAGTTAATTTAATGTGATAGTTAAATATTGAACAAATTATATGTGCAAGCTTGTTGTACACAAATAGAGAACATAGATAAAATTAATATAATAATTTAATTCATATAAAATATTAATTGAATATAGTTTATGGAATTATTAATATAAATAGTTATAATAATAATTTTGTTCAAAATATAAAAGCATATGAAAATTGATATTCTTTCGAAATAATATAATTTTATTCGACTTTCCATTTGTTTCTCTAAAAATAAGGAAATAATCTCGTTTTTCTTAATATGTGATATCAAATAAAAAATAAAAGGAATATGAATCCATGATGTGTTAGGGTTATCAAGTGAAAAAATAAAACAAAAGGTCTAGCAGTCGTTTTTAACATACTCTCTGAAAAAGTTCAAGAGTTTGTTGTTGTTCGTTCTTTGACTGGGTGGATCATGTAAAGGACAAGATGTTATTCTTGCGACTTGGAACCGACATCTTTGAAAGGAATCCTATCAACAACTTTATTTGTCATTTTTTTAGTTTCGAAAGGTATATTTTCAACTCTTGTTTCAAGACTGAATTATTCCTCGTACATGGATTCATGGCTAGTGATCGTCAGAATATCATTTCACTGCACCACGAGGCGTACCGACGATCCAATATAAGATATACATACCCATATATGGAATAATCATCAACAAAAGTTATATAATATTCGTAACCACCTCTTACATTGAAGCTCATAGGGCTACATACATCAGTGTGCACAAGTTATAGGAGTTTTTAGGGTCCTCATTTCTGACAGCAGATGGGTAAGTCCGATACAAGTCGTGCCCAAGAAACGGGCATGACAGTAAAGAAAATAGTTGAGGGTGACTTATTACCGGTCCGAGTGCAGAACGGGTGGCGTGTCTGTATCGATTACAGGAAGTTGAACGCTTATACTAGAAAAGATCATTTCCCTCTTCCTTTTATAGATCAAATGCTTGAACGTTTAGCTGGTAAAACTCACTTTTGTTGTCTTGATGGATATTCAGGTTTCTTCCAGATCCCTGTTATGCCAGAAGACCAGGAAATGACCACTTTTACATGCCCATTTGGCACATTTGCGTACAGGAGGGTGCCATTTGGAATTTGCAATGCACCAGCAACCTTCCGAAGATGCATGATGAGTATATTTTCCGAATATGTAGAAAAATTATTGAAGTTTTTATGGATGATTTTACCGTGTATGGGAACTGCTTTACTGAATGCCTTGAAAATCTTACGATAATTTTAAACAGGTGCATAGAATTCAATCTTGTCTTGAACTATGAAAAGTGTCATTTTATGGTAGACAAAGGTTTGATTCTAGGTCATATAGTCTCGTCTAAGGGAATTGAGGTTGATAAGGCCAAAATTGACATTATAAATTTTCTGCCATATCCCTCTACTGTTAGAGAGATACGTTCTTTTCTTGGCCATGCAGGATTTTACAGGCATTTTATAAAGAACTTCTCAAAAATAGCTGAACCATTGTGCGAGTTGTTGCAGAAAGATAAGAAATTTGAGTTCGGTCTAAAATGCAAAGAGGCTTTTGACACACTCAAGCAAAAGTTGGTAACTGCTCCTATAGTGCAAGCACCAGATTGGAACTAACCCTTTGAAATTATGTGCGATGCAAGCGAACGCAGCGTGGGAGCCGTATTGGGACAAAAGATAGCCAAAGAGCCTCATGTCATCTGCTATGCCTAAAGGACCCTAGATGCTGGACAAAGCAACTACACGACCATAGAAAAAGAACTTTTAGCTATTGTGTTTGCTTTAGATAAATTTCGATCATATTTACTGGGATATAAGGTGATTGTTTTTTCTGACCATGCAGCTCTTAGGTACTTGATAGCAAAGAAGGAAGCAAAGCCAAGGCTCATTAGGTGGATTTTACTGCTCCAAGAATTTGACATCGAGATTCGTGACAAAAAGGGGTCTGAAAACCTGGTGGCTGACCACTTGAGTAGGATAAAAACTCCGTTTGATGATGTTCTCATTAAGGATGAGTTCCCTGATGAAAGCTTATTCTTAACAGAGGCTCAGTATCCGTGGTATGCTGACATAGTTAACCTCTTAACCACAGGATCGTTGCACACTGAGTTAGCTCGATCCGTAAAAAACAAGCTTAGACGCGAAGCTCGGAATTACATATGGGATGATCCATACTTGTGGAAACATTGTTCAGATCAGATAATACGACGATGTGTTCCAGAAACCGAGGTAACCTCTATCCTTACTTTTTGTCATACAGAAGCTTGTGGAGGTCATTTTGGCCCTAAGCGGACAGCTCACAAGGTATTGGAGTGTGAGCTATATTGGCCCACAATCTTTCATGACGCATATAACTTTTGTAAGTCTTGCGATAAATGCCAGCATACAGGTAATATCGCTAAACAAAATCAAATGCCCCTATCCCCGATTCATGTATGTGAGATTTTTGATATATGGGGCATCGATTTCATGGGCCCATTTATTTCTTCGTTTGGAAACGTATATATACTTCTTGCAGTAGACTATGTTTCTAAGTGGATAGAAGCAATGCCTACTCGCAATGATAATGCTAAGACTGTTGTGGAGTTTCTAAAACGAACTATTTTTTCTAGGTTTGGCACACCTTGAGCTTTGATCAGTGATCGAGGTACCCACTTTTGCAACAAGGTCATAGAGGCCCTGTTATCAAAATATAGAGTTCATCATCGTATAGCAACAGCCTACCATCCCCAAAAGAATGGCCTAGTAGAGGTTTCGAACAGGGAGATCAAGTCAATTTTGGAAAAAACGGTTTGACCCAACCGTAAGGATTGAAGTCTTCGGCTCAATGACGTGCTTTGGGCCTATTGGACGACGTATAAGGGACCAATTGGCATGACCCTGTATCGACTTGTTTTTGGCAAGGCGTGTCATCTACCAGTAGAGTTGGAGCATAAAGCTTATTGGGCTATTCGACAATGTAACATGGAGTTAGAGCCCACAAGGAAGGCAAGGAAATTGGACATTCAAGAATTGGAGGAAATTTGCAATGATGCCTACGAGAATGCTCAAATTTATAAAGACAAAATAAATTTGTTTCATGAAAAAAATATAGTTCAGAAGCATTTCTCGGTAGGACAAAGAGTTTTGCTTTATAACTTCGTATTAAAGCTATTCCCAGGTAAGCTTCGATCTCGGTGGCAAGAACCTTTTATTGTGACTGAAGTATTTACGCATGGCGCAGTTGAAATAGAAAGTGAATAATCAGGAAAGCGGTTCACAGTCAATGGTCAACGGCTGAAGCCATTTTACAAGAATTTCCAGGCCCACACGGTCGAGAAAATTTAGTTAGAACCACCATAAAACCGTTCAAGGCGTCGAGCTAACAACGTTAAACAAGCGCTTATTGGGAGGCAACCCAATCTTTAATTTTAAATTTTATTTCTAATTTTATTATTATTATTATTATTATTATTATTTATTTTATTATTTTATTTCTTATTTTATTATAATTTTTTTATTTTTAATTATTTTATTATATTAATAAAATTCTCTTCTTTTAAATAGGTGAACCGAGACGGAAGTAAAGTGCAAGAGGAAGAAAAGCCTTAAACCTGCAATTTAAAAATTTCACTCCAAATTTATATCACTATCCCTATTCTAGCCCAGAGTACCTTATTCTTGCCCTAGAATAGCCCTAACCTGCAGCCAAACAGCCTTAAACCTGCAGCCAAACACCACTTTTCAGCAACTAAAAAACCTCCAATCCCTAAAATTATCCCCCATTTTCTTCCATAGCCGCCGCACCCACTCAAGTCCAACCTTCGATGACTGTTGAACAACGCCTCGAGCGTATCGAGGCTCGACTTAACACTTTTAGCTAGCAACTAGCGGATCTCATCACCATCATACGTGAACGACAGTGATTACACGAGGAGTTCCTCTATACCCTTTTTCTTCTATTTCTATTATTCCACATCGAGGACTATGTGTTTTAAGTAGGGGGAGGTAGTTGTTCCTGTCATTTTAGCTGCTGAATTTTTGTTGTTGCTGCTGGTTTGGTTGCTGCTATTGTTGCTGGCTCACTATTTTTTTTTTTAGAATATCTTGCCTCTTTTCATGTCCAAGAACTTAACCATGACTTTGCCACTGTTTGACTTTCATGCATGATTCTTGCCTTCTAGGAAGTTATGATTTTTCCTATAATTGATGCCATCTCCTTTGTTTTATTTTATTAGGCTAAAACAATTGTGATTAATTGAGTTAACTCTATCTTGCTTTTTGTAAAATTGATCAAGTTTAATCTAAAGTGAACACTTAAAATGATTGCATGCTTAATTAATGTTCATGGTTATTAGGTGATTATTGAAACTTGTTCTTGACATTTAAATTGTTTTTCCCGAAGTTCTCAAAATTTTAATTTCATTGTTAATAAATTTTTCCGTGGTTATGAGTACAGTTTAGAACGTGACTGACTGAGTAACCGGGGTAGAGTGCTTGGGTTGTCATTCTACTTCGCGTCAAAAGGTTGTGTGACGTGATAGTTAAAGCTCCACTAACCGGAATTAATTCTTAAGAATGCATTGGGCTGAGTAACCGGGGTTTGGTGCTTGGCTGTCATCACTCTTCGCGTCAAAAGGTTCGACATGTTCTTAGGAAAACTAAAAAATTAAAAAGTATGTTGGGCTGAGTAACCGGGGTTTGGCGCTTGGCTGTCATCACTCTTCGTGTCAAAAGGTTTCAACATACATATGTACATACATAAATAAATTAATAAATAAATAAATAAATAAAAAGTAAAAAATTTAAAAAATAATAATAATAATAATAATAATAATAATAATAATAATAATAATCTATATATATATGAAATTTGGGACTAAGGAAGAAACAAAGAGAGTGTCTTGGTAGGTTTAGTAATTCACCTAATTTCCATGAAATAATTCAAATCGATTTTAATTTCTGTGTGTATTAATTGGAAAACTTTTTCTATTTTACTTAAAGCAAGCTTAGGGTTCTCTTTATTTTTCTTATGCATTTTTAACTAATTCTTATAAAACTTTGGAGTGGTATTTCTTTTATGGTAGAATCTAACTTTCACAGTGGACAGGAACCATACTTGAGGGCAAGCATGGGCTAAGTAGGGGGAATTTGATAATGCTCTAGAATAACGTATTTTTATGTATTAATCATGTGTTTATTCTGAGCTTGATCCTACTAATTTAAGCTATTTATGTCTTTTTATCTTTTAGGGACTGATTTGGAGGCAAAAGCAAAATTAAGGGACAAAAGTGCTAATTTGGAGACACATTAATGATATGCGACACAAGGAAAAGATTGTGCCAAAAGTGCAAGTATGGGAGACACAAGGACTAAAAACGCAAAAAGACAAGATTTTATTTTATAAGACTCTATTTTATTTATATTAGGATAATTAAATATTAAGATAATTATTAGGATTATTTAAATTTTAGGATTTTATTTTAATTATCTTTATTTATCTTTAATTAAATGTATTTATCTTTTTAGAATTTAAGTTCAATTAGACTATCTTCCTAGCACAATAAATAGGGGGTGAAGTGACTCTATTTGTGTTCATCTTTTTCTGTTAACACTCTCCCCCTGAAAGTCTAGGCTTTTGTTTCTTCATATTTTCTTTCAATAAAATTTCCTTTTCCATTTTTATATTTATTTTCTTTTCCACCATTATCATGAGCCACTAAAACCTATCTAGCCGAAAGTTGTCAATATTCCCCAAAAAGGGTTCTTGAGGCCTAGAACCCGTACTTAGCCTTCTCGCCAAGTATTCATCGTTTCTCTGCACTATGGGCTGACGCTTCCGTCCATGGCCCTTAAAAAGTAAGCTTTTCAACATATGCAAAGGCGGCCACTTTGTATGTTTTGGAAGGATTGCACAGTCGGTTCGTTAACTTACTGCGTCAGAGGTTGGCAAGCCAAAGAGACAAAATGGCGTGGGATTCGCCATTGAGAAGCGTTGATCTAGCATAGATTACTGGCTAGAGTCAAGTTCCCTAAAAATCGTAAGTCTAATCTTTGGAGCTGCTGGTCGTAGGCGTCTTCTTCCACTATAACTGGCTTACTTGAGTTGAGAAAGGTTACTTAAAAGCCTAGGATTGAACCCAAGGCGGAACGAGACAACCGGAGGCGGGAATCTCACCACATAAGAAACTTTCTCTTTTCCCAACTCTATTTATTTTTTCTTATTTCAATTTCTGCAATTTATTTAATTTTGCAATTTCAATTCACTTTAAATTTTGTTTTTATTTTTCCAGATTCTTAATTTTATTTTTTTTATTTTTCAGGAACGCAGGTTTTCTTGGCTAAAAAATTGTTCAAGATTTCAAGGAACGAGCATTCGTACAATTCGGTCCTTGAGGATTTGACCCTACTTCCCCTTTACTGTTATTTTTACTATTTTACAAGGAATAGGATATTTTTGGTGCTCTCAACGACACATCAACCAAAATTATTATAATTGTTTATATTAATAATTTTTGTAAACTATATTCAATTAATATTTTGTATGAATTAAATTCATATATTTATTTTATCTATGTTCTCTATTTGTGCACAACAAGCTTGTACATATAATGTGTTTAATATTTAACTATCAAATTAAATTAAATTTAATAATTAAATTTAATTCATGTGACAACTAAATACAATACCAAATGTATTTGGTTTCTGTTTGCTTCAACTATAGGATGTGACCCTACAGGCTCTGGTAACGTTAGTAGTATTACTAGAACGTTTCTAATATTACAAGCAATGAGTGACATCTAGCAATGCATCATTATTACCTATGTCACAATCTATATAAAGGGATATGGTTGATCAAGATAGAATTTGTCCCTCCTACATTATGGGTATAATATATTAGGCCTTTTGATAGAGTGGGACTAGAAATACATGGCCATACTCGAATAAGTTGATATGAGATATATCACACTTATTTGTTTATTGTAGTGTACTCAGAACATAAAGAAATATGATATGGGGCTATACAAGTGTGGCTATTCCATGACTTGTGTCCAATCTAAATATTAAGCATAAAAGGATATAAAACATGAAAATTATCACATAAAGTTTATGTTGAATCACAACTTCTTGTAACTTGGGTAGCAATGATGTATTGCTAGATGTCACTCATTGCTTGTAAGTTCTAGTATTACTACTAATGTTATAATAGCCTAGAAGGTCACACCCTATAGTTGAAGCGAACAGAATCCAAATACATTTGGTATTGTATTTAGTTGTCACATGAATTAAATTAATTATTGAGTTAATTTAATGTGATAGTTAAATATTGAACAAATTATATGTGCAAGCTTGTTGTACACAAATAGAGAACATAGATAAAATTAATATAATAATTTAATTCATACAAAATATTAATTGAATATAGTTTCTTGGAATTATTAATATAAATAGTTATAATAATAATTTTGGTCAAAATATAAAAGCATATGGAAATTGATATTCTTTCGGAAATAATATAATTTTATTCCGACTTTCCATTTGTTTCTCTAAAAATAAGGAAATAATCACGATTTTTCTTAATATGTGATATCAAATAAAAAAATAAAAGGAATATAAATCCATGATGTGTTAGGGTTATCAAGTGAAAAAAATAAAACAAAAGGTCTAGCAGTCGTTTTTAACATATTCTCTGAAAAAGTTCAAGAGTTTGTTGTTGTTCGTTCTTTGATTGTGTGGATCATATAAAGGACAAAATGTTAAAATGTTATTCTTGCGACCTGGAACCGACATCTTTGAAAGGAATCCTATCAACAAATTTATTCGTCATTTTTTTAGTTTCGAAAGGTATATTTTCAACTCCTGTTTCAAGACCAAATTATTCCTCGTACATGGATTCATGGCTGGTGATCGTCAGAATATCTTTTTCACTACACCACGAGGCGTACCGGCGATCCAATATAAGATATACATACCCATATATGGAATAATCATCAACAAAAGTTATATAATATTCGTAACCACCTCTTGCATTGAAGCTCATAGGGCCACATACATCAGTGTGCACAAGTTCTAAGAGTTTTTAGGACCCTCATTCCTTTTGCATTCCAAATAAGATTCACATTGTGGAAGTATACATGACTTTGGATGAAATGTATGGCCTTTTAAGCAAGGACTTGGAAATTGCTGCTGACTAACGACTTGGTTTTCTACTAGCTAGTTATTCTAGCTCACTTTTATGTACCAAGAAAAAAAATTAAAATATAATTCTATCATAAAATATGTAGAGCTAATTGTTATAACAAAAGTTTAGACATACTGTCTTGACATAATGTTGTAAAAAAACCATGAATGAGTAATGAATTTTGTGAAACAAAACCCAATTTTCTCTTCCTTCACCTCTCTTGCTCCTGACCGGCTTAGCTCTGGTCACCATGAGCCCTCCTCCTTTCTACCTTTTTCATCTCTATATTAATCTTTGGTTTATTTTGTTTTTGTTTGTTTGTGTTTCTATGTAGGTTTAATTTTGGGTTGTATTCCAGCAACTTCATGGTTTGGCTTGATGTGCCTTCCTAGTGGGGATATTTGGCTTTTATACTAGGTGATTTCTTGTTGGGTTTTTTTGCACAGGAAGAAAATCAGAACATAAGTAATCTGGATGAAATATAAAGCTCTATGTAACAATAGAGCAACAAGTAATGAATCTGGATAAAGTATGTGTAAAGTTTCAATCAAATGATCAATGAAACAAAGCAAAGAAATTTTGTGTTTGACAGTTCAAAAATAAAAGCAGAAGCAAATGAACAAATTGAGAGAACAAGTTGGCAACTCTCATTCTTTAAAAGTTCAAAAATTACATGTACATAAGTAGATGGATTACATTGGTAAAAAACAAAGCTTGCTTGTGCAAGGAAAAAACCTGTTAAATCAACATAATGACTTCCTAAACAGCTACTAAAATAGCTAAGTATCTAACTAAACCTTAGCATTGAAATAACAAAAGTCAACTGTCATATGGGCATGCCAATCGAATTACTCCTTGGACAATAGCATGCTTCAGCTGTGATGCTCGATCACTTGCATGCTCGTGCATGATTGCATGGTTGCATGCATGTTGCTGCTGTAGTTGCCACCTTTGAACACTCCTCCTTGGCTACTAAACAGCTAACTCCAATTTTCTTCCTCAAACACTCGAACCTTGCAGCAGCCAATGGCTTGGTCAGAACATCAGCAAGTTGATCCCTCGAACAACAATGTACCAAGAAAATTTCCTTGGCCAATTCTGCCTCTCTCACAAAGTGATATTTGATCTTGAAATGATTCGTTTTACCATGAAACACAGGATTCTTGGCAATGGCAATAGTAGACTGGTTATCAACCTTAATCTCAGTTGCTTCCATCTGATTTGCATTCAAGTCATCCAATAGCTTTCTAAGCCAAATGGCTTGGTTAACAGAAGTAGCAGCTACAATATACTCAGTGTCAGCAGTGGATTGAGCCACTATTTGTTACTTTTTTGAACTCCAACTAAAAACACTTGAGCCTAGACTAAAGAAGTAGCCTGATGTGCTCTTCATATCATCAATTGGCCAGCCCAGTCACTGTCTGAATAGCCAACAAGTTTCAGCTCCTCTGCTCTTCCAAACTTCACACCAAAATTCAAAGTCCTTTTGACATATCTTAGGACCCTTTTTGTTACTTTAAAATATGCAACATTGTAGCAGTGCATGAACCTCGAAAGTAGGCTAACAGTATACAGGATATCTAGCCTTGTTACTATCAGGTAGAGTAGACAACCAACCAAACTTCTGTATGCCTTTTCATCAACTCGATCATATTCACTTGTGCTTGACAGCTTGTCTCCTAGTGCAACAGGTGTGCTGTTAGGCTTGCACTTTGACATGCTGAATTTGCTTAGAACTTTCAGTGCAAAGGCTTGCTGGCTTATAAAAATCCCTTGTTCTTTCTGATTTACCTTCATGCCAAGGAAGTATGTCATCAAGCTAAGATCAGTCATCTCAAAAATTTCTTGCATTTGCTTCTTGAAGTCTTCAATCAGCTTGCCTTTCCTACCAATGACCAGCAAGTCATCAACATACAATGACACAATCAGTACGGTCTCCTCTCTAGCCTTTTTGACATAAAGAGTAGGCTCACTTATGCTCTTTGTAAACCTGAACCTTGACAAGTAAGCATCGATTCTATCATACCAGGCCTTTGGAGCTTGTTTTAGACCATACAAGGCCTTCTTGAGCCTATAAACCTTATGTTCCTCACTAGAGACCTCAAATCCTTCAGGCTGCTCAATGAAGATTTCTTCTTTGAAAAATCCATTTAAGAAAGCTGATTTCACATCTAACTAGTGCACTTTCCATAGTTTTTGAGCTGCTTAGGAAAATAGTAGCCTTATGGTGTCCAACCTTGCTACAAGTGCAAAGGTTTCAAAGAAATCGACCCCTTGCTGCTGACTGTAGCCCTTCACAACCAACATGGCCTTGTGCTTGTTCAATGACCCATCTGCATTGTTCTTGGTCCTGAACACCCATTTGACTCCAATAACCTTTCTATATGTAGGCCTGTTGACCAGCTCCCAAGTGTGATTTTTCTGAATCATTCTCAATTCAGCTTCCATAGCCTCTTGCCAGCAGTTCTCTTTTGCAGCCTCAGCATAGCAGGAAGGTTCAACTATGGTCATGGCACACCTTTCATAGATGTCTGCCAATGTTCTAGTGCCTCGAGTAGATACATCATCATAATCATCTTCAAGATCGCCAGTTTGGGCCAAAGAAGTTGCAGTCGATTATTCTGATCTTCCTCAAGCAGGCTTGCATTAGTTCCATCCCATTTCCAGTGCCCTTCTTCATTAAAATTTACATCCCTGCTTACAATGATCTTCTTGGTTGATGGATCAAGAATCCTATAACCCTTCTTCACACTGCTGTAGCTTACAAACACCCATGGCATGGACTTTTTTTCGAGCTTAGTCTTTTTCTCTGCTGGAACCAGTGCATAGCACAAACAACTAAATACCTTCAAGCGTGACACTATTGGTTTTTGTCCAAACTAGGCTTCAAAGGGTGTTTTACCCCTCACTGCATTAGTTGGTAGTCTGTTCAGCAAGTAAACAGATGTGTTTACTGCCTCAGCCAAAAGTTGTTAGGCATTTTAGCCTCAAACAAAAGACACCTGGCCATATCAAGAACTGTCCTGTTTTTCCTCTCACAAACACCATTTTGCTGTGGTGTGTAGATGGTTGTTAGTTGGTGTTGAATTTCAGCATCATCACATATCTTTTGGAACCTTTAAGACACATACTCAGTTCCATTATCTAACCTTAAGCATTTCAGCTTGCAACTGGCTTGGTTCTCAGCCAATGCTTTGAGCTTGCAAAAGAAGTCAGCAACATCTGACTTTTGCTTTAGAAAGCTTACCCAACAGAATCTGGTGCAATCATCAATGAACAATGCAAAGTAAATGTTGCCATTCATGGAGGTGGTTTTCATAGGTCCACAGATATCTGTATGGACTAGCTGGAGCCTCTCTTGAGCTCTCCAAGCTTTGTTGACTGGAAAGGACAGTCTGGTTAAATACATCCTTCTTTGGTTCAATCTAGGATATATCTTCTACCAGGCTCATTTTGTGCAGCAAGCTAAGTGACTTGTAGTTCACATGGCCCAGCCTCCTATGCCACAAACTTCATTCATCAGCTTGAGCCACATATGTCTTTGGTTCTAGCTGATTCAAATCTAAAGTGAAGCTTTGATCATTCATGGCTACTGTTGCTAACACCTGATCAATAGCATCTTTGATCACACAAACCTTGCCTTTAAAAATGAGAAAATACCCCTTCTCTAGTAGCTGACCAACACTCAGCAAATTTTGGTCAATGTCAAGTACATAAAGAACCTCAGAGATGGTTTTGTTACCTGATTTTGTGCCAATCACAGCCTTACCTTTGCCTCTGGCCTCTATGAGTTCACCATTCCCTATTCTAACTTTGGACACAAAGGTGGTGTCCAGCTCCTTGAACATGCTTCTGTTTGAAGCCATGTGATGAGTACATCCACTATCAATTAGCCACATCTTTTTAACCTTGCTCGAGCTTGCAAAACAAGAAGTTGTGAAGACATGCTCTTCTTGTGTTTCAACATCTTCAGCAGCCTGAGCTTGACTTTAGTGGTGTGGCTGTGTTTTTGGCTTGTTCTTGTACACTTTTTCAATGTGGCCTAGTTGTTTGCAGCCTCTACACTGAATGTCAGGCCTGTACCAGCAGTATTTTTCAAGGTGTGTGGTCTTCTTGCAGTGAGCATAGGGTGAAAACTTCTTCTTTGCAGTTTCTTTCTTCCCTTTGTCTTTCTTCTCTGTCCAAGGCTTCTTTCCTTTGAAATTTGATCTCGATCCTGAGCTTTCTCTACTTCTGGCCTGAAAGGGTCCTTCAGAATGGTCCTCCATTCTGTTCGCTCTTCTTTGCTTTTGTGCATAGAGAGCATTTATCAAATCTGTCAAAGGAATGGTTGATAGGTCCCTTGAGTCCTCCAGGGAAGAGATCTTTGATTCATACTTCTTTGGCAGGGTTGTTATGACTTTTTCAACTATCCTTTGTTCACTAAAATCATCCCCAAGCAGTCTTATATTGTTGACTGTGGCCATGATCCTATCAGCATACTGCTTGACAGTCTCTGACTCCTTCATCCTCAGATTCTCGAAGTCTCTTCTTAATTTTATTAGTTGTTGTTGCCTGGTCTTCTCTGATCCTTGAAACTCCTCCTTGAATTTGTCCCATGCTTACTTTGGACTGTCACAGGCCATTATTCGTGTGAAGATTACATCTGAAACTCCGCTTTGAAGGCATGACATGGCCTTGTACTTCTTTGCGCAGTCTTCATTATACTGCCTGATCTAAGCAATGGTCAGGTTTGCTCTCAAGGGAGGTGGCTCAGTGTCATTTTGGACCACATTCTACAGGTCATGTGCCTGCAAGTATGTCCTCATTTTCACAGCCCAGATATTGTAGTTTTCACCAGAAAAAATAGGGGGTGGTGGTGGTGAGAAGCTCATACTTACAGCAACTAAAAAATAGGCCAACAACAATAGCTCCTGCTTCTTTCTTTCAAGCACCAGTCAGCCACAAATTTGTGCACAACCAAGGCCCTCAAAGACAACAGGCTCTTGATACCATTTGTTGGGTTTTTTTGCACAGGAAGAAAATTGAAACATAAGTAATCCGGATGAAATATAAAGCTCTATGTAACAGTAGAGCAACAAGTAATGAAGCCGGATAAAGTATGTGTAAAGTTTCAATCAAATGATCAATGAAATAAAGAAAAGAAATTTTGTGTTTGAAAACTCAAAAATAGAAGCAGAAACGGATGAAAAAAGTGAGAGAACAAGTTGGTAACTCTCATTCTTTAAAAGTTCAAAAATTACATGTACATAAGTAGATGGATTACATTGGTAAAAAACAAAGCTTGCTTGTGCAAGTAAATAACCTGTTAAATTAACATAATGACTTCCTAAACAGCTACTAAAACAGCTAAGTATCTAACTAAACCTTAGCAAATACAAAAGGTTACATTGAAACAACAAAAGTTAACTGTCACATAGACATGGCAATCGAATTACTCCTTAGACAATAGCATGCTTCAGCTGTGATGCTCGGTCACTTGCATGCTCGTGCATGATTGCATGGTTGCATGCATGTTGCTGCTGTAGTTGCCACCTTTGAACATTTTTGCCACTCCGTAACACTTCGAGTTCGTAGAATAGTTCTAGGGTGTATGACTTTGCCTGAAGGCCTTCATGGTTGGATTATCTCATGTCTCCTAAGTTGTCAGATACTCTCTTACGGGTGCATTACCTCTCTCGACCGAACCTTGATGATTAAGAACCTAGGATTGTTGTTCTTTTGGTGTATGGCTCAAAGTTGAAGATTTGTCAAATTTAGTCTATTTCTTTCAGTCTTTTTTGTTTTCTTTTAGGCCTCTTATGGTCTATTATTTTAGGTCGATTGAGACCACTATCTATAGGCAAGTTGTGCCTATTTCACTCTGCCAAATGTGGTTCTCGTCTACTCGATTAAATATTTTTGAGTTTAATTACGTTATCATCGTATTTTTTCTTACCCTTATGAATTTCTTTAATAAAACTCTGTTCAAAAAAATGTTGTAACATTTCTAGAAAAATAATGGAGTCCTATCTCCCGAAAAAGGTTACAAGAATTAAGGGATATATGGAAATTTGGTAAATCAAGATTGAAGGGGAATAGGCACAATTATGGTTTAGAGGAATTTTATTGGCATAGAACTATATAATATATCTTCATCAAAAAAAAATAAGCAAACAACCTAGAATATACAGCATTCTCAATCCTTCCCTGTAGTTTTATGTTTAGGGAAAAGAAAGGGCTATCCATAAACTAAGAAACAAAGTAAAATCTAAAGTCAAAATGAAAAAGAAAAAGAAAAAAGAGATCGTATGTGATTTCATGTTTTAGAGCTTATTATCTTCAAGTGGCCGATACAGCTTGGAACCTTGGTTCTTTCGAGTGGAACTTCTGCTGATAATAAACAGACATATAGTCACCAAACACAAATTTGGGATAAGCTTGATTCCATTCTTCATTCGTTTCCTTCATCAGTTGTGGTGCAGGAGCAATGGTGGCTTTATGTGAAGGGTTATAATACGAAGCAACAGATCGCCTGTTACTATCAGTGGTGCTTAAAACACGGTGCCAAGCGCTCTTATATCGCCCATTGCTAATCACCTCGATCTGATCACCGATGCTGATCACGATCGTGTTCTTCAACGGCTCCACATCGATCCATTCCCCATCTTTCCATACTTGAAGGCCGCCCACTTCGTCGTCTTGAAAGAGTAAGATGAGGCCACCAGCATCGGTGTGGGATCGAAGACCAATGACCCTTTTAGGGTTCGGGCATGGCGGATAGTGACTGACCTTTGTGCCAAAGAAGGCATTGTTTTCACCTTCTTCACAGTCGAAAGCCTTCTTAATGTAGCCTTTTGGTAACCCCAAGTTTTCATCCAATACTTCCAAGATTTTTTCAGCCAATTTCTTCAGCTCATATCTGAATTCCTTAAAGGTTTCCCTGTCATCAACATCAACATCAACACACACACACATATATATAATCACAAACCAACCATTTTAATGAATGTTTAACTAGATATATATTGTTGCTTACTTAAATCCTGGTGTTTGAGATGGCCATTCATTTACATTATCATCCGTCAAAGTTATAATATCTTCCCAATCCACATTCTCCAACTTTTTATCACAAGTTTCATTCAACAATTTCATCACCTTCGAGTTCTTGAAATTCTCTTCCCTTTCCAGCTTATAGAAATCTGTTGAAACCTTCTTCACTCTCTCCAGCAGATCCTTTGCAATCCCATGGTTCACCAGCTACAACAATTCGCATATATTTACTTACAGGTCGACCAAAACTAATAGTCTTTGCTCACCATGTTACTCAAATTAGGATGTTAATGTCATATAGAAGAAATTTCTAATTATGTCATGTATTTAAAGATTTTTTTATATATTTAGAAAGTTTTTAAAGGATTATATAAAGATGTACTTATGATCACATTAATGTTAAACATGAATATTAAGAAAAAAGGTAAGAAAAGGGTACATGAAAAAATCCCCAATCCTCGCATGCATTAGCAATGTGAGCCAGTGTTTTGGCCCTCTCGTGGCCATTGAGCTTAGAGAAATCAAGAACCGGAATCGCCCTTGAAATGTCGAACAACAAAAAAAAGAAGAAAAGAAGAATCGCCATTGAAAAGAGATGAGTGGAAATGCTTGCTTAGCTAAGTTTCTTCTTTTTGTTTATTTGGAGTTGTTTGTTTATCTGTGGTCAACAATGGGAAGAGTTGGTCACTATTTATAGCAAAGCAAAAGCAAGGGTGCCCATCAGACTCGTCAAACCATTTATTTTTGTTTCCATAATTAACCATTAATGGTGTAGGGGCGTAAGTTGTGGCGGATGGTTACATACTAATTGATTGAAGGTTAAAATATATTATAAGTTAATATTTTTCATGTATTTGAAATTTAATCACTTTATTTTTTAAAAAATTTATTTTTATCTTTTAAATTTTAAAATTTAGGTCTAATCAGTAATCTTGTTAAATTTTTTAATTTATTAATGTGATATTTTGAAATAAAATAACATTCACTTTACATTCATGTAATTAAAAATAATTATAATGAACTTAAATTTAACAAAATATTTTAAATAAAAACATAAAAATTAATATTCAATTCTTAAAATTAAAAATATACGGATTAAATTTTAAATGTAAGGAAAATATAGAAACTTATGATATTTTTAATCTTCATTAAATCTATACCTATAATTTAAAAGCATTCTCAAGTGGGGTCTCTTTTGATAAAGTTGCCGAGATTAGAAAATTATATCTTTAGGTTGAAAGTTTGAATTTCACCCTATATTATTTGTTTAATTACAAAGATCACCCTATCAATACTAGGCTTCTACAAGTTAAAGATGAAGTGTCTAATGATACAACACATGAAAAACTAAAGCGCACAACTATTGAAGAATTACTGATGATAGAACATAGGATGTCAAAGGTTAACTCTTTCGCATTATGTTGATATACAAATTCCAAGTTAAAAATACATAATATAACCTTTTATGTTATAATTTAGGATATAACGAAAGGCTAAATAATTGTTCTTGATCCAAGTAATAAATGGTGCTTGCAACGAATGTAAAAATCCACTTCAGTTGTGTGCAGAAAATTTTTGGTGTTTGAACCATTCCAACACCTCTGCTCAAATAAGTATATAGCTAAATATTATATTAAATAAAATAGTACATTGATTAATGATGTGATATACTTCTTGAAATAGCCATCGGTTTTTTGGTTGTTTGAAATAGTAGTCGTAACTGATATATTTTTTTTTCTCAGTTAAAATAAAAAATTATATTATGCATGGGTAAAAAACATTAATTTAATGCATGCAGAGAAGTTATAAAGATTAATTACGATTTAAATCACCATAGTTTAAAATAAATTATGTTGAAACTTCAAATTTTTCTTTTTTTTTTTTAAACGAAGGGTACGAACAGCTAGAAAGATTATCATATTGTTAAGTTATCAATTATTAAAGCTAACAACTTAGATTCTTCCCTTCATGCAAACTGCTTCTTAATTTTCTTTTCTTACAAAATGAACCAAAAAAGAATATGAAAGAAAGAAAATAAATAGTAGAATGAAAGAATCATATGCTTATATATTCTTTTACCATTGCTTCCCTTAGTCCCCAAGTCAGTCAGTACTATTAATACCCTTAATCATAATGTATCTCACTAACAGAAAATCCTTAGGTTTTATGTAACGTGACTAAACTTAAACAAAAAAATTTCTATTTAAATACTCATAAATTTCATTATATCAAACCTTTAACATTTTTAGGAGTGACATGGGTGGTGGTGTGACATGGGTGGTTGTGTGACTACTTGTATTCAAAAGGAAGTGGGTGAGCAACAGCAAGAACTCTCTAAGTTGCAAACAAATTTGGCTAGGAAGTTGGAAACTCGGTTCGTAAGTTTTCACGATGATTTTTGAGCAAAACTTAAATATGAGATTAAGGCTCTCTATGAGCAATATTTGGGCAAAGCAAATCTTGCTGATGGGTTCTGGTCCTCAGCACAAGGTTAAAGGCATTTTTAGGGTTGCTCCATCATGATTTCCTCCTCTTGGCCCTATTGCTCATGTTTCTTTCCTTCTTTTAGATGTGGTGGCATCTGGTTCAATTCAAAAGAGGCATAGTAGCTAGTAGTCCTCGTGTTTTCAAGTTGGATTGTCCCAAGTTCGACGATTCTAATTTTCAAGGTTGGTAGGCCAAGATAGAGCAATTATTTGAAGGAGATAGGTTCATTGATACTGCTAAAGCCCGAACAATCATGCTACATTTGGAAGGAAGTATTGGATATGGTGCCCTAAATGTAGTATATTCATTTTGTATACTTGTATTTTTTTTAAACAAGTTGAATTAATAGTAATATCCATTAATTACAATAATACCCTTCGTATATTGTCCTTAATGGTTTTGCATGCAAAGCAAAATGAAAGCAAATATTGGCTTACTGGTTATCTAGCGTTTAACTAATACTAAGTGGTATTATGTCGTCAGATCGTAATATGAAAAAATAGCTTGTATTAGTAGATGAACCAAAACATATTTTTAGTTTAATAGAAAATGAACAAACCGATTGAAAGATTGATATGTCGTCTATCAAGTCCAATTGGGGAGATGCTTTTTCTTAAGTACTGGAGTAGATGACTCCCAAAAGATAGAGACATAGATATGATTGATTGGACTGATAGTACATTGGATATGACCCAAGAAGAATAGATCCTAAATCCGTTTATGAATTTATGCACTTGTAACGTTCATAGTGTGGCATACCTTAATCATGAGTGATGATGAAACATGTATGTATGACTTGTATACTTTGACATAAGTAAAAGCCTAAGTTTAAATAGATAAGGAACCAAAAGCTGGTGCGTTGGGTATACGAATTCTACAGTATGTAGCATCATTTACAATAGTGGAATTCATAGTCCAACTATTGGGTAAATGAGATTCTCTCATCAATATTTCATGATAGATGAAAAGTAAACATGGCCACGGGTCGCTTATCTTTGTGATAAATGACTTGATTATTATTTGAAAGTAATTGACTCTTCGTGAAGGAAAATGTAATGGTTACCATAAGATCAAATAAAATCTTATTGGGAGTACATGTTTATCCCAAAGATATTAAGGATATCCTATGCGAGTAACACACTTATGAAAAAGTTATTGGACGAGCACTGATTGATTAACTTTAGTAATGAGATGTAATTAAAGGAGAGTTTAGTCACAATATTATAGTGGAATGACTTCGTGACTAAATGAGTTAATAATTAATAAGAAAAAAAGTTGGAACTTAATTATAAATCATTTGAGCTCTAATTATATATGTCCAATCAATCCTTCCACTAGCTCGTTCAAATTGAAAATAGATTGCATGTAGAACTAAATTAATAGAAATATTTGGAAATTATAAAGTTAAAGAAATTAGTCATATTCAAAAATTAATATGTTTTCTCACTAAGTATAGAAATAACTAGAGAATTAATTTAAGGTTTTCAAATTATTATTGAAATTCAAAAATTTAATTAAATTAATTCGTCATTTTAAATTAGTTGAATATGAAAATTAAATATATTTCCTCGATTATTTTACAAAGAAATTGTTATGACTTTAATAGAATTAGAATTGAGTTGAGAAAATTATTTAATTAGAAAGATCAATTTATCGAATTAAATTAAATAATAAGTAATATTTATATTAGGAAATAGAGAAACATGTATTGAGTTGGATTAAATTATAAAGTGTTAGGTTAAAAGTCTCAGAAGCACGTATAATTGGACCAAATACAAATGAAGCTTAATTCTACTCGTATTATATATGTGAGGGGCGACAACCTTAGTGCATTTTACTAGGGTGTCCCGCCCCATATTCTAGTTAGACAAAAAGACCAGTTTTTATATTAAATAAATATTATTTGTGTTTTACTAATTCAACTAGGATTCTTTTATCTCTCCCTATAAATAGATGCCACTGGTAGAGCTTTTTACACAAGTTCCATACAAATTTGAGATATTGTTATTCTGCTAGAAAGTAGAGAGAATTTATTTTCTAAAGTATAAATTCTATTTTCTAGGAATCACAATTGTATTGATTTCTATTGAGAAAGAATTACTTTCCTACTGAAAATAATAAATCATTTCTGGTTCGTGATTGCTCGAGCCCACACTTGAAGCAATTTGTGGTACGAGAATAGAGAAAATGGTCATTTAGTTAAAAGTTAGGAACGTCTAGGATCTGTCTTGCTCAAAACACAGGTACTTTTTAGGAAAAGTTTATTACTATAAATATCACAAACCAGCTTGATTTTCAAATTTTTAATTTTCACAGTGATAGGAAACCAGCTTTTAAATAGGATTTTTTCGATAAAAAGAGCTTTAGATTATTTTTCACTCAACAGCAAGGAGAGTTTCATCTCCTAACATGTGATCCCTATTTCAAAAACATGAGGGATCATTTTGGATCATATGATTTTCAAGACCCCATGGATAATCTTGTTTCCTTTAAACAAAAGGGATTTGTTGATTCCTACCATGATGCTTTTGTAAGTCTTTTGAATTAACTACAACTCTTAGAATCTTATGCATTTAGCAGTTTTTTCCAGTAATCTTAAGCCTGAAATTGGTCAGTATTTGAGGTTGTTTAAACCCAAACCAATTGTTTAAGGGTTTTTGTTAACTAGACAAGTAGAAAGTATTGTTTCCAATGGTCAGGGAAGGAGTTTTCCTTTTGTCCCTACTTTTTTTGCTAAAGTTCCCAAGTTGTTCCCTGCTCCCATACTTTTTCCAAAAAAATTAGCTACTTTAACTGGAAGTCAGACTTCTAGTGTGGCACTAATGTCTATAGTCACTTCTAACACTTCTAAAGCTGCTACTAAGTTGCCTTTTTCTGTTGAGATTGAGGAAAGGAAGAAGAAAGGGTTGTGTTTCTGGTGTAGTGCCAAGTACACTCATGGTCATAAGTGTCATGAACAGTTGAAAGATATCCCTTCTAATTTTGAACATGTTGATACTCCTATCCTTTCTTTGCATGCAATGCAAGGTTCTCAAAGGCTTTACACTATGTGTTTTATTTCTCAATTTGGCAAGAAAAAAGTTGTAACACCTTCTAACCCCAAACCGTAGCCGAAACAGGGTTCAGAACATTACCGAACCTATCGGAAAATTTAAATAAAATACCTATATTCAACCAATATAAACACATTTAAATATGCTCAAAACTTGCTAAATTTACACATTTTATATATTGTCCAATACTCAATTCTAATTACTTATCAAATATTGTCACTATTCAAAATGACACACATAAGACACCTTAGGTACATGCCATTATCAACAATTAACACGCTTTACCTCATTGAATTCGAGATCGGCCTGGGATGCTGATTCAACGTTCTAGCTTTAACTTATCCTGCACACGGAAACAAATCGTATGCTGAGTATGGATATACTCAATGATATTTCTATAATCTGAACACCAAATAAAATGAAAATATAACAAACATTTGAAATCATATAACAATTAGAATTATTCAATTATTTAATTTGTAGATAAATTCTTTATAACTTATTTCATTCTTTTTACTTACTAACCTGTATAGCTTTCCGTAATCCGTTCACACGTTATTTTAAAACAATAATATTATTCATTTCTCAACCACCGTTCTTTACTTATTCATTTTATTAACAGTCATTATTATTCATATTATATCATTATCTTGCTATTCCCGATAACTTCCACTATATACATTCGATTCATACATCTCAATTCACATTTCAATTCATCAAGGGGCATCAAATATCATCAATTCGAACTTCAATCATTTCATGTTCATATTTCAATCTCATATCCCAATTTCAATTATCATTTCATTTCAATAGCTCAATCAATCAAATTTATTCGATTTATCTCTTTATTTATTTACCCCTATTAACAAGACTCGGACCTTGACGGATACATGGATCCAACCAAACACACCAGATTGGCACCCAGTGCCTCATCGGATAGTTCGAAGCAATAGTTGACACCCAGTGTCTCATCGGCCTAGCCGAAGTAAAGTTGGTACCCAATACCTTATTGAATCTATCCGAAGAAATATAGTGACACCTAGTGTCTCATCGACTCGAGGTCGAAGTATCCCTGAACACTTCCAATCCTATGGCATGCCAACTATATCCGACCTAGCCCGAAAATGTTAATAGGGTATCTAAATCTCATTTAATCTTATTTCAATCACAATTTCTCACATTTTCAATTCAACCATTTTTCCACCTTTCAATCAATATTCAATCCATTTATTTACACATTTTTCACAATAATCATTTCAATTTCATCATATTCTCAATCATTAAATTTTTCAACATAACATACATTCAATATTAAATTTTTACCTCACTCACGTATATCATATAAATTCAATATAAATTAAATCAATAGAAATCCAAGAAATTCATTATATATCAAATCAATCCATTTCAATTATAAAACACAATAATTCTAACACTAACAATTTCTATATGCATTAAATAAAAATACAACAATTAAAGACTAAGTTCGATTATAGAAATACAAACCGTAATTTCCAAGTTAACTCTCGTCGTCTTTGCCTTTTTCCTTGCTTAGCCGAGGCTTCCAGCACAATGTTAGCTACAGTAATTAAAATAATTTTACTATTAATTACAGTATTAATTATAATAAATAATTAAATTTCTAATTAATTCTCACCTTATTCCCAATTTAATCCTTACAAGTTTACTCACTTTCCTAATTAAATTCACTCTTTATTTCCATTCAAATTTTATCCAAACTCAAATTTAACTATTAAATTTCTAGGATATTTTCATAATTTCAAATTTATTTCCATTTAATCCCTAAAACTCAAAACTTATAGCTCAGTTTACAATTCAATCCTTTATTCAATTCCAATCAAAATTTCTATCAAATAAATCCTCAATTCCATCATTCTATTCAACATGAACCATACTTAAAAATCTAATAACTTTCAAAATTTCCACTTAAAACAAGTAGTATTTATCTATAGGATTCCAAAACTCAAAATCATAAGAAAATGAGCTAAATTGACTTACCAAATTAACTTAAAACCTTTAAAACCTTATTTTTCCTTTTTTCTTTTCTTTCTTTCTCCTTCTCTATTTCGTCCCCTGCTATTATGTTTCTTTCATTCTTTTTATTCTTTTGTTTCTTTTATATATATAATAACTATAATAACTCTAATAAAATCTATTTAATAATAAATATTTATTTAACAATTGTACCAATCATCTTTTCTTTTATATATATATATATATATATATATAATAACTTAATAATATACTTATATAATAAATAAACATACATGTATTTTACAAATGTATGTATATTAATATACACATGTCATTATACATACCATACATTTGTCATTTTTTCTTTATTTATCATATAAATATCTTTTATAAATAATAATTATCTTTTAATAATTAAACACATGTATTACAATTGTATGTATTTTCATTAATACACTTGTATCCAATCATTACCATACATTTGTCTTTATTTAATTTATTTCATAATATAATATCAATTAAATAATGATAAATACATTAATATTTACTTAAATAATAAGTAAATACATGCATGTATTATAATTGTATGTATAATATTTATTACACATGTATTTTATTTTTACCATACACTTATCTTTCTTTTATTTATTTAATTTAGTAAGTATCTTTAACTTAATAATAATACCTATTAAATAATAATAATAATAATAATAATAATAATAGTTTAATATAAAACCATAATAATAATAATAATAACAATTATAACATTTAATATACATAATTCAAGAAAAATCTTGATTTTTCTTCCATTTTGATCCTTTTTATTTTCTATTACTTCAGAACTAAACTTTCACACTATATTCAATTTAATCCTTTTATCCAATTATCCTTAATTAAGCTAAATTTACTTAATTAAACTTTAATTAACCACTCACTTAACTTCGTAAATATTTTAATAAATATTTACGAATCTATTTTTCAGAAACGGTGACCCGAAAATGCACTTTTCCTATAATTGTAAAATTCAGGTTATTACAATTTTTCCCCGCTTAATAAATTTCGTCCTCGAAATTTTCCTTAAAAGAGGTGGGGATACAGAGATCTCACTATTTCTTTCGGTTCCCGTATTGCTTCCTCAATATTATGACTTCACTTCTCAAGCTAGTATCTCAATCGGTTCTTCTTTTTCATACTATAAATCAACTCAAATTCCAATATCCCTTGTCGAAATAACATGTGAATTATCTGATCTGCATCTTCTGAACGCCAAATCTTGGAAAGAAAACCCCATAAATTTCCTGTAACTTTGGAGGCAAATCTAATAAATATGTCAGCGATCTGAATTTTCTATAATTTTACATAGCCCAACAGAATGAGAATTTAATTCCCTTTTTTAACCTGATCTCAAAATTTTCTTCCAATGTAGAACTTTTTAAAAAATACTTATTGTCAACAGAATACTCGATATTCCGACATTTCAAGTTCACATATAATTTTTGTCTGTCAGAAGCTGCTTTCAATCTATCTCGATCACTTTCACTTTTCTTCGATTTTTTGAATCAAACAACTATGCATTTTTTTTCACCATATTCAATCAAATACTATGCAGTTTTTCATTCATAATCATATGAAGCTTCATACAGTGCTAAAAATTGTTATCGCGTACCCAGAACTTCTTCAACTTGTTCTAGAATCAGAATGTAAACCATGTATCTCAATCAGAAATAATAAAAACTGACATATCATGAAATTTGACAATTTCAGAAACCTATATTTCAGAAAATTATTAAGTAGAAAACTTATTCATACTGAGATAAAATATGCAGATTTTGCCATACCTTCGATGATTCTTCAGATATTATCTTTCCTTTTTCGCAAATAAAGATAATTCCAATTCAAATCTATAAGAATTCTATCCCATTTCCATTCTGATATCATTACTGACTGTAACAGTTCTGAATTCTTCAGTACAACTTCTATTTTTTAAATAGCAGACAATCATCAAATTCAATCTGAAATTTTCAATCAAAGTCATTTGTTCACTATATCCATTTAACCAGTAACTCATTATCACATTTCTGAACTTTGCAGACTTACTGTAGAGAAGTCAATTTAACTTTCATCTCAACTAGAATTGAGCCACCATCAGATGATAGCACTTGAATATTCATAGCTCATATCACAAATCAAAACTTTCAATTTTGAATATACATATCTTCATTTGTCTTTCTCAGATGATAATTAATTATCATATCTTGATCTTTTAATGCAAGAACAATAACTACCACTTTCGAATCAGGTATCAAATAATTCTTCCCATGTGATTCTAACCTTTCGTAACATAAACCATTAGTTCACTTTCTTGTATCAAAACACTGCTATCCTTGTAAATTACAACTTTCTTCACTGGATTTCAGGCTAAACCAGAAGTAGTGCTTCAGTTAACTGAGCTCTCAACTAATCAAAACCTTACTGACATTTATCAAATTATTCCAATGTCATATCTTTCTATAGAAAGGCTACAAGAAATCCTGAGTATGAGACTGAGTTGACTTGTAATCTTGAGAAAAAAGTGGTAGTAACTTGTGAAAGTTGAAAGCAAATTCTTCTGGTAAGATTTTCGGGGACGAAAATTCCTAAGCGGGGAGAATTGTAATAGCCCGATTTTGGGCCTAGTTGGAATAGTGGTTTCGGAACCACTATTTTGAGGCCAGAGAAAATTATTTTTATGCTATTTTATGTGTTATAATATGATTTTATAAGTGCATGTTAATTTTAGTAAACTAATTTTGCGATTTCTGGCTTAATTTCGAAAAATGGCTAAATCGCGAAAAGGGTAGAAGTTGTATTTTAGTACCTAAATGTGTTAAATAGCTAGATAAATAAAATTGAGGGCCTTTAAAAGGAAATTAGAACCTTTTTAAGAGTGTTGTCCAGACATAAGTGATAGAAAAATCAAATGGTCAAAAATATTAGGTGGATGATGTCATTTTTGGTGATAAAAATAATGTCTATGCCTAGCCTTCATCTTTTTCTCTCCATTCTCTTCTTCTTAGCCTAATTTTCCATCAAAAACAAGGGTTTTGAGCTTCAAAAACTTCCAGCCACTTTGAGCCCTCTCAAGTAAGTGATCTTTGGTTTTTCTTGATGATTTTTACATTTTTTGGAACCCCTAAAGCATAAGCTTTCAAATGAGAAGTCTAGTTTGCAAAATGATAAAGAGTCTAGGGTTTTTCCATGAATGTATATGTGTTGTTGCTGAGTTTTTATGGAAGAATATGAGTTTTAGTTGTCTAATAAACAACTTTTGTAAAGGAAATTTGCATGAAAATACCTTAAAAATGTTATTATGCAAAGTTGTAAAATGGGTTGCTAATGTGTGTAATAATGAATTTTATGAGTTGCCATAGTTATGAAAATGGTTTATCTAGGCTTAAAGAGTAAAGAAATTGAATAAAAATCTTGTTTCGAGCCTAGGGACAATTTGGTAATTTTGGCAAAATAGAAGGGCAAAATTGTAAATTTTTCCAAAGTGTGTCAATGGACTAATTTGATTAGTATATTGTTTTAATTAGCTAAATGTGATGTTTTAGTTGTTGAAAAATACGATTTGGGCCTAGAACGGGGAAAATCAATTTATGGACGATTACGTCTTTTTCACCTTTGTGGTATCGAGGGAAGTTCGTATGTAAATAATACCATGTTATACATGTATTTAAATGTTATCATCACATGATTTTACAAATACTAATGTGTTTGTGATTAATATAAATATGATGAGACAAAGCCTCGATAAGCGAGGAAAAATCCCATTTGAACCTTAGGAATAAAATAGGATACGAGTGACATGTCACTTGGAATTATGAGTCTAGATTACTAGCTCGAGAGTGAGTATTTAAATTTCATGAGATATGAGGTAGCTTTAGTTATAGTTGAGGCACTTATGTGAAAAGGTTTTTTTGAGTATCCAATTAGTATTCCAAGTGTTCAACGGGTAATCTGAGAAAAGAGTTGATGATGGTCCCAATGAGGTAAGTCATTGGTGAGTATGCACTTGAGTTATGTCACGAGTTGTGCAGGTATGTACAATAAGCCTATGAGAATGCCTTGGTATGTGATGATCTATGATGCATAAATATGTGTTCTTACCATGTTGGATGAAATGATGTTGTATTAAATTTGTGAACAATGATCATGAATGAGTAACTTAGCCTTGACAGATTTGAGTTACTGCAATAGTGTAAATTTGAAAAGACACTAAAAATAGTGGAAAATGAATTAGAAGCTGAATAAAATATGTAAATAAAAATTATTGAGTCTAGTTTCTTATAAAAGAAACCATGTAAGCAAAAGAATTTCCTATAATGAGATATTTGAAGTTGCATGGGACAGAGTTAGAATGACTTTGAAATCCCCTGTTCTTATTTAAGAAAATCATTATAAATTGTAAAAAAAATGGTTATGAGTTATTATTTATATTTTTAGAATCCTTAATAAGTCTAGTTTCAGGAGAAATATACGAGAACATTATTTGAGTCTTGTGCTATGATATAATTGAACTTTAGTGCAAAAGGGTCTGAACATCAGACAATGAATTAGGGGTAACTTTGAGGAATAAACTGTACTAATTGGATAAACCAAAAAAATCTGTAAATTTTATGGTAGAAATATACATGAGTCTAGTTGAAAGGAAAATTAAAAAAAATTAATTTGGAGTTTTTTAGCTCCATATATAAATAATTTAGTGACTGTTTCTCAGGAAGACAACTTGTCGTGAATTTGAGAATATGTTGTAAACATTGATAAACATGTTAATGAATTGCTTATTGTTTTCATATGAACTTACTAAGCGTAATGCTTACCCCCCTTTCTTTCCCATGTTCCCTAGGGTTGCCAGGTTAGCTCGGGTTAGAGGCCGTCAGAGATATTATCACACTGTCGAGTTAACGCTATCGACGTAAGTAAATCCTAGTGTTTTGAGTCTATGGCATGTATAGGGTTTTAATGTTGAGTATGTGATATTATGATTTAGCCAAAGGCATTGTCTTGTTATTAAGGTAGTATATAGTCATGTGAATTGGCCTATGTCAGCTAATGACGTTATGGGCCTATATGATTATTCTTATGCATGTTTGTTATTATCTCTTGTGATGTAGCTTACAACATGTATGCCTAGAGATTGAATTGAGATTCATTGATGAGTTAGTAACTGTTGCAAGATTAAGTGATTGGTAAATAGTTAATAATACCTTATGAATGGTTTTGAGATATGATTATGCATGCCTAGTGATGGACATGAGGTTTGTGATTTAATGATACTTATGGCAAGTATGTGGTAATGATGTGAGTAAATTCTATGATATTTATTGCATAAGAAATTGACATGAGCATAACATGTTTGTAGATGTTTAAGAGCTCATTTATGCCATGTTGTATGTTATTGGATAAGTATGTGTGCATATCTTGTGAATGTGACAAATGGCTTGGAAAATAGCCTTGAAATTTGTCTACACGGGTAGACAAACGAGCATGTGTCTAGACCATGTGTGACACACGGTCTGCCCCCATGGGCGTGTGTCATGGCCATGTTTTAAAGTTAGTATTGCACACGGGCTAAGGGCATGGGCGTGTCCCAAGCCTCACGAGCGTGTGTGACTACAGGTTTATATCCACACGGGCGTGTGGAGCCTTAAAGCATGATATTTTTCAAGTTTTTCTGAAGTTCTTGGTTTAGCCCCGAACAGCCTCTAATGCATGTTTTGGGCCTCGTGAGCCCGTTTAAGGGACAAAATGTATGTGAAATGAAAAATTTTAAATTGATCAAAATTTTACGGCCCAGTTTTATATAGTTGGTTAAGTTTAAGTTCGGTATCACTTCGAACCTTGTCCCGGCGTTGGATACGGGTGAGGGGTGTTACATGAATACCTTAATATCAAACACACAAGCAAAGTAAGTATCATAACCCTTTTCCAGCACATTTCTGTTTTGACATGATCAATATTTCAATAGGTAAATCATCCAATCTTCTCTGATTAAAAATAAAACATTTCATCATCCTAACTTTGCAATATAATATACTTTTGCTTGTAATTTACCACAGCAACATGCAAAATTAACCATTCCATTCTCAGAATCACATCAAACAATAATAACATCAAATCGATAAAAAAAAATAGTACTCTAGTGTCATTATCAAACTGTTCCTACAGATTTTATCAGCCAATAAATACTGTCCGGAAAATTTGCTTCTACCATAATTTAGTAAACTCAACAGCCAAGTCTTTAGCAAATACTGAATTCATGCAATCATAGGAATAAGTCAAACCAAGATCAATTTAAAATAATCATATCAGTGTCAATAAAAGAAGATAGTACCTGTAATGACATCCAGTAGAGATAAATCTTCTTATATACAATTAACATATGCCCTGGCTGATGTTCATTCTCCAGATTTTTCAGTGAAGTCCTTTGTCACGCTTTGACTATCACTCGTATGTTCGTAGTTACAGAGTAACCTACCTCTAATAGCTGTGTTACTCAGTCTTGAAATCTGAATAATATCTTTTTCAACTTTCTTCAAACAATCACTAAGATAATAATAAAAAGAATTATATTCAGCACATATTCCACTCTTTACTCTATATTTTTTGGCTTTATGTCTTCATTTAAACCGTCTTCAACCCATTTGTATTTCATAGTTTCTGTCAGAATACACCCTCTGGTATATTCATTCAACCAGACAAATTCCCTTCATACACAATTACAGTCATATAACTCTGTTTAAGCTTCAAGAATTCTTCACATCTCTAATCAAGAAATATCTGGCTGATATATATATATTTCTTTCAGAACTCATTTCGGAAAATTTCCAAATATCCCTTTTATAGTCACAACATAAATCAATATTTCCACCACCGGTAAGCTGAATCTTTTAACAGAAATATTATACATTTCTAACATTTATTCGATCAACAAAACAATTCATTTAAGACCTTGGTAATGTTCTTTAACCAAATTTCAGTTCTTTTAAGATCATTTTCAGCTGAAATTCTCAATTGTTCCACCCTATATTTACGGAGTATTAACAACAGATAACTTACCTGTTCAGACAGGCTCTGTACCTTGAAGCACTTCGGGAACTGATTGAGAAATAGGAGGGGTAGATGTCGTAGCAGGTATAGTTTCTTTCTACTCACTGAAAAGCATGAGTTATAGTTCTAAATAATTGTGTATCATTTCTTTCTCTATTATTTCATCAGTCAACATTCAATAATTAATTACTTATTGAGTTAATACTCGATATTATTGATTCAGTTTTCATCTAATTCACGAGACTATTCATCTCTAGTATACATTTCGTAATTAAAACCATCAGTATGTTCATCTAGCATTTTCAACTATAAAACAATACCAAACAAATATATCAGCATTCGATCTCGACTTAATTTCGACTCAACTATGGCATGTACATCTAGACTCAATTTTGAGCTTGATTTAGTCTGAGAATCGGCTAAACCTGATAGCTCTGATACCAACAAATGTAACACTCCCAATCCCAAACCGTAGCCAGAATATGGTTACAGAGCATTATCGAACCTATCGGACAATTTACATAAAATACCTATGTTCAACCAATCTAAACACATTTAAATATGCTCAAAACTTGCTAAATTTACACATTTTATATATTATCAAATACTCAATTCTAATTAATAAATCAAATTCATACTAAATTAACCAAGTCCTATTATATACCATTACCAAAATCTAAATCTACTTATTTCACTTTTACATTCACCATTCAAAATTACACACATAAGACACCCTAGGTACATGCCATTATCAACAATTAACACGCTTTACATCGTTGAATTTGGGATCGGCCTAGGATGCTGATTCAACGTTCTAGCTTTAACTTATCCTGCGCACGGAAACAAACCATACGCTGAGTAAGGATATACTCAATGGTATTTCTATAATCCGAACACTAAATAAAATGAAAATATAACAAACACTTAAAATCATATAACAATTAGAATTATTCAATTATTTAATTTGTAGATAAATTCTTTATAACTTATTTCATTCTTTTTACTTACCAACCTGTATAGCTTTCCGTAATCCGTTCACATGTCATTTTAAAACAATAATATTATTCACTTCTCAACCACCGTTCTTTACTTATTCATTTTATTAACAGTCATTATTATTCATATTATATCATTATCTTGCTATTCCAGATAACTTCCACTATATACATTCGATTCATATATCTCAATTCACATTTTAATTCATCAAATGGCATCAAATATCATCAATTCAAACTTTAATCATTTCATGAACCTTTGGTTCATGTTTCAATCTCATATCTCAATTTCAATTCTCAATTCAATTTCTCATTTCATTTCAATAGCTCAATCAATCAAATTTATTCGATTTATCTCTTCATTTATTTACCCGTATCAACAAGACTCGGACCTTGGCGGATACACGGATCCAACCAAACACACCAGATTGGAACCCAGTACCTCATCGGATAGTTCGAAGCAATAGTTGACACCCAGTGTCTCATCGGCCTAGCCGAAGTAAAGTTGGTACCTAGTACCTTACCGAATCTATCCGAAGAAATATAGTGACACCTACTGTCTCATTGACTCGAGGTTGAAGTATCCCTGAACACTTCCAATCCTATGGCATGCTAACTATATCCGACCTAGCCCGATACTGTTAATAGGGTATCTAAATCTCATTTAATCTTATTTCAATCACAATTTCTCACATTTTCAATTCAATCATTTTTCCACCTTTCAATATTCAATCCATTTATTTACACATTTTCCATAATAATCATATCAATTTCATCATATTCTCAATCATTAAAATTTTCAATATAACATACATTCAATATTAAATTTGTACCTCACTCACATATATCATATAAATTCAAGTATAAATTCAATCAATATAAATTCAATAAATTCATTATATATCAAATCAATCCATTTCAATTATAAAACACAATAATTCTAACACTAACAATTTATATATGCATTAAATAAAAATACAACAATTAAAGACTAAGTTCGGATTATAGAAATACAAGCCGCAATTTCCAAGCTAACTCCCGTTGTCTTTGCCTTTTTCCTTGCTTAGCCGAGGCTTCTGGCACAATGTTAGCTACGGTAATTAAAATAATTGTACTATTAATTACAGTTTTAATTATAATAAATAATTAAATTTCTAATCAATTCTCACCTTATTCCCAATTTAATCCTTACTAAGTTTACTCACTTTCCTAATTAAATTCACTCTTTATTTCCATTCAAATTTTATCCAAACTCAAATTTAACTATTAAATTTCCAGTATATTTTCATAATTTCGAATTTATTTCCATTTAATCCTTAAAACTCAAAACTTATAGCTTAGTTTACAATTCAATCCTTTATTCAATTCCAATCAAAATTTCTATCAAATAAACCCCCAATTCCATCAATTTATTCAACATGAACCATACTTAGAAATCTAATAACTTTCAAAATTTCTACTTAAAACAGGTAGTATGTATCTCTAGGATTCCAAAAACTCAAAAATCATAAGAAAATGAGCTAATTTGACTTACCAAATTAACTTGAAACCTTTAAAACCTTATTTTTCCCTTTTTGTTTTCTTTCTTTCTCCCTTTTCTATTTTATCCCCTCATTGTTTGCTTTCTTTCCTTCTTTTATTCTTTTGTTTCTTATATATATATAATAACAATAATAACTATAATAAAAATCTATTTAATAATAAATATTTATTTACCACTTGTGCCAATCATTTTTATACACTTGTTTTTCTTTTTTATATATATATATATAATAACTTAATAATATACTTATATAATAAGTAAACATACATGTATTTTACAAATGTATGTATACTAATATTACACATGTCATTATACATACCATACGTTTGTCAGCTTTTTCTTTATTTATCATATAAATATCTTTTATAAATAATAATTATCTTTTAATAATTAAAGACATGTATTACAATTGTATGTATTTTCATTAATACACTTGTATCCAATCATTACCGCACATTTGTCTTTATTTAATTTATTTCATAATATAATATCAATTAAATAATAATAAATACATTAATATTTACTTAAATAATAAGTAAAACATACATGCATTATAATTATATGTATAATATTTGTTACACATGTATTTTATTTTTACCATACACTTGTCTTTCTTTTATTTATTTAATTTAGTAAATATCTTTATCTTAATAATAATACCTATTAAATAATAATAATAATAATAATAATAATAATAGTTTAGTATAAAACCACAATAATAAGAATAACAACAATTATAACATTCAATATATATAATTCAAGAAAAATCTTGATTTTTCTTCCATTTACCGCCTCATTTCATGGGTATGGCTTAATTTCCATTTTGATCCTTTTTATTTTCTATTACTTTAGAACTAAACTTTAACACTATATTCAATTTAATCCTTTTATCCAATTATCCTTAATTAAGCTAAATTTACTTAATTAAACTTTAATTAACCACTCACTTAACTTCGTAAATATTTTTAATAAATATTTACGAATCTATTTTTCAGAAATGGAGACCCGAAAATGCGCTTTTTCGATAACTGTAAAATTTGGGTTATTACAAAAGTAGTGGTTCTTTTGGATTCTAGGTACATATACAACTTCATTGACAGTGTTTTGGCTTGTAGCTTGGCCTTTCTAAACTGGCAATAATTTAGACTAAGAGTGACTATGGTTGATGGAAGAATAGTGTTCATTAGTGGACTATGTAGAGATATGGTATAGGAGATTTAGGTACTCATTTCAACACTGACTTCATGATCCTTCCCTCGAAAAATATGATGTGGTCTTTATCATCCCGTGGTTGTTGGCTTTAGAACCTATAGTGTGGGATTTTTCTACTTTAACCATGCAATTCTAACACAATAGCAGCACCTATTTTCTTCAAGGTATTGCTTCTGGTGCTATCCAATTGTTAAAAGGGAAACAAGCTTTATGTTGCTTACCTTTGGTAATGAAGGAGATGAGACCTTGCTCTTTGGTTATGGCTATCAAGGATCAAGCTACCTTGAAAGTTCCAACTGTTTCTCTTCAATCAGATTTGAAGCTCCTCTTAACAGAATTTAATGATGTTTTTCAAGAACCTATAGGCTTGCCCCCTTCAAGATTGCAAGATCACAAGATCCCTTAGAAAGCTGAAACTCAAGTAGTGAAGGTAAATCCTTACAAATATCCTGTTGTTTAGAAGACTAAGATTGAAAAGAAGATTCGAGAGATGTTGCAAGTTGGCATCATTTGAAACAACAACAACTCATTTTCCTTTTCGATTGTTATGGTTAAGAAGGATAGCTTATGGAGATTATGTGTTGATTAAATAGACAACTGAACCAACTCACTTACAAAGATAAATTCCCTATTCTTGTGATAGAAGAGTTGTTGGATGAATTGGGGCAAGCTACTTATTTTTCAAAACTTGGTCTAAGGTTATGTTATCATTAAATAAGAATGTGGGAGCTAGATATTCACAAAACAAATTTTAGAACTTATGAAGGCCACTATGAATTCTTTGTGATGCCCTTTGGTTTCACTAATGCTCCCTCTAGTTTTCAAGGCCATATGAATGTTGTTTTTAAGCCACTCCTAAGGAAGTCTATATTGGTATTTTTTATGACATTCTAGTTTATTCTACCAATTGGGAGGATCACTTTTCTCATTTAAGGAAGGTCATTAAACTGTTGAGGACACACCGATTGTATGCAAAGCTGAGCAAATGTAGCTTCGAGGCTTGTGAGGTTGAGTTTTTAGGCCATGTCATTTTCAAAGGTACTATGGCCATAGACAACTCCAAAGGAAATTGTATTGCTCATTGGCCTATTCTAAAATCCATCAAGGAACTAAGAGCCTTATTAGGAATATCAGGCTATTGTCGAAGATTTGTTAAACACTATGGTACATTGACCAAATCTTTGATAAATTTGCTCAAAAAAAATTAGTGGAGGTGGACTGAACAGGCCACTCATGCCTTTCAATAATTGAAGAAGGCAGTTTGTGCAACCCTTGTGCTGGCTTTACCTAATTTTCTATTTGAATTCTATGTAGATACAGATGATGTGCTTTTCAAGGATGAGATGTTTTGCATTAAGGAGAAAGACCTATTACCTTTTTTCAATAAAGCTTTAGCCTCTAAACATCTATCATTATCCATATATGTAACACCCCAAACTCGGCCTAGACGTTATGACCGGATCCGACGTGCCACATCAAAACGTTAAAACATTTTTTCATTCTACATCCAGATAATCGTACTTGATGTTCAAAGGATTAATTCATTAAGGGTTAAAGTGAATGGAAGCTGTGCACCAGGTAGGAAACCGAAAAAGAGGAGGTGAGTCCATCGGACAGCTTAAGTACCAAGCTCTTTCGGATCCAATCCTAGACATGCACACCGCCATTGCCATAGTCTAACATCGCGTATATTTTTAGGTTACCATTGTAATTATGTCTATTTTAGAATAAAACATATTTAAATTTGGAAAACGTTATCATAGCAGAAGCCTTGTTTGTAATCGTGTTACTTTGAAATCAATTTATGTTTTTGGAAAACGAACCCAAGATCTAGCCCATTTTGATAGTTAATATAATTTAAGATCATTATGATAAGTTATAAATCAAAACCCAAAAAAAATAATCATAAGCGGCCTTATTACATAACAAAACCCAAATCATCAAAGTAAAGAAAATTGAAGTCCAAATCACCGAAGAAATCCATATTGCGTAAGCAGTGGCCACTCCAATCCTCGCGACTCCAAGCCCACTATGGTTAGGGATTACTGCATGGATGAAAATAGGGATGAGTTTGGGGAAACTCAGTGTGTAAAATTAACCCAACCATAGCCCATATCGGTTCAAACCACGTAAATGTAATAAATTGGCCTTAGCCGAGCATGAATATAGAATTAAGCCCATAGGCCCATAATGAATCGATCGATATTTGATGTATATGCAAAACCCAACACATAACCAACCACATACACCCCTTACCAACCTTTCACCATGTGGGAGACTACTCGACCCACCCAACCGCTACACGCCACGTAATTATGCAGCATGGTCGCTGGAATGAATAATGTGACAGAGTCACCAGATCTGTATAATCGTGGCGTAACCACGAATAGATATATGTGGCAGAGCCACCAGATCAGATAATTGTGGCATAGCCACCAGAACGCTTCCTTCATAATATAACCCATGCCCCCATGCAATAAATATTCATTCATGGCATACATCATACAGATTTAAATCAACATGTTTTTCAGACAAAAGTAACCCTAGGGGCATATTGGTCATTTACACCTAGGGGTATCATGGTAATTTTCCATACATAAGGGTATTGTAGTAATTTAGCTACTTTTAGGGTTTTCATGCATATCCTATCCATTTACGTACTATCGAATACTTTCACAAGATACTTACCAAATTGAGCCCGTTGGCCCATGAACCTGATTTTTGGCCCATTAAGCCCAAGTTATCAAAATGCACGAATTGCACGTACTGTAGTGTATTACCTTCAGAATACCAAATATACAAACCCAACTATCTTACGAGCATTCGGACACTCGTAAATTCCCAAAATACCAACTTTTCGGCATTTCAGCTTTTCGGCTTTTGCCGATCTAGTCTATGAGAGGGTGTCAGTTACACACCTGTTTTATGACGATTCGTTGACGAGATCCAGGCACGAACTGCCCACAATTATAATACTACCACGTTAATCTTACTACTGAAATGAACTACATATTAACTTCTTACCATATTCGGCCAACAACACCTTAGGCCTTAGCGTTCTTACCTTTGCCGAAAATAGCGTCTCGATCCAGATCCGTTCGCTCCACTTGTCCAAGCCCTTGATCAACAGCCTCTTAATCACACTATTACCAAAATAATACTATTATCACAACCCCTTATGGCTACAAATCCAAAAACGACAACCTCCTTAACCTTTTAGAGATTCTGACTTTTCTTAAAATACGAAAGATAGACTAAGTTGGAAAGACTTACCACCGATTCTTTCAGTCAACGTTCCCCCTTAGTTCCTACTTGATTCTAATGCAGTTCTAAGCCCTCAAATGATAACAAAAGTCGACCCTTCAATGATCTCAGTATTCGGCTATGTCTCTAGGATAGTGTGAGAGTTTCGGCTTTTTGCAAAAGTGTAGAGAAAGATAAAATATGAGGGTTTTTACTTGTGGTATTATCGACAGAAACCTGGGGTTTAGAGGTTGAGAGAATCGGCCAAAGATAATGAGAAAAATAAGAGATTTGGCTAGGGAAAAATCGGTACAAAAGGAGTCAACTTTTCAGGATTTCGGGATTTGAGGCAATCAGCTATAGTCTTAAAAATAATGGAATGAAGGTGGTATAGAGTAGGGTGGTTGAAGGATTTGGCTATGGGGAAAAGAAGAAGAAAAGAATAAGTGGATGGAGAGAAGAGAAAAAGAAAATAATAGGAGAATAGTAAGGAAACGACACCACTTACCACTAATGTCAAATTTATACTGGCACTAACCCTAGCCGAAATTTGCCCCCCTAAAGCATCCCTTGGCCGGCCAACTCTTGCTCTTCAAGAGTCCACCATTCGGCCAACACAGTTCACCCTAATCAGCTCCTAAATCCTCTCCCTAATCAGCACCTAAATCCTCTCCCTTATCAGCTCCTAAATCTTCTCCAGACAGACTTTTACTTCAGTTCCACTGCTTACCTTTTCTGTACATAAAAATTAATATCATTAATTTGCTTACCTTGTGACTCGAACCTTAGCCCTCCTTGGTCATCCACATGCCACCTCTAAAGCCCCTAAGTAGCGTCACATGCCAACTTACCACAGGCTTCCTTGTGTCCTCTTTTACCCAGTTAATACTTAAAAGCCCAGTTAACTAGAACCCCTTTTTCCCTATGGATTAAAATCACCTAAAATTACTGGATTTTAACCTAAGCTTGGGCCTTCTAGAGGCCCCCTATCATAATTAAACCTTCATCAAGCAGACAGAACACAAAATTTTAAATTTTACCAATCATTCACAGAATTCTCGAAAATTGGGGCGTTACAATTCTACCCTTCTTAAAGAAATTTCGTCCTCGAAATTTACTTGGTCCAAACAGATGAGGGTATTGCTGCTGCATCGCCTCTTCTGGCTCCCAAGTAGCTTCCTCTCTGCCATGGTTACGCCAAAGCGCCTTCACTAAGGGGACAGATTTCCTTCTCAGAACTGTAACATCTTGATTCAATATTTGCACCAGCTCTTCCTCGAATGTCAAATCAGTTTGAACGTCAATTTCTGCGACTGGCACGACACGAGCAGGATCAGAATGATAACACCTTAACATGGAGACATGAAAAACATCGTGAATCCTGTCTAGTTCTAGAGGAAATTCCAATTGATAAGCCACTAGGCCTACTCACTTCAAAACCCGATAAGGCCCAATGAACCGCGGACTCAACTTGCCTTTCTTACCAAACTTCAATATCTTCTTCCAATGAGAAACCTTTAAAAAGACCATATCCCCTACTGAGTACTCAATCTCCTTACGTTTCAAATCTGCATACGATTTTTGCCTATCAGATGCTTCTTTCAAATGGTCCCTAATTATTCTGACCTTAGCCTCAGTATCAGCCACCAATTCCGGTCCAAGAACTTGTCGCTTCCCTAGCTCCGTCCAACAACTAGGTGTACGACACCTTCGACCATACAGTGCTTCATACGGTGCCATTCGAATACTCGCTTGATAACTGTTATTGTATGCAAATTCTGCCAATGGTAAGTAGTCCTCCCAACTACCTCGAAAGTCAATCACGTATCCCCTTAACATGTCCTCCAGAATCTGAATGACCCTTTCTGATTGACTATCAGTTTGGGGATGGAAAGCCGTACTGAAGTTCAACCGCGTCCCCAATGCCTCATGCAACTTTTTCCAAAACCGAGATGTGAATCTGGGATCCCGGTCAGAGATAATCGAAACTGGGACTCCATGAAGTCGCACAATCTCTGCCACATACAGTTTGGCTAACTTTTGAAGTGAAAAGTCAAGACGATCGGTATGAAATGGGCCGATTTGGTCAACCTATCCACAATCACCCATACCGAGTCTTTCTTCAATGGTGTCAATGGCAACCCACTCACAAAGTCCATGGTTACCCTTTCCCACTTCCAAAGTGGTATCTTCACCTACCGTAATAAATCCGTAAGGTAATTGATGCTCACTTTCACTTGTTGGCATGTCGACATTTTCCTACAAACTCCGTTACTTCTCGCTAAGTCCAGCCACCAAGACAATTCTCGCAAGTCGTGATACAACTTATTCCCTCCAGGATGCATGGCACATAGTCCCCCGTGAGCTTCCTTCAATATTGTCTGCCTTAGATCAAAGTCCTTCGGAACACAAATTCTTCCTCGGAAACACAGAACTCCATCACCATTTAAACTGAACTCAAAAGTTTCCCCTTCCTTAACTTGTTGAAAACGAGCGACCAAAGACTCATCTTTCAACTGCTTTTCCTTAATCTGGTCCACCCAGGTTAGCCTTACTTGCAATTCAGCCAACAAACTGCCATCATCATACAGACTCAAACGAGCAAACATTGCTCTCAGATCAGATACGGTTCTATGACTCAAAGCATCGGCTACCACATTAGCCTTTCCTGGGTGATACTCGATTGAATAGTCATAATCCTTAAGCAACTCAATCCATCTCCTTTGCCTAAGGTTCAGCTCCTTCTAAGTCAACAAATACTTAAGACTCTTATGGTTTGTGTATATAATACACCTTTCTCCGTACAAGTAATGTCTCCAAATCTTAAGTGCAAAGACCACTGCTGCTAATTCCAAATCATGAGTAGGATAGTTCCCCTCGTGAGGCTTAAGTCGCCGTGGACGATATGCAACCACCTTACCTCCCGCATTAACACGCAGCCCAAACCTACATATGATGCGTCATCAGACACAAGAAAATCCTTCCCAGACTCTGACTGAATTAACAAAGGTGCTTCAGTCAAAACTTTCTTCAACTTTTCAAAAACTTCCTGCTGGGTCTCAGTCCATACAAACGGTACCCCTTTCCTTATGAGTCTAGTCAGAGGTGCAGCCAACACCGAAAAACCTTCCACAAACCTTCTGTAGTATCCTGCCAATCCTAGGAAACTCCGTATATCTCGATATCGACCTAGGCGGCTTCCACTCCAAAATCGCTTCAATTTTTCGAGGATCCACCTTAATCCCCTCAAAGAGACCACATGTCCTAAGAAAGTTACCTCCCTCAACCAGAATTCACACTTGCTGAACTTTGCATAAAGTTCCTTCTCCCTTAACACTTGTAGTACTATACGGAGATGCTAATCATGCTTTGCTTCCGTTTCAGAATATACCAGAATATCGTCAATAAAGACGACTACGAATTGATCTAGAAATGGTTGAAACACCCAATTCATCAGATCCATAAATGTCGCAGGAGCGTTCGTCAGCCTAAATGGCATACCCAGAAACTCGTAATGACCATACCGAGTCCTGAATGCCGTCTTATGGATATCTGTCTCCTTGACCCTTAACTGATGATATCCAGATCGAAGGTCGATCTTAGAAAATATAGAAGCCCCCCCTAAGCTGGTCAAATAGATCGTCAATCCTTGGCAGTGGATACTTATTGTTAATTGTCAGTTTGTTCAACTGGCGATAATCAATGCACATCCGCTTTGTACCATCCTTCTTCTTCACGAATAACACCGGTGCTCCCCATGGAGACACGCTTGGCCTAATAAAGCCCCTATCCAACAACTCTTGAATTTGTGCCTTTAGCTCCACCAACTCCTTCGGTGCCATCCTATACGGTGCGATAGACACCGGCGCCGTTCCAGCAACAAGTCGATTCCAAACTCCACTTCTCGGTTGGAGGTAATCCCTAAGCTCCTCGAAAAACATCTTGAAACTCCCTGCACGGCCCCGACCTTATCCACTGTCAATCCTTTCTCTTCCGACTGGCTTACAAATGCCAAATAGGCCTCACAACCTTTTCGAATCCACTTTTCAGCCCTCAATGCGACACCACATTAGACAAATAATCCCTTCTCTCACGGTGAGCCACCACTGGTAAGCCTCATCCCATAGCAACGATACGGCTCCCTTCAGTTTCTATTCCACAGAGCAATCCAAGTCATCCATAATTCGTTCTGTGGCCTCCAACCAATATTCTGCCACATTCAGGGCGATACCAGACACACCCCTAAAAATCTCCGCTCCGTTGGCCCGGAGTCATTCCGAAATGGACCCTTGAACTCCGTTGCCCGTACTTGCCCCGACAACCCTTTTCAGAACACGAAGCATTGCCTGGGACAGGGCGTCATCCCCGGCACCACGATCATGTGACTCTACTTCCGTTGCTGATGGTACCGGTGCATCTGTCGCCAGCATATGTCCCGAAGATGAAGATACCGCTCGAGCCCCTCCTCGGCCACGTCCACGGCCTCTTCCACGAGTGGCTCTTGTACTCATATCGTATTATCTGTTTACGAATTTTATGCATTAACCCGGTATTCTAGTGATTATTACAGATGTTTTATGAATCAGACAGTATTTCAGAGATTGTTCTCGCAGAATCGAAGTCTAACACGGTTTCAGTCTCTTATCAAATTTTCCTAGGGTTTTAGTATCATTCTATCTAGAGCATCCTAGCAGAGTTTCAGTACAGATAAATAATCCAGAAAAATATTCAGAGAAATTCAGAATGATACTTACAGGCTTGGGCCGGAGATTCGGAATGCCACCTTTAGAAGTCTAGATTTTAAAAACCGATTTTTTTTTAAAAATCTTCGTTTTTGTAAACCCATTCCACAGCCGAGTTGTTGTAACTTGGCTCTGATATCACTAAATGTTACACCCCAAACTCGGCCTAAACGTTATGACCGGATCCGACGTGCCACATCAAAACGTTAAAACATTTTTTTATTCTAAGTCCAGATAATCGTACTTGATGTTCACAGGATTAATTCATTAAGGGTTAAAGTGAATGGAAGTTGTGCACCAGGTAGGAAACCGAAAAAGAGGAGGTGAGTCCATCGGACTGCTTAAGTACCAAGCTCTTTCGGATCCAATCCTAGACATGCACACTGCCATTGCCACACTCTAACATCACGTATATTTTTAGGTTACCATTGTAATTATGTCTATTTTAGAATAAAACATATTTAAATTTGGAAAACATTATCATAGCAGAAGCCTTGTTTGTAATCGTGTTACTTTGAAATCAGTTTATGTTTTTGGAAAACGAACCCTAGATTTAGCCCATTTTGATAGTTAATATAATTTAAGATCATCATGATAAGTTATAAATCAAAACCCAAAAAAAAAATAATCATAAGCGGCCTTATTACATAACAAAACCCAAATCATCAAAGTAAAGAAAATTGAAGTCCAAATCACCAGAAGCAATCCATATTACAGAACGAGTGGCCACTCCGAATCCCTCGCGGCTCTAAGCCTATTATGGTTGGGGATTACCTGCATGGATAAAAAGAGGGGATGAGTTTGGGGAAACTCAGTATGTAAAATTAACCCAACCATAGCCCATATCAGTTCAAACCACAGAAACAGAATAAATTGGCCTTAGCTCAGAACAAAATACAGAATTAAGCCCATAGGCCCATAACAGATCAGATCAGATATTTCATGTATATGCAAAACCCAACACATAACCAACCACATACACCCCCTTACCAACCTTTCACCATGTGGGGAGACTACTCGACCCACCCAACCGCTACACGCCACAGAATTATGCATCATGGCTGCCAGAACTGATAATGTGATAGAGTCACCGATACAGATAATCGTGGCAGAACCACCAGAACAAATATATGTGGCAGAGCCACCAGATCAGATAATTGTGGCATAGCCACCAGGACGCTTCCTTCATAATATAACCCATGTCCCCATGCAACAAATATTCATTCATGGCATACATCATACAGATTTAAATCAACATGCTTTTCAGACAAAATTAACCCTAAGAAGATATTGGTCATTTACACCTAGGGGTATCATGGTAATTTTCCATACATAAGGGTATTGTAGTAATTTAGCTACTTTTAGGGTTTTCATGCATATCCTATCTATTTACGTACTATCAGAATACTTACCGCGTATACTTACCAAATTGAGCCCGTTGGCCCATGAACCCGATTTTTGGCCCATTAAGCCTAAGTTATCAAAATGCATGAAATCGCACGTACTGCAGTTTATTACCATCAGAATACCAAACATACAAACCCAACTATCTTACGAGCATTCGCACACTCGCAAATTCCCAAAATACCAACTTTCTGGCATTTCGGCTTTTCGGCTTTTGCCGATCTAATCTATGAGAGAGTGTTAGTTACACACCTATTTTATGACAATTCGCTGACGAGATCCACGCACAAACTGCCTACAATTATAATACTACCACGTTAATCTTACTACCGATAACTACATATTAACTTCTTACCATATTCTGCCAACAACACCTTAGGCCTTAGCGTTCCTACCTTTGCCGAAAATAGCGTCTCGATCCAGATCCGTTCGCTCCACTTGTCCAAGCCCTTGATCAACAGCCTTTTAATCACACTATTACCAAAATAATACTATTATAACAACCCCTTAGGGCTACAAGTCCAAAAACGACAACCTCCCTAACCTTTTAGGGATTCCGGCTTTTCTTAAAATATGAAAGATAGACTAAGTTGGAAAGACTTACTACCGATTCTTTCAGTCAACGTTCCCCCTTAGTTCCTACTTGATTCTGATGCAGTTTTAAGCCCTCAAACAATAACAAAATTCGAGCCTTCAGTGATCTCAGTATTCGGCTATGTCCCTAAGATAGTGTGGGAGTTTCGGCTTTTTGCAAAAGTGTAAAGAAAGATAAAATATGAGGGTTTTTACTTGTGGTATTGTCGACAGAAACCTGGGGTTTAGAGGTTCAGAGAATCAGCCAAAGATGATGAGAAAAATAAGAGATTTGGCTAGGGAAAAATTGGTACAAAAGGAGTCAAGTTTTCAGGATTTCGGGATTTGAGGCAATCGGCTATAGTCTTAAAAATAATGAAAGGAAGGTGGTATAGAGTAGGGTGGCTGAAGGATTCGGCTATGGGGAAAAGAAGAAGAAAAGAATAAGTGGATGGAGAGAAGAGAAAAAGAAAAGAAGAGGAGAATAGTCAGGAAACAACACCACTTACCACTAATGCCGAATTTATACTAGCACTAACTCTAGCCGAAATTTGCCCCCCTAAAGCATCCCTTGGCCGGCCAACTCTTGCTCTTCAAGAGTCCACCATTTGGCCAACACAGTTCACCCTAATCAGCTCCTAAATCCTCTCCTTGATCAGCTCCTAAATCCTCTCTCTTATCAGCTCCTAAATCTTCTCCAGATAGACTTTCACTTCAGTTCCACTGCTTACCTTTTCTATACATAAAAATTAATATCATTAATTTGCTTACCTTGTGACTCGAACCTTAGCCCTCCTTGGTCATCCACACGCCACCTCTAAAGCCCCGAAGTGGCGTCACATGCCAACTTACCACAGGCTTCCTTGTGTCCTCTTTTACCCAATTAATACTTAAAAGCCTAGTTAACCAGAACCCTTTTTTCCCTATGGATTAAAATCACCTAAAATTACTGGATTTTAACCTAAGCTTGGGCCTTCTAGAGGCCCCCTATCATAATTAAACCTTCATCAAATAGACAGAACACAAAATTTTAAATTTTACCAATCATTCATAGAATTCCCGAAAATTAGGGCGTTACAATATATGATAAGGAGATGTTGGTTATTCTATTAGTAGTGAAAAATTGGAGTGCTTATATGGTGGGGAAGCATTTCAAGATTAGAACAGATCATCAAAGCTTAAGATTTTTGTCAGAGAAGAAAGTTATCACCTCTTTTCAATAAAAATGGGTGGCTAAGATGTTGAGATATGACTATGAAATTGTCTATAGAAAATATATTCACAATGTTGTTGTTGATGCCTTGTTCAAGAAGGCAATCGGTCATTGTGTGCAATTGAACCAGATGAGTGAGAGTTCATTAGTATCTGAGTTGCTATCCAAATTCCAAGGTTCTCTACAATTAGATGCTAAGCTAACAAAGATTTGTACTGATTTGCATATGAATCCCACTTTGCATCCAAAGTATTCTTGGGATGGGAAGCTCCTAAGTAGAAAAGGGAATATCATTGTAGTAGCCAACGAGGAATTGAGGAAGGAGCTTTTTGACCACTTCCACAAAGTGCCTAGGGGTTCATTTTGCATTTCATTTCACAAGAAGTTGTTTATCTAGTTTACTTTATTAGAAAGACATCTCCAATTATGTGAAGGAATGGGTGAAGGAATGTATGGTGTGCCAATGATGCAAAAGTGATCATATTGCCAAACCTAGATTGTTTCAACCTTTTCCAATTCTTGAATGAGGTTAGGTTGAAATCAACATGGATTTTGTAGAGGTCCTGCTAGTTTCAAAGGGCAAAGACAAATTTTGGCTGTAGTTGATAGATTGACCAAATATGCTCACTTTGTGGCTCTCTGACATCCTTTCATAGCAGTAAGAATTGCTTAGGAATACCTTACCCATGTCTACAAATTGTATGGAGCACCAAAATCAATTATATTAGATAGGGGCAAGATATTTTTGTCAACATTTTGGCATGAGCTTTTCAGAAGATTGAAGACTCGGTTGAAGCTTTCTATAAATTATCATTTTGAGACTAATGGTCAGACAGAAGTTTTGAATTAGTGTTTAGAAGGTTAATTGAGATGTATGTCAAGAGAGAAGCCTGATGATTAGGTTTTCTGATTTCTTTTGGTCGAATGGTGGTACAATACTTCTCAACATTAAGAAATTGTAACTACCTTATAGGAAGCTCTATATGGGCAAGCTCCTTCTATACATCTTCCTTATCTAGTTGGCATGTGTAGCATAGACATTTTAGATAGGAGGCTTCAACATCGAGAAGTAGTTAAACAGATGCTTAACTTTCACTTTCAGAGGCCATAAGATTGAATGAAGCATTTGGTTGATCGAAGAAGAAGTAGCAGGGTCTTTGAGGTGGGGACATGGTGTACCTCAAGCTTCAACCATACAGGCAACATACTTTGAGGAAAACTTGGAAGTAAAAACTTGCTCCTAAGTTATTTTGGTCCTTTTTGTGTGGAAGCTAAGGTAGGGAAAGTGGCCTATAGGTTAAATTTACCTGTAGGATCTCTTATTCATCCAACTTTCCATGTGAGCCAACTTAAGAAACATGTGGGGAACTTGGTGGTGAAATTTGATTTACCTATTGTGGGTACTAAGAGGACCATGATTAAGGAGCCTGCTCGGATTATCGATCCTCGAATGGTGAAGAAAGGCAACAGGATAGTGAATGAGGTTTTACTTAAATAGATGAACGCCTTTCTAAATGATGCTACCTAGAAGAGCTGCAGAGGAGATTTTCTTCTTTTCATCATTGAGGATAAGGATGTATGAATGGAGGGATAATTTTTACAGGATTAAAAGTTAGTTAAAATTCTATTAATAATAAGTTAGTGAAATGATGAGTTTTGATTTATTTAATGAAACGATGAGTTTTAAGTTAAATGAAACATGGCGTTTCATTGGGTTGTTAAGATTAAATGATATGGTGCATATAACTTGTTACACATAATAACCATTAGTAACAACTTAGGGGAGTCTGTTGTCACTCCCTTCTTTGATTGGTTTCTTAAAACCAATTTGGTAAAAGGCTATGGGAATTAAGAAACTACTAAGTCAAATACCAGTTTTCTCTTCTCTTTCTCTCTTGTTTTCTCCTCTCTCTTTTTTCTCTGAAAATTCTTATTTTTGTATCATATCTCATCTGAAGATCTTGATTTTGGAAATCTATTTTTGCATTTTCTTCCTCTATAACACTCCAAACCCGGCCTAGATGTTAAGGCTAGATCTAGAGATGTTACCATAAATGGTTGAAAATCTAGATTTTGTATTTTCAAAATATCATAAACACTTATCAAACAAAAACCCAAATTATGAAAAGCCTAACTTACTTTGTTGTTTTATTGAAAACGTTGTTTATTTATGTTCTCTAAAATCATACAACTTAGCAGCAGAAATTCTTAGAAAGTTGATTTTTTGGAAAAACACTGTTTGTTGTTCAAAATCCATTATTTTTGTAGAAAAGTGAATTTTGTTGATAAAATTTTTAAATGGTATTATATAAAATATAGAAATAAAGTCCAAAACCCAAAACAGTCCAAAATGTCCAAATAGTCCAAAATTTACAAAACTCTTAACCCAAATTTAATTAAGTCAAATATACAAAAATGTGGTTATAATTAGCTCTCGATCTTCACCTGACAACACAACAAAAATATTAAACAAACTAAAACCCCAATTCCAAAGGAAAGATCTTAACACACTCGTAAAACCCTAACACTTTGAAAAATTCATAACTTACCAAAAATTCAATTGCAACAACCACCACCCAAAAACATAGATGGAAGATAAAAGATGCAAGTAATGGCAAATTAATCCAAGGAATTTAATCAATAAACAAAGTATAGGCAAAAATTACGGATTGAAAGAAAAAGAAAAAGAAACTAAGAAATAGAATAATAAAACATGGAAAGAAGCTGAAGGTGTGAATATGGGGTTTTGGGAAAAACAAACATGAAAATATTGAAGTGATTTTAAGGGGAAAATAAAATAAAACAAATTTAATTTAATTAAAAATTATTTATTTTATCTAAAAAACAAAATAAACAAGTCATATCCTACTAATAAATTAGAATATTTTTATGTAATTGAATTTCATAAAAACTTAACCACTTGAACAGCACAAGGCATACAAAATTTTCCACTTGCTCACATTGGAGATCGAACACGAGACCTCTATCATGTAATTAAGGCCTTTAACCACTGAAACATACATTTTTTAATGGCAAGAATCAACAAATAGAAATTCATATTTTTAGGGTGTTACAACTCCCCCAGTAAAAGAAATTTTGGCCTTGAAATTTACCTAATTCGAATAAATGTGTATATTACAGATGAATTGAACCCTCAAGTTCCCAATTGACTTCCTTAGTGCCATGATTCTGCCACAGAATCTTAAACAAAGGAACAGATATCCTCATCAAGACTTTAACATTTCTATCCAAAATTTGAATCGGTTCCTCTTCAAAAGTTAAATCTAGTCTAACCTCAATCTCCTCGACAGACACAATGTAAGATGAATCTGACATACCGCCTCAACATGGAGACAAGGAACACATCTTGAATACGGTCCAACTCTGGAGGTATCTCCAGTTGATAGGCGACCGATACCACAAGTTTCACATTTTGAAATGACCTAATGAACCTAGGGTTCAACTTGCCCTTAAGTTCGAACCGTACAACCTTCTTCTATGGAGACACCTTCAGAAGGATAAAATCACCTATAGAATATTTGATATCCTTCATTTTCAGAACCGAATATGACTTCTGTCTATTAGAAGTCACCTTAAGATGATCCCAAATCACTCTAACATTATCTTTAGTCTTAAAAACCAATTCGGGACCCAAAACCTGACAGTCACACAAACCAGTCCAACACAATAGAGTACGACACTTACAACCATATGGAGCCTTGTAAGGTGCCATCAGAATGCAAACTTGACTAATGGGAGAAGCTCCTCCCAACTATCTCAGAAGTCGATCACACAACTCCATAACATATTCTCCAATATCTGAATCACCCTCTTAGATTGTCCATTTGTTTAAGGATGGAACGCAGTACTGAAGTCCTAGGACCCAGAGTTTCATGAAGCTTCCCCCAAAATTGAGAAGTAAACTTGTATCCCTATCAGAAATAATCCATTCCAGAACCCTATGAAGTGTAATGATCTAAAAAACATAAAACTTAGCCAGTTTCTGAAGGGAGTTGTATGTCCTGAAAGGAATAAAATGGGTAGACTTGGTCAAACGATCTACGATGACCCACACAAAATGCTTCTTAGTGGGTGTTAAGAGAAACCCACTAACAAAGTCCATAGTTATTCACTTTCATTTCCAAAAGGCAATCTTAATTGGTTGAAGCAAACTCGAAGGCAGTTGGTGCTCAGCCTTAACTTGCTGGCACGTCAGATATCAAGAGACGAAGTCCATTACCTCCCGTCTCAAACCAAGCCACCATTACAACTTTCAGAGATTCTGATACATTTTATTTTCATTGGGATGCATAGCATAAGGGCTACTATGCACTTTTCAGAGAATAGATTGCCCAACTCAGAATCATTAGGCATACAAACCCGACCTCAAAAGCACAAAACCCTATAACCTTCCTCAACCTTACAAAATCGATGAATAAGAGAATTATCCCACAACTGTTTACCCTGAATCTGATCAATTCAAGTTAGCTTATCTTGAAACTTGGCTAACAGGCTCCCATCATCAAACAGAATTAGGCGAGCAAATATCACCCTCAAATCAAACATTACTCTATGACTAAAAGCATCGGCCACTACATTGGCCTTACCAGGATCATACCTAATAATACAGTCATAGTCCTTAAGCAACACAATCCATCTACGTTGCTTATGGTTCAAATACTTCTGAATAAAGAGATCTTTGAGGCTATTGTGATCAATGAAAATGATACACCTCTCACCATATAGATAATGCCTCTAGATTTTTAAGGCGAACACAACCGCAACTAACTTAAGATCGTGCGTGGGATAGTTGCCTTCATTTGACTTAAGCTGTCGAGATGCATAAGCCATTACCTTACCGTCTTGTATCAGAACACAACCCAATCCAACGTGTGGTGCATCACTATAAACTAAGAACTCCTTATGGATTCAAGCTATATCAATACAAGAGCCTGAATGAAAACAAAATTGAGCTTTGTAAAGCTTGATTGCTGCTCATCAATCCAGATAAATAGTACATTCTTACGCAACAACCTAGTTAGAGGAGCTGCGATAAGTAAGAACCCTTCAACAAACCTCTGATAATAACCTGTTAACCCAAGAAAGATGCGAATCTCATACATATTTCTAGGCTATTTCCACTCAACCACAGCCTCAGTTTTCTTATGATCAACTTGGATCCTCTCGATAGAAACCACATGGCTTAGAAAGTGACTTCCTTAAGCCAAAACTCACATTTGCTCAACTTAACATAGAGCTATTTCTCACGAAGTATTTGAAGAACTACTCTAAGATGTTCATCATGATCATTTCCAGTCTTAGAGTATACCAGAATATCATCGATGAAAACCACGAAGCTTTGATCTAGATATGGCTGAAAGACCTGATTCATAAGGTCTATGAATGCAGCTGGAGCATTCATCAAATCGATGCACATGACTAGGAACTCATATTGTCCATAACGACTCCTAAAAGCAATCTTATAAACATCGACCTCTTTAACCTTAAGTTGATGGTACCCAGAATAGAGACCTATCTTGGAGAATACAGAAGCCCCAATAAATTGATTAAGCAAATCATTGATCCCAAAAGTGGGTACTTATTCTTTACTGTCAATTTATTCATCTGATAGTAATCAACACACATTCTCATTGTACTATTTTTTTTCTTTACAAAGTTCCTGAAATTGAGCTTTCAATTCCATAAGCTCCTTCGGTGCCACGCGATAGAAAGAAATAAAAACCAGAGTTGCACCCGGTAGAATCTCGATACAAAATTCAACTTCCCTATCTTAAGCAATCTTAGAAAATTCTTAGGAAAGACATCCAAATATCCCCATCAAAAGAACTCACGAAAGTTGAATCATACACAAAGGCAAAAAATGTCTCACAACTGTTACGAACCAACTTTTCAGCCATAAGAGCAGAGATCACATTGGATAGGTAACCTTGACACTCGTCGATCATAACCACCTCCAAATCATCCATAGACCTCAGAATCACTCTCTTAGTCGCATAGTCTAGGCTGACTCGATGCTCCACAAGCTAGTCTATTCTCAGAATTAAATTAAATTTTCTCAATGGCAATTCTATCAAATTAGCTAGAGATACCTCTTGTATCTCTATTAGTACCCTCCTATAAATTTTATTAACTCGAACAATCTAACCAAGTGGACTAATCACAATAACCTCACCAGAAGTACTCTCAACAAAAATACCCAAGTTCACAGCAGAACTAGCTAAATAGGAGTGTGTTGATCCTATATCTATCAATGCAAAGTATGGAGCAGTATTAATAAAAAATGTACTATCAATAATGTCTACGATGTCTTGCCACATATACCAGTGTAAGCTACCTAGCTTTAATCTGATTAACACCTCTGCCCAGTGCTCTCTGACCTCGACCTATACCATTACCACCCCTAGCAGGACCACGGCCACTAAGTGGCTACTGAACTACACGCTAAAGCTGAACTAAACCAGGTTCTGGAGCTTGGAAATTTTTTTATGCGATGTTTCATCGACCCACATTGTAAGCAAGCTCCCAACCTCCGCCAAAATTCGCCCGGATAATGCCTATCACAATCTCCATATGTTTGAACCATAGTGGAAACAACAATAGCCTATACCTTCAGAGGTCCGTCAAATTTTGCCCATTTCTTAGGCCTCTTAACAGAATTGGAGGGCTCCGAATCCCCCTTATTCCTACCCCTCTCATGGACCTGTTTTCGCACTCAGTGCGCTTAACCTCCTCAAAAATTCTCTTATTGTCCACCAAGATGTCAAAAACCTACTCCCTCTACGGAGCTATCAGAACCTTGAGGTCATACCTCAACTCTTCCTTGAAGGGGACACATTTAACATAATCATTCGACACCAACCCACGAGTATATCTACTCAGTCTTAGAAATCTGACCTCATACTCGACCATAGTTGGGTAATAAAAGTGAGTGTTGAGTGCAATGCCCATGTAAACTCTAGACATATAGCCTAACCTTTTATGATTTAGAGGTTGGGCCTTAGTAGTAGTTGCTAATCCTGAGCCTATAGTCATAGAATGTCTTAGGGGATAGTAACCCTAGGTCTTGCTTTCGAAAGAGGTAAACCACATTAGTACCCAACCGAATACCAAGTTTGCCATAGTTTTGCCACAACATTGCACACAGGTTAGAACAAATCCCTTAGTAATCCTAGTATTTACGACTAATATTCCAACCTTGCTAAAATCCTTAGTACTCTTATTTGATTTGTTACAATGGTAACCTCTGCTAGTATCCTTCATTACTCTCACTTCAATGTGTTAATCCTATTTTAATTTCATTAAACATCATTCTATACGTTTATCTTTTCTATCCAATTATAATAACTTAGAGAAAGAGCATTCATCCAATCATCATAGGAACAATACTCATCACTTTATTACTTGATTCAACATGTACACTTGCATAATTCGCACATCATATTCACATGCGACAAGTTTTTGGTGTCGTTGTCAGGGATTGGCGATTGGTAACTTTGGTTTTTGTTATTATAATTTTTATAGTTTTAGTTGCTAATTTGTTTGTTTCGTGACCTTAACAGGTCTTTTACTAGTTGTATGCATAGAGGCACTCTTGCTGAAGGACTCTATCTCTTAGATCCAGAAATTGAAAGGACCTTGCTAAGAAGGAGAAGAGAACAAAGAGTAATAAATCAAGAAGGTAACAATCCACCTAGTATGAATAAGTAACTTAATCACGAGCTTTGAATATTATTCCTATTGTTGCTCAAATGTTTGATGACTGAGATAGGCCAATTTGAAAGCATGTAGTGCCTATCTTAGATAACCTGAGTCCTGGAATAGTCAGGCCACAAATTCAAGCTTCCCACTTTGAACTGAAACCTGTAATGTGTCAGATGCTTCAATCAATTTCTCAATTTGGTGGTTTGCCAACTGAAGGTCCCAAATTGCACTTGAGACTTTTCTTGGAGGTCTGTGATTCTTTCAAATAGCAAGGTATCCCTAAAGATGCCTTAAAACTCAAATTGTATCTCTATTCTTTAAGAGATCCTACTAGAACATGGCTCAATGCTTTACCATCTGGAATAATAGAATCATGGAATGATCTCTGTCAAGATTTTTACTACAATATAACCCACCCAATATGAATGTCAAACTTAGAAATGACATAACATCCTTCAAGCAACTAGAGGATGAAATACTGTTTGAAGTATGGGAAAGGTTCAAAGATTTTCTTAAAAAATGTCTTATGCATGGATTTCAGCATTGGACCCAAATAGATATGTTCTATAACGGTTTGAATGTACAAATACAAATGGTGGTTAATGCTTCAGCTAATAGAACTTCGTTGGATAAGTCGTACAGTGAAGCCTACGAGATTTTAAAGAGAATCACCAATAATGATTATCAATGCCCCACAACAACAGCTAGAAGTGGTAGGAGAGTGGTTGAATCATTTGAACTTGATGTTATTTCCTCATTTACTGCTCAGCTATCTTCTTTAGCTAACATGATAAAGACCATGCAGAACCCTAGCGAGGAGAAAGAACTGAAAGCAGCTGAGTTATCTTGTGTTTATTATGGTGAGGATCACATGTTTGAAAAGTGTCTCTCAAACCCAACATATGTCTGCTATATAGGCAACCTCAATAGGAACAACAATCCTTATTCCAATACATATAACCCTGGTTGGAAACAACACCCAAATTTTGGGTGGAGTAATTGATGAGCTAGAAATTCCAACATGGCTATTAGACCTAATGCCATGAATGTTTTACCTGGTTTCAATCAGTCTATACTGCCTCAACAACAAGTTCAAACAGGATAGACATCATCTTCTTCCTCATCTATTAAGTCTCTACTGAAGAAGTATATAACCAAGAACTATGTAGTGATCCAGAGCTAAGCATCACCATTACGAGTTTTAAAGAATCAAGTAGGATAGATAGCTAATGCTTTGAACTCAAGAACACAAGGAACTTTACCTAGTGATACCGAGAATGCAAGACCACATGGGAAAGAACATTGTAAAGTAATCACTCTTAGAAGTGGCATACAACTAGATAGAGTTGTCAAGAATTTTGATCCTAAATCAGTGAATTCAGAAATAATTACAACCAAAACCCTTGAACAACATGGGAAGAGCACCACAACTGAGAAAACTAGACCGAGCAATGTCGAAGCAAACTCAAACAGCACTGTTGAACACAATTCCCCGAAAAAATAATCATTACAACCTAAAGTTCACCTACCCCAACCATTTCCCCAATGTTTTCAAAATCACAAACAAGACCAACATTTCAAGCGATTCTTGGATGTCCTTAAGCAACTTCACATCAATTCACCTTTAGTGGAAGCCTTGGAGCAAATGCCTAACTATGTCAAGTTTATGAAAGACATACTTTCAAATAAGAGGCAATTGGGAGAATTTGAAACAGTCACACTCACTGAAGGGTACACTGCTATGTTGACAAATAAATTGCCTTCACAGTTGAAGGACCTAGGAAGCTTCACAATACCTTACTCAATTAGCAACTAGTATGTTGGGAAGGCCTTATATGATTTAGGACCGAGCATAAATCTTATGACCATGTATGTGTTCAAAAAGCTAGGAATTTGTGAAGTAAGACCTACCACTATAACCTTACAATTAGCAGATCGGTTATATGCATACCTAGAAGGTAAAATCAAAGATGTCCTAGTAAGGGTAGATAAATTCATTTTTCCTATTGATTTCATTGTGTTAGACTGTAAAGTTGATAAAAATGTGCCTATTATTGTTGGTAGACCTTTCCTTGTAACAAGTAGGATTGTAATTAATGTTTAAAAAGCAGAATTAACTATGATGGTGAACTATCAACAGATCATTTTTAATGTTTCCAAGGCTCTAAAATTACTAATGATATCGAAGAGTGTCATGCTGTCAATTTATTTAGATTCACTGTGAAAGAGGAATTTGAGAAAGAATACCATGAAAAAGAGCATAGTGAATCAGATTAAGTCGATATTGATGATGAATAGCCATTAAGACACCACAATAAGTTAATGGAATCCAAACTAATTGTCGATATACTTAGAAAGAGGTTTGACAAATTAGATTTATCTCCTCAAACTTTTAGCCCTTCTAAATTGTCCATAGAAGAACCACCTACCTTAGAGTTAAAACCTCTACCTTCACAATTAAAATGCGCATATTTATGAAAGGATAACATGCTACTCATGGTTGTGTTTGCTAAGCTGGCTGATGAGCAAGAGGTTAAGTTGTTAACCGCACTTAAGAAATTCAAAAAGGCATTAGGTTGGGCAATCGATGATATTAAAGGAATCAACCCCGCACTCTACATGCACAAAATTCTATTGAAAGAGTGCCATAGAAATTTTATTGAATAGCAAAAGAGGTTAAACCCTATTATGAAAGAGATGGTGAAGAAGGAGGTAGTCAAATGGTTGGATGCTGGTATTGTCTACCCAATCTCTTATAGCTCTTGGGCGAGTCCAGTCCAATATGTGCCAAAGAAGGGAGGTGTAACCATGGTCAATAATGTCAATAATGAGCTTATACCTACATAAACTGTCAAGGGATGGCGAGTCTGTATGGACTATCGCAAGCTTAACAAAACCACAAGGAAGGACTATTTTCCACTATCCTTCATTGATCAAATGTTAGATCGATTAGCTGGAAAGAACTTCTAATTTTTCTTAGATGGATACTCTGGGTACAATCATATTGCAATTGCCTTAGAAGATCAAGAAAAGACAACATTCATCTGTTCATATGGTATATTCGCCTTCAGAAGAATACCCTTTTCTCTGTGTAATGCGCCAACAACATTCCAATGTTGCATGATTTCTATATTCTCAAATATGGTTGAGAATTTTCTCAAAGTATTTATGGATGACTTCTTGGTATTTGGGAATGCTTTCGAAGGTTATTTGTACAACTTATAATTTCAACTTTAACACTGTGAGGAAACTAACCTCATCCTAAAATGGGAGAAGTTTCATTTTATGGTAAGAGAAGGAATTTTCTTAGGGCATAAAGTTTTCCATAAAGGAATCGAAGTTAATAAGGAAAAATTGAAGTGATTTAGAAACTGCCACCTCCAATGAGTGTTAAGGGAATTAGAAGTTTCTTAGGGTATTGTTGGATTCTATAAGAGATTTATCAAAGACTTTTCCAAGATCTCTAAGCCCTTATATGCCTTGTTGGAACAAAATAAATCTTTCATCTTTTATGAACCTTGTTTGTTAGATTTCAAGGAGTTAAAAAAGCAACTGGTGGTTGCACCAATTGTAATAGCTCTTAAGTGGATATTGTCTATCGAGCTCATGTGTGATGCCAGTGATTATGCCATGGGAGTAGTATTGGGCAAAGGAAAGACAAACTATTTCATGCAATCTATTATTCCAGTCAGACTCTAACTGATGCACAACTTAATTACACCACCACCAAAAAGGAATTATTGGTTGTGGTATTTGCTGTAACGCCCCAAAATTTGAGTTTTATTACTAAGTCATGTCAATAAATATGTGTCTGCTTCTGTGGTTGTGTGTCATGTTTGTTCACTTGAGATTGGAGAGTTAAGTCGTATAAATTTTAGAATTTTGTTAATTTCTTTATTGAACTCTTAAGTGAGGATTTCTTGTTTATGTTTACTTCTGTGCCATTTTGTGTCAAGAATGAGCCTGTTGGTTCAATGGTTAAGCATTTGTTTGTGTCAGTGGTTCCGTGTTCGAGTCTCCTTAGGTGCAACAAGGATTTATTTTTTCACTTTTCCATAAAACTGATCTAAATTTTAAATGCCCTTTCCTTTAATGTTTGGATATTTCTTTTTTTTTTCATTTTCTTCTCAATGTTCTTCTTCCTTTCTTTTCTTCTACTCTATTTGTTTTACATCTTCTTGGAATCTCTTTTCATTCTGTCCATTCTGTGATACTGCTTACTCTACTGTGCTTTACGATAAATTTTGGCCAATTGTTTTGTTATATTATGTTGTTGAGTGAATTAGGAAAACCGTCAAAATCTTAAGTTGTGGTTAATTTGTTGTTGTTGTGTTCCACTACGCTAGGGGGCTCAAGAGATGCCTAACACTTCTCGTTTTACTTGGAAACTGGGTGTGTAGTAGGAATTCACGATAAATAGACTCTCATTCATTTGTGTAGTGAGTCGAAGGTTTCGATAAGAAATTAATTGTTTTCAATTGCATTTTTATGAATGTTTTATTGAATTGGATGTTCAGAACATATTTTAGGCTTGGAATTGGCATTGGGGTGTTTCTACAGTGTTGCATAATAGGTGGGTATTGAAACCCTTTCTTTTTCTGCATTTTTTTATAAGAAATGGGGCTTTCGACGGTACACGGCTGCTAAACGGGGTTGTCGATGACACACAAGCTGCCACACGGGTGTGTGTATGTGTAGGCCGTGTACGTCACACAGCCAAATGAGAGCCCGTGTGGTGAACCGTACAACTCCTTGAGTTAGAATTTAGGGTCACACGGGTAAGACACACGAGCGTATGTTAGACTATGTGTGAGAAGCAAAGTGCAGGGTTCACATGAACATGTGTCCAGGCCGTGTAACTCTCAGAGTTAGGATTTAAAGTCATATGGGTAAGACACATCGACGTGTTTCCAAGTCGTGTAACTCTCTGAGTTTGTATTTGGAGACACACGAGCAAGAGACACTAGCGTGTGTCTAGGCCGTGCAACTCATTGACTTCAGATTTAAGGCATAGGGGCATGTGTTAGGCCGTGTGTAGCCACACGAGCATGTGGGCCAACAATACAGAATTTTGTTAGTGTTGAAATTGATGTGCAAGGCAAAAGTAAGCCGTCCATCAGATGTGTTTGAATTGAACTGAATGATATGGGCTAATTATCATGATTTCTAGTGGATTCTACATATCGGTATGAGTTAGATACTAATGATATCGACACCTTGTTATATTAGAAATGTGTGATCATATCTGCAATTGCATTACTTATATATAAATGTTTGTTATCTATTCTGCAGCAACATAGGGTGGAAGTTATGAATTTGTGGGAGTATTCTGTAGTGAACTAGTGGTCAAACCACCCATGATATTATTTGATCTGGCAGTGAGATTGTAAACACTACTATTCATCATGCCGACACTATGAGGTATGTAGGATGGATGGGTATTATATACCTATTGGTGTATAGGGTGGATGGAGATGGAGTGTAGTGAATGGAATAGGAAATTGCGTTTGTATCTATACCGTATGACATATGCATCTGATCGTATTTGTGTTATATGTGTATTTGTACTAATATGCTACTGTAACATTTCGAATTAGGGCCTAGTCAGAATAGTGGTTTCGAGACCCCAAATCTAAAATAGAAATAATTATTTTATGATTCTCATGAGGTCTATGATATGGTTGCATACTTGTGTGAAAGTTTCATGAAGAAATTCTATGCATAAAATGTCTAATTGAATTTTAAGGACCAAATTGAATATAATGTAAAACTTGCATTCTAGAAGCTTTAAGCATGAAATTGCTTTAGATTATGAATTAGATGGTCCTAATTAGTAATTTGACCAATTTCTATAATTTTGGACAAAAATGGACATTTATAGGAAAAATTTGAAAGAAAGACCCTAAGGGCATTTTGGTCATTTGGTAATTAAAAGAATAAAAAGGGAAAATCAAAGCAAAAATGTGTTCATCTTCTCCAAGTGCTAGTTGAATTTCTCAATAGCCATAGCTAGGGTTTTGTTCAACATTTCCGAGCTTGATTGTAAGTGCTCCCTAGCCCTGTTTTTAATGTTCTTTGTATTTTCGAAGTCTTTGAAGCATGATCTACCCATTTCTAGCTATATTTTGAGCTAGGGTTCATGTATGAAAATTTGACCCATGTGTAACATGCATGTATTTTTTTTGATTAATGGAGGAATATGAATGTTTGATGCATGATAAACATCTTTTACTAGGTGATTTTTAGTGAAAACACCTAAAAAGGGGACTTCTTTGTAAAAGTGTAAAAGTGGGTAGTAAAAATGTGAAATAAAGGCAATTTTACCAAAGTATGAATTATGGATTTATTTGAATAATGAGATTAATAAACAAGTTAAATTTGGCATTATAGATCAAGAAAAAGGTGATACGGGTCTTGATCGAGGGAAGAATAAAGTATATGACGATTAGGCTCGATTACTATCAGTTTGTACCGAGGTAAGTTCATGTGTAAATATTGCAATGATATATCATGTTTTTAATATTTTGTTAATGTATGAGTTTATATGATTACTTATTATGTCAAGTGTGTGAATGATGTTGTAATCTATGAGCACGGGATTGTGAATGGATTCGACGAAAATGAGATATCGAGAAAACCCTGTTTGAACCTTAAGAATAATTTAGGACACAATGTGACATGTCACTAGGAACTATATGGATATGAGCTCATGAACATATGTGTAAATGTGATATATGAATCCGGGTGCTGGTCTTGTACGTCCTACCAATAGCTGGGTAGCGCGACATGTGTTGTGCGTACCCGTCAGCTTGTGTGAGCAGCCCGAGTAGTTACGTCCTGACTATCATCTTGTGTGAGCAGGACTGTGATTAGCTCGTGAGCGAGCAATATGTGATTGTGATATGGGGTAGCACGTGGCTACGTTTGAAGCACTATGTGCAAGTCTTCCGTATATCCAATAATATTTCGAGTGCTCAACATGTAAACTTGTGAATCAATCGACAAGTAAATCAATGAAGAGAGAATATGACATTATGATTTGAGTTGGTATAGGTATGTATCATAAATTGTAACACCCCGAATTTGGGCCTAGAAGTATTGGGCCTTGAGTGTGGGTCCGTAAGGAGGTTTTATATAGGTATTTAATTGTGTAATGAAATGACACAATTAAATGTCCGCTTTGGTGGTTAATGGCCCTGAGAAGTGTTAGAGAAATCTTGGGTTCAAACTTGGGCTTTAACAAAAATTTTGGTATTAAGTGAAAAAAAAAACCTGGATGCTTGGATGAGGGTTTTTAAATTATTGTGTTAAATAAATGACACAAGGAAGCTTGTAGTCTAGTGGTTGTGGTGTCATTAAGGTTGTATGGGAGCCTGGGTTCAAGCCTTGGCTCTTGCAATTTATTTTGTTTTTTTAAAAGGAACACGGACTTTGGCCTTTAGACCTTATAATTAATTGGGGATAAAATATGACACAAAAAGCCTTGTGGCTTAGTGGCAAGTAGCGTGTGGAGCATTTAAGGGAGGCATAGGTTGAATCCCATGGCAAGCAAAGAGCATTTATTTTGCTAACAGTGGCAAGAGTTGGTGTTGAATTTAAACTCTAATATTGGAGGGATCCCACATCGAAGCTAATATAAGAGTGGTTGTGAAGCTGGCTTTAAATAGAGGGAAAATCGGCAGGGGGATTATGAGGGTAGTATTTCGCACTTAGGGTATTGTTGGTGCCGCTTTTCTTCGCTTTTACACCTTAGGATTGTTCTTTTCTCTCTTTTCCTCTCTAGCCAAAACTACCACCTCCCTACTCTTCTTCTTCTATTTTTCTTCTTCAAACTATTCATCATACCTACTATTCATCAATCACTGCCGAATCCATAAAAGCCGAAATCCCGTGATCACTACTTGTGCCGATTTCTTTAAAGCCGTGTTCTCCTATATTCTTTTACTTTTATTAATTTACAAATTATCTTTTCTTAATCTCGGATTCTCGACCGCAATTCTACTTCAAGGTTGTAGCCCGCATTATCATCTCCTTTATCACACAAAAGCGAAAAACCATAGAATTGGGGGCTTATAGCGAAACTTCGAACTCCGGAGTCGAGTTTTTACCATCGTTTGAAAGATAAATCTGCACAGTTGCGTGGAGATCAAAAAGGAGTAAGGGTAAGTGTTCATCATCTCGGATCTGGTTATATTTTACAAAGTTAGAAAAGTCAAGTCCCTAAAATATAGGAGGTGTCGATTTGGGCATATGGCCTTAAGGGATTGTAACTGATGTTTTCTTTCGGTGACTAGAGTCTTCTTAAACGTTGAATTAAAGGCGTGGTTCATTGGAGCAATCAGATTCGGAGCTAGCTATTGATTTTGGCAAAAAAGTAAGGTTTCGAAGGCTTTTTAGGGATATGGTTCGATCATAGATAAGTAAGTTTTGGGGGTTTAGTGATTATGGTTTGTAAATAAGAAATATGCTAATCAATTGTAGGACATCGGAAGTGATCTCAGTAGCAGTCGTCGCGAATTAGGTGTGTACCGGACACCCTTCTTTAGTTCAATTCGGCAAAAGCCGAAATACCGAAATTCTGGCATTTCATGGTCATGTGGGTATGCGAATGCTCTCAAGTCATAGAATAATTGTTAGATCTGGCACCGTAAGGTGGTAAGCACGTTCGCGTGACGTTTTAGCGTATTTTCAGAAAAAGGGGCTCGATGGGCCAAAACTGGGCCCAATGGGCTTACGGACCAATATGGGTAAGAGATGGGCAAATTAGCCTGTTAGGTAGATGGTGGAATCAAATTGCATAAAACTGATAAAAATTACTGAATTAGCTTGTACAACAGCGTAGATCACGAAATTACCCTTAAAGAGCAAAATTACCAAAATTACCCCTAAAGAGCAAAATTACCGATATACCCCTAGGGTTTTAAAATTGGCTGAACTGCTTGATTGATTACTACTGTATTTTGCATGATATGCATTTATTAATATCTGTTGCATGGGATTGGGGTATTAATGGAGGAAGTCTTGAAAGTGGTCATTCCACGTCTTGGAGGCTTTGCCTCAATCGACTGAATTTGAGCGGCGTTCTTTGCAACTGGTGTGTGTGAAATTTGGGTGGGTTGAGATATTCCCACATGGTGTGTAGGGTTGGTGCAGGCGGTGTAGCGGTTGGTGGGTTGAGTAGTCTCCCTGGATGGGCTTGCATTCATTATTCTGTTGTTACTCATGCTATTGAATCGGGCCTATGGGCCACACTGTTATGTAAAAAGGGCTAAGGCCTTGCATTGTGATTCAAAAGGGCTTGACCCTCTGTAATTGTTATCTGAATAGGGCTTAGGCCCAATGGGCTCGAGCTGATTTGGGCTTTGGATGGGTTTTCAGATACACCGAGTTTTCCCAAACTTACCCCTTTCCTCTTTCATCCTTGCGGTGAGCCCTAGAATTGGTGGACTTGGAGTCAGGCGAGATTCAGAGTGGCCATGAAGAGTGATTGCCGACTTTAAATAAGTTTAGCGTTTATTTTGGATTATTTTTATTATGCTTAAAGTTGTAATAAGGCCGCTCTTTTTAATTGATTTTATTTTGGGGATTATTAAACTGGTTAGCACTAGGGTTCGATTTATAAAATCTACTTGTTTTTTTTAAAGATCACGATGACGCGCAAAGTTTCCGTAAAATAAATGTTTTTCCCAAGAAAAATAAATATTTTTAAGCAAACGTTTGCAACCTTAATCATTTTCTTAAGATGGTCATAATCAAACGGTTTTCTCAAAGTTATACGAGATGTTGGAGTGTGGCAATGGCGGTGTGCATGTCTAGGATTGGATCCGAAGGGAGCTTGGTACTTAAGCAGTCCGATGGACTCACCTCCTCTTCTTCCTGGTTTCCTACCTAGTGCACAGCTTCCATTCACTTTAACCTACTTTTAAAAGTGTCTTCTACAACACCAACTAAGTTTTCCAACTAAGTAATACGGAATGTTTTGAACGCTTCGATGTGGCGCATCAGATCCGGTCATAACAACTAGGCCGGGTTTGGGGTGTTACATAAACTCACATTTATAAGCTCAATATGTGATGAATTATTGGTAAGATTGAAAATGTGTAAGTTATGTTTACAAATTTGAGTTATATCTATGAGTTCAGAATAACACATAAGTAAATCTATGCTATGTCACTAATGTTTATATATATATATACATATCTATGATTATTGCTGCTATTTATTTGCATGTGAACTTACTAAGCTTCATGCTTACTCCCCTCTCTTTTCCCATTTTCTTATAGTATTACCAAGCCAACTCGGGGATCGAATAAAGTCGGAGGCTCGATCACACTATCAACTGGACATTTGGGGTATAGTTAGTCTCAATATTTTGAGTATGGCATGTATAGGGACTTGGTTTTTTTTTGTATGTCATATTGGTCTAGTCAAATGTGTTGGCTTATAGAAATATTTTATTTATTTTGTATATGGCCATGTAATAAGGTCCACATTGATCATTTGGGTTGTAACCCTAATCAATTATACATGCATGCAATGTTTTTATGTTTGATGTGTTTGTTTGTGAATGAGATGTGTGATGAATGGCACATGTGCTAAGTGAATAAATCATGGTTAATAAGTACGCTCAATCTATAGTATAATTAGGTAAATTAAAAGTAGGTTTAGCATAATGAATGAATATGAAATTGGTGTGGAATGCCATATGAAAGTATGATGTTTTGGATAAGCGACATGTTCTCATTACAAAGGCATGGCATAATCGCATTTATGATTCTTTAAGTCACCAAATGCACTAGGTTGCATGTCATCTTAGATGAATGAGTAAATGAGCATTTAAGGGTGACCAATGGCTTGGAAAATAGCCTAAAAAAGTCCACATGGGTAGAAACATGAGTGTGTGTTTAGGCCGTGTGTGACACACAGTCTGCCCCAGGGGCGTGTGGTTAGACCATGTGTCCCCTGCACTCTAATTATTGCAAACAGAATGCCCAGTCATAAACACATGGGCAGAGACACGGCCGTGTGTCTCAGCCGTGAGACACGGCCATGTGTCTTAGCCGTAAGACACGGCCGTGTGTCTCAGTCGTGTGACAGGCACGGCCTTAGGACATGGGCGTGTTCCCAGGCCGTGTGAAGTCTGCACTTAATTTCGAGAATTTAATTCGCCACATGACCTAAGCACACGGGCGTGTGACTTGGCTGTATGACCCTAATTGTATGATGACGTCATAGTCAGAGAGTTACACGGGCTGAGGACATGAGTGTGTGTAACCACATGGCCTATCCACACGGGCGTGTGACTCCCAAAGTAGGAAAATTTTGCTAAGTTGCCCTAAAGTTTTCTAAGGTCCTCGGTTAATCTTGAATCATCTTCAGTGTATGTTTTGGGCCTCGTAGGCCCTTATAAGGGACAATTTGCATGAAATTGAAAAGTTTTAAATTTGAATGAAAATTTTTATGGCCGATTTTGTGTGAATGTTAATGTTTTAGCTTGGTAATGCCTCGAACCCTGTCCCAGCGTCGGATACGGGTAAGGGATGTTACAGCTACCATATGACATGTGCATCTGATCATATTTGTGTTATACGTGCATCCGTATTAATCTGCTACGTACCGGGACTGTTTTGTCTCTAGATCCATTTTAGGTTATTAATCTAACTTAGGAGATCAAATTTTTATCTGAATAATCAATAATATCTGATTTCTTATACATAGGCTAGTCTGTTTATGTTAAGTTCTACAATGCAACACACTAACTAATTGAATGAATTTCAGGGAACTCACAGGAATAAGTGGTCGGTGGACATGGGACTCGATCATCAATCGGGCTTAATATATATATGTGTGTGCGAACCTATGCTTTAATTTCTTATCTTTGAATTTCTACGATTTGACTATGTTTCGGATAATGGATGTTTTCAAAAATTAACAATGGTGAAAGGCTTCATCTAAGTATGACTGTGTTTTGGTAAGATAACGTGACCTTCTAACTTGGTTTTTCCGTCTAGATTGGGTTTAAGGTGTTACATTTGCATTCGATAAATTTCAATCATATTTAGTTGGTACCAAAGTCACAGTTTACACAGACCATTTTGCCATTAAGTATTTCGTGACTAAGAAAGATGCAAAACCAAGACTGATTCGGTGGATACTCTTGCTGCAAGAGTTTGATTTGAAGATTCGAGACAGAAAAGGAACTGAAAATCAAGTGTCAATTCATCTATTAAGATTAGAAATTGGAAATGAAAATGGCAATATCAAGCTTATTAAGGACAATTTCCTAGACGAGCAGTTGTTAATTGCCACGTCATTGCATTGGTTTGTCGATATTGTAAACTTCTTAGTCAATGGATTGTTGCCACCTTATCTGAATAGCCAGGGAAAATGAAAATTCTTGAATAATGCAAGATTCTACTACTGGGATGAGCCTTATCTATATAAGCAATATGCTGATCAAATAATTTGAAGATATATTCCTGATGAAGAGATGAACATTGTATTGCAACATTTTTATTTAGCCCCGTATGGAAGGCATTTTGGGAGAGTAAGAATCGCAGAAAAGGTACTCCAATCTTGGTTCTATTGGTTGAATTTGTTCAAAGACGCCCATGAATTTTATAAGACATACGATCATTGTCAAAGAACAAGCAACCTATCAAGGAGACACGAAATGCCACTGCAAAATATTCTGGAAGCTGAGTTGTTCGATGGTTGGGGGATAAACTTTATGGGTTCATTTCCACCCTTGTTTGGCAATTTATACATACATATGGTAGTAGATTATGTCTCCAAATGGGTAGAAGCCATAGCTCTACCTACCAATGATGCCAAGTCAGTGATGAAGTTCTTGCACAAAAACATCTTCACGAGATTCAATACGTCTCGGGCCATCATTAGTGATGAGGAATCTCACTTCGATTGCAAGCTAGTTGCCAACGCCCTGCAAACGTGTGGAGTAAAACAAAAAATTGTCATGACATATCATCTGCAAATGAACAAGCAAGTTGAAATTTCCAACAAGGAAATTAGGTGGATTTTAGAGAAAGTTGTTAATCCAAATCATAAGGATTGGTCCTTAATAATGGACAAAGCTTTATGGGCATATCGCACTGCTTACAAAACCCCGTTAGGAATTTCACCATTAAAGCTCGTCTACAAAAAACCATGCCATTTGTTGGTTGAGTTAGAGCACAAGGGATATTAGGTTGTAAAGCAATTGAACATGGATTCAAAAGCTGTTGGCAATAGAAGATTGCTGGAATTAAATGAAATGAGAGAATTCAAGGCACAAGCATACGAGAATGCTAAACTTTATAAGGAAAAGACCAAGTGCTAGCATGATAAGAGAATTATGTCACGACAATTTGAACCAGGACAACAAGTGTTTTTATTCAATTCAAGGTTGAAAATATTCCTTGGCAAACTGAAATCCCGTTGGTCAGGTCCCTTTGAAGTAGCCAAAGTATACCCTTATGGAGCAATGGATGTCTAGGATATGCAGACGAAGGTCACATTTAAAGTCAATGGGCAAAGTTTAAAGCACTACTCGAGTGCTCATATAAATCGATACAAACAATCCATTGACCTTACATATGTTTAAGCTTAACATCTCTTTCATGTCTTTATTTTCTTTATTTGTTTTACTTTAATTTTGTTTTTACGGTTTCCATCTTTAATTACTTGATGTTATTTTCAATTCTAGTTATATTTTTTATTAGTGTACAGATTTTGCAGGAATTACAGAGAAAGAATGAAGGTGCAAGCCTGATGATGTAGTAGCAGTAGGTGTTTGCCTAAGCAATCCAGAAGTAAATTATGCCACAGAAAAGTGGGCAAATGGACATTGAATTGAGAGAAAATATGGGTTGAAAAGAGAGAAGAAGTCCAAGAAAAAGATTTTGAACAATTGGAACCTATCCTAATTGGGAGGCCCATTAAGAAAGTGCCAAAAAATTTTAGGGCCAGGTCATTCTAAGGTTCCCTCCAAAACCCTTTTTACTTTCCCCTCTTCCTTCTTTTTCACACTACTTACCATGTAAGTTTCTACAAACCACCTAACCCATTACCCTCATTTCCATCTCTCCAATTGCCAACACTCTTTCATTTACCCATAGTTACATAACGTTTCCCTTTTCATCTTTCTTAACCTCCATTACGTCCCTTTTTGAACTCTAAACTTCCTCCCACTAACTTCTCTTTAGTAGTTTCGCAAACCATTTTCCTATTTACACTACAGAAAACTCACAAAGATTCTTCAAGACTAATCAATGGCAATAGTCAAAACAACTTCTAATGGTGCCAAATCTTCTTAGGTAGGTGCCACTCAACCGAAAAATTTCTTCAACAGTGCTGCTACATCAAAATATGACAACAACATTTCCAAGAGACCATTCTACTTTGAGCAAGGCCTTTTTTTTAAGGATGAGCCACGCATGAGTTATGACAAGTCAGTTTCATCTATTGTGGAAATGCACTACAGGCAAATCTTTTGCTTGCACCTGAACGATGTCTTGGGAAAAGTTGTTCGAGAATTCTATGCACATATAACTTCCCCTAATAACCCCTTCATTTATGTTTGAGGAACATCAATCCGATTTGATGAAATAGAATCAATGCGCAATTTTGGCTGACAGATATTAAAGACGGGCATACCCTATTCACTGAAAGCATCAATGCTGAAGGCTTAAATCAGGTGTTAAAGGACTTGTGTGTTGAAGGAACTCAATGGATTGTATCCAGCCAAGAATGTTACACAGTCGAGAGGACTTCACCAAAACCCATTTGTAAGGTTACTCGTTCAATCGGGGTACTCTCCCTCACGGTGATCCACCATCGGTATGCCTCGTCTCGTACAACGACACAACCCCCTTCAACTTTTGCTCCACAGAGCAATCCAAATCGTCCATAATCCGCTCTGTTGCCTTTAGCCAATATTCGGACACATTTGGGGCTACTCCAGATACGCCGCTAAAAACTTCTGCTCCGTTAGCCCGGAGTCGCTCCGAGATGGATCTCCTATTTACTGTCCCGGTGCTAGCTCCAGCAACTCTTTCTAAAACCCTTAACATTGCTTGGGACAAAGCATCATCCCCCGCAGCCCGATCATAAGACCCAGTCTCAGTTACCTGTGGCACAGATGCCTCCTCAGCTGGCCTATGCCCTAAGGATGAAGATTCAGCTTGCACCCTTTCGCGACCACGTCCGCGGCCTCGTCCACGAGTTCCTCTTGTACTCATATCGAATTATCTGATTACGAATTTTATGATATTAGTATAATGTTCAATTGTTTATTACGAGATGTCTTATGGAAATATAGCAGTTCAAGGAGTCGTAGCCTAGCTACAGTTCTCACTCCTACTTTTTTACAGTTCTACCCTATCTAAAGTATCATAGTAGGGTCTCAGTTCTATTCATAACAGCATATAAATATCACATAACGTAAAAGAGAGTATACTTACAGACTTGGTGTCGGGGATTCATTGTGCCACTTCTTTCTCCAAACCACTTAAAACCACAAACCATGTATTTAGTCACGGGAAAATAGAATTTCTTAAAATTTGAAAAAAAAAATACCTTTGTTTTAAAATTCTCGATTTTAGACCAGTAAAAACAGAAATAACCTAAACCATTTTATCATATATACCTTGTAAAATATCTTTGAAAAGAACTTTTCAAAACCATTTCCAAAAATACCCTTCTTGGTCTAAGTTTGATTTTTTTCGAAAAGTTTTTCGAACCCGATCCATAGCTGAGTTATTACAACCGGGCTCTGATACCACTAAATGTAACACCCCAAACCCAATTCAGACATTACGGCCGAATCTGACGTGCCACATTGAAGTTAAAAATCCACGTTTCGTTTTAGCACTTTAAAACCAACTTTTGTTAAACTTAACCAAGTGAATGGAAGCTGAGCACCAGGTAGGAATCCGTAACAGAGGAGGTGAGCCATGAAGGCTGCTTAAGTACCAAGCTCTTCGATTGGATCCAATCCTAGACATGCCCACTACCATTACCACACTTGGTTATAACGAGTTAGGATTTCTTTGAGTAGATATCTTTGAAAAATCGAATAACCGTGACGTTGTGTTATTTTGAAAATAAGAATCGTTTTGAAAACGCGTCCTAAGTCTAGCCCATTTAAATTATTATCAACCGGATTACAGTTATTAGAAATAAAATAGTTCCAGAAAAAAAAGAAAAATAATAAAGTTAAAATGGCCTTATTACAACCCAAAAATAAGTAATAAATAAAATAACTAAGGAAAACCAATCACTTATGTCGAAAGCCCAGAAGCGATCACTGTGGCCACGTTGAATCCCCTCCGACTCCAAGTCGCCAAATCAAGGCTCACCTGCAAGGTTAAGGAAGGGAGTGAGTTTGGAAACTCAGTGTGCAACAAGCCCTTTTGAGCCCAAAACAATATCACTCTTGGCCTAAGCCCAAATTCAATCTCAAAGATATATCTTTGGTCAAGCCTTTACATATTCATATCATCGGGTCAAGCCTTTTCATTATTCATATCATCGGGTCAAGCCTTTTCATTATTCATATCATTGGGCCGAAGCCTTTACTGTAACAATATGGCCCATAGGCCCATTTCAATAATACATGCAACATCAATGCACATATGCAAGCCCATTTGGGGAGACTACTCAACCCACCAACCGCTACTCTCCACCCGTACCAACCAAACTCTCCATGTGGGGAATAACTCAACCGACCCAACCAAACTCTCCACTGGCAGCATAGTTGCTTTATCATATAACTGGAGGCCTAGCCTCTTTTAATAATTAGGGCAAAAGCCATCTTTGATAAACTTAGGCAAAAGCCCTTTTCGGTAAACTGGGGCAAAGCCCTTTTCGGTAACTAGGGCATAGCCCTTTTGCACTTCCTCCATCCATATAAACCCAACCCATGCATAAATGAATACATCATGTGCATATCATACATATCATGTGCATATCGTATCAAATCATATATACTTCAAAATCTCATGCATCAAACTCATAATTATACCCTAGGGGTAGAATGGTCATTTTTACCTACGGGCAAAACAGTCATTTCTATATTATAAGGATAATTTCATAATTGTACCAAATATTAGGGTTTTCCATGTTCATTATCAGTTACTAACAATTTCATGCGTTTTGACAGCGATTCTAGCCCATTCTTAGCGAAACCGAGTTATTGGGCCAAAAACCCCTAATGGGCCCTACATAGCCGTATTAGTCATCTAGGCCCATTTAGCCCATCTACCATAATGGTCTTAGCCGTATTAATGTGCAATCTGACATGATTCCATTTTCTACCAAATTTACCCAAATGGGTCCGGAAGCCCATTAGGCCCGATTTTAGCCCCTCGAGGCCCAATGTACCATCGTGCACCAAATCGTGCCCTTACCTGTTCTAACGATCCCGATCATCGAACTTAGCGAATCTAACTAACCTATGAGTGTTTGCATGCTCACGAGTCCTCAAAATGCCAAAATTTTGACATTTCGACTTTTTGGCAAATATCAAGTTATGCTACGAAAGAGGGTTCGTTACACACTTGATTTGCGATATTGCTTGAAAAGATATCCTACACGATTCCCCCTATAATCAACTGCTTATAGATTAGATCATTCTAGTAATTAAACCAAATTGAAGACCCCTATTACCAACACTTACATATTCGGCCACCATCCACAATGGCCTTAAAACTCATACCTTTGTCGAAATTGATGACTAGATTTAGTCACTCTGATGATCCAAGCTAATCCAAGTCGGTACCCTTCGTCTTGCTGCTCCTCCAATATGCAAACCATAAAAGATTAAAAGAAGAAACCCAATAAGGCCTATACCCACATTCGGCCACCTCCCTAAACTATAGGGGTTTTGACTTTTGTCAATAGTTACTATAGAAATCATTTTGGAGTTCGAGCACTTTCCACAATCTCTCTTCTTGAATCCATTTAAGCCTAGCAGATAAGGGAATTGGCCACCAAAAAGTGAAAAGAAAAAGAGGGTTGCTGGTCAATCAAGAAATTGGCACCACAGGTTTCGGCTTTTGTGACTTTTCGGCAAAAGTAACGATAAGGAAAAAGTGGTAGATGAACGGAAGGGAATAGTGAACAGGTTACGAAAGAGAATAGGAAGGAAAGGTGGATGGAAGGGTGGTGGTTCGGCTAGAGGAGAAGAAAGAAAAAGAAGAAAAGAGTAAAACCAAGGTTACAGAAGAAAACGGCACAGCTAAACTCCTAAATGCCGAAATACCCACCTAATATCCTCTCTGCTGAAATCCCCTCTCCATACCCCCCAAACTAGCTAAACTCTATCTCCTTCTTAATCCCTAAAATCTCTCCCCTTACCCCTCCTTAATCCATGCATTTGACTGATTCAAACTCCCTCCCACAGAGTTCCATTCGGCTACAACTCCTACATGCTCAAAGCATAAAAATTAGCATCATATTTGCCATCACAGGGAATCGAACCCAGGTCTTCCCTCAACCACTTACACGCCACCTTTTTAGCTCCCTAGTGGCAACACTTAGCCACTTTACCAGAGGCTCATTTGTGTTACATTTTACCCACAATTTTTAATAAGACCTCCTGTCCAAAACCCCTAACTTCTTAAGTCCAAAATTCAAAAATTCTTTCTGGTTTTGGCCAACACATGGGCCTTCCATAAGCCTATTTACACCCTCCAATTATGAATTTCACAACCAAATACCTAATTTTAAACACTTTACCAAAATATTGAGAATCACGTCAAAACCCAAAAATCAGGATATTACAACTCTACCCTCCTTAAAGAAATTTCGTCCTCGAAATTTTTACCTGCTCCAAACAGTTGAGGGTATTGCTGACGCATTGCTTCCTCGGTCCCCCAAGTAGCTTCTTTTTTGCCATGGTTTCTCCAAAGTACCTTCACTAATGGGATTGACTTCCTTCTCAGCACCTTGACGTCGTGATCAAGTATTTGCACAGGTTCTTCTTTGAAGGTCAAACCGATCAGATTTCGATTTTCGCAATCGCACGATATGAGTTGGGTCAAAACGATATCGCCTTAGCATGGACACATGAAAAACATCGTGAATACGATCCAGCTCTGGAGGTAACTCTAACTGATAAGCCACCGGCCCTATCCGCTTAACAATTCGATAAGGCCCAATAAACCGTGGACTCAACTTGCCCTTCTTACCAAATCTCAATATCTTCTTCCAAGGCGAAACTTTCAAAAAGACCATGTCCCTAACCGCATATTCAATATCCTTACGCTTCAGATCCGCATAAGACTTTTGTCGATCCGCTGCCTCCTTTAACCAATTCCTGATCACCTTAATTTTGTCTTCAGTATCTGCTACCAACTCTGGACCAAGTACTTGCTTTTCTCCAAATTCTGCCCAACACGTAGGCGAACGACACCTTTACCCATATAGTGCCTCATAAGGAGCCATCTGAATACTTGCTTGGTAACTGTTGTTATAAGCGAACTCTGCCAATGGAAAATAATCCTCCCAACTGCCTCTAAATTCAATAACACAGCCTCTCAACATGTCTTCTAAGATCTGAATGACCCTCTCTGACTGCCCATCCGTCTGAGGGTGAAAGGCCGTACTGAAATCCAATCGCGTTCCCAATGCCTCATGCAATTTCTACCAAAACTGATTTGTAAACCTTGGGTCTCGTCAGAAATTATTGATACTGGCACCCCATGCAACCGCACTATCTCCGCCATATACAACTTGGCCAGCTTCTGAAGTGAGTAGTCGATTCGGACAAGTATGAAATGGGTAGATTTCGTGAGCCTATCCACAATTACCCAAATTGAATCCTTCTTGGAAGGTGTCAATGGCAACCCACTTACAAAATCCATAGTTACCCTTTCCCACTTCCAAAGTGGTATCTTTACTGGCTGTAATGATCCTGAAAGCAGTTGATGCTCGGCCTTTACTTGTTGACACGTCAAACATTTCCCCACGAATTCGTTCACTTCTCGCTTAAGTCCAGGCCACCGATATAGCTCCCGCAAGTCTCGATACAACTTACTCCCTCCTGGATGCATAGCACAAGGTCATTATGTACCTCTTTTAAAATCATTGATCTCAAGTCAGAGTCCCTCGGCATACAAATTCTTCCTCAAAAACAAAGAACCCCATCATTATTCAACCCAAAATCTGGATTCTCCCCCTTCTCAACTTGCTAAAACCGAGAAACCAATGACTCATCCTCCAACTGTTGCTTCTTAATCTGCTCCACCCAAGTCGGTCTCACTTGTAACTTTGCCAATAAGCTTCCATCGTCATACAAACTTAAACGAGCAAACATTGCCCTCAATTTTGCCACAGTCCTTCGACTTAACGCATCAGCCACGACATTTGCCTTACCTGGATGGTACTCAATCGAACAGTCATAGTCCTTTAACAACTCTATCCACCTTCGCTGTCTAAGATTCAGCTCCTTTTGAGTTAACAAGTACTTAAGACTCTTGTGATCCATATAAATAATGCATCTCTCCCCATACAAGTAGTGCCTCCATATTTTAAGCGCAAAAATCACTGCTGTCAACTCCAAGTCATGCGTAGAGTAGTTTACCTCGTGAGGCTTAAGCTGTCATGAGGCATAAGCGACCACTTTACCTTCTTGCATCAACACGCAGCCCAAACTTACATGTGACGCATCGCTGTACACAGTGAAATCCTTACCAGACTCTGGCTGAATCAACACTGGCGCTTCTATTAAAACCTTCTTCAGTTTCTCAAAAGCCTCTTGCTGCTTATTCGTCCAAACAAAAGGTGCTCCCTTCCTTATAAGTTTTGTTAACGGTGCTGCCAACATAGAAAATCCTTCCACAAATCTTCGATAATAACCTGCCAACCCCAGAAAACTTCAGATTTCTGTTACTGACCTCGGTGGCTTCCATTCCAAAATTGCCTCAATCTTTCGAGGGTCCACCTTGATTCCCTCAGCAGACACAACATGCTCCAAGAAAGTGACTTCCTTCATCCAAAACTCGCACTTACTAAACTTTGCATAAAGTTGCTTGTCCCTTAGCACTTACAGCACAACATGAAGATGCTCATCGTGCTTCTCTTTCGTTTCCGAATACACCAAGATATCATCGATAAAAATGACCACAAACTGATCCAAGTACGGCTGAAACACCTGATTCATTAAATCCATGAATGCTGCTGGTGTATTAGTCAAACCAAAGGGCATAACCAGAAACTCGTAATGACCATATCGAGTCCTAAATACCGTCTTATGAATATCCACTTCTTTGACTCTCAACTGATGATATCCTGATCGAAGGTCGATTTTAGAAAATACCGAGGCTCCTCTTAATTGGTCTAACAAATCATCAATTCCTGGCAGAGGATACTTGTTCTTGATTGTCAGTTTATTCAACTGTCGATAGTCAATACACATTCGCATGGTCCCATCTTTCTTCTTTACGAACAACATTGGTGCGCCCCACGGGGAAACACTTGGTCTTATAAACCCTCTATCCAACAGTTCATGAATCAGAGCTTTCAATTCTACCAACTCCTTTGGTGCCATCCTATAAGGCACAATGGACACAGGAGCCGTTCTAGGTAACAAGTCGATTCCAAACTCGACTTCTCTGTTCGGAGCTAATCCAGGAAGTTCCTCTAAAACTACATCTTGAAACTCTTTAATAGTCCTAACCGACTCCACAGTTATCCCCTCAGGTTCAACTTGACTTACAAATGCCAAGTACGCCTCACAACCTTTCCGAATCAACTTCTTGGCTCTTAAAGCCGAAACAACATTGGATAAATAATTCCTTCGTTCCCCTATGACCATTATCTCCTCATCTTTGGTAGTTCTTAGTACCATTCTCTTAGTAGCATAATCCAACGTCGCCTTATCCTTAGCTAGCCAGTCCATTCCCAAGATAAGATCAAAATCCCCAAATGGCAGCTCCATCAAATCTCCTACAAATATCTTATCTTGTGTCTCTAAAGGCACCGCCCTAAAGAGTTTATCTACCTTAACCGAGTGTCCTAAAGGGCTTATCACCGATACCCCACTCACTGTCTCCTTGGAAAGCACTCCCAAAGCCCCAGATACATCACAAGCAACATACGAGTGAGTGGAACCTACATCAATCAAAGCAGTGTAAGGCGTGCTATGAATGAAGAATGTACCGGTTATAACATCAGGAGCGTCACCATCCTCACGGTGTCGTGCAGCATAAACCAACACTGGCTATCGAGCTTCAGCATGCCCAGCACCCCTGCCAGGTGCCCCACGTCCTTGTCCATTTCCATTGCCACCTCTACCTTGCCCACGACCTCTCTGTGGTGGTGGTCCTCCTCGCTGTGGTTGAACATCCATTTTTTCCGCAGTTAGTTCCTGAGCTACTCTCTGAGGACATTCTCTGAACTTATGCTCCTTTGACCCACATCGAAAACATGCTCCAGTACGCTTCCAGCACTCCCCCATATACACCCTACCATAGTCCCTACAAGCCTGCGGTCTAAAAGTATTCACTGGAACTGCTTGAACCGGTCCTTCCATTCTAGCTCTTTTAACATACCTACTTGTAGCACTCGAGGGTCCAGAATCCCTTCTAAGTCTGGGTCGATCCTTCTCACGATTCTGCCGTTCAGTTCTCTTTACTTCCTCAGCTATCTTAGCCTTTTCCACCAATGCAGCGAAATCACGCTCCCTCTGTGGAGCTATCAGTATCCTAAGCTCATCGCGGAGGCCATCCGCAAATCGAACATCAGACTCATATTCAACAGAATTATCCATTGGCGATCGACTCACCTCGTGAATTCCACCTCATACTCCACAACAGTCTTATTACCCTGAGTCAGATTCAAAATTCCTTTCGATAGGCATCCACATAACTAGCTCCAACATACCTCCCCTTAAAAGCAGTCTTGAACAATTCCAAGTTTACTCGTTCAATCGGGGTACCCTCCCTCTCGATGATCCACCACCAGTATGCCTCGTCTCGTAGCAATGGCACAGCCCCCTTCAACTTTTGCTCCACAGAGCAATCCAAATCGTCCATAATCCGCTCTGTTGCCTCTAAACAATATTCGGACACATTTGGGGCTACTCCAGATACACCCCTAAAAACTTCTGCTCCGTTAGCCCGGAGTCGCTCCGAGATGGATCCCCTATTTACTGTCCCGGTGCTAGCTCCAGCAACTCTTTCTAAAACCCTTAACATTGCTTGAGACAAAGCATCATCCCCCGCAGCCCGATCATAAGACCTAGTCTCAGTTGCCTGTGGCACAGATGCCTCCTCAGCTGGCCTATGCCCTGAGGATGAAGATTCAGCATGCACCCTTCTGCGACTATGTCCGCGGCCTCGTCCACGAGTTCCTCTTGTACTCATATCGAATTATCTGATTACAAATTTTATGATATTAGTATAATGTTCAATTGTTTATTACGAGATGTCTTATGGAAATATAGCAGTTCAAGGATTGTTTTCGCAATGTCGTAACTTAGCTATAGTTCTCACTCCTACTTTTTTACAGTTCTACCCTATCTAAAGTATCATAGTAGGGTCTCAGTTCTATTCATAACAGCATATCAATATCACATAACGTAAAAGAAAGTATACTTACAGACTTGGTGTCGGGGATTCAGTGTGCCACTTCTTTCTCCAAACCACTTAAAACCACAAACCATGTATTTAGTCACGGGAAAATAGAATTTCTTAAAATTTGAAAAAAAAATACCTTTGTTTTAAAATTCTCGATTTTAGACCCGTAAAAACAGAAAAAACCTAAACCATTTTATCAATATACCTTGTAAAATATCTTTGAAAAGAACTTTTCAAAACCATTTCCAAAAATACCCTTCTTGGTCTAAGTTTGAATTTTTTTCGAAAAGTTTTTCAGACCCGATCCACAGCCGAGTTATTGCAACCGGGCTTTGATACCACTAAATGTAACACCCCAAACCTGGCCCAGACATTACGGCTGAATTCGACGTGCCACATTGAAGTTAAAAATCCACGTTTCGTTTTAGCACTTTAAAACCAACTTTGTTGACCTTAACCAAGTGAATGGAAGCTGAACACCGGGTAGGAATCTGTAACAGAGGCGGTGAGCCATGAAGGCTGCTTAAGTACCAAGCTCTTCGATTGGATCCAATCCTAGACATGCCCACTACCATTGCCACACTTGGTTATAACGAGTTAGGATTTCTTTGATTAGATATCTTTGAAAAATCGAATAACCGTGACGTTGTGTTATTTTGAAAACAAGAATCATTTTGAAAACGCGTCATAAGTCTAGCCCATTTAAATTATTATTAACCAGATTACAGTTATTAGAAATAAAATAGTTCCAGAAAAGAAAGAAAAATAATAAAGTTAAAATGGCCTTATTACAACCCAAAAGTAAGTAATAAATAAAATAACTAAGGAAAACCAATCACTTATTTTGAAAGCCCAGAAGCGATCACTGTGGCCACTCTGAATCCCCTCCGGCTCTAAGTCCCCAAATCAAGGCTCACCTGCAAGGTTAAGGAAGGGGGTGAGTATGGAAACTCAGTGTACAACAAGCCCCTTTTAGAGCCCAAAACAATATCAGCCTGCTGGGCCTAAGCCCAAATTCAATCTCAGCATATACTGGGCCAAAGCCTTTACATTATTCATATCACTGGGCCGAAGCCTTTTCATTATTCATATCACTGGGCCGAAGCCTTTACTGTAACAATATGGCCCATAGGCCCATTTCAATAATACATGCAACATCAATGCATATATACAAGCCTATTTGGGGAGACTACTCAACCCACCAACCGCTACTCTTCACCCGTACCAACCAAACTTTCCATGTGGGGAATAACTCAACCCACCCAACCAAACTCTCCACAAGCAGCATAGTTGCTTTATCATATAACTGGAGGCCTAGCCTCTTTTAATAACTGGGGTAAAAGCCCCTTTTGATAAACTAGGGCAAAAGCCCTTTTCAGTAAACTGGGGCAAAGCCCTTTTCAGTAACTGGGGCATAGTCCTTTTGCACTTCCTCCATCCATATAAACGCAACTCATGCATAACTGAATACATCATATGCATATCATACATATCATGTGCATATCGTATCAAATCATATATACTTCAAAATCTCATGCATCAAACTCATAATTAAACCCTAGGGGTAGAATGGTCATTTTTACCTAGGGGCAAAACAGTCATTTCCATATTATAAGGATAATTTCGTAATTGTACCAAATAATAGGGTTTTCCATGTTCATTATCTGTTACTAACAATTTCATGCGTTTTGACAGCGATTCTAGCCCATTCTTAGCGAAACCGAGTTATTGGGCCCAAAACCCCTAATGGGCCCTACATAGCCGTATTAGTAATCTAGGCCCATTAGCCCATCTACCATAACGTTCTTAGCCGTATTAACGCGCAATCTGACATGATTCCATTTTCTACCAAATTTACCCAAATGGGCCCGAAAGCCCATTGGGCTCGATTTTAGCCCCTCGAGGCCCAACCTACCATCGTGCACCAAATCGTACCCTTACCTGTTCCAACAATCCCAATCATTGACCTTAGCGAATCTAACTAACCTATGAGCATTCGCATGCTCAAGAGTCCTCGAAATGCCAGAATTTTGGCATTTCGACTTTTCGGCAAATAACGAGTTAAGCTACGAAAGAGGGTTCGTTACACACCTAATTTGCGAAATTCCTTGACAAGATCTCCTACACGATTCCCCCTATAATCAACCGCTTATAGATTAGATCATGCTAGTAATTAAACCAAATCGAAGACCCCTATTACCAACACTTACATATTCGGCCACCATCCACAATGGCCTTAAAATTCATACCTTTGCCGAAATTGATGACTAGATTTAGTCACTTCGATGATCCAAGCTAATCCAAGTCGACACCCTTCACCTTGCTGCTCCTCCTCTATACAAACCATAAAAGATTAAAGGAAGAAACCCAATAAAGCCTATACCCACATTCGGCCACCTCCCTAAACTATAGGGGTTTCGGCTTTTATCAATAGTTACTATACAAATTGTTTTAGAGTTCGAGCACTTACTACAATCTCTCTTCTTTTCTTGAATTTGTTTAAGCCTGTAGATAAGGGAATTGGCCACCAAGAAGTGAAAAGAAAAAGAGCGTTGCTGGTCAATCAAGAAATCGGCACTACAGGTTTCGGCTTTTGTGACTTTTCGGGAAAAGTAACGATAAGGAAAAAGTGGTAGATGAACGGAAGGGAATAGTGAACAGGTTACGAAAGAGAATAGAAAGGAAATGTGGATGGAACGGTGGTGGTTCGGCTAGAGGAGAAGAAAGAAAAAGACGAAGAGAGTAAAACCAGGGTTACAGAAGAAAACGGCACAGCTAAACTCCTAAATGCCGAAATACCCACCTAATATCCTCTCTGCCGAAATCCCCTCTCCATACCCCCCAAACCAGCTAAACTCTATCTCCTTCTCAATACCTAAAATCTCTCCCCTTATTCCTCCTTAATCCATGCATTTGACGGATTCAAACACCCTCCCACAGAGTTCCATTCGGCTACAACTCCTACATGCTCAAAGCATAAAAATTAGCATCACATTTGCCATCACATGGAATCGAACCCACGTCTTCCCTCAACCACTTACACGCCACCTTTTTAGATCCCTAGTGGCGTTACTTAGCCACTTTACCATAAACTCATTTGTGTTACATTTTACCCATAATTTTTAATAAGACCTCCTATCCAAAACCCCTAACTTCTTAAGTCCAAAATTCAAAAATTCTTTCGGGTTTTGGCCAACACATGGGCCTTCCATAAGCCCATTTACACCCTCCAATTATGAATTTCACAACCAAATACCTAATTTTAAACACTTTACCAAAATATTGAGAATCACGACAAAACCCGAAAATCAGGATATTACACTTGAAATGGTGATTATTTTATTGCATATTTACTTTTAATTGCTTATGGAAAGGTTTTGTTGTGGCTGAATGACAAGTTTAAGGGAGAACGATAGCAGAGGATGGAGGTTTGTTGAGGCATTATGAAAGGTTTCCATGGCAATGCTAGTGAAGAAAATGGAAAACACTCAGTCAATAATGAAAGCACTCAACATTTGGTCCCCTACATGCATGTGTAATAGAGAATATTCACCTCAAGATTAGGCAAAAATCAATCATTGGATGATGAATTTTACCCTAGAGGACAACTTAAGTATAAAAGGCAATAAAAAGGGAGAGAGAAAAATAAAAGAAAAAAACAGTAATTTTTCTAAGCTTGGATAGAGGTCTAATTATGGCAAGAAGGGCAAGTTAAGCTGACTGTAAACTTCGGTGAAGATGAGCAAAAAGACGCCGAGTTTGGGGATTTGAGTTTTTAAACCCAAATTTCTTTATCTTCATTTTGTTTCAATTCTTTTAGTCTAAACTGATATTTTGGGATATTGAAGATACGAAAACAACTTGAATTTGTGTTAGCCTAGCCATGGGCTAACTTAATACGACTGAGGTTTGCTTTGGATGATGTTTTAACTTCGATTAATGTTTATGGATTAATATGGTTTATATTACTATTTTACCTAATGGTTGTTTTTTCTTAAATGCTTAAGAGAGTGTTGATGAATGCTCAATAAGTCTTAAGGTAGCTTGACACCGACAGGATTAGATTACCTAGACCAAAGTTGGGTAATATAAGTGAGTGTTGAGTGTAATACTCATGTAAACTTTAGACATAGAGTCTTACCTTATATGATTTAGAGGGTTGAGATTTAGTAGTAGTTGATAATCCTAAGCCCATAGACATATAATGCACTAGGAGTGTGTAACCCTAAGTCTTACTTTCGTCATAGTTTTGCCACGACATTATTCACGAGTTAGAATAGACCCTTTACTAATCCTAGCCTTCACGACCAATATTCTAACCTTTCGAAAGTCCAAAGTACTCTTGTTTGATTTGTTACAATGGTAAGCTCTACTAGTGTACTTCATTACTCTCACATCTAATATGTTAATCCCATTTTAATTTCACTAAACATTATTCGATACATTTATCTTTTCTGTTCAATTGTGATAACTTAGACAAAGAACACTCATCCACATCTACACTTGCACAATTTACACATCATATTCACATGCGACAGTTGTACCCATGGGTACTGCATCCACGAGTTCCACGTGTAGTCATAGTTTGTTTATCTATATTATAGAGTTTTATGTATCAGTTCTGATGTTTATTAACATATTTTTTATGCTTAGGATATTATCAGAAGAATTTACAATATTTCGTTTCAGTTTAAATATTTCAAAATAGTTCTAATGGTTTCAGAGTTTTCTAAATTAAGAGTTTAACTAAGTCAGAAGTACTTACAGGATCAGTGCCGAAGATTCAGTATTTCATAGACTTATTTTTTTTAAATCAAAATAGAAATGGGTTTGTTTGGAAAACAATTTTCACAAAATTTTAAACCCAAAATTTCACAGCCTGAGTTTTATAACCTCACTCTAATACCACTAATTATAACACCCCAAACCCAACCTACACATTATTGCTAAATTTAAAGGTGTTACCATAAATGGTTGAAAATCTAGATTTCGTATATTTTCAAAACGTCATAAACTCTTATAAAAAAACCCGATTTATGAAAAACCTAACTTAGTTGTTTAATTGAAAACGGCGTTTGTTTATGTTTTCTAAAATCGTACAACTTTGCAACAAAAATTCTTAAAAATTTAAATTTTTGGAAAAACATTTTTATTGTTCGAAATCCATTATTTTTTTTTAGAAAAGTGAATTTTTCGATAAAATGTTTAAACAATATTATGTAAAATACGGAAATAAAGTCCAAAAACTAAAATAGTCCAAAATTTCCAGACAGTCCAAAATTTACAAAACTCTTAACCGAAATTTAATTAAATCAATTAAGTCAAATATACAAAAATGTGGTTATAACCGAGCTCCAATTACACCAACCCACCTATGTCTGAGGGTTACTTGAAAGTGGTAGACAAACGAAAAGTGAGTTTTCACAACTCAACGTGTAACTTTGAACCGAACAGAATTTCTGATTTAATTTCAAACTAATAACACAACAGAGCAGACACAATACGTATATCATATACAAAATCAGAATCAGATGCAAATTTACAATCCTACCCCCATTCGCTACACACCATCTCTAGCCGTCCCTACACACCATATAGGGTATTAAATATCCGTCTAGCCCTACACACCATCTAGTGTTGATATGACACTTTTTAGAATATTTGAAGCAAAGCTGTCAGTGTATTAGGCACATTATTACTGTTTACAGAATCATATAAATATATGTGGCTGAGTCACCAAATACAGCAGATTATTACTTTGCCCACACTTCTTCCATACATCAACCCCATTCCAAATGCAAATTCAATACTAACATATAACATATATATTTACAAAGTACATGCTTAGAATAACAGATACAGAACATGAATAACATTTTTCAGATTATACATAACATGCTACAAAATTTTACTTATCTTATAAAATTTCAAACAGGCATATTTATATCAAAGTCATGTTAATGGATTGCAAGAACTCATGTTTTATAGCTTAATTATAACATACTGACCCTTTGGAAGGCTTACATTCGATCCAAACAATACTTATGGCCCTAGAGAAAAATTCAAAATTTTGGGCCCACACGATCTCACACACACCCATGTCGTCCACATGGCCCAAATAGCACAGACCAAGTGTCCCAGAAAGTCCATCACACAGCCTTGTGTCACACACGGCCTACCACATGGTTGTGCGGCATCGACTGTGTAGTATTTTGACTTTCGTCATTCACTATTTTTCGTATTTTTCGTTACACACCTGATTTGATTTTGATGTGAAAGCAACCACGAGACTCTAATTTAACACACTTAATTTTAGTAATGAGACACTAATTTAATCAGGAATCAAACATAACAAACTCACTCCACATTCCAAGAAAATACATTCGTACCCTTACCGATAAACGAACAGCACTACATGAAACCTATGATGTTGGATGAACACCCAACATCTCTCGATCTTCACCTGATAGCACGCAACAAAAAGATTAAACAAACTAAAACCCCAATTCTACAAAAAAGATCTTAACACACTCGAAAGTTCCCAACCTTTCGAAAAATTCACAACTTACCATACGGTTCAATTGCAACAACCACCACCCAAAAACGTAGATGAAAGATAAAAAACGCAAGTAATGGCAAATTAATCCAAGCAATTTAATCAAGAAACAAAGTATAGGCAAAAATTATGGGCTAAAAGAAAATGAAAAAGAAACTAGGAAACAAAATACTAGATCATGGAAAGAAGCTGACATCGTAAATAGAGAGTTCTAAGAAAAATAAACGTGAAATTATTGGAGAAATTTCAGGAGAAAAAGAAAATAAAAATTTTAATTTAATTAAAACTTATTTATTTTATCAAAAAAACAAAACAAAACAAACAAATCCGCACTACATGAAACCTATGATGTTGGAGGAACACCCAACATCTCTCGATCTTCACCTAATAGCACGCAACAAAAAGATTAAACAAACTAAAACCCCAATTCTACAAGAAAGATCTTAACACACTCAAAAGTTCCCAACCTTTCGAAAAATTCACAACTTACCAAACGGTTCAATTGCAACAACCACCACCCAAAAACGTAGATGGAAGATAAAAGATGCAAGTAATGGCAAATTAATCCAAGCAATTTAATCAAGAAACAAAGTATAGGCAAAAATTATGGACAGAAAGAAAATGAAAAAGAAACTAGGAAACAAAATACTAGATCATGGAAAGAAGCTGATAGCGTAAATAGAGAGTTCTATGAAAAATAAGCGTGAAATTATTGGAGAATTTCAGGAGAAAAAGAAGATAAAAATTTTAATTTAATTAAAACTTATTTATTTTATCAAAAAAACAAAACAAAACAAACAAATCCTATCCTACTAATAAATCAAAAAAATTTTAGGTATTTGAATTTAATTAAAACTTAACCTGAATAGCACAAGGTATAAATTTTTTTCACTTGCTCATGCTAGAGCTCAAACACGAGACCCCTATCACATAATCAAAGCCCTTAACCATTAAAACAAACACTTTTTAATAGTAAGAATCAACAAATAGAAATTCATATTTTTGGGAATTACATTCCCCTTTATTTTTGAACCCAAGCTTTGCAAAGCTTTACAATTCTTTGATCCTCAATATCATACAATGAATTAACTTTTCTTGTTTTGATTTTGTTGATCACCCTATTCAACTGATTTTCACTCTCATCCTTCTCAAACGAATAATGTCTGATAAAAAGGGCGAGGATCTCTAGTCAATTCTTCTGCAGTTACTTTCTCATGGTAAAAAGGGTCAACAATTTTCTCCTTCACACTATTTAGGGTGAGTTTAATATTTTTTTTAAGAACATTTTTGAAAAAAAAAGTATTTTTAAACAAATTATCTTTTGAGATAAAAGTACTTCTCCCAAATTGAAAATTCATCCAAAAATAATTTTTTGAGAAATTAAAAATTTTAACTTCTCTTCAAAAATATTCTTTTTCTCATAAAGTACTTTTAAAAAGTATAGTTAATCTTGGGTAAGAGTTTCCACCCCAACATCATCACGTGTCCTACCCAATGATGAGTCCATGCCACTAATATTAGCTAAAGCCTGTGGAGATACAAAGATAGGATCAACATCTTCAAACTCAGGTTTTTTACTTAAATAAATTTAAAAAATAAATACTGAAATAGGTTGTCAGGTGGATTATATATGAAAATGGTATTTTTTTTGGGTCGCGCCTATCTGACAAGCGCAACACCTTTTTTTATATTAAAATATTTTTTTATTTTTAAAATAAAATATTATTATTTTATTTTTATTAGAAATATTTAAATATATATACAGGTCAAAATACAGTCAATGGATCAAAATATGAGTTAAAAGTACCTGAAACACGTCATGCCTGTTAGATAGGTGCAACTAGTTGTGCTCGACAGTGCAAAGGCCACATCGGTCCCACATGCCCCCTTTGTGCCCCTCTGCTGCCCTCTACCGCATAGCCTCCCTTGGCCCCTCTGTTGCACAACACTACTTGGCAGTGTGTAGTCCTTTCACACGGGAAAAAAAATTGTAAATAAGGGACCTTATAAGCATGGTCCCCCAAGTTCAGGCACCCATCGGAAGAGAGAAAGAGATGAGAGAAAGGAGAAGAAAAAATGAAGAAGAAAGAAAAAAAAAGAAAAAAAAGATAATGTATTATTTTAGTAAATAATTTTGTTTTATAATTTAAAGAGTTTAATTAAGATGTTGTGAATTTTTTTGTTATTAATTATTATTTATAAATTGTTTATGTTTAGTGTTTATGGTTTTGGGTTAATATTTTGTAACATCCCGAAATAGGGCCTAGTTGGAATAATAGTTTCGAGACCACAAATCTGACATCAAAATATTTATTTTATAATTATTGTAAGGCCTAGAATATCAGAATGTGCATGTGTTAAAATTTTATGAAGAAACTCTTTGAGTAAGTGCCCAATTGGAAAATTAGGGACTAAATTGAATAAATTGCAAAACTTCTATTCTAGAAGCAATTTGCATGAAATTGCTTTCGATTATAAAATAGAAGGTCTTGGGGAGCAATTTGCCCAATTTCTAAGTTTTTGAACAAAAATGGGCTTGCATGGATGAAACTTCAAAGAAAGGGCTTAAGGGCAATTTGGTCATTCGGCATATTAATGAAATAAAACGAGAAAAAGAAGGAAAAAACCAGCCATTCTTCTCCATTGTCCAGAAAAAATTCCTAAGCCACCATAGCTAGGGTTTCCAAGCTTTTCAAGTTCATTAGTAAGTGCTCCCAAGCCCTGTTTTTAATGTTCTTTATAATTTTGAGATCCCGGTAGCTTACTCTCTCCATTTATACCCATATTTCATGCTAGGGTTTATGTTTAAAAATTTACCCATGCATGAGTTACTTGTATTTCGATGTTTTATGGAGGAATATAAAAGTTTGAGGTGTGTTAAACAACTTTTCTTAGGTGATTTTCATGAAAAACCCCTAAAGGGACCTTTTTGCAAAAGTTGTAAAATTCATGGTAGAAATGTGAAAATAATGGAAAATATGGGCTACCATAAGAGGGAAAAGTGTTCAGCTAGGCTTGAATAAGGTAGAAATTGCATGCGTTTCATTATACGATCCTAGGGACTAAATCGTAAAAATGTCAAAGTTAGGGGTAAAACGGTTATTTGGACCGGGGGTGGAATTTAGAATTGAAATGTATAATATGGAGTGTTAATGATCTATTTTTATTTTTATAGACCCCGAGGAACAAATTCCAGAGGTCGATCAAGGAAAACGAAAGATTTCAGAATAACCGAAACACAGAACCGAAACGATTACCAGGTAAGTTCGAATGACTTAAAGTAAAGTTATAATATGCAAAATTTTATGATTTATACATGTATGATAGTTGCATTTATTGATAACATGAAATGCATCCTTATTAATGACATGTTGATAAATGTCCCGGTTGAGGTTAAAAAAGGGATTCGATGGATAAACCATAACTGATATGTGAATCGAGATCCTGCATGTGTTGCAGTAAGGATTTAGCCCAGACGGGTAATCCGTGATCTCAAGTACAGAAAGGATCTAACCCGAACGGGTGTTCCTTGAATGATCGAGCCACCCGAAGAATACATGTGCATTATGGATTTAGCCCGAACGGGTAATCCGATAAGGGTCTAAATTTAGCCTGGACTGGTAATTCAGATCTGAGCTCATTAAAAGTGTTTTTCGCAATAAGGGATTTAACCTAGACTGGTAATCCCGACATCACCTTATGAGTTTGTAAAATGGGGGATTTAGCCTGGACTGGTAATCCCGCCATAAAATGTGAGGTTTGCGGGAGTGCATATCTGAAATGATCATTTGTATGAATTTATGGCTAATGGATACTCCATCGGGATTATCCTGAGATATATGCGTAAAATGAGATACTAAATTATGAGCTCATCTAAGATAAGTTAAGTGATGCTTTGTCATGTGGCTAATTCATTGGTTGAGTGCATGTGATAGGGAACCATTTCATACACGTTGGTTTTCTTATCTATTATGGATGTATGCTAATTATTAGGTAAGTTTACTTTCCGATTATTCGAGCTTATTAACCATGTAAATGCTTACCCCTCTCATTTTCCCTATTTTTTAGAGCCTAAAGACTTGTGAGGATTGGAAGACGGTTAGAGAGCCAGCACACTATCAAATAGGACAGTGGTATATAGACATTTCTATTTTGTTCAATGGCATGTATAGGGTTTTGAGTATTTTGTTATGTGTCATTTGATTTGCCAAGTAAAGGCATGTAAAGATGTACCTATCTTTTTGTATATGGCCATAGGAATTGGCTTATTTTGAAGTAGGCTATGACCTACAATTCCATTTTTGCTTGTTTTTACATATGATGGTTTATCATAGTTGGCAATGAGTCACAAGAACAAGCCAAATTTTGAATGTGTTATATTGACATAGAAACCCATAAATACAAGATGGGAACAATAATCTAGCACGCATGAAACCAATGATATGAGGTTTCCAATGCAATAAGCTTTGAAAAGAGCATTCCTAAGAGTATAATTACGTTTTGCCTGGTATTTGGTAAACATTAAGTACAAGTAGTAAAAAGGGTGACTAAAGGCTTGGAAATTAGCCTATTAGGGTCCACATGGTTAGGCACACGGGCGTGTGCCTAGGCCGTGTGTAACACACGGCTTACTCCCATAGGTGTGTGCTATGGTCGTGTGTCCCTGCACTTAAAATACTAGGTCAGTGTTGAACACGAGCAAGCCACACGGACATGTACTTTGGTCATGTTTAAAAGACAGTATTGAACACGGATAGGCCACACGGGTGTGTGCCATGGCCTTGTTGAAAGATCAGTGTTGCACACAGGCTAAGACCATGGGCGTGTCCCAAGCCACACGGGCGTGTGGAACCTTAGGGCATAAAATTTTCCCAAGTTTTTCTTAAGCTTTTGGTTTAGTCCCAAACTGTTTTTAATGTATGTTTTGGTCCTCGTGACCCCAATTAAAGGATACAAAGTATGTAATTGAGAAGGTTCAAGTTAAATGAAATTTTATGGTCTAGTTTTATATGTGATTGCCTGAGTTAAGTACGGTAGCACCTCGAACCTAGTCTCAGGTCAGATACGGGCGAGGGGTGTTATATTTAGTGGTATCAGAGCTACGGTTTAATCAGTTCTAGGACTACCGTAGAGGATATTAAAGATTACTATACATGCCATTATTCGAATATTGATAGTGCGACATCTCCTAACTGTTTAAACTGTTTTAAATATAGTAAATCTCTTCCAATCAAGCACAATATGATTCCGAGGGAGCCGAGATCCATGCTCCAGCTATCGTACAGCGAGCTGTATCTAGTAGTAGAAGACTTATGTCTGAAGGCCGGGAAGAGGCCCGAGCTGTCTTCTTTGATATGATGGATGAATGGTTTGGGGATTACCTGAGGAATTGCCCCAACATACCAAGACTTCCCCCACTCCCTAACCAACCTAATGATGATGTGCCACGAGGTATGGCACCAGTAAGAATTGGTAAAGCCCCCGTAGATAAACTTAGAAAGTATGGGGCTGAGGAATTTAGAGCCAAAATTAAGGATGATGCTGAAAGAGCCATGTTCTGGCTCAAAAATACTATACGGGTGTTAGATGAGTTGTCGTGCACACTCGAGGAGTGTTTGAAGTGTGCCGTGTCCCTCTTGAAGGATACTATATACTATTGGTGAAAGATCGTATCCTCGGTAGTGCCAAAGGAAACTATCACTTGGGATTTCTTCCAAGTGGAGTTTAGGAAGAAATATATTAGCCAAAGATTTTTAGACTCGAAGCGAAATGAGTTCCTGAAACTCAAGCAAGGGAACAAGACTATAGCATAATACAAGAGAGAGTTCGTAAGGCTAAGTTAGTACGCAACTGAATGGATCCAAACTAAGTCGGAAATGTGTAAATGCTTCGAGGAAGGTCTGAATGAGGAAATCAAGTTGTTGATTGGAATCCTTGAAATACGGGAGTTTCCGCATTGGCTGATAGGACCAAGAAGGCCAAAGAGCTTAATAATGAAAGAAAGCAAACAAAGAGAGAGGTTCGAGTTGTGAGCAAGAGGTCCAGCGGTAAAACACTCTCATTTTCCACGAAGAAAGCAAGGAGCCAACATGAACGCTCCACTTCATCAGTAGGATATTTGGGTAGAACGAGAGGATCTAAACGACGAAGTCAGAAGTTTTCCTCCCAATGGTAACTAGTGTGGGGAGTGTAAATGATCAAAAGCCGAAGTGTAAGAGTTGTAACAAATTTCACTTTAGAAAGTGCCAAATGAAAAGTGGTGTATGTTTCATATGAGGTTCTCTTGACCACTTTCTTAGAGACTGCCCAGAGTGAGCGGAAGAAGAAATAGAAGTAGCCCCGAAGTTGAGTGCTCCCATTCCATAAGGTAGACCTTCGAAATACCCTGGGAGTGCTAGTGGCAGTCGAGTTGTGACTAAAGACACTACAAAGCTAGAGGTTCGAGTCTCAGTAAGAACGTACGCGATACATGCTCGAGAGGAAGCCTCTGCTCCTGATGTTATTACGGGTACTTTTTCTCTTTTTAATACAAGTATTATTGCTTTAATTGACCCAAGGTTCACTTCAAAATTTTGAAAGAAGTTACAAGAAGCCTTGGGTACGAAGTTGAGCTTTAGCACAGCTTTTCACCCTCAGACCGACGGTCAATCTGAGTGGATGATTCAGATTCTCAAGGACATGTTGCAATGTAGCATCCTCAAATTTCAGGGTAGCTGGGAAAAATATTTACCGTTGGTAGAATTTGTCTACACAATAGTTTTCAAACAAGTTTGAAGATGGAACCTTATGAGGCCTTGTATGGTCGAAAGTGCCGAACTCCATTGTATTGGACAGAACTTAAGGAGAGCCAGATTCATAGAGTTGATCTAATCAAGGAAACTGAAGAAAAGGTTAAAGCGATACGTGACTGTTTAAAGGCAGCATCAGAGAGGCAAAAGTCTTATGCTGATTTGAAAAGAAAATGTAACACCCCAAACCCGGCCTGGATGTTATGACCGGATCTAATGCGCCACATTGATGCGTTCAAAACACTTAGTTTGGAAAAGCTGAGTTGGTGTTGTAAAAGACACTTTTAAAAGTAAGTTAAAGTGAATGGAAGCTGCGCACCAGGTAGGAAACCAGGAAGAAGAGGAGGTGAGTCCGTCAGACTGCTTAAGTACCAAGCTCTCTTCGGATCCAATCCTAGACATGCACACCGCCATTGCCACACTCTAACATCTCGTATAATTTTGAAAAAAACCGTTTGATTATGACCATCTTAAGAAAATGATTAAGGTTGCAAAACGTTTGCTTAAATTATTTATTTTTCTTGGGAAAACATTTACTTATGGAAACTTTATGCGTCATCGTGATCTTTTAAAAGCAAGTAGATTTTATAAAACGAACCCTAGTGCTAACCGGTTTAATAATCCCCAAAATAAAAGTAATTAAAAATAGCGGCCTTATTACAACTTTAAGCATAATAAAAATAAAATAATCCAATTAAAGGCTAAACTTCTTTAAAATCGGCAATTAATCTTCATGGCCACTCCGAATCCCTTGACTCCAAGTCCACCAATTCTAGGGCTCACGCAAGGATGGAAGAGGAAGGGGTGAGTTTGGGAAAACTCGGTGTATCTGAGAAACCCATCCAAAGCCCAATTCAGCTCGAGCCCATTGGGCCTAAGCCCTATTCAGATAACAAGATACAAGAGGTCAAGCCCTTTCGAATCTGAGCAAGGCCTTAGCCCCTTTTACATAACAAAGTGTGGCCCATAAGCCCAGTTCAAGAACATGAGTAACAACAAGAATAATGAATGCAAGCCCATCCGGGAGACTACTCAACCCACCAACCGCTACACCGCCTGTACCAACCCTACACACCATGTGGGGAATATCTCAACCCACCCACCCTACACACCACAGTTAAACAACGGCACTCAAATTCAGTCGATTGAGGCAAAGCCTCCAAGACGTGGATGAACCACTTTCAAGATACTTCCTCTATTAATACCCCAACCCCATGCAGCAGATATTAATAAAAGCATATCATGTAAAATACAACATTGATCAATCATGTAGTTCAGCCAATTTAAACCCTAGGGGTATATCGGTAATTTTACTCTTTAGGGTAATTTGGTAATTTTGCTCTTTAGGGTAATTTCGTGATCTACGCTACTACACAAGCTAATTCAGTAATTTTAACAGATTTATGCAATTTGATTCCACCATCTACCTAACAAAGCTAATTTGCCCATCTCTTACCCATATTGGTCCGTAAGCCCATTGGGCCCGATTTTGGCCCGTCGAGCCCCTTTTTCCGAAATACGCTAAACGCCACGCTGAACGTGCTTACCACCTTGCGGTGCCAGATCTAACAATTACCCTATGACTTGAGAGCATTCGCATACTCACATGACCATGAAATGCCAGAATTTCGGCATTTTGGCTTTTGCCGAATTGAACTAAGAAAGGGTGTTCGGTACACACCTGATTTGCGATGACTGCTTCTAAGATCCCTTCGATGTCCTACAATTTATTAGCATAGTTCTTATTTACAAACCATAATCACTAAACCCCAAAACTTACTTATCCATGATCGAACCATATCCCTAAAAGCCTTCAAAACCTTACCTTTTTGCCAAAATCGATAGCTAGCTCCGAATCCGATTGCTCCAATGATTCACGCTTTTGATCCAACACTTAGGAAGACTCTAATCACTGAAAGAAAACATCAGTTACAATCCCTTAAAGCCATATGCCCAAATCGATGACCTCCCTAGATTTTAGGGATTTGGCTTTTGAAGTTGTAAAATAAGACTAGATCCGAAGTGATGAGCACTTACCACTTGTTCCTCTTTGATTTCTACGTAGATCGATGCGATTTATCCTCTAAATGATGGTAGAACTCGAATCTAGAAGATCTAAAGTTTCGGCTATAAGTCCCTAAATCTATGGTATTTCGGCTTTTTAGGTGATGAAGAAGATGATGGTTTGAGGCTATAACCTTGGAGTAACGTTGCCGACAGATATTAAGGGTTTAGAGAAGATGAATGTTGATCACAAGGAACAAAAATATTGAAGGGTTTGGCTTTGGAGAAATCGGCACAAGTAGTGAGTTTTCAGGATTTCGGCCTTTTAATGGTTATTGGTGATGAAGGTTTAATGGAAGATGGGATCGACAAAGAAGGTGAATAAGATGGTCAGAAGGTTTTGGCTAGAAGGAGAAGCATAAAGGAAGAGAAAACATGGAGGAAAAGAGAAGAAAAAAATTCGGCACAATGAGAAATAGACTTGTGTTTTCGGCTTTTGTGAGAATTCAGAAAAGATGAAAGAAAGCTTTCAGGTGGCTAACCCTAATTCTCCAAGATAGAAAAGAAAAGAACCTAACCCTAATATTAAATTAGAGCAATCGGCCCATCTCTCTAAGGCCCTTGTCGAAATTTACTTGTGTGATCACATGCCTAGTACATGCCTAAAAATTAAAAGAAAAACAATATGCCTACCTTACAACTTGAACCCTAGACCTCCAATTCCTTCCCAGGCGCCACTTTTTTAGGAACTTAGTGGCGTCACCTTGCCACTTCACCAAGGCCTTATTTGTGTCATAACTTACGCAGTTCTTCTTAAAAGCCCACTTAACCAAATCTCCTATTCACTTAAAAATCCCACCTTGATATTTTACCGTGTTTAGCTTAGTCTTGGGCCTTCTAAAGGTCTACTAACACATTTAAACATAATTCCAATATTTAGAACATGAAAATTTCAAGATTCACTAAAATCACAAAACCCAAAAAATCCGAAAATCAAGGCATTACAACTAATATATATATTTTTTCCTTTCCGATAATAATAATAATTTTATAAATATATCTAATAATAAAAATTTCAAATATCAATAATACAATAAATAATAATAATTTTCATAAAATTTTCAAACATACATCTGATAATATTTTTCTAATAATAATAATACTAATTAAAATTTCATAAAAATTTAAAATATCCGTAATAATAAATACAAGTAAAAATTTTCTAGTGGTAATTTAATAAAATAAATTTTTTTCGAAACGATAATATTTAAAACTTCCTAATTATTCAGGTTTTCTTCTATTCGAATCCCAGACTCAAAACCCAACTCTTCTAGGCCCCAAATTCAGGATGTTACAGAAAATAAATTGAATTTCAAGTTGGAGATAGAGTATTCTTGAAAGTATCTCCGTGGAAAAAGGTGTTAAAATTTGACCGAAAAGGTAAACTGATTCCGCGATTTATCGGACCGTACGAGATCACTGAAAGAGTTAGACCGTTAGCGTATCGTTTGGCATTGCCACCTGAATTAGAAAAGATTCACGATGTGTTCCACGTATCTATGTTAAGGCGATACCGATCCGAGCCCTCTCACGTGATTTTGCCGACTGAGATTGAAATTCGACCGGACATGACCTATGGAGAGAAACCAGTTAAGATATTGGCTCGTGAGGTTAAACAGCTCAGGAATAAAGATGTGGCCTTCGTAAAAGTTTTATGGCATCGTCATGGTGTGGAAGAGGCTACATGGGAGCCAGAAGAAACCATGAGAAGGCAATATCCGAATCTGTTTTCTAGTAATATCCGAATCTATTTTCTGGTAAGACTTTCGTGGACGTAAGTCCCTAAGGGGGGAAATATAACATCCCAAAGCAGGGCCTAGTAAGAATAGTGGTTTCGAGACCACAAATTTGACATCAAAATATTTATTTTATAATTATTGTGTGGCCTAGAATATGAGAATGTGCATGTGTTAAACTTTTATGAAGCAATTCTTTGAGTAAGTGCCCAATTGGAAAATTAGGGACTAAATTGAATAAATCGCAAAACTCGGATTCTAGAAGCAATTTGCATGAAATTGCTTTAGATTATAAAATAAAAGGTCTTGGGAAGCAATTTTCCCAATTTTTAAGTTTTTGGACAAAAATGGGCTTGCATGGATGAAATTTCAAAAAAAGGGCTTAAGGGCAATTTGGTCATTTGGCATATTAATGAAATAAATTGAGAAAAAGAAGGAAAAAAATTAGCCATTACTCTCCCTTGTCCAGCCGAAATTCCTAAGCCACCATAGCTAGGGTTTCCAAGTTTTTCAAGCTCATTAGTAAGTGTTCCCAAGCCCCGTTTTTAATGTTCTTTATAATTTTGAGATTCCGGTAGTTACTCTCTCCATTTCTACCTTTATTTCATGCTAGGGTTTTATGTTTAAAATTTACCCATGCATGAGTTACTTGTATTTTGATGTTTTATAGAGGAATATGAAAGTTTGAGGTATGTTAAACAACTTTTCCTAGGTGATTTTCATGAAAAACTCCTAAAGGGACCTTTTTGCAAAACTTGTAAAATGTGTGGTAGAAATGTGAAAATAATGGAAAATGTGGGCTACCATAAGAGGGAAAAGTGTTCAGCTAGGCTTGAATAAGGTAGAAATTGCATGCGTTTCATTATACGAGCCTAGGGACTAAATTGTAAAAAAGTGAAAGGTTAGGGGTAAAATGGTCATTTGGATCGGGGGTGGAATTTAGAATTGAAATGTATAATGTGGAGTTTTAATGATCTATTTTTATTTTTATAGACTCCGAGGAACAAATTCCGGAGGTCGATCGAGGAAAACGAAAGGTTTCAGAATAACCGAAACACAGAACCGAAACGATTACCAGGTAAGTTCGAATGGCTTAAAGTAAAGTTATAATATGAAAAATTTTATGATTTATACATGCATGATAGTTGCATTTATTGATTACATGAAATGCATCCTTATTAATGACATGTTGATAAATGTTCCGGTTGAGGTTAAAGGATTCGATGGATAAACCATAACTGATATGTGAATTGAGATCTTGCATGTGTTACAGTAAAGATTTAGCCGGGACAGGTAATCCGTGATCTCAAGCATAGAAAGGATCTAGCCCGGACAGGTGTTCCTTGAATGATCAAGCCACCCGAAGAATACATGTGCATTATGGATTTAGCCCGGACAGGTAATTCGATAAGGGTTTGAATTTAGCCTGGCTTAGTAATTCAGATCCGAGCTCATTAAAAGTGTTTTTCGCAATAAGGGATTTAGCCTAGAATGGTAATCCCGACATCACCTTATGAGTTTGTAAAATGGGGGATTTAGCCTGGACTGGTAATCTCGCCATAAAATGTGAGGTTTGCGGGAGTTCATATCTGAAATGATCATTTGTATGAATTGACGGTTAATGGATACTCCATCGGGATTTCCTAGATACTCAACGGGATTATCATGAGATATATGTGTAAAATGAGATACTGAATTATGAGCTTATCTAAGATAAGTTACGTGATGCTTTGTCATGTGGCTAATTCATTGGTTGAGTGCATGTGATAGGGAACCATTTCATACACGTTGGTTTCCTTATCTATTATGGATGTATGCTAATTATTAGGTAAGTTTACTTTCCAGTTATTCGAGCTTACTAAGCATATAAATGCTTACCCCTCTCTTTTCCCTATTTTTCAGAGCCTAAAGACTTGTGAGATTGGAAGACGGTTGGAGAGCCAGCACACTATCAAATAGGATAGCTTTGGTATATAGACATTTCTATTTTGTTCAATGGCATGTATAGGGTTTTGTGTATTTTGTTATATGTGTCATTTGATTTGCCAAGTAAAGGCATGTAAAGATGTACTTATCTTTTTGTATATGGCCATAGGAATTGGCTTATTTTGAAGTAGGCTATGACCTACAATTCCATGTTTGCTTGTTTTTACATATGATGGTTTATCATAGTTGGCAATGAGTCACAAGAATGAGCCAAATTTTGAATGTGTTATATTAACATAGAAACCCATAAATACAAGATGGGAACAATAATCTAGCATGCATGAAACCAATGATATGAGGTTTCCAATGCAATAAGCTTTGAAAAGAGCATTCCTAAGAGTATAATTACGTTTTTCCTGGTATTTGGTAACCATTAAGTACAAGTAGTAAAAATGGTGACCAAAGGCTTGGAAATTAGCCTATTAGGGTCCACATTGTTGGGCACACGGGCGTGTGCCTAGGCCGTGTGTGACACACGGCTCACTCCTATGGGTGTGTGCTATGGCCGTGTGTCCCTGCACTTAAAATTCTAGGTCAGTGTTGAACCTTGTTTAAAAGATAGTATTGAACACAAGTAGGCCATACGGGCGTGTGCCATGGCCTTGTTGAAAGATCAGTGTTGCACACGGGCTCAGAGCATGGGCGTGTCCCAAGCTACACGGGCGTGTGGAACCTTAAGGCATAAAATTTTCCCAAGTTTTTCTTAAGCTTCCAGTTTAGGCCCAAACCGTTTTTAATGTATGTTTTGGGCCTCGTGAGCCCGATTAAAGGATATAAGCTATGTAATCGAGAAGGTTCAAGTTAAACGAAATTTTATGGTCCAGTTTTATATGTGATTGCTTGAGTTAAGTCCGGTTGCACCTCGAACCCAGTCCTGGCGTCAAATACGGGCAAGTGGTGTTACATATTTCGTATGAATATATTTTTTAATAATTATTTTAAAATTAATTTGTTAGTAATTTAGGATTATGTTATAAATTGTTGTGTTTGTAATTATTTTAAAATTAATTTATTAGTAATTTAGGATTATGTTACAAATTGTTGTGTTTAGTTTAGTATTTGGTGAGTTTTAGTAATGTAAAATTATTTTGTTAATTTTGTTAGTAATTTATTATAAATTGTCATGTTTTTGTGAGTTTTAGTAATGTAAATTTTTAAAAATAATTTTATAGTTATTTTGTTAGTAGTTTATGATTAGGCTATAAGTTGTTAGTGTTTTGTGTTTTTGTTATAGTTATTTATTTTGTTAATAATTTATGGGATTAGGTTACAAATTGTTAGTGTTTAGTATAGGGTTTTGTGATTTTTAGTAATGTAATTTTTTAAAAAATTATAGTTATTTTGTTTGTAATTTATGATTAGGTTGTATAAATTGTTAGTGTTTAGTTATGTGTTTTGTGATTTTTTAGTAATGTATTTTTTTAAAATTTATAGTTATTTTGTTAGTAATTTATGATTAGGTTATATAAATTGTTAGTGTTTAGTTTAGTGTTTTGTGATTTTTAATGTAAATTTTATATAATGTAATTTTATTTGATTTTTATTTATTTGACAATTTTATTGATTTATTAAAATGTTGATTAATTTTGTTGTTATATAATTTTATAGGTTGTTTGAAAAAACTAATCGGTATGTTTCTATCTCTATTTTTACTTTTTTAATTAGTATGTTTTTTATGTTTAGATAGTTTATATTTATTTTAATTATATTATTATTGTAAACTAACATAATTTTTTTATTGTAGGTAAATTATGGGAAATTATGAGATATTTACCATGTTTTGTTTCGAAATTTGAAATAATTTATTGTATTTTTGAAACAAATTAAATGAATTTATTTTTTAATTGCAGATTTGCAACAAATGGGTTCTTTGATTAATAATAATAATCACATATCGAGTACTATTAATGAGATGGTAATGAAATTTTTATTTGATACTCATGTTATTTGCGGAATTAAATTATATTGTATTAACTGTTTTTGTAACATCCCGAATTTGGGCCTAGAAGTATTGGGCCTTGAGTGCGGGTCCGTAAGGAGGTTGTATATAGGTATTTAATTGTGCAATGAAATAACACAATTAAATGTCTGCTTTGGTGGTTAATGGCCCTGAGAAGTGTTAGAGAAATCTTAGGTTCAAACTTGGGCTTTAGCAAAAATTTTGGTATTAAGTGAAAAAAAAACCTGGATGCTTGGATGAGGGTTTTTAAATTATTGTGTTAAATAAATGACACAAGAAAGCTTGTAGTCTAGTGGTTGTGGCGTCATTAAGGTTGTATGGGAGCCTGGGTTCAAGCTTTGGCTCTTGTAATTTATTTTGGTTTTTTTTAAGGGAACCTAGACTTTGGCCTCTAGACCTTATAATTAATTGGGGATAAAATATGACACAAAAAGCCTTGTGGTTTACTGGCAAGTAGCGTGTGGAGCATCTGAGGGGAGGCATGGGTTCGAATCCCATGGCAAGCAAGGAGCATTTATTTTGCTAACAGGGGGGCAGCAAGAGTTGGTGTTGAATTTAAACTCTGATGTTGGAGGGATCCCACATCGCCTAACATAAGAGTAGTTCTGGTCGGCTTTAAATAGAGGGAACCATGAGGAGAGTAAAGGTACCTTTTCTTAGCTGATCCCTTTCGCTGTATGGCGTGCTCGTTTAGGTTGGGCGTCAGCTAAGAGTGTTCGGAGTGTGGATTAACTCCAGTCTCCTATCAGGTGTGTATTTTCTCGCTACTCTAGCTGTAGGATGGCTACTTGATCGCGATGGTAGAAAGGGGTCATGGGCCTAATGGGCCTACTGGGCCCAATTGGATAAGTTGTTTGATTGTGTAGTAAATATTGGACTAGGCTAGGTGAATCTCAAATTTGTGGCTAGATTTGGGCTAAAAGGGCCACACGAGCATGTGGGCCCATTTGGGCCGAGAATAAGCTTTAGGCCCATTCGTATTGTTATCCCTGTTTAGAATACTTTAGTTTACCAAATTATTGAAATACCCTCGATTTGTAGAATTACCATTTTACCCTCGATTTATAGAATTACCGTTTCACCCTCGATTTACAAAATTACAATTTGACCCTCGATTTATAGAATTACCATTTTACCCTCGATTTACAAAATTACAGTTTTACCCTCGATTTACAAAATTACCATTTTACCCTCAGTTTACAAAATTATCGTTTTACCCTCGATTGTGAAATTACTGAAATACCCCTAGTTTGTAAAATTACCAAAATACCCCTAGTTTGTAAAATTACCAAAATACCCCTAGTTTGTAAAATTACCGAAATACCACTAGTTTGTCAAATTATCGAAATACCCTCAATTTGTAAAATTACCAAAATACCCCTGATTTACAAAATTATAGAAATACCCTTGACTTTCTAAAAATTATAGAAATACCATTGGTTTACAAAATTACTGAAATACCCTTGGTTTGTAGATTTACCAAAACACCCTTGTAGGGTGAAATGACTAAAATACCCCTAATATGTAAAAAGACCGTAAAGCCCCTGTAGGGTAAAGTGATCGTAATACCCTTGTATGGTAAAATGACGAATATGCCCTTATGTTCCGTATGACTGATGTGCTTAGGATTTACATGTATTGATATTGGATTAGTTAAGTTTGAGTGACAGGTGGTGGTTATCATAGGTGATTGATTATGGAAACGTTTCAACTTCAACCCATAACAAGTGTGTACTAACCCTCATAGTAGCTTAGATTAATATCTGCTGAAAAGCCAAAATGCGAAAATACTAGCATTTCGAGAACTTGTAATGTTGCGTGTGGGTATAGATGCGATAAATACGATAAGATCGGTGTTTGGATCGATGGAACGGGTAAGAACTCAATTTTGTGCACGATGGTAAGTTGGGCCTCAATGGGCTGGAATTGGGCCAAATGGGCTTTTGGGCCCATTTGGGTAAAATTGATAGAAAATGGAATTTGGAAAAGTTGCATGTTAACACGATTAGTATTGTTGTAAAATTTGGGTTAAGCAGGCTTAGTGGGCTAAATCAGCATTCTTAGGGCCCATTAGGGGTTTTGGGCCCAAAAGCCCGAATTTGATAAGTGGGTTAAAGATCATTGTTTAAACACTCAAAAATATTGACAATTGTAATGAACATGGAAAACCCTGATTTTTGGTAAAATTACGAAAATACCCTTATAATATGAAAATGACTGTTTTGCCCTTGTGGGCAAGTGGTGACTTGGATTTGTGTGGTTGTGGTTGATTGTGAATATATGTTGGTGATATGAATGACTTGACTGTGATTGTTTGATTCAAATATGGTCATGACATTCTGCATACATGACATATTGCATGCGATATGGGTTATATTGATGGAGGAAGTGCTAAAAGGGCTCTGCCTTAGTTTACCGAAAAGGGCTTTACCCCAGTTTATCAGAAAGGGCTTTGCCCCAGTTATTAAAAGAGGTTAGGCCTCCAGTTATATGATAAAGCGACTATCTTTGCCATTGGAGAGTTTGGTTGGGTGGGTTGAGTTATTCCCCACATGGAGAGCTTGGTTGGTACGGGTGGAGAGTAGCGGATGGTGGGTCGAGTAGTCTCCCCAAATAGGCTTGCATACATTTATTGACATTGCATGTGATATTGAAATGGGCTTGCATACATCCATTGACATTACATGTGATATTGAAATGGGCCTAAGGGTCATACTGATTTCTGATGAAAGGCTTGCCCGATGATATGATTTATGAAAAGGCTTTGGCCCAGTGATATGATTTATGAAAAGGCTTCGACCCAGGGATCTGATTTATGAAAAGGCCTCGGCCCAGTGATATGATTATGATTTATGGAAAGGCTTCAGCCCAGTATATGTTAAGACTAAATAGGGCTTTGGCCTAGATTGTACTGACACTGTGTTATTTACTGTTTGTTTATTGTTGGGGATTACACACTGAGTTTTCGTAAACTCACCCCGTTTTTAACTGTGCAGGTAATCCCTAAGCTTAGATGGTTTGGAGCTACGAGGGACTCGGAGATGGCCACACTCTCATTTCATTTCTTTTAATTGTAATAAGTAGCCGATTTATTTCTTTATAAGTTTTATCTTATTAATATTATTATTTGGTTTTAGGTTGTAATAAGGCCATTTTAATTATTTTTCTAGGATTATTTTGTCTTATACCCTATATTTTTTTGATAACAATATGAGTTAGACCTAGGGCACGTTTCCAAAATGATAATTGTTTTCAAAATAACCCAACGATACAATTAATCGGTTTATCAAAAATATCTACTTAAATGAATTCCAATTCGTTTTTCTCAAAACCTAACCTAGCACCAAAGTGTGGCAATGGTTGTGGGCATGTCTAGGATTGGATCCAATCATGAGCTTGGTACTTAAGCAGCCTTCTAGGTTCACCTCCTCTGTTTCAGATACCTACCTGGTGCATAGCTTCCATTCACTTTGTTAGCTCAACAAAATTCGTTTTATAAAACACTAAAATGACACATGGATTTTTAAATTTCAATGTGACACGTCGGATCCAGCCATAACGTCTAGGCCGAGTTTGGGGTGTTACAGTTTTGCTACCATACCGTGTATTAAGGGGTCGTGTTAATAATGTAGGGTTTTTACCAGATGAACGCCTAATTAGAGTTAGTCGGGTTCAGATCAGTGGCATTGATCCAGACTTTTGATCTGCGATACGACTTGATTTCCGCTTTAGTTGAGTGATGGCGTCCAGGGACCCACACATTTCATTTGCCGTGCGAGGAGTGCACAATCACTCTAGAGGATGTTGCACTATAGCTTGGGCTCCCAATTGACGGGAATGTTGTCACGGGCGTTAGTTCAATCTCTAAGTCGGTTGCCCTTTGCTATGACTTACTTGGATGCTCGCCAAGTGAAGGGAAATTTTCCAGTTTGAGGTTTTCATGGCTAAATGTCAATTTTAAGTATTTGTCGAGTACTGTATATGAATGGGAGGTGATGCAGGCTGTTCGAGCTTACATTATGCACCTTATAGGGAGTGTACTCATGCCCGATGCAAACAGCAGTACGGTTCACTTGATGTACTTACCCCTATTATCCAATTTGCATAACACATATTAATACAGTTGGGGCTCCGCAGTGTTAGCCATGTTGTATCGCAAACTTTTTCGGACGACATAGGTGGATGCCTCATACTGCTTCAATCATGGGCACTTTACCGGATGCCATTCTTGGCATCCATTAGTCACCAATCGTATGTATTTCCACTCGTTAATAAGTGATGATTTTTTACGCTTTATAACAATTAGTTGACTTTTTCTCGGATTATATTGTTCTAACAATTTATTTTTGTAGATGGAGCACTAATTCGGGAGGTCATACACTATTCTGATATACCGTCTGATGATCGAGAATCATGCTGGAGAGGGGGTAAGTTTTTCCAATATCAACTCAATTTTATTATTTTATCTCACTCGACCCGTATTAATATAACAATGTTATTAACTGTGCAGTTCATTTGAATGCCATATTCTGTTCCAGAAATTATGGCAGTTATTTATTCGTTTGCCCATATCCATTCAAACCTATGGTGCATTAGCGCACCCGTTATCAATTTTCAAACAGTAGAGTAGTATCATGACTATCGAGTCTTCCGGCAGTTCGATTGCATATAGTATATCCCAACACTGCCAGTACGATTGGGGGAGATCCATAAGATTAATAGGAGGGGGAAGCATGGAAATGATTGGGGAGAAGTGCATAAAGAATATATTACGATGTGGAACAACTGGTTGGGGAAGGCACCTCAGATGGATAGTGCTTTGGATCTGCAGTCCTCGTTAGAATACATATAGTGGTACTGTGAGATAGGGAATCCATTTTTCTTTTGTGGGCGGTTGATGGTAGTCCCCTCACATACGACACAAATTGGGCCCCTTCCAGATTCGTATCAGACGCTAGAGCCAAAACCTGGACTACACTTTGGGGATAGTTCTTATCATCCAGATTCAAGGGCGATGATTATTTCTCGGGCTCATCAGGCCACGGATATCATTTAGAGTTTGATATCTTCAGCCCACTACCACCTCAGCACTCTAGTCATCCCAGCTCGTATCCACCTCAATACCCCACTCCTCCCTGCCCGTATCCACCCCTGTACTCCATTCCTCCCGGCTCAAGTTCATCAATGGCATTTGAGAAATATGATTTTTTGTCTATTTTTTGCACACCCCCACATATAGATGAAAAGAACGTTGATCACCACAATTGCCCACAACGTGAATGTCGAGATCCACGAAAATATACCCTTAGAACCACACCATAAAACCATCAATTTTAGGGGGTTTTGTAATATAAATAACTTCATTTATGTAATGAATTTTTTGTCATTTTATTTATCAATTAATTTTTTTTTGAATTTAAATAGTCAACTTTGTATTTATTTAATGACTTTTTTCCATTTTATTTATCAATTTTATGACTTTTTTTTTTCAATTTAAATAAATAAACTTTATACTAACTTCGTAAGTCAAATTAGATTAATGCAAAAAATTGTAGACAAATTTTAGATTTAATCCTCTCAACATGTAATGAAAAACATATCAATTTCTACCCGATCGTGACGATTGTCGAATATGGTAGTTCGGATAGGCATTTACTCTGATTATGACCGGTTAATCTGTATACACAACACAGCTTCCCATCTAATTTCTCCCTAATGTCCATTTTGTTATGGATTCTGGATGATTGCAGATAACCTTTCGGGTTCCTACGCAACCCTTTTCTGGGACAAACTCGAAGGTCATCGGAGGAACCTCCTATGTAAATAGGTCAGGAAGTACGGGGAACTCGTTCTCCCATACATGCAATGTGTGCTCGAGGGTGTACACTTCATCGATGAATTGTTCTACATTGAGCGAGACTTTAGCACAAGTTGCCACGACATGTGCACAGGGATAATAAAGTGTCTAAAGCCTTCTACAATCACACCATCTATTTCGGAGATCAACTCCATAGAATGTAGGTGGTATACCTGGTCGACGACTGATGGTCTCTATAACTCGAAATGTTTCATAACATCGTTAATGTACTTTTACATTCATCGACCTCGCTATCCGACGGTTTGCAACCATTACATCCCTTACATCTTCGACAAACACGTGTCCTGCCTCCATCTGGTTGACTTGTTACTGACCCATTCTTGGCATCAAGGTAGCCAACCTGTAAAATGTAGCCGAGAAGATAGATGAAATCAAAAGATGTCGTGTTTTCAACAACACAATGTTGATCCCCCTCCACCAAGTTTATGGTCATTTGACCATAACAAAAGCCCTCGTCAGAACTTTGAGTCCATTGCCACAGCTCCATGGTACTCACCCATTGTTGGAAAGATATGTTCGTTTGACCTTCCATGTCACTCTCAAGTCGAGTCATCCTTTGCCGAAAAATGTGTGCCTTTAGCTTGTGCACTGTGTATATATTAAGAAAATATAAGTTACAGTCTTGCCCTAAAACATTAGGTTATATATTGAAAGGATAAGGTTATTCTTTACTCATTCTCACAACTTGTCTCCGCTAGTCTTCATTCCTATAATCTCAGTAGAAGTTAGCCGCGATGTGCCAGATGCAATAAATAGATCTCCATGGCACATCGGAACGCCTAATGGTGCAATTAATCATTTCCTTCTACTAGTGATGATGCAAATATTATCATTATTGATAACATACCTCTGTAGATTTATAAGAAAGAATTTTCACGACTCCATGTTCTCCTTATCTACAATGGCAAATGCAATCAGGAGCACGTTCTTGTTCCCATCTTGAGCAACCGCAAGAAGTAAGATCTGTGTATATTTACCGTATAGCCTGTCTCATCTACTTGCACAAATGGCTTGCAATAGGGAAATGCACGCACGCATGGATCAAAAGTCCAGAACATCTGTTGGAAAATTCTTTTTCTTGGTTGTAGCTGGTTATCCGAACCGTAATAAGGTCGTGTTTGCAACTCAATAACAGTCCTCGGCACGTACTCCGGCATAGCGACTATTCATCCCTGTACCTTATTAAACGATGCATCGAAATATCTGTAGAATTGCTCAGTTGCCATCTATTTAGCTATCCATGCCTTTCGGTATGATACTCGATATTGGAATCGTGCTTGCATTTCGGCAATCAGTACCGAAACTTTAATGGTCGGCATGTCTTTCACCATTGACATGATGCACATACAGATAGTTTTGGAATCAAGTTTTTGATTATCTTCTGTCATACGTGTTGAAGTGCATGTGTGAGGCCCAACAAATTTTCGTATCTCCCACATTTGCGACTTCTAGATAAATGCAGTTCGTATCCGCCAATTGCAACCTTCTATCGACATCCAACACTCTCTAATATATAATGGTAAATACAAACTCTTCCTTACTTTTGAATCTCTGGTCCACAAACAACTCCTCAGTATTGGAATATAAGGCCATCTAGTGAGTAGGTAGTATTTCAAGGTACTCCAAAAACTCAACCGCGTGCACCGCGTCAGGGTCTATCCAAGACATGTGTGCCCCAAGATTATTGTGTATCAGAATACGACGAATCTGGTTCCCGACTGAAGACACATTAACGTTTCCATCCTCATTCAGCCCTTCATCATCAATATCATCCAGGACATTGTCCATGTCGGGATCACTATCACTATCGACCTCGTGATCAGAAGGATCACTACTATGGTATACATCACCACCAACCACATCAATCTCGGTTACAGCATTAAGCTCAATGTCGATCCTATGTATAGTTGATTGACTATCAATGTACGAATCAGAACCACCATACATGGCTCTTGAACTCCATCTTCTTCACTTAATGAAGTGGGATCTTCAGTTGGCTCCATACCAGCTAACTCAACAAATAACTGAATTAGTGCATTTTGGTTGCTCCGAGACCCACAATAAAGAGCGACCATTGTCTCCATGTCTTCATCGTCTACAAGTTTCATTTTGGTGAATTTTATGGGATCCGTCGAAACTGGAAACTTGTAAAAAAGTTTCGAGATCCTTCTCCCACAATGTCTATAAATTTTTTCACTAATTTTTTTCTTCATATCATCGAACAAGATATTTCTATTAAATCTCATTGCTACTTTTTTGCGACATTCAAATATACATCCCATGATTGTTGTCAAAATTTCTTCATCGTAATAAATGCATACGAAAAAATAATTCTCCATATTAGATACTATATCATTAAAAAATTTTAAATTCTCAAAAGCAGTTTCAAATAACAAAAAATTACATAAATTTTTAATGCAAAAATTTTTATTAGGAAGTTAACAAAATTAATAACCTAACAAAATAACTTTCAAATAATAAAATTACTAACAAAACTCTACATTCTATTTAAAAGAAATAAACTAAAATATCTTATCCTTCTTTTTGTTTTCCTTTCTTTCTTTCTTCTCCCTATCTTCTTACTTCCGTTGTGCTAAATTTTGTGTCTTCTGCTCATTTGATTTTCAGGGGAGTATATATAGGGGAAAAATAAAGCACCAGTTGAGCCTGTAGGCCCCACCAGTCGCGCCTGTACGATAGGCTCAACCAGTCGCGCCTGTCAAATAGGCTCCACCAGTTACGCTTAATAGATAGGCGCCACCTACCCCATACAATTTTTGTATCCTTACACGGGTTATATATTGATCCAGGAAAGAAAATACAAGCAGTGGCGCCCTTTCTCATAGGCACCACCAATAAAATAATAATATTTTATTAAAAAATAAAAAATGTTAAAATATAAAAAAAAGAATTGCGCTTGTTAAATAGGCGCGGCCCAAAAAAAAATACCATTTTCGTATATAAACCAGCTGACAACCTATTTCAGTATTTAACTTTTTTTTATTTATTTAGGAAAAAAACCCACAAATTCATCTTTTAATTACCCTATCCCTACACGTATTCTCCAACAACTCTCCTTTAGCATTAAATGAATAAGGCTGGCCATTTCTTCAAACCCAATAATCTATCAGCCGACATTCTCCTTCCCTCCTCACTGCCAAGTTCCACTTTCCAAGACCTCTCAATGGATGTTTCTTTCAACCCAGGCTTATAGCCCTTCTACCAGTCAGTGACCTTTTACCTCCCTCAGTAAACGGATATCGATCGTCATCAGAGAATTGAGAAGTCCCTTCAGCAATCCATTGTGCCTCTAGCTCACACTCCATAACCGAAATAAAGATTTTATAGCAACTTCCCTTACAGAAGACGTAAAAAAAAAGGAGGAACTAAGGAATTACTCTCCACTGAAACTAGAACCTTAGCCATTTCGGAACAATCTTTATCTTTAGTGGCATCATCCAACTTAATAACAGATCCCCATCTGCTCCTTAAAGTCATAAAGAATTGTTCGTGCCAAAGAAAGTTAGGGACTTCTTCTAATGAAACCCAAACAAGAATATCCTTATGTTGTTTATCAATATCTAGTGGAAAAAAGGATTCAAACCATGTCAAAAAATATCCTTTTTTATCTCCCAAAGCTAATAACATATATTCTTTTCTATTGAATATGACAATGGTTGACAAGCCCCCTCACGGGTGAAGCCAGAAAAATTTTTAAGGGGGCTGGATGAAATTTTAATTTTTTATAGTTTATATATTTATAATTTGTAAAGGATTAAATCAAATTTTTATAATTTTAGGGGGGCCAAAGTGCAATTTTACGTTTACTAATTTAAAATTTTTAAAAATTTTAAGGGCCTAAAAAAATTTTACATTTTAGGGGACCGGGGCCCATGCCATCCCCCTTAGCTTCGCCCCTGCTCCCTATAGGCAAACCTTTCATGGCAATCTATCAACTAAAAGGGCCAATTGTACCAAGCAAGAATTATTCATTTTTTTTAGCTTACCCACACAACATGATTTAAGCCATTCCATAGCAGTCAAAAGAGGCTCCATCTCCAGAATGTTATCCTCCTTTAAAATGTCAAGTTGACATCGATAAGAAAAGACTGGTTCCTTTGTGATCTTCATAGAAGTTTTCCTCCAAGACTTTTTCGGGCCATCTCTCTTAACAAAATTGTTATGAGCACTACCCATCTCATATCTAGCCCTTGAGACATGGCTGAACAAACAGTCGATTTTTTTTCCATTTCCATCCACCACGGCCTTTCTTAGTTTTGACTCATACCTATATATGTTACAAAGGAAAAAGTGGAGTGGCTATGGATTCTCCTGTTTTTATACGCCACATAGGCATCTATGACTTCCCCGTAATGATCAAAAACTTCTCTAATGGCTGAAATAGTTACTCTCTTAAATTGTTCATAAAATCCGTAAAAACTCAATCTCCTTGAGGTTTTCCATCTACCACCGCCGCTAAAATATAATATATTCTTGTATGAATGGCAGGAATAGACCATCCTTGCAACCTCACATTTCCTGAATGGATGGAATGAACAATCCTCGTAATCTCACATTTGCTAATTAATGGCAGGAACGGAGGATGCTAGTAATCTCACTTTTTTGTTTTAACTGATGTTGTAACACAAATCGGAACAAGAGAATAAGACAAAATAATTTGCTGAAGTGGAAAAAGAAAAAACACGGTTGAGATTCATTAATCCTATCTCAACGTAACTTTACTCAAAAAATTATTTTACGTGGTAATTAACGTAGTAGAATTATTAACTTAAATTTAATCTACAATCTCAAAATAGAAAATTACCTCTCCAAAATAGAATTCAAATTATTAAATTATTCTCCTAAATAACTTTACTTGCAATCGATATAAATTTTCCGAGAAAAGACTAACAAGAATGTCAAAATACCATATATAAACAACACAATAATCGTCTAAAACACTAAAAAAATGCACTTCAATGTGCGAGATAGAAGCCTATTTATAAACTTCACACCTGGTCATGCAATTTGATTTAGAGATAAATACCTTCTTTAATTTCAAACTGAAATTATTCTTTGTTAAATTATTAATTATAATTTTGAAATAATTCTTTAAAAATAACATCATGTTTAGTTGGGAGAATGGAATAAGATTATAATGATTTTATTAATAAAATAGTAATTGCCATGTAACAAGACAAAAGAAAAGCACTGTGGCCCAAGACAAAAGAGCCACCAGCAATCCATTCCCAACACTAATCAGCATAGAAGAACACAACACCAAATTAAAAAAAAAACATTATGACAAGTATAGAAACAAGCATTAAGCATCATTAATCAACAAATATTGGAACAAAAATTATTAACTTGAAGAAAACAAAGGCAGTGAGATATTATGGTTAAATAATTTGATTGCAAGAATAGTTCAACATAGAAGATAGTACTGAACAAATAATAGTTCAAAGATATAAAAACATAAGATCACACCCTCAATAGAAGTGACCAACCCCAAAATATTAGTTACCATATCATTGCCTTAAAAATTTTAATGACCTAGTCTTTCTTTTCTTTTTTGGAATTTTAGCCTATTTATGTTTTAAAAGAGAACATAAGTACTTGTTAGAATTAAGTGACCCAAATTCTTATTTAAATAAAATACGATGGAAAATAAAATAAAAGTAAAATCCATATAGAACTAGACTTCTTTTATTTTATTTTAGAATAAGGTTTTTAAACCTTATTAAACTCCATCTATTTTATATTGATTAGGATAAGGTGTTTCAATCCTACTAGAATATGGCTTTGCAAGCCTATAAATAGACATAGTCTATTCCTCTTGTATTTGAGTAAAAATTTTTCGACATAGTGAATTTTCTTCTCCTCTGCCCGTGGTTTTTTTTTTTCGAAAGGGTTTCCACGTAAAATTTATGTGTTCTTTATTTTTATTTATTTTATTTTATTTTATTTTTTCACAAATTGGTATCAGAGCTTCAGGGTTATTCATCTCGATCACGGTAATGGCGTCTTTGAAGTATGAAATTCATTGTTGGATCGCAACACCGATTTGCGTTATGGCAAATTAAGATGCAAGCGATTCTTGCAGATGGATCTAGAGGATGCCCTGCTAGGATAGATAAGATGCCTTCGACATTAAGAGATGAAGAGAAGAAGCGTAAGGATCGAAAGGCATTAACACAATTACATCGCATTTTCCAACGAAATTTTGCAGGATGTGATGAAAAGAAAAGCGCGCATTGCATTATGGAAGAGGCTAGAACAAATATGTATGTCGAAAACTCTAACAAGCAAGTTGCATATGAAGCGGCGTCTTTATGCTTATCGTTTGGAGGAAGGTGCGTCGTACACGAACACTTAACGGTGTTTAAAGAAATTCTCTCAAACTTGGAGGCCATGGAGGTTCAGTATGATAAGGAAGATCTAGGGTTGATTCTACTTTGTTCGTTGCCCCCGTCTTATTCAACCTTTAGAGACACGATTTTATATAGCCGCGAGTCTCTCACAGTTGATGAGGTTTATGATTCTTTAACCTCGTATGATAAGATGAAGCATCTTGTGGTTAAACCCAACTCTCAGGGAGAGGGTCTCATTGTTCGTGGGAGACAAGACCGGAATGTTGATGATGATCGTGGTAGAACACGAGAGCGGAATCCTCGTGGTAAATCTAAGGGTAGATCGAAATCTTCAAGCAGAGGTAAAACTTGCAACTTCGCAAGAAGAAAGGGCACATTAAATCTGAGTGCTATAAGCTACAAAATAAGATTAAAAGGAGGCTGCGAATCAAAAAGGAAAAATGACCGGAAAATTTGGTGAAGGCTGATGTTGTAGAAGACTACAGCGATGGTGAACTTCTAGTTGCTTCATCAATGATTCTAAAGTAAGCGAGTGGATACTTGATTCAGTTTGCACCTTCCACTTGAGTCCCAATCGGGATTGGTTTACAACTTATGAAACGATGTCTGAAGGTGTTGTTTTGATGGGAAATAATGCTTCATGTAAAATCGCGGTGTTGGAACAATTAAAGTTAAGATGTTTGATGGAGTTGTCGAACACTTAGTGACGTGCGGCATGTTCGAATTGAAAAGAAATTTAATTTCGTTGAGTACTCTTGATTCAAAAGGGTACAAATACACGGTGAAAGTGGGGTTTAAAGATTTCAAAGGGTCCCTTGTTGTGATGAAAGGGCAAAGAAAGATTGCCAAGTTATATGTTTCTGAGGTTCTCTATATTCTTGGTGATGCAATTGTCGCTTCCTCTTCCTTGTCGGATGATGATATTACTAAACTTTGGCATATCGCCTAGGGCATATGAGTGAGAATGGCATGGCGAATTAAGCAAAGAGGACTTCTTAATGGGCAAGGAATTTGCAAACTGAATTTCTGTGAAACCTTGTGTTTTGGGAAGCAAAGAGAGTTCGATTCACTAGAGGAATCCATAACACGAAGGAAGCGTTGGAGTATATCCATTACGATCGTGGGGGCCGTCGAGTGCCTTGAGAGGTGGAGCTAATTATATGCTAACCTTTATTGATGATTTTCCGAGAAAAGTTTGGGCGTTCTTCACGAAGCGAAAAGCGATGTGTTTTCCACATTTAAGTCTTGGAAAATTATGATTGAAAAGCAGACGGAAAAGCAGATAAAATATCTCCGCATGCAGACAATGGCTTAGAGTTACATTACGATGAGTTTAATAGATTGTGCAAGTCGAAGGATCATGAGACACTTGACGGTTCGTCATACTCCACAAAAGCGGCGTTGCGAGCGAATGAACGAGCGATCATGGAGAAGGTTCGATGTATGTTGTCAAATGCCAACTTACGAAGTCATTTTGGGCGTAGCGACCTCTCTCGCATGTTTTTGATCAACCGATCTCCATCCGTTGCCATTGAGAAAAAGACTCCACAAGAGGTATGGTGCGGTAATCCTGCTAATTATTACGATTTAAAGATTTTTGGGTGTCCTGCGTATGCTCATGTTGATAATGGAAAATTGGAACCGAGATCCATTAAATGCGTTTTCTTGGTTATAAAGCTGGTGTAAAAGGCTATAAGTTATGGTGTCTGAAAATAGAAAAGTTGTGATTAGCGAGAGATGTTGTTTTGATGAAGCGCTATGCTACCTAACTTATCTCTTAAAGACTCTTCCAATAAAGAAAACCAAAAGCGGTGGAGCATCAGTTAATCTGAATCAACTCCTCAAGCCGTACAAAAATTGAGAATAGAGTTGCTTCTTCACCGCATGATACTCTATCGCCAAAAACAGGACAAGAAGAGAAATTAAACCTCCAAAGAAGTATGCCGAGGTTGATCTAGTTGCTTATGCTTTAAATGTGGTGAAGATATAGATGCGAATCAAGAGCCATTTAATTATTCGAGGCGATTAGGCTGTGAAGACTCGAAAAGTGGATGTTTGCTATGCAAGAGGAGATGGAATCACTCCACAAAAAGCAGAACATGGGATCTTGTAAAACTTCCTAAAGGTAAAAAGGCTGTTCGTTGTAAATGGGTGTTTAAAAGAAAGAAGGGACTCGGGAGTTGAAGAACCGGATATAAAGCAAGGCTTGTTGCAAAGGGTTCTGATCAAATTCCGAGTGGACTTCACAGATGTGTTCTCTCCGGTTGTTAAGCATAGTTCGATTCGAGCTTTGCTTGGTATTGTTGCCATGCATGATTTGGAGCTTGAGCGGTTAGATGTAAAAGCGCATTTTGCATGGAGAACTTGAGAAAGATATTTACATGCAACAACGAGAGGGTTTTATAGTCTCGAAAAAGAGGACTATGTTTGCTTGCTGAAAAAGTCCCTTTACGGTTTGAAACAGTCACCAAGACAGTGGTACAAGAGGTTTGATTCCTTTATGACTTCTCATGATTTCAAAAGAAGTAGTTTTGACAGTTGTGTCTACTTTAAGAAAAGCAGTGATGGTTCTTTTGTGTATCTACTTCTTTATGTTGATGACATGTTGATAGCGACAAAAGATAAAAGAGAGATAAGAAAGGTTAAAGCCCAACTAAGTGAAGAATTTGAGATGAAAGATTTAGGATCAGCAAAGAAGATACTTGGTATGGAGATTCTCGAGATAGAAAAGCAAGTAAATTGTACCTAAGTCGGAAGGGTACATTGAGAAAGTTCTTTTGAGTTCAATATGCAGAGTGCTAAGCTGTTAGTACTCCTTTAGCGACCCATTTCGGACTTTCATCGGCCTTATCTCCTCAATCGATAATGAGATTGAGTACATGTCACATGTTCCATACTCTAGTGCAGTAGGATCTCTCATGTATGCTATGGTTTGTTCACGTCCGCATTTATCATATGCGATCGGTCGATTAGCGAGATACATGGCGAATCACGGTAAAGAACACGGAAAGCGATTCGGTGGATTTTAAGATACTTACGAGGCACTACTAATGTTTGCTTACAGTTTGGAAGAACTAAAGATGGAGTTATAGGGTATGTTGATGCTGATTTTCTTGGAGACCTTGATAGAAGAAGATCTCTCACGAGTTACGTCTTTACAATCGGAGGTTGTGCAATTAGTTGGAAAGCCACTTTGCAAACTACGATCGCTTTGTCTACCACTGAAGGTGAGTACATGGCGATTCTTGAGGCTTGTAAAGAAGCTATTTGGTTGAAGGACTATTTAGTGAACTCAATGAAGACCTTCAAATCAGCACGATATTTTGTGACGGTCAGTGCCATCTTTCTTACAAAAGATCAAATGTTTCATGAGAGAACAAAACACATTGATATTCGGTATCATTTTGTTCGTGATATTATTGCTCGTGGTGATATTGTTGTGAGCAAAATTAGCACTCATGAAAATCCTGCAGATATGATGACTAAGTCACTTCCTATAACCAAGTTTGAGCATTGCTTAGACTTGGTTGGTGTTCATTGTTGAAGTTAAACCCTTAAGGGGTTTTTGGAAGAGGTGAAGAACTTGTTTATTGAAAGTTCACGATGAAGAACTTGTTCATTGAGAATTTGTGTCAAGGTGGAGATTGTTAGAATTAAGTGACCCAAATTCTTATTTAAATAAAATACGATGGAAAATAAAATAAAAGTAAAATCCATATAGAACTAGACTTCTTTTATTTTATTTTAGAATAAGGTTTTTAAACCTTATTAAACTCCATCTATTTTATATTGATTAGGATAAGGTGTTTCAATCCTACTAGAATATGGCTTTGCAAGCCTATAAATAGACATAGTCTATTCCTCTTGTATTTGAGTAAAAATTTTTCGACATAGTGAATTTTCTTCTCCTCTGCCCGTGGTTTTTTTTTTTCCCGAAAGGGTTTCCACGTAAAATTTATGTGTTCTTTATTTTTATTTATTTTATTTTATTTTATTTTTTTCACAGTACTTTTATAACAATAGTTTAAATAAAATCATAAGATATGCTTGTTATATGTGACGAATTTCAGTGTAATAGTAAAGAGCATACTTAAAAGCTATTTATGGTTACAAAATATGAAGAAAAGCTGAAAAAATACCGTGCATAACATTTTCCCCTAAAATTTACTTCAGAATATCTTTCCTAGTGCATTCATCAACATAGAGAGGTCATGGCCTTAGTCAAAGCTATCATTATGCTTTGCCAAAAACAAAAATAACAGATCATTAAGTTAAAGCAATTTTAACCAAAATGGTAGCTCACCCATGAAAAAGCATATAATAATGGCTAAAGCTATCACTATGTGTTGCCAAAAGCAAAGAGAGACCATTGAGTTTAAGTTATTTCAGCCAAAATGATTGCTCTCCTAAGAAAAAAAAATATAATAAAGGCCAAAATTTTAAACATATTTAATTATACTCTTGAAGCTTCACCCACAAAATACGCATTATGAGTTCCCAAAGGTACAAAGATATAAAAATTGGCAATGGGTCATTAATATGAACTTTAAGGTGTCATATGAAAGTTTATTGAAGCCAACAAAGGGTAGCTTCAAAAGAAGACCACCTGTTACTGCCTGCAAGAAATTGCAATGAGGCCAATTGTTAAAATAATGTTGATAAGGCTTGCAACCATTAACTAAAAGACTTAAAAGCTATAACAAAGATGAAACAAGAAGAATGATTAATTAGTAATATTGACAGCCCATATAGCATGATGATCCCTAATGCAAAATCATCAGAAACAAAAGAAAAAATAAATAAAAATGCAAAATGAACCCTAGTTGAATTGAACTTACAACAAAGTCTAGAATGTTAACCAATATAAAAAAGTTTTAATCATTTGGGATAGAAACTTCCTTTAAAAATAAAAAGGAAAAAATTGGAGAAATGAGAACTAAAAGGCGAGTATACAAAGAGTAAAAACTATCGATATATAGATGTGTATAAATAGAAGAATCACCGAGATTCAACCAACCATTGTTAATCATTTTTATTTGGAAATTTTGTAATTCACATTTACATATCTAAGTTTTTATAATTTCATCATTTAACAATTTAAGGGTTTTTTTGTGAATTATTTGAGGAAAATTTATTTAGGGAAATAAACTGTTTATACCACTTGAAAGATAAAATCAAAACCTATTTCACTTGAGGAAATCTTGATCCCAAAATAGGAAAACAAACTCTTTATTTGACATACAAATTTGTATAAGAAAAAATCAAAATAGTCACTAGTTTTAAGATTACCTATGTTGCCTGGCCACACAACCGTATGACCCTTGTTTTCCAAATTTTGTAACTTTTTCTTAAACTTCCTGTTTTATTTCAAATTAGTTCAGAATTGCTTCTAAACTATTGTTAGGGCCTCGAAGGCTCGATTTAGGGATAAAATGCATATGAATGAATGGTTTATTATATGTTTGAATTATTTAAATGTTAAGATGTTAAGTTTTTTTCGATTGTATAGTAATGCTCTGCAACCCTAATGGGGCAACGGAGATAGATTAGGGGTGTTACATTTAGTGGTATCAAAGCTACGGTTTAATCAATTCTCAACTAAACGCACCATGTATAAAGTCTAAAAATACATGCCACTTATTAACCAATGATAGTGTGATGACTTTTGATTATTTTTGAAATGTTCATATAGATAAAGATGTCATCTAGATCCAATCAAGCAGATTCCGATGAGGTAGAAAGTTTTATTCCAGCTACTAATGAAGGTAATACACGAAATGATCCTGAGTTACAAGGGCCTGAAGATATGGCACCGAATGCTTTTTTCCACATTATGCACGATATGTATGAGGCATACTTAAAGGTAATTCAACAGCTTAACAAACCAATTCCCTACATTCTCAAAGTTTGACTTAACAAACTGTTCTAAGATTACTATCGATAAAGTTAGAAAATGTGGTGCCATGGAATTTTACGGTAATGTGGGTGATGATCCAACCAAGGCCAAGTACCGGTTAGAGCATACTCAGATGGTTTTCAATGAAATGATGTGTTCTCTAAAGGATTGTTTATGGTGCACGGGGTTGTTCTTAAAAGAAGAGGCATTTCAGTGGTAGTCTACGTTAACATCAGTGGTACCGAAGGAAAGAGTCAACTGAGATTTCTTTAAATTGGAGTTTTGTAAGAAGTATATTAGCAAATGACATTTGGAGTGAAACAATAAAGAATTTCTTAAACTAAAACAAGGGAATAGAACCGTGACCGATTATGAGAGACAGTTTGTACAACTTAGTAAATATGTTCATGAGATTGTACCTTCGAAAGAAGACATGTGTGTACGTTTTGAAGATGGATTAAATGATGAAATAAAAATTTTATTTGGAGCCATGAAGATTTGTAAGTTTTTGCTTCTGTCCGACCGAGCCCAAAAGATGGAAGAAATTTATGCTAGAAAAGACGAAATGAGGCAAAAACCCACGATTTTAGCAAACACATTGGATCTAACTTTCTTTGTTTCTCCGCAAAAGAAGTCGAGGGAATCTAATTATAGATTCTCAAAACCATCAAAGTTTTAGGGAAGGGATTGTTCAAAGTAGAGTAGCAAGAAAGCTCCAACTCCTTCAGTGGCTATTACAAATAGTGTGCGAAATACCAACAGGACAGAGTGTAAACAATGTGGTCAATATCATTTTGGAGCATGCAGGGTTAATGAGGGGACATGCTTTATATGTGGATCCCCTGGTAACTTTAAAAGGGACTGCCCGAATCAAAATGAGCTTAATAAAAATCAAAATACAAAATCTGTGACTACTTCTACATAAGATCGACAACTTAGAAATAGCAATTCGGCTAGAGTTAATCGGAGTGCAGCTAAAGATAAGATGGATAGATCTAAAGCTAGAACTCCTACCAGAACCTATACTATCCGTGCACGAGAGGAGGCCTCGGCTCCAAACTTCATTGCTGGTACCTTTTCTCTTTTTAATATTAGTGTATATGCATTAATTGACACGGGTTCAACACACTCATATATATGCACTACAATAGTAATAGAATAGAATTTACCTGTTAAGTCCACTGGTTGTGTCACCAAAGTTACGAACCCTTTAGGTCACAGTGTAATAGTTGACTTAGTATGCAAGCAATGTCCACTGAAAATTAAAGGTTACAACTTTCCCGCCGATTTAATACTTTTACCTTTTAATGAGTGTGACGTCATTTTGGGAATGGACTGGTTGAACCTACATGATGTTGTGATTAATTTTCGATGAAAAAGAGTTGGTTTGAGATGTCCTGATGGTAGGATACCTTCTTTTAGATTTAATAAAACCATGGTATTTCGAGTTTGATATTGGTAGTAAAAGTGCAGAAACTAGTACGGAAAGGTTGTGATGTGTTTTTAACTTACATTCTGGACTCCAGAATGCCAGAGAAGAAGGTAGATCAAGTATTGACAGTATGTGAATTCTCAAACTTATTTCCTGAAGAGCTACCAAGATTGACGCCATAGTGGGAAGTTAAATTTGCTATTGATCTAATACCTGGGACAACACAGATATTGATTTCACCGTATAGAATGGCACCGATTGAATTAAAAGAACTTAATGCACAGTTGCAAGAACTACTGGACAGAGGTTTTATTCAACCGAGTATATCTCCTTGGGGAGCTCCAATATTATTTGTGAAAAACAAAGATGGATCGATGAGATTATGTATAGACTATTGACAATTGAAGAATTGTTTGACTAGTTGAAAGATGAAACAATATTTTCAAAGATTGATCTCAGATCTAGATATTATCAGATACAGGTAAAAGATTGTGATGTACTGAAGACGGCCTTTTAGACATTATATGGACATTATGAATTCTTAGTAATGCCTTTTGGGTTGACTAATGCCCTAGCAGCATTCATGGATTTGATGAACAGGGTTTTTTAGCCTCAGTTAGATAGATTTGTGGTTGTGCTTATTAATGATATACTGATCTTCTCCAAAACAAACACCGAACATGCTCAACATTTTAGAACAGTACTGTAAACCTTGCGAGAGAAGCAGTTGTATGCAAAATTCAGTAAATGTGAGTTTTGGCTGCGAGAAGTTGGATTCCTTGGACACGTGGTTTCCATGGAGGGTATACATGTGGATCCGAGTAAGATCTCTGCCATTATAAATTAGAAAGCTCCGAGAAATGTTTCAGAGGTATGTAGTTTTTTAGGATATGCAGGTTACTACCGTTATTTTGTTAAAAACTTTTTTATAATAGCCTCACTGATAACCAAGTTACTACAGAAGAATGTTTTGTCTGTTTGATCAGACGAGTGCCAAAAGAGTTTTGATTAGTTAAAAAGAATGTTGATAGAAGCTCCAGTATTGACACAGCCTGAGTCTGGAAAAGAATTTGTTGTTTACAGTGATGCTTCGTTTAATGTATTGGGATGTATACTGATGCAAGTTGGAAAGTAATAGCTTATGCTTCTTTTCAGTTAAAACCTAATGAGAGGAATTATCCGATGCATGACTTTGAGTACGCCACCATTGTTTTTGTTCTGAAAATTTGGTGACATTACCTCTACGATGAAAAGTTTCACATATTTACAGATCATAAGAGTCTAAAGTATTTAATGACGCAAAAGGAACTGAATTTAAGACAACGACGGTGGTTAGATCTATTGAAAGATTAAGACCTTATGATTAATTACCATCCTGGGAAGATAAATGTAGTTGCAGATACTTTAAGTCGTAAATCATTATTTGCTTTAAGGGCAATGAATGCACATTTGTCCTTCGAGGGTGTTTGTTATCTTATAGCTAAGCTTAGGGCTAGACTATTATTTCTTCAGCGAATTCGAGAAGTGCAAAATGATGACTAGAAATTAGTAGCCAAACGAGAGTTGATCTAGAGTGATTCGACTGCACGATTCACTATAAGTGATAATGGTATGATTTATTTTCGTAACCGGTTGTGTATTCTAGATAATTCTAAGTTAAAACGAGATATTTTGTCGGAAGCTCATAGCAGCACATACTCAGTTCATCCGGGTAGCACGAATATGTTTAATGACCTGAAGAAAATGTATTAGTGGCCAGGTATGAAATGTGAGATTTTTGAATTTGTGACTAAATGTTTGGTTTGCAAACAGGAAAAAGCTGAACATCAAGTACCATTAGGATTATTATAGTTTGTCACTATTCCTGAATGGAAACGAGAGAGGGTTACGGTGGATTTTGTGTCAGGTTTGGCTGTGACAACGAACGAAAAGGACTTTATAGGGTTATAGTTAACGGACTAATGAAAACAACTCATTTTATTTTGGTACATATTAAATTTTCACTTGAGAAGTTAATAGAGTTGTATGTACCTGAGATTGTCAGATTGCATGGAGTGCCATCATCAATCATTTTTGATAGAGATCCGAGATTCACATCAAGATTTTGGGGTAAGCTTCACAAGGCTCTTGGAACTAAATTTAGTACAACGTATCACCAGCAGATAGATGGGCAATCAGAACGGGTAATTCAAATGCTGGAAGATATGTTATGTTGTATTTTTTAGTTCGAAGGTAGCTAGAAGAGGTATTTTCCACTGGTAGAATTTGCATATAATTACAACTATCAATCCAATATTAACTGGCACCGTTTGAGGCTCTGTATGAAAGAAAATGTTGAACACCGTAGTATTAGTTAGAGTTGAGTGAATCTAAGCTAGTTGGTACAGACTTGATTCGTGAGACTGAAAATAAAGTTCGTGTAATTCAGGATTATTTAAAAGCAGCGCCGGATAGTCATAAGTCATATGCTGATCTGAAATGAAAAGATATAGAGTTTGTTGTTGGGGATCGAGTATGTAACAGCCCATTTTCAATGAAATCGGAACAGTGGTTTCAGGACCACAAATCTGAGCTAGAAAGAAAATTTATTTTAATATTATTGCATGGTCTGCATTATGATAGGAATGTCATATGAAAATTCTAATAAGAAAATTTTACCGATTATGTGTTTAATTATGAAAAAGACCAAATTGCATAAAATGCAAAAGTTGGATTGTAGTAGCTATAAGTATCAACTAGGTATGGAATTCAAAATTTGATGTCCTTATATGATAATTAGACCATTAAAGAAAATTTAGTAGATATTTTTGGTGAATCATCCATGGAAAATTAGAAAAAGAAAAAGGACTAAATTGGAAAATGGAAAAATTAAAAGATGATAAATTAAATAAAGGTTTAATATCATCAATATATATCATCTTCATCCCCAAATACATGGAAACCCTAGGAGAGAGAAAGGAAACTAATCAAGCTTAATTAGACCTGGATAACTCAAATTTGAAGTTAGATTAAGGAAAAGAAAATGTGCCGGATTAGTAGACTTTTGAATACGAACAAGTGTCGAGGTAAGTTCATGTAACTAAATTTTGTACATTTATATGTTTAAATTAAATGTTATATATATGAATTGTATAATTTCCATGTATATGAAATTAATTTAATATCTAATAATGCTCGTTAAATGTCAAATTCCGTTTGAATAAATGAAAGTTGAAGGATACAGGATTTCCCGTATTGGTTATGATTCAGCATATGTTGCGAACGCACCATAGCTCTTATGAGTGTCCTATTATAAGCCTTCTCGAGCTTCCCGTTATATGGTTCTTGCGAGCTTCCCATTAATAGCTCTTCGGGGCATCCCGATTAGTTGTGATCCTGTATGTGTTGTGGACACACCTTAGCTCTTATGAACATCCCAATTATAGGCTCTTCATGAGCTTCCCGTTAAATTGGCTCTTTGTTAGCTTCCCGATAGTGCTCACTTGAACTTCTCGATATTGGCTACCTGGAGCTTCCTGTTATGGTTCTTTGTGAACTTCCCGATTATAGCTCTTATGAGCTTACCATTATATAGCCTGGATAAGCTTCCCGATAGACTTTTTATGAGCTTCCCAAAATGGCTCTGTGTGAGCTTCCCGTTACAAGGCTCAAGAGTGTGCTTCCTGATTATGTATCCTAATTAGGTACCTTTGGATGACGATTAATAGTAGTGTACACTAAAGTGTACTTTATAAGTTTATCCATCAATATTTCAAATAAATTCAACGGGAATAGTTTTAACATGGTTGAATTAAACTTAAGATGATTGATTATGTAAATGCAGAAGTTATATGGAAATATGATATGAAAAGCACATGTTTGTGAAAGTTATTACTTGATGAGCTCATCCATGTTCTTGGTATTATATGAATTATTTGACTAATATGATTAGTGAAGTTTTGTTTTAGGCTATAACCCAAATTTTTTGGATGCATTTTTGTATGCTTATCTTAAATATAAATATATGGTAAGTTAAATTCCTATTATACGAACTTACTAAGCATTTGAAATGCTTACACGATTTTCTTTTCTTTTTTTATAGTGTTTGGGAGCTCGTAAAGGTTGGAGTCGGTCGGAGCATCATCACACTATCCTCTAGTTTGTTTTGGTATAAATAGAAAACTTATTTTAACATAATGGCATGTATAAGCTAACTTAGCCAATGTTGGCATATAATGGTTGTTTGTAATCTAGCCATTGGAATGGCTAATGATAGTATGTTTAGTGAATATATATAAGAGGTTATAACATGATTAATACATGTATGGTTGGTGTGATTTAATTGAATTATGGAAAGTATATTTATTACAAAGGTAAGTTTGGAAACACATGAATGCATGTAATAATATATCATGTTAGATGTTAGACTTGGCTTGGTTATAATGCTTGAATTGGTTGGTATAAGTTTGCAAGTGCTGCTATAAGTTGTTGGCAAATTTTGGGTGAGAAATAAAGGTAGGAAATGGCTTTATATTGTCTACATAGCCCAGAACACGGATGTGCGGCAGGCCATGTGGCACAAGTCAAATAGTTATACAGGTAAGGACACGGGCTGAACATGGTCGTGTGCCTCACATCGAATCCCCACACAGCTTGAGACATGGGCATGTCATCCACCGTGTGAGCCACACGACCTACTTACACTGGCGCGTGACCCCTGTACATAAGAAAAATTTTAAAACTTCATGAATTTTTTTTTGGGTTTTCAGTTTAGTCCCAAATTGTTTCCAATGTTTAAATTGGGCCTCGACGGTCGATTCAAGGGACAATAAGATTAGTTTAAGATATGAATAGTAAATGACATGGATTGTATGAAATTGTTCTATAAAATTCAGTAATACTTTGTAACCTTGTTTTGGTGACGGATACGGGTTAGGGGTGTTACAGAGTATTCTTAAAAATCTCATATTGGGGGAAAAGTTGAGCCTGAGGTTTATTAGGCCGTATGAAATCATTGGAAGAGTTGGTTGTGACAGCCCAAAATTGACCCTAGTCGGAAAGTGGTTTCGGGACCACTAAACCGAGTCATAATAATAATTAACCATCATAATTGATGCTCATTATATGCATATATGCATGTGTGAAAATTTCATGTTTGGATTTTGTTAATTGTAAGTGAATTTTTATCAAATAGGACTTATGTGAGAAAATTTAGAAATGTGCTAGGTAAATGTAAGGTGGCCTATTAATACATGTGGGAAAGTGTTGTCCTTGCATGTCAAATTAGCCAAAATGAAGCATGATGGCCGGCCATGCTATGAGTGGAAACATGTTGCCAACATGTTTAGTTAGTGGATTATGTAGGAAGAATAAAGAAATGAAAAAAAAAGAGAATATGAAGAAAAACAAAGAAAAGAAAAAAAAAGTGTTCATTCTCTCATTTTCTCCTTGCTTGGCGAATGTACTAAGAAGAAAGGGGAAGCTTGAGAAAATCAACCATGGGAGTTTGCTAGACTAAGGTATGTTGATGTTATCCATGAGACTCATGCATGTTTTAGTTGATAGTTTGAATCCCACCTAACCCATGGTCTAAACCTTTACCATGAAATGGGGATGATATTCGCCATGGGTGTTGTCTTCTTGGTATCATTGATGTTTGATATTTGATGTTGTGGTGGTAAGGCATGAAGATGAGTTAAGTTTCGCTAAGGTGGATTTGTGTGGATGTCATTTGCATGCTAAGTGTCAAGCTTAGTAATGATATATGTGTATGGTGTCTTTGATGTTGTGAATGGAAGTAGAAGAAAAGTAAAAGAAATTTATGTAGAAATGTGATGTATGTGGATTCATAGGATGTTACAAATAGGTGTGAAGCTATGCTAGAAGAGAAAAGAAATTCGGCCAAGTGTTCATGGGAGGAAAACTAAGTGTTTGAAAGAATAAAAAAAAATGATGCCATAATTGATAGTATGGGTATTCGGCCATTTAATCAAGTGTGTAGGTGATGTTAGATCAATTTTAGCACATTCGGCTATAGATAGGCATGTTGATAATCTCATTTAGACAATTAGACATAAAAGGGTGGTAATGAGGTTGAAAATTGTTGAATGGCTAGTTGGGTAATGAATGAAGCATTGACCATATGGGGTAAAAATGGGTCATATGCTTATGAGATAAAATTTTGTGAATTGATGTATTAATGATGATAGTTTAGTTGATGTCATGTGTATATGTATAAATATTTGGCAAGACGGTTAAACTAGTTAATTTATTGACTAAGCTCAAGAAGCTCGAGGTGGAGAAACAAGCAAAGGCAAAGGAAAGAACATCGAGTAGCCGAGTTGGAACCATTTTGCCCAACACAAGGTAAGTCATCAAGTACATATGTTTGATATTGCTTAAATGATTGTAAAATCTATGCAATTGTGTTTAATGGGATGCTATATATATATATATATTATGAAATTGAACCTTGATGAATCTATTTTTATATGGACGAAACGAAACGACCATATGAGCAGTATACTGAGAAATATTAAAGTTCTCGTGAGACAGGGCCAGAACGGTTTCTGGGTCCCCTGTCGCGACTTTGAAAATTTACCATAAATTATCCAGAAACAATTAGAAGTCATGCCTTATATGAATAGTTCCCCCTTTGAGTCTAGTTTCATTAGAAACAAACGGCATGAGCATTAGAGCTCTGTACGAGATGATATTCAAGTTGTAACGCGCAAAGGTCAGTGTAGTCGACCCCTGTAACATGGGTGACTTTAACTAATAAACTGTACCAATTGGCCCGACCAAAAATTCTAGAAATAAATCCATGGATGGATATATGAGTCTAAATTCAGGAAAATTTACGGAATCAGTTTCCGAGTTTTGGAACTCGAGATATGATTTTGAAGGCGACATGTGACGCAGTTTTTCCACTGTCTAGAAATGCCAAATTGGTTGGTACCTTGAGAGGATTTGGCCGTTAACCCCTCGTGTCCGACACCAGCGACGGTCACGAGTATGGGGTGTTACAATTTTATTGGTATCGAGCTATGGTTTAGTAGGTTCTAGGACTACCATAGGCGTGTGAGTCTAGCTATACATGCCAAATTGTTAGTGCTTAATAATGTGATGACTTGACGGTTGAAATTTTTGTTTTGATTAGCGATGGAACCGGGATAGAGACCCTTGGCGGATGACGTTGAAAGTGTAGCGGCTGCTCTGCGCAAGGGACACCGCTGTTGAGCCTCGGTCATCCGCGAATAATCAAAATGAAGGGCGAAACAAGCCTTCTTCACCATGATGAATGAGTGGGTCGCGCAATATGCCCGAACCAATCCATTGTCCAACCATTCCCGAATTTAAATAATCCACCCCAAGAGCCCGTAATGCCATCGATTCTTGATCCCGTGAGGCTGAGTAAACCACCGTGGACTTGATTAGGAAGCGTGGGGCCGAGGAGTTTAAGGCCATAGTTACCGAGCGATCTTGGGAAGGGCCGAGTTTCGCTTGATAACACCATTAGAGTGTTTGATGAATTGTCATGCACACCGATGAATGTCTTAAGTGTGCTATATCTTTGTTGCGAGACTCGACCTACTATTGGTGGAGGACCACGATTTCCATAGTCCCAAAGGAACAAGTTACTTGGGATTTCTTTCAAACGGAATTTGGAAGAAATATATTAGTCAACGGTTCATCGATCGAAGCGTAAGGAGTTCTTGGAACTCAAGCAAGGCCGTATGATCAGATGTCGAATCTGAACATGAGTTCGTAAGACTTAGTCGGTATGCTCGGGAGTGTGTGGCCGATGAGGTTGCTATGTGCAAAAGATTTGAAGAAGGATTGAATGAAGAGTTAAAGTTACTAGTGGGAATTTTGGAGATAAAGGAGTTCGTGACACTAGTCGAACGAGCACGCAAAGCGGAAGAACTTGGGAAGGAGAAGAAGAAGGCTAAATTTGAAGCAAGAGATTACCGTAAAAGATCAACGAGTAAAGCTCCGTTCTCGGCTGTAAAAGGTTCGGGAGGACACCATGAAGTCGAGGCATGCGGGAATTTCCATTAGAGCCCGACCATCGGTGGACTCGAGCTACTTGGTAGCTAGTGTGGGCAATAATCGTCAAGAGAGACTGAATGCCCCCAATGTGGAAGACGACACCTAGGTGAATGTTGGGGTAAGTCATTAACAAGACTTATTACGGATGTGGTTGAAGGACCACTTCATTAGAGATTGCACGAGCTAGATGAGAAGAATAAGATGCAAGGTGCAAGATCTAGTGGGGCGACGACTAGAGGTAGACCCCAGGGTTTCGGGAGGTAGGGGTGGTAATCGAGGGGAGCCACCGACACGTACTGTTCGATCCGAGACCCGAGCTCTGCTAGAGCATATGCCATCCAGCGCACGAGAGGAGGCATCCTCCCCGACGTTATCACTTGGTACTTTTACTCTCTTTGATACTAGTGTGATTGCATTGATTGACCCCGCTCTACTCATTCATATGTATGTGAAACTTTAGCATCCAAGTAAGACTCTACTGTTGAGTCTCTTGAGTTCGTAATTCAGTGTCAAACCTTTTGGGTCAATACGTACTCGTTGATAAAGTGTGCAAGAGATGCCCCTAATAATTCGAGAATCTGTTTTCCGGCCGATCGATGCTTCTACCATTTCATGAATTTGATGTTATTCTTGGTATGGATTGGTGACCAGTACATGATGCGATGGTGGTACGCAAAAGGAAAACCATTGATTTGAGGAGTGCAAATAATGAGGTAGTCCGAGTCGAGTCTACTGATTTAAAAGGAGTGCCAGCGATAATATCTTCTATGACCGCTCGGAGATATGTGAAAAAGGGGTGTGAAACATACCTTGCGTATGTGTTGGAAAGTAAAGAGACGGAAAAGAAACTTCGAATCGGTATCGATGGTTTGTGAGTATTGAGATGTTTTTCGGAGGAGTTACCGGATTGCCACCGGTTCGAGAAGTGGAATTGGCATCGAAGTTGTACCGGTACTACGCCGATCTCAATAGCTCCGTGTCGTATGGCATTAACGGAGTTAAATGAATTGAAGGTCCAATTGCAAGAATTGACGGATAGAGGTTTCGCTCGACCGAGTTTTTTCTCCATGGGGCGCACCAGTATTGTTTGTGAAAAGAAGGACGGAAGCATGAGGTTGTGCATCGACTATCGTCAACTCAATAAAGTGACGATAAAGAATAAATATCCGTTGCCACGAATTGACGATTTGTTTGATCAATTAAAGGGAGCCTCGGTGTTTTCAAAGATAGATTTGAGGTCGGGTACTATCGGTTGAGGTCCGAGAATCGGACATACCCAAAACCGCTTTTAGAGCGAGGTACGGTCACTACGAATTCTTGGTGATGCCGTTTGGGCTCACTAATGCCCTGCGGTGTTTATGGATTTAATGAATAGAATTTTCAGGCCATACTTGGATCGGTTCGTAGTTGTATTTATCGATGACATTTTGGTCTATTCGAGAGATGAAAGCGAACATCTTGAACACCGAGGCTAGTGTTGCAAATCTTACGAGATAAGCAGTTATACGCAAAGTTCGATAAATGTGAATTTTGGTTGAAAGAGGTTAGCTTTTGGGGCGCGTGGTGTCGATCGGTGTCGAGGTGGACCGAACAAAATTTCGACCATAGTCAATTGGAAACCTCCAAGGAATGTTACCGAAGTTAGGAGCTTTTGGGGCTTGCGGATACTATCGACGATTTGTGAAAGGTTTTTCGATGATAGCTGTATCGATGACGAAACTACTCCAAAAGATGTTAAGTTCGAGTGGTCGAACATTTGTCAAGAAAGTTTCGACCGACTAAAACTTGTTTAACCGAGGCCCCGGTGCTAGTAATACCGGAGTCCGGTAAAGAGTTTGTCATATCTGATGGCGCATCCTTGCTTGGGTTAGGTTGTGTGTTGATGCAAGAAGGTCGAGTTGTGGCTTACGCGTCGAGACAACTAAAGCCGCATGAGAGAAACTATCCGACCCATGACCTTGAACTAGTCGCCATCGTATTCGCCTTAAAGATTTGGCGACATTACTTATTTGGTGAGAAGTGCCATGTGTACTCGGATCACAAAAGTCTCAAATATTTGATGACCCAAAGAGACTTAAATCTGCGACAAAGGCGTTGGCTCGAGCTGTTAAAGGATTATGAGTGGTCATTGACTATCACCGGAAAGGCGAATGTGGTTGCGGATGCCTTGAGTCGTAAATCATTATTCACTTTTCGAGCGATGAATGTGCACTTGTCATTCGATCCGACGGTGTGTTAGTGGCTGAATTGAAAGCCAAACCATTATTGACACATCAAATTCGAGAAGCTTAGAAAGTCGAAGACGAGTTGGGCGCAAAAGCGAAATGAGTGTGTTACGATCAAGGACTCGGAGTTTCAAATCGATGATGACGATTGTTTGAGGTTCAAAAGTCGTCGTGTGTTCCAAAGAATTCAGAACTCATTTCGATAATTCGAATGAAGGCCATTGTAGCGAATGGCAATCCACCGGGAGTACGAAGATGTACAACGATTTGAAGCGTCGGTTTTGGTGGCATGGTATGAAGCGAGACATCTCGACTTTGTTTGAGATGTTTAATATGTCAACAAGTGAAAGCGGAACATCAAGTGCCTTGAGATTACTTCACCAATCACGATACCCGAGTGGAAATAGGATCGAGTCACAATGGACTTTGTATCCGGACGCCATTGTCGCAAGTAAGAAGGATGCGGTTTGGGTCGTGGTAGATAGATTGACTAAGTCGGCTCACTTTGTCCCGTGACGCACGGATTTTTCAATGGACAAATTAGCGAATTGTGCGTTCTCGATTGTGAGATTACACGGTACCTATTTCCATCGTGTCGGATAGAGATCCGAGATTTACCTCGCGATTTTGGAAAAAGTTGCAAGAAGCTTTGGGTACCAAGTTGCATTTCAGACCGCCTTTCACCCCCAAACCGATGGTCAATCCGAGCGGATAATTCGGATACTTGAGGATAGGTTGAGATGTTGCGTCCTCGAGTTTAGTGGTTCATGGGAGCGGTATTTGCCGTTGATTGAATTCGCTTACAAAAGCAGTTTTCAATCAAGTATTAAGATGGCACCCTACGAGGCTTTATGCGGTCGTAAATGCCGTACACCACTTATTTTGATTTGAGCTCGGTGAAGGCAAAATTCTGAGGTGGATTTGATTAGAGATGCTGAGCAGAAAGTGAAAGTAATCCGTGAAAGTCGAAGATAGCCTCCGATCGTCGGAAGTCGTGCGCGGATCTGAAGCGTAAGGATATCGAGTATCGGTAGGAGATAAAGTGTTTCTCAAGGTATCGCCTTGGAAAAAGATACTCGATTTGGCCGTAAGGGCAAGTTGAGCCGAGGTTCATTGGGCCATATGAGATATCCGGCGAGTCGGTCCGGTGGCATATCGTTTGATTTTGCCCCCGAACTCGAAAAGGTTCACGATGTCTTTCATGTTTCGATGCTTGAGGCTATAGATCCGATCCATCGCACGTGATTAGTCCATCGAAATTGAAATTCAAGCCAATATGAGTTATGAGGAAGAACCGATTCGTATCCTATCACGGGAAGTGAAAGAGTTGTGAAACAAGCGAGTTCCGCTAGTGAAAGTGTTATGGCTCAAGCACGGGATAGAAGAAGCTACTTGGGAGACCGAGAACTCTATGAAAGAGCGATATCCAAACCTATTTCTTGGTAAGATTTTCGGGACGAAAATTTCTTAAGTGGGGAGAGTTGTGACACCCAAAATTGACCCTAGTCGGAAAGTGGTTTCGGGACCACTAAACCGAGTCATAATAATAATTAACCATCATAATTGATGCTCATTATATGCATATATGCATGTGTGAAAATTTCATGTTTGGATTTTGTTAATTGTAAGTGAATTTTTATCAAATAGGACTTATGTGAGAAAATTTAGAAATGTGCTAGGCAAATGTAAGGTGGCCTATTAATACATGTGGGAAAATGTTGTCCTTGCATGTCAAATTAGCCAAAATGAAGCATGATGGCGGCCATGCTATGAGTGGAAACATGTTGCCAACATGTTTAGTTAGTGGATTATGTAGGAAGAATAAAGAAATGAAAAAAAAAAGAGAATATGAAGAAAAACAAAGAAAAGAAAAAAAAGTGTTCATTCTCTCATTTTCTCCTTGCTTGGCGAATGTACTAAGAAGAAAGAGGGGGAAGCTTGAGAAAATCAGCCATGGGAGTTTGCTAGACTAAGGTATGTTGATGTTATCCATGAGACTCATGCATGTTTTTAGTTGATAGTTTGAATCCCACCTAACCCATGGTCTAAACCTTTACCATGAAATGGGGATGATATTGACCATGGGTGTTGTCTTCTTAGTATCATTGATGTTTGATATTTGATGTTGTGGTGGTGAGGCATGAAGATGAGTTAAGTTTGGCTAAGGTGGGTTTGTGTGGATGTCATTTGCATGCTAAGTGTCAAGCTTAGTAATGATATATGTGTATGGTGTCTTTGATGTTGTGAATGGAAGTAGAAGAAAAGTAAAAGAAATTTATGTAGAAATGTGATGTATGTGGATTCATAGGATGTTATAAATAGGTGTGAAGCTATGCTAGAAGAGAAAAGAAATTGACCAAGTGTTCATGGGAGGAAAACTAAGTGTTTGAAAGAATAAAAAAAAATGATGCCATAATTGATAGTATGGGTATTGGCCATTTAATCAAGTGTGTAGGTGATGTTAGATCAATTTTAGCACATTCGGCTATAGATAGGCATGTTGATAATCTCATTTAGACAATTAGACATAAAAGGGTGGTAATGAGGTTGAAAATTGTTGAATGGCTAGTTGGGTAATGAATGAAGCATTGACCATATGGGGTAAAAATGGGTCATATGCTTATGAGATAAAATTTTGTGAATTGATGTATTAATGATGATAGTTTAGTTGATGTCATGTGTATATGTATAAATATTTGGCAAGACGGTTAAACTAGTTAATTTATTGACTAAGCTCAAGAAGCTCGAGGTGGAGAAACAAGCAAAGGCAAAGGAAAGAACATCGAGTAGCCGAGTTGGAACCATTTTGCCCAACACAAGGTAAGTCATCAAGCACATATGTTTGATATTGCTTAAATGATTGTAAAATCTATGCAATTGTGTTTAATGGGATGCTATATATATATATTATGAAATTGAACCTTGATGAATCTATTTTTATATGGACGAAACGAAACGACCATATGAGCGATATCTTGAGAAATATTAAAGTTCTCGTGAGACAGGCAGAACGGTTTCTGGGTCCCTGTCGTGACTTTGAAAATTTACCATAAATTATCCAGAAACAATTAGAAGTCATGCCTTATATGAATAGATCCCCTTTGAGTCTAGTTTCATTAGAAACAAACGGCATGAGCATTAGAGCTCTGTACGAGATGATATTCAAGTTGTAACGCACAAAGGTCAGTGTAGTCGACCCTATAACATGGGTGACTTTAACTAATAAACTGTACCAATTGGCCTGACCAAAATTCTAGAAATAAATCCATGGATGGATATATGAGTCTAAATTCAGGAAAATTTACGGAATCAGTTTCCGAGTTTTGGAACTCGAGATATGATTTTTAAAGCGACAATGATGCAGTTTTCCAGCACATCTGAAATGCCAAATTGGTTGGTACCTTGAGAGGATTTGGCCGTTAACCCTCGTGTCCTAACACGGCTGACGGTCACGAGTATGGGGTGTTACATTGGTCATGTAGCTTACAGATTAGCACCCCTAAAACTTGAAAAGATTCATAATATTTTTCATGTTTCAATGCTAAAGCGATATAGATCAGATCCTTTACAAATAACTGTTCCCTATGAGGTGGAGATTTAGCCTGATTTGTTATATTTGTAACACCCCAAACCCGGTCTAGACGTTAGAATCCGTTACAGAATCTAAATCCTTTTATCAATATTTGAAAAAAGTTCTCGATATACGTTCACCAATTTGTTTGCCTTCGGTATATTACTTCAGTTTAAACCGCGGAAGCATTTTGAAAACTTTGTTGTTGAAAGCTTATGTTCTTTAGAAAAATTGTGCTATTTTGAAACCTCGTGTTTTCCTAGACTAGTAGTTTAGTTTAAGAAATCAAAATCCAAATTAAAACTTAAAACCCACCAACGGCCTTATTACATAACATTTAACCCAAAACAAAATCTAATTACAAATAAAAGAAACCAAAGCAGTAGTGTAGCCATCTCCGAGTCCCTTACAGCTCCAAACCATCTAAGGCGGTGGATTACCTGCACAGTTAAAAGAAAGGGTGAGTTTACGAAAACTCAGTGTGTAGTCCCTTCTCAGACAATAGGAAACCGTGTATGCAGTAGCAGTCTGGGCATGAGCCCTGTTCAGTACCAGTGCTGTCTGGGCCTTAGCCCTAAAAAGAAACAGTATGGGCCTAAGCCTAATACAAAATCAGTACAGTGCAAATATGCAACCTATCCCAATCCAACCAACACACCATTTCGTACCAACCAACACACCATGTGGGGATAAAATTGACCCACCCACCTTCCACACCAATATCTCAGCAAAGCTGCCAGTAACAGTATATGTTGCAAAGCCACCAGTATCAGTATATGTGGCAAAGCCACCGGTAACAGTAATTGTGGCAGAGCCACTAGTACAGTACTTCCTCCAAATCAGAATCCCAATCCCAATGCAGTATATCATGTCATAAATATGACGTGTATGCAAAGTGTCATACTCAGTACAGTCATATAAATATCATACACTCATCAGTCAACCTACCTCTAGGGATATATTGGTCATTTCCAACTATTAGGGGTAAAACAGTAATTTTACCCTTTAGGGGTATTTTGATAATCTTACTTACTTTTGGGTCTCAGTACAGATAACGACTTCTTCGAAGGTCTACAGTCGCCTTGAGCGACTCAGACAACCCAACTGGTTGAAACGGTGTAATGGGCCCCAGCCCAACATTCGGCCCATGTGGGCCCACAGGCTCGCGTGGCCCATTTAGCCCAAATTTAGTCATGGCTATGTGAATTCCATAGCCCAGTCCAATATTTATTATCTTTCGTGAATTTTAATCCGCGTGGGCGCACACGACCCATTTCGGCCCATCGAGGCCCATATTGGCCTAAGCCCACGAGAACATTTGTGGTGGCCTTTATAGTTTATCACCCATGACTTGTGGGTTGGCTCACCACACGAGCGATCGCACGCTCGTGAGGCCTCAAATGCCAAAGTTTCGGCTTTTCGGCTTTTGTCGATTCACAGTAAAGAGGGGTGTGAATACACACCTTTCGGCCTTTGGTCAATAACAGAAATGGTGTACGGTTACACACCTTTTTGAAGAGAAAAACGTTGAACCCTGCGCGCTCAACCTAAATCCAAAATAATGATCCCTTGTCAGTTCTCAAACATTTGGGTTAACCACCCAACTATGTACTCATAAATTCCCAACAATATGCATCACTTACCTTGCTAAGACAAGTAGGGCTTAAACCACCCTTATCCAACTCCACCTTTCTATAGACAAAAATCAGCATCAACATCCCATTTGTTCAGTAACTTAATAACACTTTATTAAAACCAAGTGCACTTCTTACCAAGACGTGAACTAAAAACGAAAGGCAATAGCATTCGGCCCACCCCCTTAGGTAACGTCACGACCCCCTAGCACCATTTGAACGAGAAAGAAAACATTAGATGAACCTATCCTCACGACGGCCAAGAGGATTCAACTCAAGAAATACCCAAATCGAACATGGAAAAAGGATCCTTCCACTATTCGGCTAGAGAAAACACTTACCCTCAATTAAAGGAGATTAAGAATCGGTTAGGCCTCCACAATTTCAGTTACACAAGGAGAAAAGTAATCGGCTAACTTAAGGAGAGAAAGAAAAAATGAAAAGGAAAAATGAAGAGTTAGGTTCAATTTTTTCAACTTAAAAACAAGAAAAGAGACATTTGAGACAACAAAAGGAAAAGGTTACCAATATTCAGCCAAAGGGGATTCGGCAATCTTGACTCAAAGAAGAAGAGAAGAAGAAATTGAGAAGATGAAAGAGTCACTTACAGTTTGGCACAAAAGGGTAACACAAAATAAAACCCAAAAGTTGAAGAAAAGAATTCGGCACCTACTCCTAAACACCAATTGCCGAAATGCCTATCCTAAAACCCCTTGGCCGAATTTTGCACCAACAAATTACCTATTCAACTACAACTCTCCCCCCTTTCCAACTCCTTGAAACTCTCCACAAAACCCTCCTTGATATCCTCTACAATCTTCTTCCAACAACTCAAGACCAATTCAAACTTCCACCACTTAGAAGTTACTCCAACTCAACCACTTGCCGTCCACAAGTGCAAAATAAATGCTCCTTGTTTGCCATGGGATTCGAACCCTTATTCTCCTTAATAGCTATGTCACACCACTTCCACCAAGCCACAAGGCTTTTTGTGACATAACACAACCACAATTATTTATAAGGCACAAGTGCCAGTAATCAGGTTCTTTTAAGAGTAAACAAAAATGCTGCAAAACCCGAAGCTTAACCCCAGGACTTCTCTGACCCCCCCAAACACACCCAAATCACTTAACCAACCCACCAAACGTGTAATTATTGTCAACATAAGCAAAAAAAAAAATTCTAGACCCTAAATTTCAGGGCGTTATAATATTCTAAAAAACCGATCAACATTTTAGCTCAAGAAGTTAAAGAGTTAAGAAATAAACATATAACTTTAGCTAAAGTTCTTTGGCAATGTCATGGGGTTGAAGAAGTTACTTGGAAACCAGAAGAAGCTATAAAAGTGCAATACTCGTACCTATTTTCTAGTAAGATTTTAGGGGATGCAAAATTTCTTTAGGGGGGAGAATTGTAACAACCTATTTTCAATGGTGTCGAAAACAGTAGTTTCGAGACCATAATTCCGATGAATGAGTTATTATTTTATTATTTATTGTATATGATATTATATTAAGGTCGTATTAAAGTTTTGTTAGGAAATTTTGATGCTTAAATGGTTAATTAGGTAAAAAGGACTAAATTGTAAAAGGTATAAAACTTGAGTTCTATTAGTTAAAGGGGTCAAATGGCTATGGAAATGAAAGTTAATGGACTTGAGTGGTAAATAAACCATACTTAAAGTCAGTGGATGTACATGGATAAGTTTTATTGAAATTTTTAATTAGTAATAAGGTTAATATGGTAATTTGGTAAATAAAAGAAAAAAACTAAGTAAATAAAACATAAAATAAAGATGATATCTTCTTCATTTGGTTTCAGAACCTAAAAATAGCTATTGGAGAAGAAGTGTTATTCAACCAAGCTTGTTTTGTTGCATGTAAGTGAATTCAAGCCCCGTTTTTAATGATTTTTATGTTTTTAAGTTCATTTTAACTTAATCTAGCTAGCTCGGGGGTTCATTTGCAAAATTGTGAAAGGTTAAGGGGTTTTCCATGGATTTTTTTGAATAGGTTTTAATGTTAGTTGATAAATTATTAGTTTTGGTTGTAAAACAAACATGTTTTGTTAAGTGATTTTTGGTGAAATTGTAATTAGAGATTAAATTGTTAAAAGTATTAATACATGGGTTTCATTGTGAATTGTTGATAATTATGAGTTGTTTTAAGGTCCCTTGTAGCATTTGTTAAATTGGATTTCGGTTAAAATGGTCGAATTTCAAGTTATGAGCTTAAGGACTAATTTAAGAAAATTTATTACGTTAGGGGAAATTTCATAATTTTTACATAAATATGAATTATGTATTAAATTGAATTTTAGAAGTACCTAATAGAATGAAACTATTATTTTAGATCATGAGTGTGTTGACGATCGTGGAAAAGAAAAGATTTCGAAATAATTTATGTGTTTTTGCGATTACTGCAAACCAGTCATGGAAGTTCATTTTATGTATATGCATGGTTATATTCAATTCCTTGTTAACGATTTAATCTTTTAGTTCTAATTTGTATTGCCATTTAAATGTCGAATCGTATTCTATATTCAAATAGGGTGTTATTCAGGTTTTGTGCCTAGCAGGCTTAGTGTCGGTGTATTAATTCAGGCTTTGTGCCTAGCAGGCTTAGTGCCGGTGTATTGATTCAGGCTTTGTGCCTAGCAGACTTAGTGCCAATGTTATTTAGGCTTAGTGCCTAGCAGGCTTAGTGTCAGTGTTACTCAAGCTTAAAGCCTAGTAGGCTTGATGTCAGTGTAGTAAATGTTAAAGTCTCTTGGAAATTTGGTAATTGATAGTAAATGAGTTGACTTATCAAACTTACTAAGCTTCTTTGTGCTTATTCATTTAATTTGATTTTGTAGGACTCTTGGAATCGTAGCATCGATTGGATCAGCTTGGAAGCTCACACACTATCATTTATATCTTGGTAGTCATTTTGTACTTGTTTTGAAGTTGGTTTAAAATGGCATGTAATAGGAAGAGTTTTTTAGGACTATGATATTTTGTGAATGTGTATGGTGATTTGGTATGTTCATACTTGTGAAGTTTGTAACAGCCCATTTTCAGTGAAATCAAAATAGTATTTTTGGGACCACAAATCTGAATTAAAAAATTTATTTTATCATTATTTTATCAGCTACAGCATGATAGTAGTACCATATAAAAATTTTGTTAAGAAATTTTACCGTTTACATGTTCAATTTAATAAAAAAGGACTAAATAGCGTAAAGTGCAAAATTTGAGTTCTAGTAGCTAAAGGCATTTAATATCTATAGAAACTTAAAGTATAAGTCCTTATATGGTAATTAGACCATTAATGAAGATAGTGGAATGTGATGGCTTGGTATAAGTGAAATTTATGATGTTTTAAAAGGTTAATTTTGTAATTAGTAATATAAGTTAATTTAATTAAAGAAAATATGAAATAAAACACTTTCTTCTTCACATTTTAACCTAAAGAACTGGCCACTATAGATAAAATAAGGAGAAAATTTTGGCTAGGCATTTTTCTTTGCGTTGTAAGTGATTTTTGTCCCGTTTTTATTGATTTCTATGTTTTTAGAATCGTTGTAGCTTAATCTAGCTAGCTCGGGGACTAATTTGTGAAATTGTTAAACTATTGGGGTTTTACCATTAATGAATATACATGAGATTTGATGTTTGATGATCAAAAATAGATAGTTATTGATAGATAAACAATTTTTGTTAAGTGATTTTTGGTGAAATTGTCAAATAGGGATTAAATTGAGAAATAAAAAATTTTCATAGTGAAATTATGAAAAAAATGAAATATAGAGCTTGCTAGGGACCTAATTGATATTCGTCTATAGTAGGTTGTGGTGAAATTGCATAAATTTCCACTTTTATAAGATAGGGACTAAATTAAAAATAATTTAAAAGTATAGGGGCAAAATGATAATTTTTCCAAAATATGATTTTGGGTTAAATTGAATAAAACATCCATTGAATTGAGTTAAATTTATCTGTATAGATCAATACAGACCTCATACGATTTTAGATCGGGGCAAAGAGAAAGTCTCGGATTAATCACCTTCGTATCTACGTGTACTCGTCGAGGTAAGTTCATATGACTAAATTGTGTTTATATATTTTACATTGAATTATGTATGAATTGCAAATTGCCATATGTATATACGATTGCCTGAGGTCTAACATGGGTTGCGGATACTCCACAGCTCGTGTGAGTAATATCGTGTAGCTATGTTCCGACCCACAGCTCGTATAAACAGGCCTATTTTCACAGCTCGTGTGAGTATTCTGATTTACAGCTCGTGTGAGCATACATGTACAGGATTTGACAGGTTACAATTATATGAGTTAGCACACTATGTGTGAGCTATCCTGGGTATCCAACGGTATTCTAAATGGTTCAACGAGAATTATTCCGATACGAAATGGTAAGGGTTCACTTGCGAATTACATGGAAATATTGTTACATAGTATATGGAAAAATTGAATTGGATGATACATGTATATGAAACTTAATCAATGGGTGTGCTCATTCATGTTTGTTTATTTATATATGTATTATGTTTGATGTATATGCTCAGGCATTTGGCCAAATTATGTTGGGATATGCTATGTTTACTTACCTATTATGTATTGAAATGGTAAGTTATGTTTTATGTTATACGAACTTACTAAGCTTATAAGCTTACTTTGTGTTATTTTTCGTGTCTTATAGTGTACCGAAAGCTCATTCGTGTTGGAAGCTTTTCAGAGCTATATCACACTATCCAATGGCTCTATCAGTATTTTTGGATGTTTGATTTTGGTTTTAAAGGCATGTATAGGTATTTTGGTTAATGTTGGCCATGTGTTTTGAATTTTGAAATGGCTATTTGGTTTGGCTTGAGTTATGGTATTTTGGTGTTCAAATGAATTTAGTTTTGGCATGTAAATATTAGCTTTATATGGATGATGTTTGGCTTGATATGCTTGAATTGTGGAAGATGAAATTATGGTTTGAGTATGCATATTATATATGGTTTATAACTTGTTGGAAATGTTGTGTATTGGTACTTTATAGTTGAATGGCATGTTTAGTACCATTTGGTATGTTTTGTTAAGTAGATTTTATAGTATGTATTGAGGCAAATCTAGTTGGAAGTAGTTGATCATTTTGGCCAAATAAAGTACATAGTTAGATAGGTTTATATATTGTCTTTTGAGGTGCCTAAGGGCATATTGGTTGTATGATATTATATTATATGTATATGACTTGTTTATGCATGATTTTGATGCCTTGTTATGGCTTGTGTATATGTGCAATTTTGGTTGTAGCCATATGTTAAATTGGGTGACAAAAATAGCTTGTAAAATGGTCTCTTTTTGTCCACATGGGTAGAGACATGGGCGTGTGTCTTAGTCGTGTGTGACACACAGTCAAGTGACGCGACCATGTGTCCCCTGTACCTTTCAAAGGGTTGCAAGTCAGGCTGTTACATGGCCTAGCACACGGCTTGGCACACAGGCGTGTGGCTTGGCCTGTGACCCAAGTCAGTGAGTTACATGGGCGTGGACACGAGCCTTTAAATGCTCACACGGCCTGGCCACACGATCGTGTGACCCCTATAGTTTTGAAATTTTTCATTGTTTCTTGAAAAATTCTCTTAGTTTTCGATTTAGTCCGACTTGTTTCTAACATGTTTTTAGGGCCTTGAGGGCTCGTATAAGGGACAATATGAATGTTTTCGTTTGGATTTAATATGTTTATTAATATGATATGAAATGTTTATAAATATGTGTACATTTGAATTGTAAACTTCGGTAATGCTCCGTAACCCTTGCCTAGCGACGAATACGGGTTAAGGGTGTTACAAAGTTTATGTTTGAACTTGATGAACTTTTAATGCTTGTTTAAGTTAGGTCATTTTTACCATCCTTAAGTACTTGTATTTATGGCTCTTTTGGTATGTAAGTGATGGTTTGGAAATGATCTTTTATGGTCTTTTATGGTTAACTGAACTAGGTTGGCATATTTGAAATATGATATTATTGGTATGTTTTGGTAATTAATGTTTTGATACAATTATGGTGCCTTTGAATGGTATATTGGTTAAGTGATTTAGAATGTTTGATATGGTATGTTTTTGTGTATTTGGATGGTGTTTGAATCCCTTGATGGTGTGCTCAAATGGTTTGAATTGTTTAGTTATGAAATGGATTTAAAATGGCTTGTTTTTAGGTAAATTTTGGGTTCACATAGCCTAGGACATGGGCTGTTATACGGCTGTGTGACACACATGGCCCGGTGACATGGTTGTGTGTCATTTGAGATTTCTTAGTGTTACAAGTTAGTAAGTTACACGACCTAGCACGTACCATGGCACACAGGCATGTATAGCATTTTAGTGAGTTACATGGGTGAGGAAACAGGCTGGGAGACAACTGTGTGTCCCTTGTTCGAATGTTACACGGCCTAGGTTATGTCATGTGGCCGTGTGACCCTTGTTTTTCAAATTTTGTAACTTTTTCTTAAACTTCCCGTTTTATTTCAAATTAGTTCCAAATTGCTTCTAAACTATTGTTAGGGCCTTGAAGACATTTAAGGACAAAATGCATGTGAATGAATGGTTTATTATATGTTTGAATTATTTAAATGTTATGATGTTAAGTGTTTTTCGATTATATACTTCATAATCCTAATCCAGTGACAGATACGGGTTAGGGGTGTTACATCTCAATTCCTATGAGAAAAATATTGAAGAAGTTGGTGAGGGGCAATTGTGTTTTAGGCCTTTAAAAATGGAGAAGGGAATGAATGTGGAGGTTGTAGTTGAAAGTACAGAAAGAACGATGATGAAAAAATGAAAAAGTAATATTTCAGCATTTCTACAGTACTCTGAATGGGAAATTTAGAGGTTGGGGCAAATAATGGTATTCAACTTCTATTCAGTGACTAGGAGGAATAGAGACTTAAACAACAACACTTGTAATAAACATTCCACTGAACCAAACAATGGTTTGTGGTGGGCCCACAGAATTAAGTTGTAATGGCATAGCCATTACATTAAACCAAACAGGGTGTAGTTTTTCATTAGCTTCAAAGTCTTCATGCAATAAGGATATAGTCTATCATTCTTCAAAACATTTTCATTTCTCTTTAAGAGATCTGTCCACAAGATAAAATTATAATCCCATTATATCTAATTCCTTTTCACACAAAATTACCAGCTAAATTTGAAAAAAAAATGTTGATTTTAAAAGACATTCAAGGAAATATATCATTTTTTTCGATTTTTAGGGAAATAAATCGATTTTGAAGAGAGAAATAGAAAACTCGTCTTACAGGGCACACTTTCTGATTATTAAATATATTAGTTCTTTTGTTAGATAGTTAAATGTTACTAGTTTTATCTTTAAGTCTTGGGTTCGATTCCTACTCACATTTGTATTTTTATTTCATGTTCGTTTCAAGCTCTACTTTTTACTTTTAATTACTATTTATAACACATTAATTTTTTGGTTAGATGGTTAAATGATAGTTATATTATCGTTATATTATCTTTGAGTTCCAAGTTAGATTCCTCTTCTAAGCTTATTTGTATTTTTATTTCATTTTTTAAGTTTTTAATTGATTTGTTAAGTAATAAATATATTGTTTTCAAGTTTTTTTATTTTTAATTCATCTTTTTAATTAATAACTCTTTTATTTATAAAATCAAATAATTATTGCCAAATATCATTATTTTTAGTAAATAGAATTTTATATGTGTAATATTTATTTTTCAATCCATATAATGAGTATAGTAAATTTTAATATTATATATTTTATGTGTTTTTGAAATAATTATTTGAAATATTTCACATATAAAAATATTTGAAATATCATTTCTACAATGTAGATGAAAAACAATGATGTTTGAAATATTTTACATATAAAATGATCTTAATATTTGAAATAATTATTTAATTTTATAATATTAGAAATCACCATACCCACAATATCGGTAGAGAAAATAAATATTTGACATATAAATATTATATATAAAGAAAAATATATCAAAAATTAGTTTTATTTTTTAAAAATAAAATATATTTAACATAATCATAAATATAAATTTTATAAAAAATATTTTTACTATGTAATTGGAAATAATTATTTGATTTTATAAATAAAAGAGTTATTAATTAAAAGATGAACTAAAAATTAAAAAAAAACTTGAAAACAATCACTATTATTTAACCATCTAACTAGAGGAACTAATATGTTAAAAACAATAATTAAAAATAAAAGCAAAGCGAAATACAAATACAAATGTGAGTAGGAGAAGAATCAAACCCAAAACTAAAGGGATAAATTATTAACATTTAACCACCTGACCAAAAGAATTGATGTGTGAAAAAAAGTCAAAAAGCATGTCTCGTAGGACGCGTCCTATCATGCGCGTTTTAAGCAGAAAAAGCTTCCTGCAAGACACATTTTTTGTTTCTCTCTCCAAAATCTATCTATTTCCCTAAATATAAAAAAAATGGTACATTTCCTTAAATATCTTTTTAAATCAACATTTCTTTTTCAAATTTATCCCAAAATTACCTTCATTGCAGCCTAAAAACACTTGATGAAATAATTACATAAATTATGCAAGTAAAAGATACCAATAAAAAATATAAATATTTTGACTGTTCCAGATTAATATTTTAATTATTGTTGAAAAAAAAAACAATCATGTGGAACATATAGTCAAAGCTATTAACACTCCTCATCAACAATTGCAAAAATCCAATTGCTCATTGAGAAAAATAAAGTTAAATGGGTTTTGATAAAACTGTTGAAAAATTAGTTAGTGCATCATTCAATCAACTGTTCAACCTCATTGGAATAGACATAATGGAGATTTTAGGTTCAATTAATTGGTTCAAAATCAAACTAAGACAAGTGACTCTTTCATGATTGATCATGATGGGTTATAAATATTCAACAACTGAAACATATTAATGAATATCTTCACCAAAGCATCAACCTAATCAACAAATAAAAACTAAAGGACTAAATAAAAACAAATCAATAGCTAAGATCCGTTTTATGAAGATGAGAGAGAACATCTTAAATTCTTTTTATTGATCTGTGCTTCATTTAGTCAACAAGGCATTCCTGATGATGCCTTGAAGATGCAATTATTTCCTTATTCCTTACAGGGAAAAGCCCGTACTTGGTTTTGTGGGCCACCTACCGGATCAATTACTTTTTAGGATGCACTGGCAACACAGTTTGTTTTGTGATTTAACCGTCCAACAATAAATGCTCGTCTTCGAAATGATATTACTACTTACCATTAGCTGGATGATAAAAATCTTCACATTACATGGGAATGTTATAAATCTTTACTTCGACATTGTCCCATGCGCGACATTCAATCAAAAACACAAATTAAGATTTTTTATAATGGGCTGAATTCACATACAAGGAATCTTGTCGATCCATCAGCCAATGGACCTATGTTGGATTGTACTTATAATGATGCTGTGAGAATTCTTGAGAGAATTGCTAAGAATGATTACCAATACCCTATCTCCAGACCTACACAAGCAAAAACTACTCCAGGAGTTTGTGAATTGGATGCAATAACCACACTAAGTGCTCAAGTTTCTTCTCTCACAAACATGATTAAAAATATGCAAGGCACTAGTGGCGTTGCACCTATACACACTCAAAAAGTTGAAGTTCCTACTTTTTTTTGTGAGATTTGCACTGACAACCATAGGTATGAAGATTTTCCACAACATGTAGAGAATCCCTGTTTATATTAGTAGCATCTACAACAATTCTTATGGTAACTCTTACAACAACTCTACATGCAACCAATAGTTTTGGGGAACTCAAATGCTGGACAAAATGCTGCGACATTCAGATATGGGAATAGATTTACTCAGGGCAATTATAATCCAAGATAAGGGAATTACAATCAATAATAGTAGAACTACAATCAGCACACTTAGATTCATCCACAGTAAGGCCAGACACATCCACACCGAAACCTGATACAGCCACAACACTCTCCAATACCAAATCAACATGTTCAAGGACATCGACAACAATCGTACACTCATGATTTTACTTCTGACCTGTTAGCAACTCTTGACGCGTTAATGTGGGAGCATATTACTCGCACGGAAGCAATCGTACAAGGGAATTCATCTTCTATTCGAGCATTGAAAGCACAATTAATAAAACTTACTTCAAATTTGAATACTCGACCACCAGGCTCATTACCTAGTGCCACTAAAATCACAATCTGAGGGGGAAAGACTATTGTAAGGCTATCACTCTTAGGAGTGGTAAACAAACTGGTGAACCGTTTATACACTTTATTGTAGCACCTCAAGATACTTATGGACTATCATTGGAGAGAAGGTTGAATCTGAAGAGTTTTCCGATTTGTTAGACAAAGATCCACAAATAGTCACTCATATGCCTAATGCCTGACCCTCGAAACTATCGACGCAATGAAAGGTGTTGACACAAGCAGATATATCTCTACCTTTACCTTTCCCACAATGATTCAGGAAGAATGAGCATGACAAGCAATACCAACAGTTCCTAGACACACTAAAGCAACTACAGATCAACATTCCTTTAATAGACACATCAACTGCAGATCAACCTTTCCCATAATCTTAGGATAACTATTTTTAGCCACCGGTCGAACTCTTAATGATACATAATGACGAGTATGTCACCTTCAGTGTTTTTGAATCTATTCAATGCAAGGACAAAGAAGAATACCATACTGTTGATGTGCTAGATGATCTAATTGATGAAGAATTCAATATCCAAAGTAGAGTTCTTTCTGAAGAGTTTGTAGTGACATCTGATTCCAAGTTCTTAGACGATTGTGATAGCATGGTTGAAACTAATAATCTTGAACTCAAGCATGGATGGCAGATTGAATCCTTAGACCTGGCCAACAGAACAACCCCAATTTTCAAACCATCTATTGAAGAAGCTCCTACTCTGGAATTGAAACCACTACCTCCTCATCTTAAATATGTCTTTCTAGGTGATCACAATACTCTCCCAGTTATTGTCTCCACAACACTAAATGTAACTTAAGAAGAGAAATTGGTCCATATTCTCAAGCAACATAAACGGGCTATTGCTTGGAGTATTATCGATATTCAACGTATTAGTCTTTGTTTTTTCATGCATAAGATCAAGTTAGAAGATGAAGGCAAGCAATAGATTGAACAACAAAGAAGATTAAATGAGAAGATGAAGGAAGTTGTCAAGAAGGAAATCATAAAATGGCTTGATGCTCGAATTATTAAACTAATTTTTTATAGCAATTGGGTCAGTCTAGTGCAATGTATACCTAAAAAGAATGGCATCACTGTGCTTCATAATGATAAGGACGAATTAGTTCCTACACGCATTCCCACTATATGGTAAGTTTTATAGATTATCGTAAATTGAATGCAGCCACAAAGAAGGATCACTTCCCAATTCCTTTCATTGACAAAATACTGGATCAGCTTACTGGAAAAGCCTATTATTGCTTTTTAAACGATTATTCTAGGTACAATCAAATTGCTATTGCACTGGAGGATCAGGAGAAACAACCTCCACTTGCCCCTTTGGTACTTTTGATTTTCACCGTATGCCTTTCGATCTTTACAGCGCACCAGCTACAATTCAAATGTGCATGATGGCAATATTCTCTTTAGAGATTCTTATGGATGATTTCTTAGACTATGGGAATGATTTTGACCATTGCACTGACAATTTGGATAAAGTATTAAAGCGATGCGAGGACACACATCTTGTCCTGAATTGGGAAAAATGTCATTTCACGGAAACTGAAGGCATTGTGTTAGGCCATCACATTTGTAGTCAATACATTCAAATAGACAAAGCTAAGGTGGCAATCATTCAGAAATTACCTCCACCAGCAAATGTGAAAGGCATTTGCAGTTTTCTTAACATACAGGGTTTTACCGAAGGTTTATTAGGGATTTTTCGAAAATTGCAAAGCCCTTATGCTTATTGCTGGAACAAAACTAGAAATTCAACTTTGACAATACATGTCTGGATGCTTTTTTTCAGTTAAAAAAGTAGCTAATGAATACACCCATTGTCGTTGCACCAAATTGGTCTCAACTTTTGAAGTTATATGCGATCAAGCGACTTTGCTGTGGGTGCAGTTCTAGGACAACGAAAGGAAAAAATATTTCACGCCATCTATTATGCTAGCAAAACTATTACAGATGCTCAATTCAATTATACCATTCAGAGAAAGAATTTTTAGTTATAGTCTTTACTTTCGACAAGTTTCGTTTCTATCTTGTTGATGCAAAGGTTATTGTATTCACTGATCGACGTTGAGATATCTCTTTGCGAAAAAGGATGCCAAACCAAGACTGATACGTTGGAGAATATTGTTGCAAGAATTTGACATCGAGATAAAAGACCGTAAGGGTTTAGAGAATCAAGTTGCCGACCATCTGTCTCGGTTAGAATTTTCCAGAGAAGATAGAAACATTCTTCAAATTGTCAACGCATTCCCAGATGAGAAGTTATTTGTTGTAGATGCAACTCCTTAGTATGTGGATTTTGTTAATTATCTAGTGAGTGGAAAACTGCCATTAGGTATCACAAGCCTTAAAAAAAAGTTGTTTTCATGACGTAGTGAAGTATCATTGGAACGAGCCTTATTTATTTAGGGTATGCAATGAAAACAACATTTGACTTTTTGTTCCAGAAGAGGAAATGCTTTCAATCCTGAAGCATTGCCATGAGGCTCCTTATGGAGGTCATTTTGGTGGTATGAGAACTGCTGCTAAGTTCTCTAATCAAGATTCTACTGGCCGTCATTAATCAAAGATGCCCACAATTTTGTGAATCAATGCGATAGGTGTCAGCACACTGATTCTATATCTCAACGCAATGAAATGTTGCAACAGTCAATTATGGAGGTTAAATTATTTGATGTTTGGGGTATGGATTTTATAGGAGCATTCCCGAGTTTATTTGGAAATCTTTATATATTAGTAGTTATTGACTACGTCTCAAATTGGGTTGAAGCTGTTGTAGTCCCAAAGGATGATGCAAAGACAGTGCTAAAATTTTTTTCACAAGCATATACTCACCCACTTCAGCTCTCCAAAGGCATTGATTAGTGATTAGGGTACACACTTTCATTGCAACGAAGTGGCAATTACACTGAAGAGATATGGAGTTAATCATAGAATGGATACTACTTATCATCCGCAAACCAATGGACAAGCCAAAGTATCAAATCCACAAATTAAGAACATTCTTGAGAAGGTTGTAAACTCTTCAAGGAAAGATTGGCCTTTTCGACTGGATAATGCTTTATTGGCATTGTGGACAGCATATAGAACTCCATTAGGAATGTCACCGTATCAATTGGTTTTTGGGAAAGCATATCACTTGCCAGTTGAACTGGGACACAAAGTAATATGGGCAATTAAGGAAATGAACGTGGACTATGAAGCGGCTGGAAAGAAAGGGCTATTTGATATCACTGATTAGAGGAGATTAGGAGAAATGCCAATGAAAACACTATGATTTATAAAGAAAATACCAAATGATGGCATGACAAGATTATTTTATAGCGACAATTTATCACGGGTCAATATGTTTTATTATTCAATTCTCAACTTAAATTGCACCCAAGTAAATTACGTTTACGTTAGTCTGGACCTTTTGAAGTTGTTGACGTATTTCCTCATGGTGTAGTCAAAATTCGAGATTTACGTGATGGACACTTCAAAGTAAATGGATAGAGGTTTAAACACTATTTTGGAAATAGCGATCAAAAGCAAGTAGAGACCATTGAATTGGTTGAAAAGTTTTAACTTTTAATTATTACTCCGTATTTTAGTTTATTTTATTTATGTTTCGTTAAAGTTTGTTTTCCTTCTTTTTTTCAAAATAATTAGGTACCATTGTCAATGCATTGAAATTTTGCTGTCAACGCATCTCGTAATTCTATACTACCATTTATAACTTATCAAAAGGATTGATCTCAGTGCAATAATCCATTAGGAAATTGTTGACTGTGCCACAAGACAAATTGGACTCTTGATTTTCCCATCATTGGTGATGTTATTATGCCAGCAAAGAAGAATCACGCCCCGTGATGGTAAGGAAGTCTTGGAAAATAAGAGCCTGATCAATGAAGCCTCTATAGAAAGAATGAATCGTGGCAAAGATACGTCGATACTAAAAGGGGCAGAAACAAGTAAGACAAGGAAGGGCAAAACCAAAGCCAACAACAAGGGAACAAACCTTAAGGTAGAGACATCATTATGGCGCAAAATGAAATATGTCGAAAAAATGGTCAATTCCATTAACAATAGGTAGATCAAGATTCTCGCTACAGTAGAGGATATGGAGAAATCCCAGAATTTGTTTTATGCCTATACCAAAGCCTGAAACAGTTCTATTGTAGCCACATTAAGCCAATTGAGCCCATCCTCACTACTGAAATTCCCAGTTTTTCCCCCAATCATTTGAAATTATGAACTCTCATCCATGGATGACGACTTGGAAGATCGAGACAGATCAGTGGTATCCCCTCCCATTGTACAGGTCTATGATAACAAATAAGAGAAATCTAGGGACGTTGAAGAATGCCTGTGAAAGATTGATAGCTTGTTCGGGGATGGTGTTTTTGCTAATCAATAGGACACTGTTGTTGAGAAGAAAGTTGTGTTTCAGAAGAGAAAGTTGTTACTGAAGAAGAAGAAGTTGCTAAAACAAAAAAAAAAAAGAGGAAGAGGAAGATTTTATTATGAACATTGTCACCGCACCCGAGTTTACGAGTGCAAATATTGATAAAATGGAGCGAGATGGAGCGAGACCGGTGGAAGTTTCTGAAGTAACCAATGAGGAGAAATGCAATTCATTAGCATTCTATTCGAGCATTGGAGGCACAATTAGGACAACTTACTTCAAATTTGAATACTTGACCACCAGGCTCATTACCTAATGACACGAAAAATCCCAATGTAATGGGGAAAGAACATTGTAAGGCTATCAGTCTTAGGAGTGGTAAATAAACTGGAGAACTATTTATAGACTCTACTTTGGCACTTCAAGATACGAATAGAATGATCACTGGTGGGAAGGTTGAATCTGAAGACTTTTTCGATACGTTAGACAAAGAAGTTCCACAAATTGTCACTCATATGCTTAATGTTCGACCTTCGAAACTGTTGATACAATTAAAGGTGTCAGCGCAATCAGATGTATCTCTACCTTTACCTTTCCCACAAAGGTTCAGGAAGAATGAGAATGATAAGTAGTATCAGTAGTTCCTGGACACGCTGAAGCAACTGCAGATCAGCATTCCTTTAATAGACTCTCTCGTACAAATTTTCAAGTTATGGGAAATTTATAGAATAAGCTCACTAATATTGAAACTATTGCTTTCACAAAACGTTGTAGTGTTGTTTTGACAAACAAGTTGCCCCCTAAATTGAAAGATCCTGGGAGCTTTACCATCCCATGTTCAATTGGCAATCATTATTTGGGCACGGCTTTATGCAACTTCGGAGCTAGCATTAACCTAATGCCACTATCTACTTTTAGAAAGTTGAGAATTGGTCACACGAAATCTACTGCACTGACATTACAACTAGTCGATCGATCCTTGGCTCAACCTGAAGGGAAAATCAAAGATTTCTTAGGTCGTGTGTAGAAATTCATTTTTCGAATAATTTTATCATACTTGACTCCAAGGTAGACAAGGTGGTTCCCATAATCTTGGGACGACCATTTTTAGCCACTGGCTGAACTTTTATTGATGTTTACAAAGGTGAACTAACCATGCGACTTAATGACGAGCAAGTCACCTTCAGTGTTTTTGAATCTATTCAATGCAAAGACAAAGAAGAATGCCATACTATTAATGTGCTAGATGATCTAATTGAGGAAGAATTCAATGACCAAAGCACAGTACTTTCTGAAGAGTTTGCAGTGACATCTAATGTCGAGTCCTTAGACGATTGTAACAACATAGTTGAAGCTAATAATCTTGAAATAAAGCATGGATGGAAGATTGAATCCTTAGACCTAGCCAACAGAACAACCCTAATTTTCAAACCATCTATTAACGAAGCTCCTACTCTAGAATTGAAACCACTACCTCCTCATCTTAAATATTTCTTTCTACGTGATCAAATACTCTCCCAATTATTGTCTCTGCAACACTAAATGTAACTCAAGAAGATAAATTGGTCCATATTCCCAAGCAACATAAACAAGGTATTGCTTAGAGTATTTCCAATATTCAAGGTATTAATCCTTCTTTTTGCATGCACAAGATCAAGTTAGAAAATGAAGGCAAGTAATCGATTGAATAGCAAAGAAGAATAAACGAGAAGATGAAGGAAGTTTTCAAGGAGGAATCATAAAATGGATTGATGCTAGAATTATTTACCCGATTTCTGATAGTAATTGGGTTAGTCTAGTGCAATACGTACCTAAAAAGAGTGGTTTCTCTCAATGATAAGGATGAATTAATTCCTACACGTATTCCCACGGGATGGCGAGTTTGTATGGATTATCGCAAATTGAATGCGACCACAAAGAATGATCATTTCTCACTTTCTTTCATTGACCAAATATTGGATCGGTTTACTGGAAAGGTCTATTATTGTTTTGTAGAAGGCTATTCTGGGTACAATCAAATTGCTATTGCACCAAAGGATCTAGAGGAAACAACATTCACCTTCCCCTTTGGTACTTTCACTTTTCGCTGTATGCCTTTCGGTCTTTGCAATGCACCAGCCACATTTCAAAGGTGCATGGCAATATTCTCAGATATGATCGAAGACTCTTTAGAGGTTTTTATGGATGATTTCTCAATCTATGGGAATAATTTTGACCATTGCACTGACACTTTGGATAAAGTATTGAAGCGATGTGATGACACACATTTTGTCCTGAGTTAGGAAAAATGTCATCTCATGACAACTGAAGACATTGTGTTAGGACATCGCATCTTTAGTCAAGGCATTCAAGTAGAAAAGCTAAGGTGGAAATCATTGAGAAATTACCTCCACCAACAAACGTGAAAGGTATTCGCAGTTTTCTTAACATGCAAGGTTTTACCGAAGGTTTATTAAAGATTTTTCGAAAATTACAAAGCCTTTATGCTCATTCATGGAACGTAATCGAAAATTCTTCTTTGACGTACATGTCTGGATACCTTTTTTCAGTTAAAAAAGTAGCTAGTGAATGCACCCATTGTCATTGCACCAGACTAGTCTCAAGCTTTTGAAGTTATATGCGATGCAAGCGACATTGCTGTGGTTGCGATTCTAGGACAACGAAAGGGAAAAATATTTCACACCATCTATTACGCTAACAGAACTCTTACAGAGGCTCAATTCAATTATACCACCATAGAGAAAGAATTATTGGTTGCAGTCTTTGCTTTCAATAAGTTTTGTTCCTATCTTATCGGTGGAAAGGTTACTGTATTCACTAATAACTTGGCATTGAGATATCTCTTTGCGAAAAACGATTCTAAACTAAGACTAATACGCTGGATAATACTGTTGCAAGAATTTGACATCGAGATAAAAGACCGTAAGGGTTTAGAGAATCAAGTTGCAGACTATCTATCTCGATTGGAAGTTGGCAGTGAAGACAGAAACATACTTCAAATTGTCGACGCATTCCCAGATGAGAAGTGCTATAGATGCAACTTCTTCGTATGCGGATTTTGTTAATTATCTAGTTAGTGGAAAAATCCCATTGGGTGTCACAGGCCATAAAAAAAAAGGTTTCTTTGTGACATAGTGAAGTATCATTAGAACGAGCTGTATTTATTTAGGGTATGCTATAAAAACATCATTCGACGTTCTGTTCCAGAAGAGGAAATGCTTTCAATCCTGAAGCATTGCCATGATGCTCCTTTTTATGTCATTTCGGTGGTATGAGAATTGACACTAAAGTTCTCCAATTAGGACTCTACTGGCCATTATTATTCAAAGACACCCGTAATTTTGTGAATCAATACGATAGGTGTCAGTGCACCCGTTCTATATCCTGGCTTAATAAAATGTTACAACAACCAATTATAGAGGTTGAATTATTCAATGTTTGGGGTATGGATTTTATGGGACCGTTCCTGGGTTCATTTGGAAATCTTTATATATTTGTAGTTGTTGGCTATGTCTTGAAGTGGGTTGAAGCTATTGCAATCCCAAACGATGATCCAAAGACAATGCTAAAATTTTTTCACAAGCATATGCTCACCCACTTCGACACACCAAAGGCAATGATTAGTGATTAGGGTACACACTTTCATTGCAACCAATGGAAACCGCACTGAAGTGATATAGAGTTAATCATAGAATGGCTACTACTTATCATCCGCAAACCAATGGACAAGCCGAAGTATCAAATTGACAAATTATGAATATTCTTGAGAAGGTTGTAAACCCTTAGAGGAAAGATTGGTTTCTGATTGGATGACGCTTTATGGGCATTGCGGACATCATCCAAAACTCCATTAGGGATGTTGCTGTATCAATTGGTTTTTGGGAAAGCATGTCACTTGCCAGTTGAGCTGGAATACAAAGCAATGTGGGCAATTTAGCAAGTGAATATGGACTATGAAGCGACTGGAAAGAAAAAGCTATTGGATATCACTGAAGTAGAGAAGATTAGGAGAAATGCCTATGAAAACGCTATGATTATAAATAAAAGACCAAACGATGGCATGAAAAGATTATTTTACAGTGACAATTTATCGTGGGTCAACAGGTTTTATTATTCAATTCTTGACTTAAATTGTACCCAAGTAAATTGCGTTCACGTTGGTCTAGACCTTTTGAAGTAGTTGACGTATTTCCTCATGGTGTAGTCACAATTCGAGATTTACGTGATGGACACCAGTTCAAAGTAAATGGACAGAGGTTGAAACACTATTTTGGCAACAGTGATCAAAAGCAGGCAGAGACCATTAAATTAGTCGAAAAGTTTAATTTTTAATTATTACTCCGTGATTTTAGTTTATTTTATTTATGTTTTGTTAAAGTTTGTTTTCCTTCCTTTTTATAGAATAATTAGGTACCATTGTCGACGCATTGAAATTTTACTGTCAACGTATTCCGTAATTTTGTACTACCATTTATAACTCATTAGAATTTAGGGAAATATTTATTCCACTGTTGGATCAAAAATCACTCAGTCGTTTGATCCTTATAAGTAGGCACAATTTCTATTGGATACAGCTATTCCCAGTAGCTTTATAGCTCTCCACAAAATAACACACCTCTCCATCTCCCTCTTTCACTCATTATAAATCCTCTCTCATTGTACCGACTGTAACACATTCAAACAACCATTTTAATTTCTTTTTTCTTCTTAAGATCATATCTTTTCAACTTTAAACCGTTCTCCCTCAACAAAAGATGGAAAAAAATGAGAGGCTCGATCAAGAAAGCCCTCAAATCTGCTGAAGAACATGTGTCCTCTGCTTCCACAGTGCGTGAATAGGAATCCCTCAGGCCAGTGCAAAAAATGGAGCCAATAATCTTTTTGAATAAATTGAAAAAGGAACAGTTTCAAGACAACATGTTGAAGTGAAATTTCCACCTCGAATAAGGCATTTCACTTTCACAATGACAAGACTTAGGTAAGCAAGTCTACAAAACCATCTCGAAGTTAAAGTGGGAAACTTTTTACACCCATCCTGGAAGCTATTCTCCTTCACTGGTACGTGAGTTTTATGTTAACCATTATGATCATGAGTTAGAGTTCATTTTTGTTCAAGAAGGCTTAATACCATGGGACTCTCAAAAAATCAACGAGCTGTACAACACCAATATGGATATAGGCAACACTCAGAGTTCATTGAGGATATCACAGATGAAAAATGAGACCTGTTTGTGAAAGACTTGTGTGTTGAAGGAGCATTGTGGACGGGTTCCCATCAAAAGAATTATTCGATGCACCGTCACTTCCTGACGCTACAAAGCAAAACCTGGTTTCATTTTGTCAACTGCAGGCTAAAGCCCTCTACTAACAGCACCACAGTCACCGTCAATAGAATGTGTCTAATACATTCCATCGTCAAAGGTAGAAGGATTGATGTCAGCACAATACTCCACTAGGAAATTGCTGACTGCGCCAGAAGGCAAACTGGAATCTTGGTTTTCCCATAATTGGTGATGTTATTATGCTAGTAAAGAGGAATTATACCCCGTGATAGTGAGGAAGTCCAGGAAAATAAGGGCCCGATCAATGAAGCCTCTATAAAAAGAGTGACTTATGGTAAAAATATGCTGATACTAGAGGAAGAAACATGCAAGACAAGGAAGGGCAAAACCAAATTCGACAGAAAAGGAACAAACCTGAATGTAGAGACATCATTAAGGCGCAAAATGAAAGATGTCCAAAAAATGGTCAATTCTATCAACAATAAGCAGATCAGACTTGTTACTGCAATAGAGGATATAGAGAAATCCTAGAATTTGTTTTATGCTTATATCAAGCCTGGAACAATTCTATTGTAGCCACATTAAGCCAATTGAGCCTATCCCCACTACTGAAATTCTCAGTGTTTCCACCAATCATTCGAAATTATGAACTCTCATCCACAAATGACGACTTGGAAGATCGAGACAGATCAATATCATCCCCTCCCATTGTTTGGGTCTCTGATAATAACAAAGAAGAGAAATCCAGGGACATTGAAGAATGCCTGTGAAAGATTGATAGCTTGTTCGAGGATGGTATTTTTGTTGATTGTAAACTGAAAAATATATAGGATTTTTCCTATGCAATTTATCACCTTTTTACTTAAATTCATTGTTAAAACTAAGTAATTGTTTAATAAATTAATGAAATATGTGAAAATATGAAATTAGGACAAACAAATTATTAAAATGTGATTTTATGCTTTATTATATAGTTTTCATGCATAAAATGGCTTATTTTATATTTATTTGGGCATATTTTATTTTTAAATAATGGGTCATGCATGATTAAATTAACTAATAAAATATAAAATTCTATTTAATAACATCTTAAAATTTTCATTAATAATTCATTTTAAATTATTTCGTTGGTTTTTAATTATTTATTTATTTTATTTTTTGGTCCTTTAATTTATTAATTTATTTTGGACAGGTCGATAGCTTTGTTGGATCATAAAAATCATCCAAATTGAAGACCAAGTCAACCCAATTTCGGCTACACATGGCTGTCCACAAAAACTGCATTTTGGTTTAATTACACAAGGTCCTTGCAATGTTGAAGAAATTAGAGATTTTCCCAAAGATTTACATTTGATCGAGCCTCAGTCCTAAGTTGTTATGGCATTTAAATTGCTTAAAAATAAAGCAAAATTTAACTCAAAATCCATTAAGCATGGCCAGCCACTCATTGGAAAAGCTTGAAGAGATTAAACCTCTCTATTTTTAGCAAACTACCCTCCACTCTTCACCTATAAATAAGACCTCATTTGATCCCTCATCCATCATCCCTCATCCCTCATCATTCTCTCTTCTCTCTCAATTCTCTTTAGCATTTTCCATTCCCCACACTTAGCATCATCTCTTCATAGAGATTTTAGTAATTAAGCCTCTTAAAAAGCCCTTGGTCAGCCACGTTGGAGAGCCATTAGCAAAGGAGCAAAGTGAAGGAGTGAAGGAGCCTCGTTGGTCAGAGTCACGAGTGACAGCCACTCTAATTTGGGTTTAATCTTTCTTTTATTTAATTTAATCTAAAAATATTCACTATGTGTTCTTTGTTCTTGTTTACAACAATGTTAGCTTAATTTTATTTAAGCTAGGATGATTGCTTTGATTAAATAATATTTATTTGATTCATACTTATAATGTTTTTGCCTCAATTGATCGTGTTTTCAATTAAAATCAAGTATTTATTTCGTTCATACGTGATTGAAATGCACCTGAATTAGCTAAGCGATCCTTATCAGATGACGGCTAGTGGATACATAATTGAAATGTGCATGCTCAATTTAGATCGTAACCCGATTAAATTGCAGGTTGCATAACAACTCTAACCAAGCTCTGTTATCTACATAATTTTTAGATTTGTGTGATTAAATTGTTTCAAACCTAACAAGTCCCTGTTACCTCACACAAATGCTTACAAACCCTTAGTAAATAAGTATTTACTAAGTAAAGGATTCCAAAAGGACCTAATGTGGTTTCCAAACTCATGAAAGATCGAGTTGCCATGGAATGTTTTTCCAAATGTTATTAAGCATGTTGATAATAAATTGAGTTTAATTAAAGTAATTGTCCTAGTTTATTTACATTATAATTGTTGCAAATTGTGTTTAATTTTGCTAAAATCTATTTCATTCATTTAGTTTGCATACTTAGCATAATTTTCATTAGGGATCATTGCATTTAGTTTAATATATTTTAATCATCGCTTCTCAACCATATTTGTGTTTTTATTTACCAAATTGTTAAGGGTAATTTTACAATTAAGTGATTTAACACAGATACAATCATGTGGAAACGACAACTCGATACTTACTTATTACTTGATAACGACTGTGTACACTTACACAAACCTACACGTTACAAGTTTTTGGCGCCATTGCCGAGGATTGTTAACTGTTTCCATAGTCATTTTTTGTGAAATTATTTACTTCCAATTTGGTTTATTTCTAACATTACTAACTTGTTCTTTTTAATTTTGTGATTTTATTTTTAGGTGTTTATAAGCATAAATCAGATTATCGATTTACTCCATGTAGACTTTGAAATTGAGTGAACTTTTAGAAAAAGAAGACGTGAACGAACAGCTCAAAGACAAGTCGAGATGGACCTTGGAAATCAGAATCAATACCAAGGTAATGAAATCGATCGTGTACGAAGTCCCATCCTTATTGTTGATGATAGGTATCGATGTATCAGACAATATGCTATGCCACTTTTCAGTGAGTTAAATCCAAGAATTAGAAGGTTAGATATTGAGGCAACCTAATTTGAATTGAAACCAGTGATGTTTCAAATGCTCCAAATGGTGGGCCAATTTAGTGGTATGCCCACGGAAGATCCACATCTCGACCTTCGATTATTTATGGAGGTAAGTAATTCATTCAAGATAGCCGGTGTGACTAAAGACGCATTAAAGTTAAAGTTGTTTTCGTACTCGTTGCGAGATCAAGCACGAGCATGGCTCAATTCATTACCACCAAGCTCTATATCTACGTGTCAAGAATTAGCAGAGAGATTTTTGGTTAAGTATTTCTCACCTAGCAAAAACGCTAAGTTGAGGAATAAGATCACAACTTTCCAACAATTGGATGACGAGTCTTTGTATGAGGCTTGGGAGTGATTCAAATAGTTACTTCGTATGTGTCCTTATAATGGGATTCCTGATTGTATCCAGTTGGAGACATTCTGTAATGGTTTCAATGGACATACAAGATTGATGGCAGATGCTTCTGCGAATGGTGCAATTTTGTCTTAGTCTTATAATGAGCCTTAGGAGATCATCAAGAGGATCACGAGTAATAACTATCAATAGCCAACAAATCGAACAGCTTTAGGAAGATGCGTAGCTGGAGTTCATGAAGTTGACGCCCTCACTTCGTTATCATTTCAGGTATCATCTATTTCATCTATTTTAAAATAGTTTACTACTAATAGTGCTAATAATTTTGCAATTCAGCCACCATGTCCGTTTGAAGTAGTTTCCTATGTGTACTGTGAGGAAGGTCATTCTTTTGAGAAATTTCCATCAAATTCTGAGTCAGTGTACTATGTGGGGAATCAAAATAGGAGTGGACAAGGACCCTAGTCCAACTTCTACAATCCTTCATGGCGTAATCATCTAACTTTTCTTAAAGCAACCACGGAAATGGACCGAACAACAGCATATTGCAGCATAAAACCAGGCAATCTCAAGGGTTTAATCAACAAACTCCAAAACCACCTCAAGAGGCATCAAACAGTTGGAGAACTTGTTGAAAGCGTACATGGCAAAGAATGACAGTTTGATCCAAAGCCAAGTAACAACATTGATAAATTTGGAAAACCAAATGGGTCAGTTAGCTATGGAGCTTCGTAATAGACAGCAAGGTACCTTGCCGAGTAATACTGAGAATCCAAGAAATTTGGGTAAAAAACATATCAAGGCAGTGGCATTGCAAAGTGGTAAAATTCTGTAACCCCAATTAATTACTGTCGAAGATAAGCCCGTTGAGAAGAATTAACTAGCTGTTGAAATTCCTACACCAAAAGAGCCAAAATCTACAAAAACTGACATGGTAAATCCTAACTTAGTGAATTCAGATACTTTAAAATCTTATTTGCATACATATTTACCCACTCAAAAGAGTTATCCGATTCAACCGAAAGTTCCATCACCTTCATATTTGCAAAGATTGTAGCAACACAATCAGAAACAAGAGGTGCAATTCAAGAAATTTTTGGATATTCTGAAGCAGTTACACATCAATATTCTATTGGTGGAGGCTTTAGAAAGAATGCCAAATTATGTGAAATTTATGAAGGATATACTGTCCAAGAAGAAACGGCTAAGTGAGTATGAGACTGTTGCCTTAACAAAGGAGTGCAGTACGTTCTTGCAGAACAAACTACCACCGAAATTGAAAGACCTAGGAAGCTTTACTATACCTTGTAACATTAGTGAATCTTAATGTGGTAAAGCTTTGTGTGATTTAGGTACGAGTATCAACTTGATGCGTAAGTCTATTTTCAAGATGCTAGGAATAGGTGAAGTAAGACCTACAACTGTGACGCTTCAGCTAGCAGACCGATCTTTAGCATACCCCAAGGAAAAGATCGATGATGTTTTGGTAAGAGTCGATAAATTTATTTTTCTTACTGATTTCATAGTATTAGATTTTGAAGCAGACAAGGAACTGCTGATCATCCTTGGAAGACCTTTCTTAGCCATGGAAAGAACGTTAATTGACGTGTAGAAAGGTGAACTCACCATGCGAGTTCAAGATGATCAGGTAACCTTTAACATTCTTAAAGCGGTGAAATTTCCCTATTCGATAGAAGAGTGTTTAGTTATGGAAGAGATAGAAACCTTGGTTTCTATGGAAAGCAATTTTGAAGAAGATCTATTGGAGAAAGCCTTAGATCTTGACCCTTTGAAAGATGAAGAAGGTAAAGAAAACATGGCTTTGATGAAAGCGAATCTGAGAAATTTTATTCAATCCATACAGTTTGAGCCATTGGAGTTAAAAGTCAGAGAATTTGTGCAACCCAAGTTGTCAATTGAAGAACCACCTCAACTCAAACTAAAGGTATTTCCTTCGCATTTGAAATACGTGTATTTAGGTGACTATTCCAGCTTGCCTGTGATTAATTCAGTAGAACAGACGAAAGATCAAGAGGAGAAACTAATTACTGTTCTAAAGAGATTTAAGAAAGCAATTGGTTAAACCATAGCTAATATTCAAGGTATAAGCCCTTTTTGCATGCATAAAATTATTTTAGAAGAAAGTGAAAGAGGTCGAACTGATGGGAAAATGAGGCTCAATCCTATTATGAAAGAAGTTGTGAGAAAGGAAGTGATCAAATGGTTAGATGCAAGAATCATCTATCCTATTTTAGATAGTTCTTGGGTAAGTCCCGTGCAGTGTGTGCCGAAGAAAGGTGGAATCACGAATGTTGGAAATGAGCATAAAGAGTTGATTCCAACGAGAACTGTTACTGGTTGGAGAATTTGTATTGATTACAGAAAATTGAATAAAGCCACTCGGAAGGAAATTTTTCCGTTGCCTTTTATAGATAAGATGTTCAATCGACTGGTAGGTAATGAATTCTATTATTTTTTAGATGGCTATTCGAGATATAATCAAATAGTTGTAGCTTCAGAGGACCAACATAAAACAACCTTTACTTGTCCATACGATACGTTTTCTTTTAGGCAAATGCCTTTTAGTTTATGCAATGCATCTACAACATTTCAACGATGCATGATGGCAATATTCACTGATATGGTTGAAAATTTTGTTGAGGTTTTCATGGATAATTTTTCTATTTTTGGTAACACTTATGATATTTGTTTGAGTAATTTGGCTAAGGTACTGAAGAGATGAGAAGAGACTAATCTTGTCCTTAACTGGGAAAAATGTCATTTTATGGTTAAAGAAGGGATTGTCTTAGGGCATAAAATCTCAAAGAGAGGAATTGAAGTCGATAAAGCAAAGGTGGACGTAATTGAAAGATTATCGGCCCTAATTAATGTGAAAGGAGTCAGAAGTTTCTTAGGCCATGTCACTTTTTACTGAAGGTTTATCAAAGATTTATCAAAAATTTCTAAATTGTTGTGTTTGTTGTTAGAGAAAGATACAATGTTTAATTTCAACAAAGCATGTTTGGAAGCTTTTGAAGGTATTAAAAAACGGTTAATCTCAGCCCCAATATTTGTTACACCTAATTGGAGCTCACCTTTTGAGTTGATGTGCGATGCAAGTGATTATGCCGTTGGAGTTGTGATGGGTCAAAGAAGAAACAAAGTGTTTCACCCTATTTACTTTGCAAGTAGAACTTTGACAGGAGCCCAACCCAATTATGCAGTAACTGAAAGGAACTCTTTGCTATAGTTTTTGCTTTTTGACTTATTCCACTCATATCTTATAGGTACCAAGGTTACAGTATTTACTGACCATGCGGCCATTAAATACTTGCTCACAAAGAAAGATGTGAAAACAAGGCTAATTCATTGGATACTTTTATTCCAAGAATTTAACCTTGAGATTCAAGACAGAAAACGTGTCAAAAATCAAATAGCTGATCATCTATTGAGGTTGGAACAAGATGAGGTAACTCAATCATGTAAGCCTATCAATGAGAATTTCCTAGATGAACACTTATTTGAGATAAGTTGAATTCATGAAACACCTTGGTTTACTAATTTTGCCAATTATCTTGCACGTGGAATAATTTCTCGAGAAATGACATACCAAAAAAGAAAAAACTCCTTCATGATAGTCGGTATTACTTTTGGAAGGATCCATTTTTGTTTAAACAGTGTGCAGATAATATAATTCAAAAGTGTGGAGCTGAAAGTGAGATTGCTGAGATCTTGTATCATTTCCATTCATCTCCTAGTGGGGGCCACTTTGTGGTTCATGGGCTGTAGCAAAGATTTTGCAAGCAGATTTCTTTTTGTAACATCCCGAATTAGGGCCTTGTTGGAACAGTGGTTTCGAGACTACAAATCTGAACTAAAAATAATTATTTTATAATTATTATAAGGTCTATGATATGTTTATATGATTATGCAAAATTTTCATGAAGAAATTATATGCGAGAAGTGGTTAATTTAGCTTTAAGGACTAAATCGCGTAAAGCATTCTAATAGCTAAAGGTATTAAATAGCTATAGAATTTTTAGTTGAAGCCCTTATGTGAAAATTGGCCCATTAATAAGTTAGTGGAAGATATTTGTTTGGTATTATTGAAATTAGTTAGAAATTAAAAGGGAAAATTGGTAATTAAGTTAAAAAGAAAAATGCAAAAAGTTATCATCTTTATGTTTCTTTCATCCACCGAAATGAAGCAAAATAGGCATTCATGGATGAGCATGATATTCGGCCAAGCTTCTATGGCTTATCTAGGTAAGGTTTTTGTCTCATTTTTAATTATTTTTATGTTTTCAGAGTTTTGGTAACTCGATTTAGCTATCCCGTACCTTCATTTTCAAAACTGTTAAAGTTTGTGAATTTGCCATTGTTGATAAAATGTGTATTTTGATAATTGATGATAGAAAATGCATCCTTGTTGTTAGATAAATAACATTTGTAAAGTGATTTCTGATAAAAATGTCGATTAAGGACTAAGTTGAGAAATGTGTTAAATTGTGTGATAAAAGTGTGAATATGTGAAATATGTGGGCTGCTGTAAGTTAGATAAGTATTCTACTAGGCTTGAATTGGGATAAAATTGAATCAATTTTATTTTTCGAGCCTAGAGACTAATTTGCAAATAAGTGGAAGTTTAGGGGCAAAATTTTAAATTTTCCAAAATATGATTTTTGGGTCAATTTGAATATTATGAGTAATAAATAAGCTATATTTGAAATGTTAGATCAAGAAAATCGAGATTCAGGCTTAAATCGAGAAAGTACGTGGTTAAGGACAAAAAGGGAATAATTAGCCGTTTTTGCATTTGAGGTATGTTCGTGTGATAATAATAATGCAATGTCATATTTGAATTGAAATGCTTAATTATTATTATATAATTTGTATGATTTGTTATGGATATACTCGACGAGGAATCGACAAACAAGTTGTGTGATAAAATTGGTAAGACAATAATGTTATTGTGATTTGTGATTGAAATCTGAATCAGTATGATAATTCGGATGCATTGAATTATATGTTTGTGGTACTATGTACGTGATGGTGTTATGCTTCACAAAATTATATTGTATGCTATGCATATGTAATGACCTGAAACATATGTCTATGATGTTTGATGACATTGTAATGAATGGTAACTTCATGTTAAAGAGTGATATTACATGGAATATGCATGACGAGATTTGACGTGGTAAAACTCCTGGTTGACTTGTAAGAATAGATTGGATATCCATGCCATGATACTAGGGTTATGTGTGCGCTAGTGTAAGACCATGTTTGGAACATGGCATCGGCATTGTTATGAAAGCTAGTGTAAGACCATGTCTAGGACATGGCATCGGCCTCAATATGCGAGCCAGTGTAAGACCATGTTTGGAACATGGCATCGGCATTGTTATGAGAGCTAGTGTAAGACCATGTCTGGGACATGGCATTGGCACCGATATATGAGAGCCAGCGTAAGACGATGTCCGAAACATCGCATTGACATTTTACCCTTTTTGTATGAGGCTTATTGGGTATCCTTTAGTATTCCAACTGGCTTAACGGGTGATTTAAAGATTGTGTCATGATTGAGAAAAGTTATGATTATGTTGCAAGTGGTACAGGTCTGTGTGTAAAACTCATGAGAGGTGCTTTCGGTTTATGATGCATCTTTGGTAACGGGTGATTTAAAGTAAGTCATGCCCATGAGAATGATTTTGTGGTAACCTTTAGAATATGGGTCTGTGCTTATGATGTATAAATATGTATTTTTACCATGATGGTTGAAATGATTTGTAAAGGTGTTATAAACTTAGTTATCATTAGTTTACACTAAAACAGTTTTAGACAGCAGCAGTAGTCCAATTTTGAAAATCCACCAAAAATTTATGAAATTGAGTTAGAGGTTGAATAAAAGATGTAATTAAATCTTATTGAGTTTAGTTTCACATAGAAAAAATGGTGTAAGCAAAAAAAATTCATGTTATGAGATATTTGGATTTTTGTGAGACAAGGCTAGAATGATTTCGGGTTCGCTTGTCTTAAATTTGGAAAATCAAAAACAAAATTGTATGAAAATAATTATGGGTTAGAATTCATATGACTAAATCCTTAATGAGTCTATTTTCAAGAGAAATAGACGGGAACATTATCCGAGTCCCGTACTGTGAGATAATTAATATTTAGTAAAGAAAGGTCGAAGCTATCAAACAGCAGAATAGGGGTAACTTTGAAGAATAAACTGTACTTATTGGCTAATCCATTAATTTTGAAATCTTTATAGTAGAAAGATATATGAGTCTAACTCCAAATTCTTTTAACGGATCTTAATTTAGTATTTTGTAGCTCAAGTTATCAATAATTTAGTGACTTTGACTCGCGTAGACAGCTTGGCTGGAATATGAATAAATAGTGGAATTATGTGCAATTGTGATTGTGTTACCTTGAGAACATGTTGTGAGAATATGGAAAAAACATGTCAATAAGTATCTTATTATTTTCATATAGACTTACTAAGCTATATAGCTTACCCCTTCCTTTTTCCTCATATTATAGGGTTACTAAGCTAGCTCAGGTTGGAGATCGTCGGAGATTCTATCACACTATTCAGCTATTGATGGGTATAAATGATTTCAAGTACTTTAAGTCTATGGCATGTATAGGGCTTAGTCAATTGGATATGTGTCATTTGATTTGGCCAAATGTATTGGCTTATAATGGGAATAGGATTCATTTTGTATATGGCCATGAGATGTGGCTCATATTGGTTATTGGGTTGTAAACCTATTCATATATGCATGCATGTGCTAAAGTTTTCATATGGTGTGGTCATGTGTGTTTGGTATGGATGAATTGTGAATGTGCCCTATATTTCTTAATGGTTTTAAAGTGACTAAATTGGCCTATGGATAGACCTTGGCATAAGTATGAAATGTAAGAATGTGTTAACGATAATCATGGCATGAAGTTGATAAGTTTAAACTAGGCAAATTATGGTGCCTTATGCATGAATAAATCGATATGAAATTGCCATGAAAAGTGCCATTGAAGTTATGTTTAAGTAAGTGCTAACGAGGGTGCCAAATGACTTGGTAAATAGCCATTTTTTGGGCCACACGGGTAGAGACACGACCGTGTGTGTCATCCTTGTGGAGGATACGGTCTAGCACACGGACGTGTGACGTGGTCGTGTGACCCTATATCGTTGGTAACGTCATAAATAGAGAGTTACACGGGCTGAGGACACGGCCGTGTCCTAAGCCACACTGCCTAACCCACACGGGCTTGTGACTCTCCAAAATTAGAAAATTTTCTAAGTGTTATAAAAAGTTCGTAAGTTATTGGTTTAGTCCCAAACCACCCCTGATGTATGTTTTGGGTCTTGTAAGCCCATATAAGGAACATTATGAATATGAATGAATGTTGTTAATTTGAACGAAATTTTTTTATGGCCCTGTTTTACATAGTTGTGTACGTTTAAGTCTGGTAATACCTCGTACCCATCCTGGTCTCAGACTCGGGTAAGGAGTGTTACATTTAGTGGTATCAGAGCTATGGTTTAGTCGGTTCTCAAACTAACCTAGCATGTGTGAGGGTTTAGCTATACATGCCACAGATTTGTGACAGTGTGATGTCTCCCGACGCGAATGATAACCATCTTGTTTAGACAAAGGTACTCTCAACCGAGCTACCCCCGACCATGTTGATAGTGGTACTAGGGTAATTGAGTAAATTGCAATTATGATAAGTTAAAACTCGAAAAGGTATGAGTAAGAATTCATGATATATATATGTATGTACATATATGAGACATGAGAAACATGAAATAGAATGTGTAAGCAGCATAATGAGCTTATCTACGATTAATTAATAATTCCATGATGTATAAGATGATTTGCTCGAGTGAATGCATGTGTTCAGGTAATTACCAAAAAATTGGTGGAATGAATGTCCATGTATACTTATTTGAATAATTATGATTGGCAAACTCATATAGTTTAAGTAAATGTGTTAAATCAATTGGATTGATTTATATGATTGTAATGATATGTATATAATGATGTGTGAGATGAAAGTTTCGATTGTGATACATTTATTCATATTTGTTGGCCCCCACATGATGTTATGTGTTTGATATGTTTGATTAAGTGAATGTGACGAGAAAAGACATTCGAAATTCATAGAATATATGCATAAGTGAACTTGATTGAATAAGATAATTGGAAAATCTGTGAAATATAAATGTGAACGATAGTTTGCCTGAAATGAATGATATTAGTGTGACGACGTCACTTTGATGATGAAAGTTGTGTCATATGTATATGTGTATAGAGACGAGTTAGGGACCTTACGACCTCACCTTTCCTCCTTACCAAAGTGGTATTTTGTAATGGAATTTTGTGAGAAATGTATTGAATAAACTCACAAGTGTGAAATTAAAGAGTTTAGGGATAGAATAGCTATGAATAAGATCAGAGATTGAGAACAGGTTGATAAGTAAAGCCAGAATTAGTAAGATATCAGAGTGACCCAGAAAATTTTGTGATTCTCTTAATATCACAGTTGGTGAAGAAGTTAACTTCAGAAATTCAATCTATTCTGATACGATGGTGAGAAAAGTATTAATCAAAATTTCTTCAAAACTGATCTCCTTTAGTGAAAAGAATAATATGAAATTTGTGATGGTTGAAATAGTTAGAGGAATAATATTTGAAATGCGTGAAATCTAAGTGTGACGGTTATGGCTGAACAGATTATGACAGTCTCTTCTGAGGTGTTCTATGCGTTTATTTGTCCTCAGAAATATTCCTATTGCTATTGATCCTCTGATCATGATGGTTATGTGGGGATGTTTTCTAATCATGATATTAGACGAAAGCATTATCAGCATGACTGGTTTATAATCTATGTTGCTCTATTTCCCTCTCGCATTCTAATACATTCCGTCTGTTGCAAATGGATGGGAAAATATGTATGAAGCTATGATTCTATTTCTTCTAAATATTACTTTATCTAATTTATATATGGGAAGGTAAATTGTTATTGTTACATCTAACCCCTGTGGGTCTGAATGATGTTTTTCTAGACTTTTTTTTCTCTAGGGGATTATCGAAGTCTTTCATACGTTCTTGTGAGCTATGTTCTTGATATTTTGATATGGTATAGCATCTTAGATTTCTTTATTTTGGAATTTTCCAGCTTGGATTTCTTCCTCTTGGTTTTCATGTCATCTTTATTTCATAAATTGTCAATCTTGGCTGATGTCTAAAGTGTGTTCTTTGGCTTATGATGACTATGTTGACTATGATTATGCTTTTGGTTTGATTATTGGTAATGTGGCGACTTTAGTATTTTGATTTCTCAAATTTTCGTGTAAGGATTTGACATCAGCAAAGACTTCTTGATTTCAGTAATGTGTTGCTGAATGAATTGTGAAGTGTTTTAAGACCATAAGGCAACGTGATAGCTTAAAGTATCTAATGTTATAGAAATATCTAAGTTTGATATAGTAAAGATGACTTGGGTATTAAAAGATGATGAGATAGTATCAAATGATCTTTGAGGAAGCAAATTGTGATTACAAGTGTTTGGATAGAAAAATCCAAAACTTATACAGAGATTCTACAAGAAAACTCACGGAAATAGTGTGTTAGTGATCAAGTTTGGAACTCGATATTTCTGATCTTTGTGTATGAGTAATTGAAATGTTAATCAAGTTAAGGCTAAACAAAAGGTTTTACCAGAACTACCTCCGTCAATATTGATATTAGAATGGAAATAAGAAAGGTGTCATTCTCGAGGCCATACCAGGAATTTCCCCTATCTTTGAAAGAGGAAAAATGTTATATGGCTTGTTGTTAAATGTCTGATGAGATTTGCAAAATTTTGCCGGTATGTACAAAAAAATTTTCACTCATCAGATTAATGGGATTTCGTGTCTCTTTGATTGTTGGATTTCTTGGAGTGCTAAGTCTTCATTAATTGAATTGAAATCTGGGTTTTATATTGTGATTTTTGAGGAAGCTAAAAGAGACTCTGAAATTTAAGAGCAACTGAGAGTTGAGTCCGCAAGCTATAAAGGCGTACTAAATTATAGAGAGTAAAAGGCCGAGATGAACTGGCTAGTTTCACTATTTGAATTTGAAAGATTCAAGTACACGTGTATACGTGTTACGATGACATGGATCTGACCTTTCATGTGTATGAACTCTTCAATAGAAGTGAGATTCAGTCGATGTGTTGTATAGTGAAAGAATCGCTCATGATTCGAGTATGAGGAAATAAAGAGATAAGTATTGAAAGTACAGCTAAGTGAGAGTTTTATGACAATGATTATGAGAAGAGAAGTTTATGCGAAAACCAAACCACGTTTCTGGTAAGATTTTCGGGGACGAAAATCCCTAAAAGGGGGGGTGAGTTGTAACATCCCGAATTAGGGCCTAGTGGAAATAGTGGTTTCGAGACCAAAAATATGAATTAGAAATAATTATTTTATAACTATTATAAGTTCTATGATATGTTTATATGATTGTGTAAAATTTTCATGAAGAAATTATATGTGAAAAGTGTTTAACTTGGCTTTAAGGACTAAATCTCGTAAAGTGCGAAAGTTGCATTCTAATAGCTAAAGGTACTAAATAGCTATAGAAATTTTAGTGGAAGCCCTTATGTGGACATTAGCTCATTAATAAGTTAGTGGAAGATATTTTTCTGGTATTATTGAAATTAGTTAGAAATTAAAAGGGTAAATTGGTAATTAAGTTAAAAAGGTATAATAAGACAAAAATGTAAAAAGTTTATCATCTTTATGTTTCTTTCTTCCATCGAAATGAAGAAAAATGGGTAGCCATGGATGAGCATGATATTCGGTCAAGCTATCTAGGTACGATTTTTGTCCCGTTTTTAATTATTTTTATGTTTTCGGAGTCGTGGTAACTCTATTTAGCTATCCCGTACCTTCATTTTCAAAACTGTTAAAGTTTGTGAATTTTTCCATTGTTGATAAAATGTGTATTTTGATAACTGATGATAGAAAATGCATCCTTGTTGTTAGATAAACAACATTTGTAAAGTTATTTTTGATAAAATGTCAATTAAGGACTAAGTTGAGAAATGTGTTAAATTGTGTATTAAAAGTGTGAATATGTGAAAGATGTAGGCTACTATAAGTAAGATAAGTATTCGACTAGGCTTGGGTTGGGATAAAATTGAATGAATTTTATTTTTCGAGCCTAGGGACTAATTTGCAAATAAGTGAAAGTTTAGGGGCAAAATTATAAATTTTCCAAAGTATGATTTTTGGGTCAATTTGAATATTGTGAGTAATAAATAAACTATATTTGAAATGTTAGATCAAGAAAATCGAGATTCGTACTTAAATCGAGAATGTACGTGGTTAAGGACAAAAAGGGAATAATTAGTCATTTTTGCATTCGAGGTAAGTTCGTATGATAATAATAATGCAATGTCATATTTGAATTGAAATGCTTAATTATTATTATATAATTTGTATGATTTTTTACGGATATATGCGACGAGGAATCGACAAACGAGTCGTATGATAAAATTGGTAAGACAATAAAGTTATTGTGATTTGTGATTAAAATCTGAATTGATATGATAATTCGGATGCATTGAATTATATGTTTGTGGTATTATATACGTGATGGTGTTATGCTTCACGAACTTAAATTTTATACTATGCATACGCAATGACCTAAAATGTATGTCTATGATGTTTGATGACATTGTAATGAATGGTAACTTGGTGTTAAAGAGTGATATTACATAGAATATGCATGACTAGATTTGACGTGGTAAAACTCCCGGTTGAACCATAGGAATAGATCAGATATCCATGCCATGATACTAGGGTTATGTGTGAGCCAGTGTAAGACCATGTTTAGAACATGGCATCGGCATTGTTATGAGAGCTAGTATAAGACCATGTCTGGGACATGGCATCGGCCTCAATATTCGAGCTAGTGTAAGACCATGTTTGGAACATGGCATCGGCATTGTTATGAGAGCTAGTGTAAGACCATGTCTGGGAATGGCATCGGCCTTAATATGCCGGCCAGTGTAAGACCATGTTTGGAACATGGCATGGGCATTGTTATGTGAGCCAGTGTAAGACCATGTCTGGGACATGGCATCAGCACCGATGTATAAGAGCCAACGTAAGACCATATCTGGAACATGGCATCGACATTTTACCCTTTTTGTATGAAGCTTATCGGGCATCCTTTAGTATTCCAACTGGTTCAACTGGTGATTTAAAGATTATCTCATGATTTAGAAAAGTTATGATTATATTGCAAGTGGTACAGGTATGTGCGCAAAACTCATGAGAGATGACTTCGGTTTATGATGCATCTTTGGTAAGGATGCAAATAAGTAAGTCATGCCCATGTCAATGATTTTTTGGTGACCTTGTTATTATGGGTCTATGCTTGTGATGTATAAATATGTATTTTTACAATGATGATTGAAATGATTTGTAAAGGTTTTATAAACTTAGTTATCATTATTTTACACTAAAACAGTTTTGGACAGTAGTAGTAGTTCTATTTTGAAAATGCACCAAAAATTGTGGAAATTTAATTAGAGGTTGAATAAAATATGAAATTAAGTCTTATTGAGTCTAGTTTCACATTGGAAAAATGGTGTAAGAAAAAGAATTTCATGTTATGAGATATTTGGATTACTGTGAGACAGGGTTAGAATGATTTCGGGTTCCCTTGTCTTAAGTTTTGAAAATAAAAAGAAATTGTATGAAAATAATTATGAGTTAGAACTCATATTAGTAAATCCTTAATGAGTCTATTTTCAACATAAATAGACAGGAACATTATCCGAGTCCCGTACTGTGAGATAATTAATTTTTAGTAAAGAAAGGTTGAAGCTGTCAAACAGCCAAATAGGGGTAACTTTGAAGAATAAATAGTACTTATTGGCTAATCCATAGATTCTAAAATTTTTATAGTATAACGATATATGAGTCTATTTTCAAATGCTTTTAATAGATCTTAATTTTGAATTTTGTAGCTTAAGTTATCAATAATTTAGTGACTATGACTCGCATAGACAGCTTGGCTAGAATATGAATAAATAGTGGAATTATGTGCAATTATGATCGTGTTACCTTGAGAACATGTTGTGAGAATATGGAAAAAACATGTCAATAAATCTCTTATTATTTTCATATATACTTACTAAGCTATATAGCTTCCCCCTTCCTTTTTCCTCATATTATAGGGTTATTAAGCTAGCTCGGGTTGGAGATCGTCGGAGATTTTATCACACTATCCAGCTATTGAAGGGTATAAATGATTTCAAGCACTTTAAGTCTATGGCATGTATAGGGACTTAGTCAATTGGGTATGTGTCATTTGATTTGGTCAAATGTATTGGCTCATAATAGGAATAGGATTCATTTTGTATATGGCCATGAGATGTGGCTCATATTGGTTATTGGGTTGTAAACCTATTCATATATGCATGCATGTGCTAAAGTTTTCATATGGTGTGGTCATGTGTGTTTGGTATGGATGAATTGTGAATGTGCCCTAGATTACTTGATGGTTTTAAAGTGACTAAATTGGCCTATGGATAAACCTTAGCATAAGTATGAAGTGTAATAATGTGTTAACGATAATCATGGCATGAAGTTGATAAGTTTAAACTAGGCAAAGTATGGTGCCTTATGCATAAATAAATCGATATGAAATTGCCACAAAAAGTGCCATTGAAGTTATGTTTAAGTAAGTGCTAATGAGGGTGCCAAATGGCTTAGTAAATAACCATATTTTGGGCCACAAGGGTAGAGACAAGGCCTTGTGTCTCATCCGTGTTAAGGACACAGTCTAGCACACGGGCGTGTGACTTGGCCGTGTGACCCTATATCGTTGCTGACATCAGAAATAGAGAGTTACAGACACGGGCGTGTCCCAAGCCACACAGGCATGTGCAACCACATGGCCTAACCCACGGTGTGTGACTCTCCAAAACTAGAAAATTCTTTAAGTGTTGTAAAAAGTTTATAAGTTCTTGGTTTAGTCCCAAACCACCCCTGATGTATGTTTTGAGCCTTGTAAGCCCATATAAGGGACATTATGAATATGAATAAATGTTTTCAATTTGAATGAAATCTTTTTATGGCTCGGTTTTACATAGTTGTGTACGTTTAAGTCTGGTAATGCCTCGTACCCTATCTCGGCCTCAGACTCAGTAAGGGGTGTTACACTTTTGGTTTACACTATTTAAAGATGCTTATGCTTATGTGAAGAACTGTGATAAATGCCAAAGGACCAGAAATATATCAAGGAGCAATAAGATGCCCTTGACAAACATTTTGGAGATTGAGTTATTCGACGTATGGGGCATTGACTTCTTAGGCTCATTTCCTTTTTCGTATGGGAACAAATACATCTTATTGCTAGGGATTATGTATCCAAGTGCGTTGAAGCTAAAGCATACCCTACAAATGATACTAAGGTAGCCATGCAATTCCTACATAAGAGTGTGTTTACACGATTTGGGACACCAAGAGCTATTATTAGTGATGAAGTTTCTCACTTTGTGGACAAATGGCTTAAGTGGTTACTTGAAAAATATGATGTGAAGCACAAGATTGCTATTGCCTATTACCTCCAGTCTAATGGGCAAGTTGAAATAGTGAACCATGAAATCAAAGGTATCCTTGAAAGGGTAGTACACCCTAGCAGAAAAGATTGGTCTCGAAGGCTAGATGATGTATTATAGGCCTATCGAACAGCATTTAAGACACCAATAGGAATGACTCCTTATCGGTTAGTATTTGGAAGGTATTTCATTTTCCATTAGAGTTGGAGAATAGAGCTCACTGGGCTTTGAAGCAGTTAAACTTTGATCTTAAGCAAGCTGGTAAGAGAAGGATGTTACAACTTGATGAGTTGGAAGAGCTGAGGTTGTTTTCCTATGAGAATGCCAAAATGTGTAAAGAAAGATCAAAGAGATGGCATGATAGTCATATACAACCTCACAAGTTTAAAGAAGGTCAGAAGGTTTTGTTGTTTAATTCAAGTTGAAGTTATTTCCTGAGAAGCGTAAATCCCGATAGAAAGGACCCTATACCATTTACTAAGTTTATCCTTATAGAGATATTAAATTATAAAACAATTACAGAAGTACGTTTAAAGTTAATGGTCAACGTCTCAAACACTATTGGGATGGTGAAGTTAAGCGAGTTGAATCCTCGTTCAAATTAACCGACCCTTGATTTTTTATGAACTCATTTTGTAAATAAATAAATAATTAGAACTTATTTTCTTAACTTATTACATTTAACTAATCTTGTTTAAGGAGATTGGAACTTAAGCGAGACCGCTGTGACCCCTCCAACCTTTCTTGGGAATTAATTTAATGTAATTTGTTAAGAAGAAATTTACTAATTGAGATTTAAAATTTTTAAGTTTCATTTGTCTTGTTTAAATTTTAAATTTTTATGTTAATAAAGGGGGTTAAATTTGGCTGAAGTACTAATCAGTTTTTTTTAGTAAGTTGTAAATACAGTCTGAGTTTGAGGCCCAAGATAGCAAAAAGGAGGGGAAATCCATACTTTGCCGCCACTCCCATTACTTGCCACCCAAGTAACCCTAATGGAGCTAAATTTTCGCTACATGTTTCCCTAATTCTTTCCTATATAAACTCCTTTATATTCAACTATTTTTCATAACCTTCAAAGAAATTTGCTTAACCCTAAAAATCCCCAAATCTCCCTTTTATGCCGCTAGCCTCAAATCCTGAAAGAAACCCCAATCTCTTTTCCTTTTTTGCCGAAATCACCTATTGCCACCACAAGAAGATTTTCGAAGCACCAACGTTGTTGCCGCACATCATTTTTGTTGCTAAAGCACATCGCTGTTGCTGTCGTTGCTGTCGTACATTCCTTGCTGTTGCAAGATTTTCGTCATAGCAAGTCCTTACCCATCTTGTCGATTTCTCTTTTCCCCCTTGTGTGGAAACTTTTCCAAATTCCCAAGAAAAGATACCATGTCTCGCAAAAGAACTAGATCTTCAAAGATTAATCCTGAAAAATCGATTTCGATCGATGAAGAAGTAAAAGAGAGATTTGATTCAATCTTCAAGCATCAACCTATGATGACGAAATAAGGTTTTAACTTGAAGAGTCATGATTTGATGGTTATTCCTATACCGGTTAGAAAGAAAATCAATGCTCTCAAGTGGGAAGGGTTTTCTGATGCTCATTCACTTCCCGATGATGAACTAGTTAGAGAATTCTATGCTAGTTTGACTATGTAAGATGCTACTGTTCGAAAGAAAAAGGTACCTCTTACTTCTAAGTCCATCAATAATTTGTTTAACTTACATGATGTTGAAAAAGATGAGTACTACCCTATGATGAACAACATCAATTAGGATTTTCTTCAACAAGTGCTTGATGTTGTGACAAATCCAGGATCCCAATGGATTATAAGAAAGTAGGAAGTCATTCTTGCCGAAGGGAATATCTAAAACCAATAGTTAAGGTTTGGTTTTATTTCGTTCGCTACAGTTTTATGCCTATCTCACAAAGTTCCACCATCTCGATGGAACGGATGCTTTTGCTATATACAATCTTGACAGAAAAGTCCATTAATGTTGGGAAAATTATTCTCAAGGAGATTCAGGATTGTTCTAAAAAGAAGACAGGAAGTGCTTAATTTCCATCATTAATCACTTCAGTTTGCTTAAGGGCCCATGTTAAAACACAAGTGAATTTGAAGGGGCAATATTTTCAAGGGTGCATTACAAATCATGATCTTAAAAGGTCACTAGAAAAGGTGCATGAGCCGAATTAAGGCGAGCAAGAAGAGCCAACTAAGCCAGATACCGTGGATTCAACAAATTAAACTGGAACTGAAGCTAATTCAATTACAAACACTGAAGAAGAATCTGACAAGGAACTGAATAGTCCTAAACCAGTTGAAAGATCTACAACCCCTAAACCAGAGGTTGAGCTAGAAAAAGAAACAATCAAGCTAAGGGTTGAACTTGAATCTACAACTCTAATGCCAACTTCTACAAGTGCTTCAAAGAAATCAGAGTTGTCAATTATGATGGATATGTGTAACACCCCAAACCCGGCCCAGACGTTATGGCCAGATCCGATGTGTCACATTGAAGTTTTTAAGAATACCCATGCCTCTTTCAGCGTCCTTCTTAGTTTTTTAAAAGATAGTCTTTGCTAAGTTAATAAAGTGAATGGATGCTGTGCACTAGGTAGGTATCCGAAACAGAGGAGGTGAGCCATGAAGGCTGCTTTAGTACCAAGCTCTTGATTGGATCCAATCTTAGACATGCCCACAACCATTGCCACACTTTAGTGCGAGGTTAGGTTTTGAGAAAAATGAGTTGGAATTCATTTAAGTAGATATTTTTGATAAACCAATTAATTGTATCGTTGCGTTATTTTAAAAACAATTATCATTTTGGAAACGCGCCCTAAGTTTAACCCATTTTGGATTGTTAACAGTAAAATATAGGGTATAAATAAAATAATCCCAGAAAAATAATTAAAATGGCCTTATTACAACCCAAAACCAAATAATAATATTAATTAAGATAAAACTTATATAAAAAAAATAAACCGGTTACTTATTGCAATTAAAAGAAACAGAAACAGTTGTGTGGCCCTCTCCGAGTCTCTCGCAGCTCCAAACCATCTAAGCTTAGGGATTACCTGCACAGTTAGAAACGGGGTGAGTTTACGAAAACTCAATGTGAAATCCCCAACAACAAACAAATAGTGAATAACACAGTGTCAGTACAATCTGGGCCAAAGCCCTATTTAGTCTTGACATATACTGGGCCGAAGCCTTTCGTTTAACAGTTACTGGGCCGAAGCCTTTTTATAAATCATATCACTGGGCCAAAGCCTTTTCATAAATTATATCATTGGGCCGAAGCCTTTACTGTAAACGGTATGGCCCTTAGGCCCATTTCAATATCACATGTAATATCAATGAATGTATGCAAGCCCATTTCAATATCACATGAAATACCAATGAATGTATGCAAGCCCATTTGGGGAGACTACTCAACCCACCATCCGCTACTCTCCACCTATACCAACCAACACACCATGTGGGGAATAACTCAACCCACCCAACCAACACACCACTGGCAGCATAGCTACTTTATCATATATCTGGAGGCCTAGCCTCTTTAATAACTAGGGCATAAGCCCTTTTCGGTAAATTGGGGCATAAGCCCTTTTTCAATAAACTGGGGTATAAGCCCTTTTCGGTACATTGGGGCATAAGCCCATTTGCACTTCCTCCATCCATATAAAAACCCAACCCAATGCAACATGTCATGTATGCAAAATGTCATGCCCATATTTGAATTAAACAATCACAGTCAAGTCATTCATATCACCAACATATATTCACAATCAAATCCGTCAACCACACAGTCCAAGTCAGTCACTTGCCCACAAGGGCAAAATAATCATTTTTCACATTATAAGGGTATTTTCGTAATTTTACCAAATATCAGGGTTTTCCATGTTCATTACAATTATCAATATTTTCGAGTGTTTAAACAATGATCTTTAACCCACTTTATCAAATTCGGGCTTTTGGGCCCAAAACCCCTAATGGGCCCTACGAATGCTGATTTAGCCCACTAAGCCCGCTTAATCCAAATTTTACAACAAGATTAACCGTGTTAACATGCAACTTTTCGATTCCATTTTCTATCAGTTTTACCCAAATGGGCTCAAAAGCCCATTGGGCCCGATTCCAGCCCATTGAGGCCCAACTTACCATCGTGCACAAAATTGCGCTCTTACCTGCTCCATCGATCCAAACACCGATCATATCGTATCTATCGCATCTTTAAGCAAAGGAAAAATCACAAGTTCCCGAAATGCCGGAATTTTAGCATTTCGGCTTTTCGGCGAATATTAATCTAAGCTACTGCGAGGGTTATTACACACCTGTTATGGGTTGAAGTTGAAACGTTTCCAAAATCAATCACCTACGATAACCACCACCTATCACTCAAACTTAATTAATCCAATATCAATATATGTAAATACTAAGCACATCAGTCATACGGAACATAAGGGAATATTCGTCATTTTACCATACAGGGGTATTACGGTCACTTTAACCTATAGGGGCTTTACGGTCTTTTTACCTATTAGGGGTATTTTAGTTATTTCATCCTACAAGGGTGTTTTGGTAAATCTACAAACCAAGGGTATTTCAGAAATTTTGTAAACAAATGGTATTTCTATAATTTTTAAAAAGTCAAGGGTATTTCTGTAATTTTGTAAATCAGGGGTATTTTGGTAATTTTATAAATTGAGGGTATTTCGGTAATTTCACAAACTAGTGGTATTTTGGTAATTTTACAAACTAGGGGTATTTTGGTAATTTTCTAAACCAAGGGTATTTTAGTAATTTTGTAAATCGAGGGTAAAACGGTAATTCTGTAAATCAAGGGTACTTTGGTAATTTTACAAATTGAGGACATTTTAGTAATTTGGTAAACTAAAGTATTCTAAACAGGGATAACAATACGAATGGGCCTAAAGCCTATTCTCGGCCCAAATGGGCCCACCGCTCGTGTGGCCCTTTTAGCCCAAATCTAACCACAAATATGAGATTCACCTAGCCTAGTCCAATATTTACTACACAATCAAACAAACTTATCCAATTGGGCCCGTAGGCCCATTGGGCCCATATGGCTCGAAGTAGCCATCCTACAGCTAAAGTAGTGAGAAATACACACCTGATAGGAGACTGGAGTTAATCCGCGCTCCAAGCACTCTTAGCCGACGCCCAACTCAAACGAGCACGCCTTTAACGAAAGGGATTAGCCAAGAAAGGTACCTTTACTCTCCTCATGGTTCTCTCTATTTAAAGCCAGCTTCGCATCCACTCTTATGTTAGCTTCCCGATGTGGGATCCTTCCAACATCAAAGTTTAAATTCAACACCAACTTTTGCCGCCCCCTGTTAGCAAAATAAATTTTCTTTGATTGCCATTAGTTTCGAACCCTGGACCTCCTTGCCAACTCTATGACGCCACCTTGCCACTTCACTACAGGCTCTTTTTGTGTCATATTTTATCCCCAATTAATTATAAGGTCTAAAGGCCAAAGTCCAGGTTCCCTTAAAAAAAACAGAATAAATTGCAAGAGCCAAGGCTTGAACCCAGGCTCCCATACAACCTTAATTACGCCACTTCCACTAGACCACATTGCTCCTTGTGTCATTTATTTAACACAATAATTTAAAAGGCCCTCATCCAAGCATCCAGGATTTTTTTCACTTAATACCAAAATTTTTGCTAAAGCCCAAGTTTGAACGCAAGATTTCTCCAACACTTCTCAAAGCCATTAACCACTAAAGCAAACATTTAATTGTTTCATATTATTGCACAATTAAATACCTATATACAACCTCGTTACGGACCCCCACTCAAGGCCCAATACTTCTAGGCCCAAATTAGAGGTGTTACAATATGTGCAAGTTCATGCACAATCAACAACAAATTTACTAGAAATATGCAAAAATTAGAGATGACTCAATTCGAAATACTTTTAGGAATATCTTTAATACTTTTGTTCCAGAGTTCCTAGATGCTATCTTTGAGACATGGACGGAAGATACTGACTATACAAGAGGAGATGGAGCTAAAAAAGACAAGGGGAATGAGTCAGAAAGATAAAAGGGGAGATTCTTGTCTTGTTATTTATTTAATTATTTTCAGGTCTTTAGGAATTTATTTCTTTCGTAATTAGGATTTAATTTCTACAGAATAAAGCATAACAAGCATGAATAAACTTAACACTTCTTTAGAAAGAAAAAGAATAAGTGATGTGGTAATAGGAATGAACATGTCTAGGATTCAGTTATTAAGAAAGACTTGGTATTTAAGCCGTCTTAATAACTCACCTCTCTTTTTTTTCAAACCCTACCTAGTGTTCAGTTTTCATTCATTACTTTTTTTCTTGCAATGAGGGGTAAGGCAAATAAATTGCTCAAATTTTTAAAATTTTCAAGTATGTTTCAATCATTTCTTTTATAAGTATGTTTTAATAAATGAATGTTTAGACACATTTCTTTTAATGAGATAGTTTGTATGCAAGTATGAATGATGATTTTATCTGAATGAAAGTATGTTATCATGAAGAATGGAATGCTTGTATGATCTTAGCTTAGTAATGTTTTCCATGAAAACTTAGTTTCTTTTGAGATTAGACATGCGTGAAGGGTTATATCTTTAGAATTAACTTAGTAACTTTCTTGAGGAAAAATCCTAGGGGACATAAAAATCTAAATGATATAGGCACTATTTCTTTGGATCGTTTGAGCCTTTTCAAGCCAACCCTATGATATTAGACCCTTGAAACTGTAATTTTGAGCTTAAAGGTCTGTTTATTGCAATGAACCTACATTATAAGCCATATTACCATCTTTTTAAGTTATCCTTATTTTGTGCACCCATCTTAACTAAATTTTCCTTGGTAATTAACACTTGAGGAAATTTTCAAAAAGATGTATGTGTTCATGCTCATAAAAAAAAGAAGAAGAAGAAGAATGAGATCAACAAAGAGCGAAGAAAAGTTTGCTCAGTCTCCAAAAAGAAAAATGTATGAGCTTGAGTTCAAAATAAGTTTGGGGGTGTTCCAAAGGTTCACTTAAAGAAAAATGTTCTATTTCGAGAAATCCAAGACAAAGTTAAAGGTTAAGATTTTGCAATCAAAATGTCTCATCTCTTAAAATCCTTAACTTTAACTGAGCCCCATTACAACTTTATAAAAGACCTACTGATTTGATGATTATGTCACCTACATTAGTGGAGAGGAAGTACTAAGTTCAACAAATAAAGATCATAAATAAGCCTTATGATTGTTTGCTTGATTGATAAGAAATTATGTTGAATGAAGAATGTTATCTGTGTCTATGATATACATACAAACTATAATTCATGTTGGCATATTTTGAAACTTAGTATAAAATTCTAAAAATGTTTGCATATGAATTACTTGTTAATAAAGGAGATCTATGAACATGAAGTTTTTAATGCATGATTATGGGACAAAGATTGATGTTGCTTACACAGTTAGCAATTTTGCTTTAGCAAGACCTTTTGCTGTGCATAAACATTACTCGAGATGAGCAATGATTTAAGTTTGGGGGTGTGTAAACTGAAAAATATATAGGATTTTTCCTATGCAATTTATCACCTTTTACTTAAATTCATTGTTAAAACTAAGTAATTGTTTAATAAATTAATGAAATATGTGAAAATATGAAATTAGGACATAAAATTATTAAAATGTGATTTTATGCTTTATTATATAGTTTTCATGCATAAAATGGCTTATTTTATATTTATTTGGACATATTATATTTTTAAATAATGGGTCATGCACGATTAAATTAACTAATAAAATATAAAATTATATTTAATAATTCATTTTAAAACATTTCATTAATAATTTGGGTTTTAATTAATTAATTATTTTATTCTTTGGTCTTTTAATTTATTGATTTATTTTGGACAGGTCTGATAACTTTGTTGAATTACAAAAACCATCCAAATTGAAGACCAAGTCAACCCAATTTCGGCTATACATGGCTGTCGACATAAACCACTTTTTGGTTTAATTACACAAGTTTTTTGCAATGTTGAAGAAATTAAAGATTTGCTCGAAGATTTACATTTGACTGAGTCTTAGTCCTGAGTTGTTATGGCATTTAAATTTCTTTAAAAAACAAAATTCAACTCAAAATCCACTAAGTATGGCCGGCCACTCATTGGCAAAGCTTGAAGAGATTAAACCTCTCTATTTTTAGCAAACTACCCTCCTCTCTTCACCTATAAATAAGACCTCATTTGATCCCTCATCCCTCATCATTCTCTCTTCTTTGTCAATTCTCTTTAGCATTTTCCATGCCCCACACCTAGCATCATCTCTTCATAGAGATTTTAGCAATTAAGCTTCTTAAAGAGCCCTTGGTCGGCCACTTTAGAGAGCCATCAGCAAAGAAGCAAAGTGAAGGAGTGAAGGAGCCTCGTCGGTCAAAGTCTTAGGTGACAACCACTATGATTTGGGTTTAATCTTTCTTTTCTTTAATTTAATCTAAAAATGTTTACTTTGTGTTCTTTGTTCTTGTTTACAACAATGTTATCTTAATTTTATTTAAGCTAGGATGATTGTTTTGATTAAATAATATTTATTTGATTCATGCTTATAATGTTTGTGCTTCAATCGATCATGTTTTTAATTAAAATCAAGTATGTATTTCGTTCATATATGATTGAAAAGCACCTAAATTAGCTGAGCGATCCTAACCAGATGACAGCTAGTGGACATATAATTGAAACGTGCATGCTCAATTTAGATCCTAACTCGATTAAATTGCAGGTTGCATAACAACTCTAGCCAAGCTTTATTATCTGCATAGTTTTTAGATTTTTGTGATTAAACTGTTCCAAACCTAACACGTCCCTGTTACCTCACACGAATGCTAAGAAACCCTTAGTAAATAAGGATTTACTAAGTAAAGGATTCTGAAAAGACCTAATGTGGTTTCTAAACTCATGAAAGATCGAGTTGCCATGGAATGTTTTTCCGAATGTTATTAAGCATGTTGATAATAAATTAAGTTTAATTAAAGTAATTTTCCTATTTTATTTACATTATAATTGTTACAAATTGTGTTTAATTTTGATAAATTCTATTTCATTCATATAGTTTGCATACATAGGATAATTTGCATTAGGGATCATTGCATTTAGTTTAATATATTTTAATCATCACTTTTCAACCATATTGTATTTTTATTTACCAAATTGTTAAGGGTAATTTTACAATTAAGTGATTTAACACAAGTACAATCGCTGTGGAGACAATAACTTGATACTTATTACTTGATAACGATTGTGTACACTTACACAAACCTACGCGTTACATTGATCAGGAGGACACTATTGTTGAGAAGGAAGTTATTGCTGCAGAAGAGGAATTTGTTGCTAAAGAAGAAGAAGTTGCTGAAAATGAAAAAGAAAAGGAAGAGGAAGAGGAAGATTCTATTGTGAAAATTATCACCGCACCCGAGTATATGGGTGAAAATATTGATAATTTTGAGCGAGATGGAGCAAGACCGGTGGAAGTTGCTGAGGCAACCAATGAGGAGCAATGCAATTCATTAGTAATAGTGGTCTACACTAGACCACTCTAGGTGGCCTCTCCTACATAGGAAGTAGTTGATGATGTCAAGGCAGAGTTGGGAACTGAGGAGCAACCTGAAGATCGTACGAAGCCCAAAAAAAAAGAGAAAGCACTCTAAGGATAAAAAAATGAAAGAAGAAAATGAGGAGGAAGAAACATAGTGCAGCCACATCAATGGCTGAGGATAACTGAGTTAGTTTATTTTAAGCTTTCGCTGTAGTATCCATGCATTGCATATAGTTGTAAATTTTATTTTGGTAAGTACACATTGTCATTGCATTTTTATTGTCATTACATTTTCATGTTAGTTCATTAGAGACAATGCAAACTTTAAGTTTGAGGGAATACACATGGGGCTTGGAAATCTTCCCACATTTCAAAATTTTTTTTGGTAATGAAGCATGCAAGGTTTAATTATAGTTAATGAAAATTGTTAAAAAATTATTATAGTTAATGAAAATTGTTCAAAAATTTTTGTTACAGTTGATGCTTAATACTTGAATCATGTGAATTATCAATGAATGAGTTGGATAAATTTGATAGAAGGTTGTAGCTTCAATTCTTTGATGAATGGATTAGGTTGCATTAGTAATGGATGACTGCTATCATTCCTTAAATCTTGAATGAATCTACTCTTTACAACTGCTGATATATATAGTTATAAATTAGAGACACTCCAAAGTGGGGGTAATATGGAATGTTAAAGAGGGAACACTGCAATACAAGCGTTAGAAAAACCAATATGGCCAAAGACTGTCGTTACATGAGTGCATGTTGACGTAATGACATACTCCCTGGGGTTTATTGCACTCTATCGTTACTTCTTAGGAACAAGGGTACAGTAATGCAACGACATCCCTTATTCCGAAAAAATAAATATATAATATACATAAATACTTAGTATTGTACAATAAATGTTGTATTGGTAGATAGAACTTAGGGTTTGAAGCATGATTCTAGCATTGATGAAGTTGCAACCTTATTCATTCATGCTTATGTATTGTCGATACAATATTCTTTCATCTGAATGTGATTCATTCATTGGGAATTTAGAGGGTTCAAACTGCTAGAATGATCATTTGCCTTAGTAAAATTTCTTAGCCTTGCTAGTTTCTATTTTACTTGAGGACAAGTAAAAATTCAAGTTTGGAGGTGTGATAGCACTAGAAAGAACATAGCTTTTCCTCTTTACTTATTGGTTAAATTTTTCCCATTTAGTTATCCTTAGTATATATTTTAGCATTTTTAGTTTAGTAAATTGCATTTTATAACTCAGTGAATCCTAGCCTATTTTTGTAATGCCCCAAAATGTAGGTACTCATTTTCTGTATGTTGTGTCGCACAAATGCATGCTTGTTTCAGTAGTTAAGTGTTCTGGGAAGTGTCTGAGATGTCCTGAGTTCAAGCCTTAGCTTGTATAGAATTTTGTTTTTATTTGAATTGACCCTGTCTCTAGTCAGTGGGCTTCTTAAATAAATGTCAATAAAGCATGAAAGAAATGGCCTTCTAGTCAAGGCGTAAGTGGCGTGTCACTGCTGTTAAAGGTCTTAAGTTCTAGTTCTGTTAAGCGCAAAGTGTATTTTATTTTGCTGCAAGTGCCATAGAAGTTCCTAGGTTGACCAAAACTTTTTTTGGTTGAATAGAGTTTAAATTTGGTGGTTGAGGAGATGATGGTAGAGTGATTTTAGGAGAATTATGTAGGATTTGAAAGTGGTAGAGTTGTTGTAATAGCCTGATTTAGGGCCTAGTAGGAATAGTGTTTGTGGGTCCACAAATCTAGAGTTGAATAATTTATTTTATTATTATTTTGATGTTATGGTGTGTTTTTAGGAATGCATGAAAAATTTGGTAAGTTAACTTTGACGTTTGTGAGCTCAATTGCGAAAAAGGACTAAATCACATAAAGTGAAAAAGTCCTAATTTGATAGCTAAAGATGTTAAATAGCTAGAGAACCAAAATTGGGGGTCTTTAAAGGGAAATTAGACCCTTAGACAATAGCTTGACCGGCCATGGAAGACAAATTGGAGAGAAGGCCAAAATTAAGTGAAGCTTAGGTCACCAATTTTGACTAGTTGTATTTTTTAATAAAACAAAAAGGAAAAGCTATCATCTTTTCTCTCTTCTTAGCCGAAAATATCAGCCATTGTAGGGGTTTGAAAGCTTCAAAATTTCAGCAACTTTGAGCCCTCTCAAGTAAGTGAGTTTGATAGTTTCTTTTAATGATTTTTACATTTTTGAGACCCTAGAAGCATGAGCTTTCAAATGAGAGGTCTATTTTGTAAAATGGTTAAGGGTTTGGAGTTTTTTCATGAAAGGATTCATGATTTTTTCTAAGTTTTTATGGAAAAATATGAGTCTTAATAGTGTAATAGACAAGTTTTGTGAAAGGTGTTAGCATGAAAACACCTAAAGGGACTATTTTGCACAAGTTATAAAATAGTTGATAAATGTGTGAAATATAATGAATTTGGAGTTGCTATAAGAGTAAAAAGAGTTCAGCTAGGCTTGAGATACAAAGAAACTCAATAAAAAATGATTTTCGACCATAGGGGTAAAATAGTCATTTTTGCCAAAGTCTAGGGGCAAAATGGTCATTTTACTGAAGATGTGAATTTTGATTTGCCTAAGTGAATTTAGTGACTAAATGAGTGTATTTTTCTAATATAGATCAAGAATTGTCAAATCCGAACCTAGACTAGGGGAAAGCCAAGTAAATTGACTAAACCGACTAGTCGTATATGTTTTGTAATCCGAGGTAAGTTGTATAAAAATAATACAACTACATTGCTACTATATGTGTTTAAATTAGGTATATGGAATCTAATGGCTATAAGACAGCTCTTGTTTATCCTTTGAGGAATAATTCTAGAATCCAATTGAATCTAAGACATGAATAGTTAGTTTACGTTATGTATGAAACACATTGACTAGTTATATACGAACATATTGACTAGTTATATACGAACTTAAAATATATCTAATCCAACCTACTACTGTGGATTTAGATAGGTATTCCAATAGAAGAATAGAAGTTCCTCTGTTTCGTCTTTTTTTTTTGAATTGAACTAATAAAGAGATAAAATAAATACAAAAACGAAGAATTCAAAGCAAAGAATAGGTTGGAAATAAGAAAGAAAAGAACAAAGTATGTGCGGATTCAAAAAGATCTAGTGGATAGGACTTAAAAAAAAGATGTCAAAATAGTTTTGACGGTTCAATAATCTTCTCACCTCCATTCGGAGTTCTTAGTTACTTCGGCAGGTTGAATCTTAGCGATGGAATAATATAAGCATAAATTGTTTGATTTTGGAATTGAGAATGTGTAATGATCATGGAGATAGTAGAATTCCCGTTGGAACATTAGGAAGTAAATTGGATATTCTTCCCATGACATTTGGGTCATTGGTGTGAGCCAGTGTAAGACCATGTCCAGGACATAGCATCGGCATTGAGATGAGTGCTAGTGTAAGACATGTCTGGGACATGCATCGGCTACGAGATGTGTCAGTGTAAAACCATGTCTGGGACATGGCATTAGCACGGATATGCAAAAGCTAGTGTAAGACCATGTTTGGGACATGGCATCGGCCTCAATGATGATAGCCAGTGTAAGACCATGTCCGGGACATAGCATCGGTAACTTACCCCGTATTTGAGGCTTAAGGATTATCCGATAGTGTTCGAAATAGTTCAACGGCGAGAGTCATGATTTTAGGTTAACGAAGAAAAGTATAACCTTGTGGTGAGTAGTACAGGTACCTATTTGGTACGTATGAGATATGAGCTCATTACATAATATGTGACTTGTATGGATGGTAACGAGTAAGTTGTGCTTATGCCTACCCTTGTGTTTTGAACATGTTGATTATTGATAAATTATTACTGTATAATTATCTATGTGCAACTTACTAAGCTTTTATTCTTACTCCCTTTTCTTTCATTTTTTCTTATAGTGCCGCCTAACTAACCAAAGGATCACCGAGAGTCAGAGATATCGATCACATTATCGACCGAAGTATTCGTTGTAGTTGGATTTATATTTTTGAATATGGCATGTATAGGGTTTAGACTTTATAATTTTGTGACTTTGATAATTGGCCAAATGTGTGGGCTTGGGTTGGAAACCCTTCATTTTGAATTAAGCCTTGATTGATGGCTAATATTCATTTTGAATTTTATAAAAAAATGCATTTTCATAGTTGAATGAATGTCTATTGTGACTGATCTGGTTGTATTTGGTACTGGTTGGTATTTGCACGGAACTAGGTATGTAAAGGTGACAATGAGGCTTGGTAAATAGCCTTATATTGTCCACATGGGTAGACATACGGGCGTGTGTCTTGGTCATGTATGACACATGGTCTACCCCATGGGCGTGTAGTCCGACCGTGTGTCCCCTGCATGTAAAAATTTCAAGTTAGTATGCATGGTAATAAACACACAGGCAGAGACACGGCCATGTGTCTCAACCGTATGGAGGACACGGCCTAGTACAGGGACGTGTGCCATGGCCGTGTGTCATTTTGGGAATACTGAAGTCAAAAACAGAATGCCCAGGTTTTTGCACACGGGCCTGTCCTAGCCATGTGAGGGACACGGGCCATCAACACGGGCGTGTGTCTAGCCGTGTGAAAACCCCTATAGGTGTGAATTAGAAATTAACATCACAGGGGTAAGGGACACGAGCGTGTCCCTAGGTTTGTAAACCGTGTGAGTCACACGGGCCATCATCATGACCATGTCGAGTTGGTCACACGGGTGTGTTGCCCTTCCACATGTGTGTGCCCTGTTTTAAGGACAAAATTTTCATAGTTGTTTTAAAGACCCAGTATAGTCCCGATTACTTTCCAATGGTCGATTTAGGGCTCGTAAGCCCATAATAAAAAGATTAAACTAGAAATTGAAAAAGGTTTAAATTGGACCGAGTCTAGGTGACTTGAGATTGATTGTGTACATGAGATCACGTTAGGTAATGCCTTGTACTCTGCCCCAGCATAGGTTACGGGTTCAGAGTGTTACATTTAGTGGTATCAGAGCTATGGTTTAGTCAGTTCTAAGATTAACCTAACGAGAATACAAGTCTAGCTATACATGCCATAATTGTATATTGATAGTGTGACGATTTCTGACGATTATAAATTATGTTTTTATATAGCAAATGGAACTTGATAGAGCTACGGTGGATGATGTAGAGAGTAACGCGCTGGCTCTCGTTGAAAGGACTGCACCAGGTGAGAGTGAGCCCATGACTATGGGCCAAAGCGGAGGGGCCAGAGAAGCCTACCTCCGAATGATGGACGCTTGGTACACGGAGTTTGTTCATGTGAATCTGAACACTCCACCTTCCCCACCTCCTTCGATTCCTCAGTATGTCCCGGTAGCTCCGCAAGACGTGGACATGATTAGGAGGGAGAAACCTCTAGTGGATAAGATTCGGAAACAAAGGGCTGAGGAATTTTGGACTAGTATAGATGATGACCCAGAAAAAGCAGAGTTTTGGCTAGAAAATGCATCAGGGTATTTGATGAATTGTCATGCAAGCCTAAGTAGTGCGTGAAATGTGTAATGTCGCTCTTGAGAGGCTCGGCCTACCAGTGGTGGAACACTCTCGTGTCAGTGGTATTGAGAGAGAGGGTAACTTGGGAATTCTTCCAAGAAGAGTTCCAAAAGAAGTATATTAGTCAACATTTTATAGACCAAAAAAGAAAGAAATTCCAAGAGCTAAAGCAAGACCGAATGTCAGTGACAGAATATGAGCATGAATTTGTGAAGCTCAGTAAGTATGCGCGGGTACGTGTCTACAGAGGCCATTATGTGTAAGAAACTTGAGGATGGGCTTAACGAAGACATCCGAGTGTTTGTTGGCATCTTAGAGCTACCGAAATTTGTAGCACTTGTTGAAAGAGCCTGTAAAGTAGAAGAGTTAATTAAGGAAAGACAGAAAGCGGCTTTGGAGTCTCGAGACTCAAAGAAGAGACAGATGGGGAAATCATATCAGTCCTAGTCTAAGAGATCGAAGGAATTCACTCCCTGATCGAATGCTTCAGTGGAGTTTTTGAATAGAAACAAGAACCAGCAGAACACAACTTCAAGAGCTCAGACCACTTCGGTCGCAAGCGTCGGTAGCGCTTGGCCAAATAGGCTAGAATGCTCGTAATGCGGTAGGTGTCATTTTGGCGAGTGTCGAGGAAACGAGAGGGGCTGTTTCAAGTGTAGATCACTAGACCACTTTATCCGTGATTGTCCTGAGATAGAAGAGAAAGAAAAGAAGCAAGAAGTGAAGGCAAGTAGTGCTCCGTTGAGGGGTAGACCACAAAGAAACCCCGGGAGTGGGGCTAGCAGTAGGGGTGTGGTAAAAGATACTGTAGTGAGGTCTGAGGGCAGAGCACCTGCAAGGACCTATGCTATTCGTGCCCGTGAAGAGGATATTTTTTCAATGTGATCACGGGTACTTTTTCTATCCATGATATATCTGTTGTTGCATTAATTGCCCGGGATCTACCTACTCTTATATTTGTATGGAATTGTTACCTCGTATGAGCATGCTAGAAGAGTCCATTGAGTTTGTGATCAAAGTGTCTAACCCTTTAGGCAGATATGTACTAGTGGACCAAGCGTGTAGGAATTGTCCTTTGACAATCAGAGGTCATTTTTTTCTAGCTAACTTGATGTTATTGCCATTTAATGAGTTTGATGTAACATTTGGGATGGATTGGTTGACTTCTCATAGTGTTTGTAGTGGACTGTGGGAGGAAAGCAATTAAGTTGAAATGTGAATATGGGAATGTTATTCGGATTGGGCCAAGTGAGTTAGATAATTTGCTTATAATAATATCGTCATTGACTGCTGAGAAGTATTTGAGAAAAGGATATGAGTCCTACTTAGCTTTCGTGCATAATACTCAAGTGTCTAAGTTAAAGATTGAATTGGTACCAGTGGTTCATGAGTTTACAGATGTATTTCCAAAGGAAGTACCTAGATTACCTCTAGTGAGGGAAGTTGAGTTTGGAATTGAGTTGGTCCCTGGAATGACACCTATCTCAATTGCTCCATGTAGGATGGCTCTAATAGAATTGAAGGAGTTGAAAGCACAGTTGCAAGAGTTGACGAATAAAGGCTTTGCAAGACCGAGTTTTTCCCCGTGGGGTGCTCCGATACTCTTTGTGAAGAAGAAAGATGGATCGATGAGGTTATGCATCGACTATAGGTAGCTCAACAAGGTAACAGTAAATAATAAATATCCTTTACCAAGGATCGATGATCTGTTTGATCAGTTAAAGGGGGCCACTGTATTTTCCAAGATCGATCTGAGGTCTAGCTACTATCAGCTAAAGGTTAAAGAGCAAGATGTTCCGTAGACTACGTTTTGGACAAGATACGGGCATTATGAGTTCCTCGTTATGCCTTTTGGGTTGACTAATGCCCCGGCAATTTTTATGGATCTGATGAACTGCATTTTCAGGCCATATCTGGATAAGTTTGTCATATCTTTATCGATGACATACTGATTTATTCGCGTGATAAGAACGAGCACGCAGAGCATCTAAGAGTTGTGTTGCAAACCTTGAGAGACAAGAAATTGTATGCCAAGTTTAGTAAGAGTGAATTTTGGCTTAATGAGGTCAGGTTTCTAGGACACATTGTGTTAGGTGATGGGATTAGAGTTGACCTAAGCAATATATCGGCCATTGTAGAGTGGGAATCGTCGAGGAATGTGGCAGAGGTCCGAAGCTTTTTTGGTTTGGCCGGGTACTATAGACGATTTGTAAATAGATTCTCTATGATAGCTACCCCGATGTCAAGACTGCTGCAAAAAGATGTCAAGTTTGAATGGACAAAAAAATGCCAACAGAATTTTAAGAAGTTAAAGGCTTTGTTGATCGAAGCCCTAGTTTTAGTGCAACCGAAGTCGGGCAAGGAGTTTGTGTTATATAGTGACGCCTTTTTAAATGGTTTGGGGTACGTGCTTATGCAAGAAGGTAAAGTCATAGCTTACCCTTCAAGACACCTAAAGCCACATGAGAAAAATTACCCGACGCACGATTTAGAGTTGTCCGCCATCGTGTTCGTGCTGAAAATTTAGAGACACCATTTATATTGAAAGAGATGTCGAGTATTCACCGATCATAAAAGTCTTAAGTATTTGATGACTCAAAAGGAGTTAAATTTGCAGCAATGTCGATGGTTAGAGTTGATTATCGACTACCATCCAGGAAAGGCGAATGTAGTCGCTAATGCTTTGAGTAGAAAATCATTATTTGTGTTGAGAGCTATGAATACTCAGTTGACAGTGTCTAATGATGGTTCAGTTTTATCAGAGTTGAGAGCTAGACCGACATTTCTACAAGAGATTTGCTAAACTTAAAAAGGCGATAAGGAATTGCAAGCTAAGATAGCTCAGTGCGAGACGAAAAATGAGTCCAAGTTTTGTAGAGGTACCGATGGATGTTTAATGTCTAAAGATAGAGTTTGTGTACCGTAGGATAATGAACTTATTCAGAAGATTCTTCAAGAGACACATAGTGGTTTTTGTCTATCCACCCGGGTAGTGTGAAAATGTACAACAACCTTTAGAAAATGTATTGGTGGTCGGGAATAAAAAGAGACATTTCAGATTTTGTGTCTAGGTGCCTAGTGTGCCAACAAGTAAAGGTTGAACACCAAGTACCTTAGGGTCTACTTCAGCCTGTTGTAGTCCTTGAGTGGAAGTAGGAGCGAATGACTATGGATTTTGTGACGGGTTTGCCAGTAACCCTGAAGAAAAACGATGCAGTATGAGTTATTGTGGATAGGTTAACTAAGTTGGCACATTTTATACCAGTATGTACCGACTATTCCATTGAGAGATTGGCCGACTTGTACGTTTCCGAGATTGTGAGACTTCATGGAGTGCCGTTGTCGATTATCTCAGATTGAAACCCAAGATTTACCTCGAGGTTTTGGAAGAAGTTACAAGAGGCATTAGGAACCAAGTTGAGCTTTAGCACGGCATTTCACCCGCAAATCGACGGACAGTCGAAAAGTGATTCAGATTTTAGAAGATATGTTGCGGTGTTGTGTTCTCAAGTTTCAGGGAAGTTGGGAAAGATACTTTCCATTGGTTGAATTTGCCTACAATAACAGTTATCAGACAAGTCTGAAAATGGTGCCTTATGAGGCTTTGTATGGACGAAAGTGTCAAACGCCCTTATACTGGACTGAACTGAGAGAGAACCAGATTCACGAGGTCGATTTAGTCAAAGAGACTGAAGAGAAAGTTAAAGTGATCAGTGACTGTGTGAAGGCCGCCTCAGATAGACAGAAATCCTATGCGGATTTGAAACGAAAGGAAATTGAGTTTCAAGTCGGTGATAAGCTATTTTTGAAAGTATCCCCGTGGAGGAAAGTCCTCAGATTTGGTAGAAAAGGCAAGTTGAGTCCTCGTTTCATAGGACCCTATGAGGTTACCAAAAGGGTAGGACCGGTTGCCTATCAGTTGACTTCACCACCAAAATTGGAAAAGAATTATGATGTGTTTCATGTCTCCATGTTACATCAATATAGATCAGACCCTTCGCATGTCATTGAGCTGATAGAGTTTGAAATTCTTCCGGACAAGACTTATGGCGAAGAGCCAATCAAGATTTTGGCTCGGGAAGTCAAACAGTTAAAGAATAAAAGTATAGCACTTGTGAAAGTCTTATGGCATAGACATGGAGTCGAGGAAGCCACATGGGAACCTGAGGAGACTATGAGAGACCAATACCCAAATTTATTCACTGGTAAAATTTTCGGGGATCAAAATCGCAAATGGGGGAGAAATGTAATAGCCTTATTTAGGGCCTAGTAAGAATAATAGTCTTAGGACCACAAATCTAGATCTGAATAAATTATTTTATTATTATTTTGATGTTATAGTATGTTTTTAAGAATGCATGAAGAATTTGGTAAGTTAACTTTGACGTTTGTGAGCTCAATTGCAAAAAAGGAGTAAATCGCATAAAGTGCAAAAGTCCTAATTTGATAGCTAAAGATGTTAAATAGCTAGAGAACCAAAATTGGGGGTCTTTAAAGGGTAATTAGACCCTTATACAATAGCTTGACCAGCCATGGGAGACAAATTGGAGAAAATGTCAAAATTAGGTGAAGCTTAGGTCACCAATTTTGACTAGTTGTATTTTTTAATAAAACAAAAAGGAAAAGCTATCATCTTTTCTCTCTTCTTTGCCGAAAATATCAGCCATTATAGGGGTTTAAAATCTTCAAAATTTCAGCAACTTTGACCCCTCTCAAGTAAGTGATTTTGATAGTTTCTCTTAATGATTTTTACATTTTTGAGACCCCAGAAGCATGAGCTTTCAAATGAGGGGCTTATTTTGTAAAATGGTTAAGGGTTTGGAGTTTTTCCATGAAAATATTCGTGATGTTTTCTGAGTTTTTATGGAAAATTATGAGTCTTAGTAGTGTAATAGATAACTTTTGTGAAAGGTGTTAGCATGAAAACACCTAAAGGGACTATTTTGCACAAGTTGTAAAATAGTTGATAAATGTGTGAAATATAATGAATTTGGAGTTGCTATAAGGTTAAAAAGAGTTCAGCTAGGCTTGAGATGCAAAGAAATTCGATCAAAATTAATTTTCTAACGTAGGGGTAAAATAGTCATTTTTGCCAAAGTCTAAGGGCAAAATGATCATTTTACCGAAGATGTGAATTTTGATTTTCCTAAGTGAATTTAGTGACTAAATGTGTGTATTTTTCTAATATAGATCAAGAATTTTCAAATCCGAACCTAGACCGGGGAAAGCCAAGCAAATTGACTAAACCGATTTGTCGTATATGTTTTGTAATCCGAGGTAAGTTGTATGTAAATAATACAACTACATTGCTACTATATGTGTTTAAATTGCCATTGAATAGATATGGCATGAATTGCTTGATTTTTGAATTGAGAATGTGTAATGATCATTGAGATAGTAGAATTCCCGTTGGAACCTTAGAAAGTAAATCGGATATTCTTGCCATGACATTTGGGTCGTTGGTGTGAGCCAGTGTAAGACCATGTTTGGGACATGGCATCGGCATTAAGACGAGTGCTAGTGTAAGACATTTCTGGGACATGCATCGGCCTCGAGACGTAAGCCCCTGTAAGACATGTCTGGGACATGCATCGGCTACGAGATGTGTCAGTGTCAGACCATGTCTGGGATATGGCATCAGCACGGATTTACGAGAGCTAGTGTAAGACCATGTCTGGGACATGGCATCGGCCTCGATGATGATAGCCAGTGTAAGACCATGTTCAGGACATGGCATCGGCAACTTACCCTGTGTTTGAGGCTTAAGGATTATCTGATAATGTTTCGAACAGTTCAACAGAGAGAGTCATGATTTTAGGTTAATGAAGAAAAGTATAACCTTGTGGTGAGTGGTACAGGTACCTATTTGGTACGTATGAGATATAAGCTCATTACATAATATGTAACATGTATGGATGGTAAAGAGTAAGTTGTGCTTATGCCCACCCTTGTGTTATGAACATGTTGATTATTCATAAATTGTTGCTGAATAATTATTTATGTGCAACTTACTAAGCTTTTATGCTTACTCCCTTTTCTTTTCATTTTTCGTATAGTGCCGCCTAACTAGCCAAAGGATCACCGGGAGTTAGAAATATCGATCACACTATTGACCGAAGCGTTCAGTATAGTTGGATTTATATTTTCGAATATGGCATGTATAGGGTTTAGACTTTATTATTTTGTAACTTTGAGAATTGGCCAAATGTATGGGCATGGGTTGGAAACCCTTCATTTTGTATTAAGCCTTGATTGATGGCTAATATTCATTTTGAATTTTATAAAAGATGCATTTTCATAGTTGAATGAATGTCTATTGTGACTGATCTGGTTGTATGAATTGTGCTTGATTTAGTATTGGTTGGTATTTGCATGGAACTAGGTATGTAAGGGTGACAATAAGGCTTGGTAAATAACCTTATATTGTCCACATGGGTAGACACACAGGCATGTGTCTAGGCCGTGTGTGACACACGGTCTACCCCATGGGCGTGTAGTCCGGTCGTGTGTCCCCTGCACTTATAAATTTCAAGTCAGTATGCATGGTAATAAACACACGGGCAGAGACACGGCTATGTGTCTCAGCCGTGTGGAGGACACGACCTAGTACACGGGCGTGTGCCATGGCCGTGTGTCATTTTGGGAATGATGACGTCAGAAATAGAATACTTAGGTTTTTGCACACGGGCATTCCTAGCCATGTGTGGGACACGGGCCATCAACACGGGTGTGTGTCTGGCCCTGTGAAATCCCGTGTAGGTGTGAATTAGAAATTAATTTCCAACGGGTAAAGAACACGGGCGTGTCCCTAGGTGCGTAGGCTGTGTGAGTCACACGGGCCATCAGCACGACCATGTCGAGTTGGTCACATGGGCGTGTTGCCCTTCTACACGAGCGTGTGCGCTGTTTTAAGGACAAAATTTTCATAGTTGGTTTAAGGACCCGGTATAGCCCTGATTAGTTTCCAATGGTCGATTTTTGGCGCTCGTAGGCCCATAATAAAAAGATTAAAGTAGAAATTGAAAAATATTTAAATTGGATCGAGTCTACTCAAGATTGATTGTGTACATGAGAACACGTTAGGTAATGCCTTGTACTCTGCCTCGGCGTGGGTTACGGGTACATGGTGTTACAGTTGTAGCCGATTACGGTCTTTGACCACTTAGGAATTCAGCCTTGTGTAGGGCAGCTTTCTCTCTATTTCGGCTTTTGTCAAATTTTTTATCCATTTCACTCTATGTTTTGAAGCTGTGTGTTGCTATTTTTTTCGAGTACCTTTTGGTTAGGGTTTGTTTTAATTCTTTCTCTTCTTTCCTGTCCTCTTGCCACCGATTTTCTTTTCCTTCACTCCCTTACCATGATTTCTCTCCCTTGGCCGAATATCACTCGTCCTCCCTCTTACAAGCTCTAAACCTTGCTTGTTGATTGATTCTCTCTTTCTTTTCCCTTGCTATCAATCGATTTCCTCTTTGATCGATTACATATCCTTTCATTCTCTTTCAATTAGTCCCTTCTTGATCGAATACTACTACTCCTTCTACCTTCTCTGTACCGATCTTTTCCCCTTTTGCTCTCTGTCGATTTTGGGGTAAATACAAAAGACTGATTTTACAATTTGGTAAGTTTGGCTTTCGACTTGGGGCTCAGTTCTTTTCTTTCTCCCTCCTTGCCATATTTGTCTTATACCTAACTTTTCCTGTGCTGCCGTTTTATGATAGGAGTGTAATTGTCCAGTTTTGCCTCTATCATAGTGTGTACATTCGGCTCTTGTGTGGGTGTAGGTCGATTATTCCTTTCCTTTAGTCTTGACTATGCGTTTTCAGTAAGGGATAACTTATCTTGTTTTAACTATTAATTTGATTAATGGTTGATAAGGCTCGAATGGGATACAGGTAGGCTTTAAGGATTTTAAATGATCTCTTACAACGATTAGTGTGATTGATCAAGGCAAGAAATAGGTAATCTCTCGAAAAGTTTTGGCTAGAGTTCTTTTCAATTTGTTTGACAAGGGATTAACTAAAGTTTCTAATTGTGATAGGTTGGAGTACTTGTGGATTAGTCATGTACTTTTGCAAACAGGTGTGTAACCACACTGTTATAAACGTAGATCAGCAAAAGCCAAAAAGAATATAATTATTGATGGCTCGTTCATATGGTAAGCCAAACGCCTAAAACGTAGGCATTTGATCGTGGAGGCTACCATGAGCGGTTTCATGGGCTTAGGCCGTTTTGGGCCAGCTTAGGCCAAAACGGGCCATGTGGGCCCCACATTGGTGAACCACACGAAAGTGTGGAGAATGTTGGGCTAGGCTGTCTAATTCACGTGGCCAAGGCCATTACTGGGCCAAAAGGGCCACACGGTTATGTGGGCCCATATGGGCCGTAATATGGGCCTTAGGCCCATTTTCACTGTTTGACTGTTAAAGTTCCACGGGTCGCCTGAGACGACTGTAGATCTACTGTTGGGTCGAAAAGTATACCCCAACTTGATGAAATGACTGTTATACCCCTATGAGGTAAAATGACTAATATACCCCTATGATATGTATGGTTGTAATTGAGCATGACATGTTGCATACACGTATGATATTGTGACATGACATATTGCATGGGGATGGGTTTATTATATTTGGAGGAAGTATACTGTACTGGCAGCTCTGCTACATATATTGTTTAGTGCCGTAACCGGTGCTATGCTTTGGAGTGTAGGGATGGGTGGGTTGATTTTATCCCCACATGGAGTGCAGGGCTGGACGGAGTGAAGTGTAGAGGATGGATGGGTATTCTGTTTGCATTCTGTTATTGATACTGAAATGGGCCAAGGCCCACACTAATACTGATACTGCAATGGGCTAAAGCCCTAACTGGAAATGAACTGTTACTGAAATGGGCTTAAGCCCAGATTGTGATTGCCACTGTATGACTAACTATTTGTTTAATAAGGGTTTACACATTGAGTTTTCATAAACTCACCCTTCTGCTTTTCTGGGCAGGTAATCCTTAGGCAGATCGGTGCGAGGGACTCGATGGTAGCCACACAACTGTATTGCTTTCATTTTTAACTTTTAACTTATAAGTATTTAATTTGGGTGTTTTGTTTTGTAATAAAGCCTCTCTAGGTTTTTATTTTAATTTGGGATTTATTTACTATATTTATATCTGATAGTGGTAGGTCGCGGATTTTGAAAAAAAAATGCTTTTCAAACACCACGTATACGCAACATGTTTTAAAAGAAAGTGTCCGCAACAAACCGTGTTTTTAAAACATAATGAGAATCTAATATGTTTAACATTTTTCTAAGACAACTTGAGTTTTAACAATAAACAAGACATCCTAAACATACGTTAAGTTGTAAAAGGGGTTTTAATATAACACGGGTTTTTCAACAAGATTATGTTTTTTGAAATGCACTTCAACATGACATCGCAGATTCGGCCATAACGTCTAGGCCGAGTTTGGGGTGTTACAATTTTATCCTTAATTTTGCTATCTTTTTGCATTAATGTCGTTGCATGAGTTAATTCTAGATTGTGTCTAGAATTGTTGCTGCACCTGACAGCTGTCCGGATAAGAATTAAAAATACGTAAGCTTTCCAGTTTGGTATAACCAACTTGTATGTATAAGGATAGAAAAATTTTAAAGAAAGGACACATGTATTGTTGGAAGAGGACATAAAAGGTTGATATGAAAAGAAAAAAAAGAGGAGGAGAGCTTTTTCTTGACCATCATCTTCTTCATCCTACTTTGAAGCTTGCGACTATGACAGCTTAAGCCTCTCATGGGTGAGCCAACGTGAAAATTGATGAAGATTAGCTTTTAACTAGAAGACCTAAGTGCAAGACAAAAGGGAATAGAGAGATTCAATCGAACTGTCTAAGAATAGTATTCTCCATTTGATTATTTCTTATTTCTTTCTAAATGCTGGTGATTACTCTCTGTTTTCTGTTTGTATGGAAGTACACTTGAATTCTTAGTTAAATGTTATCTTATTCAATCTTGCTTTTATTGTTTAATCTTGGGGTTTGAATGTTTCTTAACACGAAGTGTTATTGTAGTCACTAACATTAGAAAGTGCAGTGATAGTTCGAGCCAACAGGCATTAGAACAGAGGTTGAGTAAGGATTAGAGGAATTTAGTCTAGTTGTTCTTAATAATGCCATATTTCCATCATCGGAAGGTGGGGTTAATGTAACACCCCATACTCGTGACCGTCGCCGGTGTCGGACACGAGGGGTTAACGGGCCAAATCCTCTCAAGGTACCAACCAATTTGGCATTTCCAGACAGGCTGGAAAACTGCATCACTGTCGCCTTAAAAATCATATCTCGAGTTCCAAAATTTGGAAACTGATTATGTAAATTTTCCCTGAATTTAGACTCATATATCCATCCATGGATTTATTTCTAGAATTTTTGGTCAGGCCAATTGGTACAGTTTATTAGTTAAAGTCACCCATGTTACAGGGGTCGACTACACTGACCTTTGCGCATTACAACTTGAATATCATCTCGTACAGAGCTCTAATGCTCATTCCGTTTGTTCCTAATGAAACTAGACTCAAAGGGGAATCTATTCATATAAGGCATGACTTCTAATTATTTCTGTATAATTTATGGTAAATTTTCAAAGTCGCGACAGGAGACCCAGAAACCGTTCTGGCCCTGTCTCACGAGAACTTTAATATTTCTCAGTATACTGCTCATATGGTCGTTTCGTTTTGTCCATATAAAAATAGATTCATCAAGGTTCAATTTCATAATTTACTCACTATTTAATTCTACTTCTACTATTTTTAGTGATTTTTCAATCTCATCTCACTGCTGCTGTCCGCAACAGTTACTGCAGTAGACTATGCCAATTTCATGAATCTTTCCTTGGCCTTAATCATCCATCATACATGACACAAATTATGGCCACCTTATCAAAATTTAAAGTTTCTAAGACTCGTGGCTATAGGTTCTAGCATCCCACTCGACGACCGCATAGGCCATTTTCATATGGCTTAAAGTTTACAACCCACAGTTCAACAAAATATAATAGCCTATACATGCCAAATGTTCTTCAACAACGAAGACAATACCAAAAGATTTCAGCCGGTGTGATGACTTCAACGACGGTTCCGATCACGCAAACAATACGAGTCCGAGAGACCTAAAATGGGTGACAAGAAAACACCGAGTGAGTTTATAACTCAGTAAGTCATAAGCATTCATCAATCCACTGATAAAGTTACTACAACTTGAACAATAAACGAGGCTAGGTACTCATCCATGTCGAGTCTATACCATAATCCCTCGGACCTTTCGGTCCAATCTCATACCAAGTCATACATCCACATTTCATATTCTACACAACAAGATATTTGAAGCATTTTCACACACTAACTCATTTCCTGTGACAGCCCAAAATTGACCCTAGTCGGGAAGTGGTTTCGGGACCGCTAAACCGAGTCACCGAAATGTTTGAACGTAATATTTATTGTCTAGAATATGTAATTATGAATGTGTGAAAATTTCAAGCTTCGATTTAGTCGATAGCATGTGAATTCAGTTAGTAGGACTTGTGTGACACTTTTGAAAAGTGATAGGCTAATCTATAAGGACCTAATAGTGCATGTAGTCAAAGGGGAGGACTTGCATGTCAAATTCCCCCTAATAGTTAGTGGCCGGCCATGACAAGAGATTATGGGTAAAACATGTCATAAAACATGTTGGGACAATGGTGTATGTAAGAAAAAAATAAAATAGTGAGCATGGGAATTTAATAATGAAAGGGAACAAAAAAAAAAAAGAGAAAAAATGGTCTCATGCATGCCCATTGCCGTGAGTGTGGAGAAGGAAAGAAGAATTTTTGTTCATCATTTTTCATTTCCTTTGGGCTGAAAATTCTAAGGAAGAAGGAAGGAATTCTTGTTTCATGTTGGTTTGGAAGAGGTTTAGGAGGAGGTTTGGCCATACTTGTACCTAGATTAAGCTCAAGGAGTTAAAGAAGGAGAATCAAGCAAGGGAAAGACGAAGGTCATCGAGTAGCCGACTTGGACTGTTTTACCCAACACGAGGTAAGTCATTAAGCGTATATTTGGTGTTGATTTAAATGATCAATATATATATGCAAATGTGTTTAAATGAGTTGGTGTGTAAATGGAAATGTATGTGTATGGAATGATGCCATTGTTGAATGTATAAAGGCAGCAAAATACATAAGGTATTGGTCTCGGCACTAAGTGTGCGGGTATAAATGGACACGGTGACAAGATTGGCACTAAGTGTGCGGGTTTAAAATTGTACAGCACTAAGTGTGCGAGTTTGATTATATAGCACTAAGTGTGCGAGTTGAATACATATAGCACTAAGTGTGCGGATTCACTATATGCTCTTGCATTACAATTGGCACTGAGTGTGCGACATCATCGAGCTAATCCCGGACAGCGGATCGGGTAAGTACCTCGAGCTCATGACGAATAGAAAATATGTTCATGCTCGGGGTTGAATTTGGTAAGCCTTAAATCTATGTGATGATTGAAATTGTATGATTGTGGTGGAAATGAGTTAGTGTGTGAAAATGCCTCAAATATCTTGTTGTGTAGAATATGAAATGTGGATGTATGACTTGGTATGAGATTGGACCGAAAGGTCTGAGGAATTATGGTATAGATTCGATATGGATGAGTACCTAGCCTCGTTTATTGTTTCATGTTGTAGTAACTTTATCGGTGGATTGATGAATGCTTATGACTTCTGAGTTGTAAACTCACTCGGTGTTTTCTTGTCACCCATTTTAGGTCTCTCGGACTCGTATTGTTTGCGTGATCGGGACCGTCGTTGAAGTCATCACACCGGCTGAAATCTTGTGGTATTGTTTTTGTTGTTGAAGAACATTTGGCATGTATAGGCTATTATATTTTGTCGAATTGTGGGTTGTAAACTTTAAGCCATGTGAAAATGGCCTATGTGGTCGTCGAGTGGGATGCTAGAACCTATAGCCACGAGTCTTAGAAACTCAAATTTTGATAAGGTGGCCATAATTTGTGTCATGTATGATGGATGATTAAGGCCAAGGAAAAATTCATGAAATTGGCATAGTCTACTGCAGTAACTGTTGCGGACAGCAGCAGTGAGATGAGATTGAAAATCACTAAAAATAGTAGAAGTAGAATTAAATAGTGAGTAAATTATGGAACTGAACCTTGATGAATCTATTTTTATATGGATGAAACGAAACGACCATATGAGTGGTATACTGAGAAATATTAAGGTTCTCGTGAGACAGGGCCAGAACGGTTTCTGGGTCCCCTGTCGCGACTTTGAAAATTTACCATAAATTATCCAGAAAGAATTAGGAGTCATGCCTTATATGTAAAGATTCCATTTTGAGTCTAGTTTCATTAGAAACAAACGGCACCAGTATTAAAGCCCTGTACAGGGAGATATTCAAGTTGTAACGCGCGAAGGTCAGAGCAGTCGGTCCCTGTAACATGGGTGACTTTAACTAATAAACTGTATCAATTGGCCCAACCAAAAATTCTAAAATAAATCCATGGATGGGTATATGAGTCTAAATTCAGGAAAATTTACGAAACCAGTTTCCGAGTTTTGAAACTCGAGATATGATTTTAAGGCGACGGTGACGCAGTTTTCCAGCCTGACTGGTAATGTCAAATTGGTTGGTATCTTGAGAGGGTTTGGCCGTTAACCCTCGTGTCCGACACGGCGTCGGTCACGAGTTAGGTGTTACAATTTTATTGGTATCAGAGCTATGGTTTAGTCGGTTCTAGGACTACCATAGCGTGTGAGTCTAGCTATACATGCCAAATTGTTAGCGCTTAATAATGTGATGACTTCGACGGTTGGAATTTTTGTTTTGATTAGCAATGGAACCCGGGTAGAGAGACCCTTGGCGGATGACGTTGAAAGTGTAGCGGCTGCTCCTGCTCAAGGGACACCGCCTGTTGAGCCTCATCATCCGCTGAATAATCAAAATGAAGGGCGAAACAAGCCTTCTTCACCATGATGAATGAGTGGGTCGCATAATATGCCCGAACCAACCCGGCTGTCCAACCATTCCCGAATTTAAATACTCCACCCAAGAGCCCGCAATGCCTCCCGCCATCGATCTGTGAGGCTGAGTAAACCACCGTGGACTTGATTAGGAAGCGTGGGGCCGAGGAGTTCAAGGCCATAGTTCTTGATGATGCCGAAAAGGCCGAGTTCGCTCGATAACACCATTAGAGTGTTAGATGAACTGTCATGCACACCGATGAATGTCTTAAGTGTGCTATATCCTTGTTGCGAGACTCACTTACTATTGGTGGAGGACTTTAATTTCCATAGTCCCAAATGAACGAGTTACTTGGGATTTCTTCCAATCCAATTTCGAAAGAAATACATTAGTCAACGGTTCATCGATCGAGCGTAAGGAATTCTTGGAACTCAAGCAAGGCCGGATGATCAGATGTCGAATACGAACATGAGTTCGTAAGACTTAGTCGGTATGCTCGGGAGTGTGTGGCTGATGAGGTTGCGATGTGCAAAAGATTTGAAGAAGGATTGAATGAAGAGTTAAAGTTACTAGTGGGAATTTTGGAGATAAAGGAGTTCGTGACACTAGTCGAACGAGCACGCAAAGCGGAAGAACTTGGGAAGGAGAAGAAGAAGGCTGAATTTAAAGCAAGAGATTACCGTAAAAGATCGACGAGTAAAGCTCCGTTCTCGCTGTAAAGAGGTTCGAGGAGGACACCAAGAAGTCGAGGACGTGTGGGAATTTCCATTAGAGCCCGCCATTGACGGACTCCGAGCTACTTGAGAGCTAGTGTGGGCAATAATCGTCAAGAGAGACTGAATGCCCCCAATGTGGAAGACGACACCTAGGTGAATGTTGGGGTAAGTCTGTTAATAGGGCTGTTATGGATGCGGTTCAAGGACCACTTCATTAGAGATTGCACGGAGCTAGATGAGAGGAATAAGACGCAAGGTGCAAGACCTAGTGGAACGACGGTGGAGGTAGGCCCCGAGAATCTCTGGAGGTAGGGGTGGTAATCGAGAGGAGCCTCTAATACGGCTGTCCGATCCGAGACCCGTACTCTGCTAGAGCATATGCCATCCGCGACGAGAGGAGGCATCCTCCCCGACGTTATCACTGGTACTTTTACTCTCTTTGATACTATTGTGATTGCATTGATTGACCCCGGCTCTACTCACTCATATGTATGCGAAACCTTAGCATCCAAAGAAGACTCTACTGTTGAGTCTATCGAGTTCGTAATTCGAGTGTCAAACCCTTTGGGTCAATACGTGCTCGTTGATAAAGTGTGCAAGAGATGCCCCTAATAATTCGAGAATCTGTTTTCCTACCGATCGATGCTTCTACCATTTAATGAATTCGATGTTATTCTTGGTATGGATTGGTGACCGTACATGATGCGTTGGTGGACGCAAAAGGAAAACCATTGATTTGAGGAGTGCAAATAATGAGGTAGTCCGAGTCGAGTCTCATCGATTTAAAAGGAGCGCCAATGATAATATCTTCTATGACCGCTTCGGAGGTATGTGAAAAGGGTGTGAAACATACCTTGCGTATGTGTTTGGAAGTAAAGAGACGAAAGGAAACTCGAATCGGTACCAGTGGTTTGTGAGTATTCAGATGTTTTTCCCGAGGAGTTACCGGATTGCCACCGGTTCGAGAAGTGGAATTCGCATCGGTTGTACCGGTACTACGCCGATTTCAATAGCCCGTATCGTATGGCATTAACGGAATTAAAGGAATTGAAGGTTCAATTGCAAGAATTGACGGATAGAGGTTTCGCTCGACCGAAGTTTTTCTCCATGGGCGCACCTGTATTGTTTGTGAAGAAGAAGGACGGAACCATGAGGTTATGCATCGACTATCGTCAACTCAATAAAGTGACGATAAAGAATAAATATCCATTGCCACGAATTGACGATTTGTTTGATCAATTAAAGGGAGCCTCGGTGTTTTCAAAGATAGATTTGAGGTCGGGTACTATCGGTTGAGGGTCCGAGAATCGGACATACCAAAACCGCTTTTAGAACGAGGTACGGTCACTACGAATTCTTGGTGATGCCGTTTGGGCTCACTAATGCCCTACGGTGTTTATGGATTTAATGAATAGAATTTTCAGGCCATACTTGGATCGGTTCGTAGTTGTATTTATCGATGACATTTTGGTCTATTCGAGATGAAAGCGAGCATCTTTGAACACCGAGGCTAGTGTTGCAAATCTTACGAGATAAGCAGTTATACGCAAAGTTCAGTAAATGTGAATTTTGGTTGAAAGAGGTTAGCTTTTTGGGGCACGTGGTGTCCGCGTCGGGTGTCAGGGTGGACCCGAACAAAATTTCGGCCATAGTCGATTGGAAACCTTCAAGGAATGTTACCGAAGTTAGGAGCTTTTTGGGGCTTGCGGTTATTACCGACGATTTGTAAAGGTTTCTCGACGATAGCCACGCCAATGACGGCTTACTCCAAAAGGATGTTAAGTTCGAATGGACGGAGAAATGTCGAAAAGTTTCGATCAACTGAAAGCTTATTTGATGAAGCCCCAATTCTAATGCAACCCGAATCGTGCAAAGAGTTTGTCATTTATAGTGACGCATCCCTACTTGGGTTGGGTTGCGTATTGATGCAAGAAAGGCGAGTTGTGGCCTATCGTCGAGGCAATTAAAGCCACATGAGAAAATTATCCGACCCATGATCTCGAATTGGTGCCATCGTATTCGCCTTTAAAGATATGGCGACATTACTTATTTGGTGAGAAGTGCCATGTGTATTCGGATCACAAAAGTCTCAAATATTTGATGACCCAAAGAGACTTAAATCTGCGACAAAGGCGATGGCTCGAGTTGTTAAAAGATTATGAGCTCGTCATTGATTATCACCGGGAAGGGCTAATGTGGTTGCGGATGCCTTAAGCGGAAATAACTATTTGCTTTATGAAGCGATGAATGTACACTTGTCTATCCTACCCGACAATGTGTTAGTAGCTGAATTGAAAGCCAAACCATTATTGATACGTCAAATTCGTGAAGCTCGTAAAGTCGACGATGAGTTGGTTGCAAAGCGGGATGAGTGTGTTCGAACAAGGACTCGGAATTTCAAATCGATGATGACGATTGTTTGAGGTTCGAAGTCGTCTGTGTGTCCCAAAGAATTGAGAACTTATTCCAATAATTTTGAACGAAGCCCATTGTAGCCGAATGGCAATCCACCCGGGAGTCGAAGATGTACAACGATTTGAAACGTCGGTTTTGGTGGCATGGTATGAAACGGGACATCTCCGACTTTGTTTTGAGATGTTTAATATGTCAACAAGTGAAAGCGGAACATCAAGTGCCTTGAGATTGCTTCACCGATCACGATACCCGAGTGGAAATGGGATCGAGTCACAATGGACTTTGTGTCCGGCCCGCCATTGTCACTAGTAAGAAGGATGCGATTTGGGTTGTTGTTGATAGGTCGACTAAGTCGGCTCACTTTATCCCCGCGTCACGGATTTTCATTGGATAAACTAGCCAATTGTACGTTTCTCAGTTGTGAGATTACACGGGTACCGATTTCTATTGTGTCGGATAGAGATCCGAGATTTACCTCGCGATTTTGGAAGAAATTTCAAGAAGCTTTGGGTACCAAGTTGCATTTCAGCACCGCTTTCACCCCCAAACCGATGGTCAATCCGAACGGATAATTCAAATACTCGAGGATATGTTGAGATGTTGTATCCTTGAGTTTAGTGGTTCATGGGAGCAGTATCGCCTTTGATTGAATTCGCACAACAATAGCTTTCAATCAAGTATTAAGATGGCGCCTTACGAGGCTTTATACGATCGTAAATGCCGTACCCCATTATTCGGGTGAACTTAGTGAAGGTAAATTCTTCGAGGTTGATTTGGTTAAGGATGCCGAGCAAAGAGTTCGAGTAATTCGTGAAAGTTTGAAAGTCGCTTCGGATCGCCAAAAGTCGTATGCGGATTTGAAAAGAAAAGATATTGAATATCGGGTTGGAGACAAGGTCTTTCTCAAAGTTTCACCTTGGAAGAAGGTGCTTAGATTTGGCCGTAAGGAAAATTGAGCCCGAGGTTCATCGGGCCATATGAAATATCTGAACGAGTCGGTCCATCGCGTATCGTTTGATTTTGCCCCGAACTTGAAAGGATTCACAACGTCTTCCATGTTTCGATGCTTGACGTTATAGATCGACCGTCACACGTAATTAGTCCATCGAGGTTGAAATTCAAGCCGATATGAGTTATGAAGAAGAACCGATTCGTATCCTAGCTCGTGAAGTGAAGGAGTTGCGAAACAAAAGAGTTCCATTAGTAAAAGTGTTATGGCTCAAACACGGATGGAAGAAGCTACTTGGGAACCCGAGAACTCTATGAAGGAGCGTTACCCAAACCTATTTACGGTAAGATTTTCGGGACGAAAATTTCTTAAGTGGGGAGAGTTGTGACAGCCCAAAATTGACCCTAGTCGGAAGTGGTTTCGGGACCGCTAAACCGAGTCACCGAAATGTTTGAACGTAATATTTATTGTCTAGAATATGTAATTATGAATGTGTGAAAATTTCAAGCTTCGATTTAGTCGATAGCATGTGAATTCAGTTAGTAGGACTTGTGTGACACTTTTGAAAAGTGATAGGCTAATCTATAAGGACCTAATAGTGCATGTAGTCAAGGGAGGACTTGCATGTCAAATTTCCCCCTAATAGTTAGTGGCCGGCCATGACAAGAGATTATGGGTAAAAACATGTCATAAAACATGTTGGGACAATGGTGTATGTAAGAAAAAATAAAATAGTGAGCATGGGAATTTAATAATGAAAGGAACAAAAAAAAGAGAAAAAATGGTCTCATGCATGCCCATTGCCGTGAGTGTGGAGAAGGAAAGAAGAATTTTTGTTCATCATTTTCATTTCCTTTGGGCTGAAAATTCTAAGGAAGAAGGAAGGAATTCTTGTTTCATGTTGGTTTGGAAGAGGTTTAGGAGGAGGTTTGGCCATACTTGTACCTAGATTAAGCTCAAGGAGTTAAAGAAGGAGAATCAAGCAAGGGAAAGACGAAGGTCATCGAGTAGCCGACTTGGACTGTTTTACCCAACACGAGGTAAGTCATTAAGCGTATATTTGGTGTTGATTTAAATGATCAATATATATATGCAAATGTGTTTAAATGAGTTGGTGTGTAAATGGAAATGTATGTGTATGGAATGATGCCATTGTTGAATGTATAAAGGCAGCAAAATACATAAGGTATTGGTCTCGGCACTAAGTGTGCGGGTATAAATGGACACGGTGACAAGATTGGCACTAAGTGTGCGGGTTTAAAATTGTACAGCACTAAGTGTGCGAGTTTGATTATATAGCACTAAGTGTGCGAGTTGAATACATATAGCACTAAGTGTGCGGATTCACTATATGCTCTTGCATTACAATTGGCACTGAGTGTGCGACATCATCGAGCTAATCCCGGACAGCGGATCGGGTAAGTACCTCGAGCTCATGACGAATAGAAAATATGTTCATGCTCGGGGTTGAATTTGGTAAGCCTTAAATCTATGTGATGATTGAAATTGTATGATTGTGGTGGAAATGAGTTAGTGTGTGAAAATGCCTCAAATATCTTGTTGTGTAGAATATGAAATGTGGATGTATGACTTGGTATGAGATTGGACCGAAAGGTCTGAGGAATTATGGTATAGATTCGATATGGATGAGTACCTAGCCTCGTTTATTGTTTCATGTTGTAGTAACTTTATCAGTGGATTGATGAATGCTTATGACTTACTGAGTTGTAAACTCACTCGGTGTTTTTCTTGTCACCCATTTTAGGTCTCTCGGACTCGTATTGTTTATGTGATCGGGACCGTCGTTGAAGTCATCACACCGCTGAAATCTTGTGGTATTGTTTTTGTTGTTGAAGAACATTTGGCATGTATAGGCTATTATATTTTGTCGAATTGTGGGTTGTAAACTTTAAGCCATGTGAAAATGGCCTATGTGGTCGTCGAGTGGGATGCTAGAACCTATAGCCACGAGTCTTAGAAACTCAAATTTTGATAAGGTGGCCATAATTTGTGTCATGTATGATGGATGATTAAGGCCAAGGAAAAATTCATGAAATTGGCATAGTCTCTGCAGTAACTGTTGCGGACAGCAGCAGTGAGATGAGATTGAAAAATCACTAAAAATAGTAGAAGTAGAATTAAATAGTGAGTAAATTATGGAACTGAACCTTGATGAATCTATTTTATATGGATGAAACGAAACGACCATATGAGCGGTATACTGAGAAATATTAAGGTTCTCGTGAGACAGGGCCAGAACGGTTTCTGGGTCCCCTGTCGCGACTTTGAAAATTTACCATAAATTATACAGAAAGAATTAGGAGTCATGCCTTATATGTAAAGATTCCATTTTGAGTATAGTTTCATTAGAAACAAACGTCACCAGTATTAAAGCCCTGTACAGGGAGATATTCAAGTTGTAACGCGCGAAGGTCAGAGCAGTCGGTCCCTGTAACATGGGTGACTTTAACTAATAAACTGTACCAATTGGCCCAACCAAAAAATTCTAAAAATAAATCCATGGATGGGTATATGAGTCTAAATTCAGGGAAAATTTACGAAACCAGTTTCCAAGTTTTGAAACTCAAGATATGATTTTTAAGGCGACGGTGACGCAGTTTTCCAGCCTGACTGGTAATGTCAAATTGGTTGGTATCTTGAGAGGGTTTGGCCGTTAACCCCTCGTGTCCGACACCGGCGTCGGTCACGAGTTAGGGGTGTTACATTTCCACCACAATCATACAATTCCAATCATCACATAAATTTAAGGCTTACCAAATTCAACCCCGAGCATGAACGTATTTTCTATTCGTCATGAGCTCAAGGTACTTACCCGATCCGCTGTCCATACTCAATTCGATGGAGACACACCCTCCATATATATAGAGTACGCACACACAGTGCTTAATACTCGATTTCGCACACTTAGTGCCACGCGATTTAAGCCTGCACACATAGTGCCATACCCTTCGAGCTTGCACACCCAAGGCTGTATTTTTTTCCAGCATGCACACTTAGTGCCATATATTTCCAAGACGCACACTTAGTGCCAATCTCGTCACCGTACACACGTATTGCCCAAGACACTTAGTGCCGAAAGCAAACTTTCTACACATTTCACTATTTCTTTTACATTCAACAATTGTCATCACTCCATACACATACAATTTCATTTATATATATATAGCATCCCATTAAACACAATTGCATAAATTTTACAATCATTTAAGCAATATCAAATACGTGCTTAATGACTTACCTTGTGTTAGGTAAAATGGTTCCAACTCGGCTACTCGACGTTCTTCCCTTTGCTTTTGCTTGATTTGCCTCCTCTCACTCCTTGAGCTAAATCAATAAATTAACTAGTTTAACCATCTTGCCAAATATTAATATCAAAATACTAATGATTTCATAGCATAGGAGACACATGGCAAACTTATATCTTTCTACCTTATGATCTTAAGCTATTCGACTTATAGCCAATTATCTAAGTCAAGATAAAAATCATCGATTTGCCTAACTATAGCCGAATGTGCAACATCAATCTATCATTTCCACTTCATTTAACACTTAACATTTACCACATATCAATTAACCAAACTCTTCATCTAATCATGCTCTCATATTCGGTCATCCATAGCTATACTAACCATATAGCAAATTGATTCTAAGTCTAACACAAGTACCACATTTTTAACACCATGGCCGAAGACTTCATGTCTCATCCACAACATCAAAACACCAACCGATTCCTTCCTATCACCGAGACTAAAACTCACACCTTGGGCTTCCTACATTCTTTTCATAACATTCATAGTTCATTCGGCCATTCATCACTCAACCAACAAAATTTTCTAGCAAACTCTTATGACCAAGCACACACATATACTTACATTTCAAACTCAAAATACCCAAAATCACATATTAACTAAGTCATCCTAAACAATGCCGAATCCTTAAGTGATTAAACATCAATCTCTTTTCTTTTTTTTTTTAGAAAGACCAATTTCTTTCCTCAAGACATTCATCATCAAGGTTTTGACATGGCTAAGTAGGAAACTTAGTAGCTAGCTTAAAGTATGCTAACCTTTCAAGAACCAACATGAACTCACTTACCTTAATTCAAGCTCAAGGGTGACCAAACCTTCTCTTCCTTTCTCCTTCAATTCGCCAAGCATGAACCAAGGATGAACACTTTTTTTTTTTTTCAACTCACGGCAACAAAGGGGGGCATGCATGAGACCATTTCTCTTTGTTCATCATTTCCCCTTTTTTTTCATTTCTTTAATGCTAGCTTTTTTTTTATTTAATAGTTTCCTACATACACTATTAACATAACATGTTGGAGACATGTTTTCCACCCATAGCATGGCGGCCACTACTAATTGGGGGAAATTGACATGCAAGTACCCCTTTTTCTTACATGCATTAATAGGCCACTTTAACATTAGCCTATCATATTTCACCATGTCTCATATTGATCCCTATTTAATAATTTCTCACACAATTGGTAAAATTAGAGAATGAAACTTTCACATATGCATGTACACACATAATAAGCATAGGATATAACAAATAATTATTTTTATAACTCGGTTTTGTGGTCCCGAAACCACTTCCGACTAGGGTCACATTATGGTGTCACAACTCTCCCCACTTAAGAAATTTTCGTCCCGAAAATCTTACCGTGAATAGGTCCGTATCGTTCTTTCATAGAGTCCTCAAGTTCCCAAGTGGCTTCTTCGATTCCGTGTTTATGCCACAACACCTTCACTAATGGGATTTTCTTATTTCGCAACTCCTTTACTTCACGCATCAATATGCGAATCGGTTCTTCTTCATAACTCAAATTGGCTTGATTTTCAATTTCGATGGACTAATCACGTGCGATGGATCGGATCTATAGCGTCAAGCATCGAAACATGAAAGACATCGTGAACCTTTTCGAGTTCAGGGGCAAAATCAAACGATATGCCACTAGACCGACTCATTCGGATATCTCATATGGCCCAATGAACCTCGGGCTCAACTTGCCCTTACGGCCAAATCGAGTATCTTTTCCAAGGCGATACCTTGAGAAACACTTTATCTCCCACCGATACTCGATATCCTTACGCTTCAGATCCGCGCACGACTTTCGACGATCGGAGGCTATCTTCGAGACTTTCACGGATTACTTTCACTTTCTGCTCAAGATCTCTAATCAAATCCACCTCAAATTTTGCCTTCACTAAGTTCACCCGAATAATGGGGTACGGCATTTACGACCGTATAAAGCCTCGTAAGGCGCCATCTTAATACTTGATTGAAAGCTATTGTTGTAAGTGAATTCAATCAAAGGCGATACTGCTCCCATGAACCATTAAACTCAAGGATGCAACATCTCAACATATCCTCGAGTATTTGAATTATCCGTTCGGATTGACCATCGGTTTGGGGTGAAAGGTGGTGCTGAAATGCAACTTGGTACCCAAAGCTTCTTGCAACTTCTTCCAAAATCGCGAGGTAAATCTCGGATCTCTATCCGACACGATGGAAATAGGCACCCGTGTAATCTCACAATCGAGAAACGTATAATTCGCTAGTTTGTCCATTGAAAATCCGACGCACGGGATAAAGTGAGTCGACTTAGTCGGTCTATCGACAACGACCCAAATCGCATCCTTCTTACTCAACGACAATGGCGGTCCGGATACAAAGTCCATTGTGACTCGATCCCATTTCCACTCGGGTATCGTGATCGGTGAAGTAATCAAGGCACTTGATGTTCCGCTTTCACTTGTTGACATATTAAACATCTCAAACAAAATCGAGATGTCTCGTTTCATACCATGCCACCAAAACCGACGTTTCAAATCGTTGTACATCTTCGTACTCCCGGGTGGATTGCCATTCGGCTACAATGGGCTTCGTTCAAAATTATTGGAATAAGTTCAATTCTTTGGAACACACAGACGACTTCAACCTCAAACAATCGTCATCATCGATTTGAAATTCGAGTCCTTGTTCGAACACACTCATCCCGCTTTTGCAACCAACTCATCGTCGACTTTTCGAGCTTCACGAATTTGACGTATCAATAATGGTTTGGCTTTCAATTCAGCTACTAACACATTGTCGGGTAGGATAGACAAGTGTACATTCATCGTCAGAAAGCAAAGTGATTTCGGCTTAAGGCATCCGCAACCACATTAGCCTTTCCGGTGATAATCAATGACGAGCTCATAATCTTTTAACAACTCGAGCCATCGCTTTGTCGCAGATTTAAGTCTCTTTGGGTCATCAAATATTTGAGACTTTTGTGATCCGAATACACATGGCACTTCTCACCAAATAAGTAATGTCGCCATATCTTTAAGGCGAATACGATGGCGACCAATTCGAGATCATGGGTCGGATAATTTTTCTCATGTGGCTTTAATTGTCTCGACGATAGGCCACAACTCGCCCTTCTTGCATCAATACACAACCCAACCCAAGTAGGGATGCGTCACTATAAATGACAAACTCTTTGCCCGATTCGGGTTGCACTAGAATTGGGGCTTCACCAAATAAGCTTTCAGTTGATCGAAACTTTTGACATTTCTCCGTCCATTCGAACTTAACATCCTTTTGGAGTAAGCCGTCATTGGCGTGGCTATCGTCGAGAAACCTTTACAAATCGTCGGTAATAACCGGCAAGCCCCAAAAGCTCCTAACTTCGGTAACATTCCTTGGTGGTTTCCAAGCGACTATGGCTGAAATTTTGTTCGGGTTCACCTCGACACCGATGCGACACCACGTGCCCCAAGAAGCTAACCTCTTTAACCAAAATTCACATTTACCGAACTTTGCGATAATCGCTTATCTCGTAAGATTTGCAACACTAGCCTCGGTGTTCAAAGATGTTCGGTTTCATCTCTAATAGACCAAAATGTCATCGATAAATACAACTACGAACCGATCCAAGTATGGCCTGAAAATTCTATTCATTAAATCCATAAACACCGCAGGGGCATTAGTGAGCCCAAACGGCATCACCAAGAATTCGTAGTGACCGTACCTCATTCTAAAAGCACTTTTGGGTATGTCCGATTCTCGGACCCTCAACTGATAGTACCCCGACCTCAAATCTATCTTTGAAAACACCGAGGCTCCCTTTAATTGATCAAACAAATCGTCAATTCGTGGCAATGGGTATTTATTCTTTATCGTCACTTTATTGAGTTAACGATAGTCGATGCACAACCTCATGGTTCCGTCCTTCTTTTTCACAAACAATACAGGTGCGCCCCATGGAGAAAAACTAGGTCGAGCGAAACCTCTATCCGTCAATTCTTGCAATTGAACCTTCAATTCCTTTAATTCCGTTAATGCCATACGATACGGGCTATTGAAATCGGCGTAGTACCGGTACAACCGATGCGAATTCCACTTCTCGAACCGTGGCAATCCCAGAACTCCTCGGAAAAACATCCGAATACTCACAAACCATCGGTACCGATTCGAGTTTCCTTTCCGTCTCTTTACTTTCCAACACATACACAAGGTATGTTTCACACCCTTTTCATATATCTCCGAGTCATCATAGAAGATATTATCGCTGGCACTCCTTTTAAATCAAGAGACTCGACTCGGACTACCTCATTATTTGCACTCCTCAAATCAATGGTTTTCCTTTTGCGATCCACCATCGCATCATGTACGATCACCAATCCATACCAAGAATAACATCGAATTCATGAAATGGTAGAAGCATCGATCGGCCGAAAACAGGATTCTCGAATTATTAGGGGCATCTCTTGCACACTTTATCAACGAGTACGTATTGACCCAAAGGGTTTGACACTGAATTACGAACTCAAGAGACTCAACAGTAGAGTCTTCTTGGATGCTAAAGTTTCACATACATATGAATGGGTAGAGCCGGGTCAATCAATGCAATCACAATAGTATCAAAGAGAGTAAAAGTACCGGTGATAACGTCGGGGAGGATGCCTCCTCTCGTATGCGGATGGCATATGCTCTAGCAGAGCACGGGTCTCGGATCGGACAGCAGTATTAGAGGCTCCTCTCGATTACCACCCCTACCTCTAGAGATTCTCGGGGCCTACCTCCACCGTCGTTCCACTAGGTCTTGCACCTTGTGTCTTATTCCTCTCATCTAGCTCCGTGCAATCTCTAATGAAGTGGTCCTTGAACCGCATCCATAACAGCCCTATTAATGGACTTACCCCAACATTCACCTAGGTGTCGTCTTCCACATTGGGGGCATTCAGGTCTCTCTTGACGATTATTGCTCACACTAGCTACTGAAGTAGCTCGGAGTCCGTCAATGGTCGGGCTCTAATGGAAATTCCCATGATCGTCCTCGACTTCTTGGTGTCCTCCCCGAACCTCTTTACAGCCGAGAACGGAGCTTTACTCGTCGATCTTTTACGGTAATCTCTTGCTTCAAATTCAGCCTTCTTCTTCTCCTTTCCAAGTTCTTCCGCCTTGCGTGCTCGTTCGACTAGTGTCACGAACTCCTTTATCTCCAAAATTCCCACTAGTAACTTTAACTCTTCATTCAATCCTTCTTCAAATCTTTTGCACATCGCAACCTCATCAGCCACACACTCCCGAGCATACCGACTAAGTCTTACGAACTCATGTTCAGATTGACATCTGATCATCCGCCTTGCTTGAGTTCTAAGAACTCCTTACGCTTCGATCGATGAACCATTGACTAATATATTTCTTCCGAAATTCGTTTGAAAGAAATCCCAAGTAACTTGTTCCTTTGGGACTATGGAAATCAAGGTCCTCCACTAATAGTAGGTGAGTCTCATAACAAAGATATAGCACACTTAAGACATTCATCGGTGTGCATGACAATTCATCAAACACTCTAATGGTGTTATCAAGCCAGAACTCGGCCCTTTCGGCATCGTCGGTAACTATGGCCTTAAACTCCTCGGCCCCACGCTTCCTAATCAAGTCCACAGGTGGTTTACTCAGCCTCACAGGATCAGTAACTGATGGCATTACGGGCTCTTGGGGTGGATTATTTAAATTCGGGAATGGTTGGACAGCCGGATTGGTTCGGGCATATTGCGCGACCCACTCATTCATCATGGTGAAGAAGGCTTGTTTCGCCCCTTCATTTTGATTATTCGCGGATGACTGAGGCTCAACAGGCGGTGTCCCTTGCGCAGGAGCAGCCGCTACACTTTCAACGTCATCCGCCAAGGGTCTCTCTATCCCGGGTTCCATCGCTAATCAAAACAAAAATTTCAACCGTCAGAAGTCATCACATTATTAAGCACTAACAATTTGGCATGTATAGCTAGACTCACACGCTCTATGGTAGTCCTAGAACCGACTAAACCATAGCTCTGATACCAATAAAATTGTAACACCCCAAACTCGTGACCGTCGCCGGTGTCGGACACGAGGGGTTAACGGGCCAAATCCTCTCAAGGTACCAACCAATTTGGCATTTCCAGACAGGCTGGAAAACTGCGTCACTGTCGCCTTAAAAATCATATCTCGAGTTCCAAAACTCGGAAACTGATTCCGTAAATTTTCCCTGAATTTAGACTCATATATCCATCCATGGATTTATTTCTAGAATTTTTGGTCCGGCCAATTGGTACAGTTTATTAGTTAAAGTCACCCATGTTACAGGGGTCGACTACACTGACCTTTGCACGTTACAACTTGAATATCATCTCGTACAGAGCTCTAATGCTCATGCCGTTTGTTTCTAATGAAACTAGACTCAAAGGACGATCTATTCATATAAGGCATGACTTCTAATTGTTTCTGGATAATTTATGGTAAATTTTCAAAGTCGCGACAGGGGACCCAGAAACCGTTCTGGCCCTGTCTCACGAGAACTTTAATATTTCTCAGTATACTGCTCATATGGTCGTTTCGTTTCGTTCATATAAAAATAGATTCATCAAGGTTAAATTTCATAATTTACTCACTATTTAATTCTACTTCTACTATTTTTAGTGATTTTTCAATCTCATCTCACTGCTGCTGTCCGCAATAGTTACTGCAGTAGACTATGCCAATTTCATGAATCTTTCCTTGGCCTTAATCATCCATCATACATGACACAAATTATGGCCACCTTATCAAAATTTAAAGTTTCTAAGACTCGTGGCTATAGGTTCTAGCATCCCACTCGACGACCAAGATAGGCCATTTTCATATGGCTTAAAGTTTACAACCCATAGTTCAACAAAATATAATAGCCTATACATGCCAAATGTTCTTCAACAACGAAGACAATACCAAAAGATTTCAGCCGGTGTGATGACTTCAACGACGGTTCCGATCACGCAAACAATACGAGTTCGAGAGACCTAAAATGGGTGACAAGAAAACACCGAGTGAGTTTATAACTCGATAAGTCATAAGCATTCATCAATCCATCGATAAAGTTACTACAACTTGAACAATAAACGAGGCTAGGTACTCATCCATGTCGAGTCTATTCCATAATCCCTCGGACCTTTCGGTCCAATCTCATACCAAGTCATACATCCACATTTCATATTCTACACAACAAGATATTTGAAGCATTTTCACACACTAACTCATTTCCACCACAATCATACAATTCCAATCATCACATAAATTTAAGGCTTACCAAATTCAACCCCGAGCATGAACGTATTTTCTATTCGTCATGAGCTCAAGGTACTTACCCGATCCGCTGTCCATACTCAATTCGATGGAGACACACCCTCCATATATATAGAGTACGCACACACAGTGCTTAATACTCGATTTCGCACACTTAGTGCCACGCGATTTAAGCCCTTTACATAGTGCCATACCCTCGAGCTCGCACACCCAAAGGTCGTATTTTTTTCCAGCATGCACACTTAGTGCCATATATTTCCAGCACGCACACTTAGTGCCAATCTCACACACCGTACACGTATTGCCAAGACACTTAGTGCCGAAAGCAAACTTTCTACACATTTCACTATTTCTTTTACATTCAACAATTGTCATCACTCCATACACATACAATTTCATTTATATATATATAGCATCCCATTAAACACAATTGCATAAATTTTACAATCATTTAAGCAAAATCAAATACGTGCTTAATGACTTACCTTGTGTTAGGTAAAACGGTTCCAACTCTCGCTACTCGACGTTCTTCCCTTTGCTTTTGCTTGATTCGCCTCCTCTAACTCCTTGAGCTAAATCAATAAATTAACTAGTTTAACCATCTTGCCAAATATTAATATCAAAATACTAATGATTTCATAGCATAGGAGACACATGGCAAACTTATATCTTTCTACCTTATGATCTTAAGCTATTCGACTTATAGCCAATTATCTAAGTCAAGATAAAATCATCGATTTGCCTAACTATAGCCGAATGTGCAACATCAATCTATCATTTCCACTTCATTTAACACTTAACATTTACCACATATCAATTAACCAAACTCTTCATCTAATCATGCTCTCATATTCGGTCATCCATAGCTATACTAACCATATAGCAAATTGATTCTAAGTCTAACACAAGTACCACATTTTTAACACCATGGCCGAAGACTTCATGTCTCATCCACAACATCAAAACACCAACCGATTCCTTCCTATCACCGAGACTAAAACTCACATCTTGGGCTTCCTACATTCTTTTCATAACATTCATAGTTCATTCGGCCATTCATCACTCAACCAACAAAATTTTCTAGCAAACTCTTATGACCAAGCACACACATATACTTACATTTCAAACTCAAAATACCCAAAATCACATATTAACTAAGTCATCCTAAACAATGCCGAATCCTTAAGTGATTAAACATCAATCTCTTTTCTTTTTCTTTTTTTTTTAGAAAGACCAATTTCTTTCCTCAAGACATTCATCATCAAGGTTTTGACATGGCTAAGTAGGAAACTTAGTAGCTAGCTTAAAGTATGCTAACCTTTCAAGAACCAACATGAACTCACTTACCTTAATTCAAGCTCAAGGGTGACCAAACCTTCTCTTCCTTTCTCCTTCAATTCAGCCAAGCATGAACCAAGGATGAACACTTTCTTTCTTTTTTTTTCAACTCACGGCAACAAAGGGGGGGGCATGCATGAGACCATTTCTCTTTGTTCATCATTTCCCCTTTTTTTTCATTTCTTTAATGCTAGCTTTTTTTTTTTATTTAATAGTTTCCTACATACACTATTAACATAACATGTTGGAGACATGTTTTCCACCCATAGCATGGCCGGCCACTACTAATTGGGGGGGGAAATTGACATGCAAGTCCCCCCTTTTTCTTACATGCATTAATAGGCCACTTTAACATTAGCCTATCATATTTCACCATGTCTCATATTGATCCCTATTTAATAATTTCTCACACAATTGGTAAAATTAGAGAATGAAACTTTCACATATGCATGTACACACATAATAAGCATAGGATATAACAAATAATTATTTTTATAACTCGGTTTTGTGGTCCCGAAACCACTTCCCGACTAGGGTCACATTATGGCTGTCACAGTTAATGTTCATGTTTAAGTCTCAGATTAAATAAAGGAGTGGCGCTTGGTAAGATAAACATTGAAATTTATTGCCTCGACAATCACCTATCCTTTTATACCTTGTGAGCACTTAGTATTCTGTTGAAGATTCATGTTGGGGATCCCAATTGTTAATTATTATATTATATTTTATTGTTTTCAAGTTATTGCTCTGACAACTATCCTTAATATTTATCTCATTTCTATCTAGTTATTGCACCGACATTAATAGACAAAAGACAATAATCCTTATGGGATCAATATCCGACAGACCCACATTTGTCTACTATACTTACATCGACAGTATATGCTTGTACATTATTGCTGTGACGTTAAATAGCTGATCACATGCATGTTCTTAATAAAATTCTTATTCAGGTAATCAAATATGTAGGCTTGATAGGTTTAGTGTCGGTGCTTGAAAATTATAAAGTTGAGTTTGGAAGTTGCTTGATAGTTTTGTGAAAGAGAGGGATTTGTTGATTTATTGCCTTTTTTTATGCCAGAGAACTACTTCACAAGAAGAAGAATTGGAGTTTCTCTTTGCTAGGTAGTCCTAATGAACTGGCACAATGGTAAGATTTTGAACTTGATATCTACTTCGGCCATAAGGATGGTTTTTGTACTTTATATTCTTAGATGGTTTTACGACAAGTTATGATGCAATATAAGATGAAATGACCATTACCCTATATGTTCTAATTAGTAGGTTATAAAAAGTTATGATGCATGATAAGATGTAATGCTAATTACATCTTATACTGCATCATAACTTGTAAGTTACCAATTAATCTACATAGGGTAATGCTCATTATTTCTTACATGATCATAAGTTGTTTGTAAGCTACTGGTTAATCCACATAGGATAATTCTCATTACATCTTATAATGCACCATAACTTCTACTAAGCTACCATTAATCCTGTCTGCCACTACGTTAATGAGTTATAGCTAACTAATGTCCATTGTTGTTATATGCATTTTGTTGCTAGAGTAATTGTTTGAAACTATTAAATGTTTCTTTTGTAGGTTGTTTAACATCAATGAAAAGCGTTAAATCAAGGATCTTTTTCTGTAGACAATTTTTCCCAAATGTTTGATACTGTGTAAAGTATATCTCTTAAGTGCTCAAATCAATTTATTTTTTTTCGTGCAATTTAAACTAGAAATTATATATTAAGTATTGTATTGGTTTTGATTTTACTTGTGAAGTTAGGTAGAATTTTTGTTTATTATTGATTAATATATTTTTTACATTGCATAAATAAGATGATTTTATTAAAGCGTTTTTTTTCTGGGATCTCATTGGAACCAAGAATTTTAAAAACTCAATTGGATTCCTTAGAAAAACCATTAGAAAACCATGACTTGTCAACTATTTCTTCTCTGATTTGTCACGGTCATGTGTATTATTGAAGGATATATTGCTAATTTATTTATTTATTTATTTATATGCTTGTTTTCAAGTGCTCATTTGAATAGAATTTTCTCCATGTTCTTTCGAGTTTTGTCCTCTCAATTTCTAATTTTGCAGGTTGTTATATTTATTTATTAGAGTAGGTGTGGTTCTCTTTATTCTCTACTATTTTGGCTATATTGGCACCGCAACAAGAAATTTATGTTGCTTGACTTGTGCATCATAATTTCTTCCTTCTAGTTTTACATGTTCTGGCCATATAAGAACACTTTAACTTGGTATTCTCAGAAATTAGGAGGGCATTCTGCATTGGATTATTCAAAATTGCACATAATTTGGCATCGTAGTGTGGATACATGGAACTTAGGGAAACAAGATGAGAAATTCGACTTATATACATATATTACATGGTAGGGACTAAGCATCATGAAAATCTAATCAACTAACTATTAAACCAAGTCATTAATTATTGTAGACTTTTTCTTGGTGGGAAGAGGACGTTGAATTGGAGGTATCTTCTGCATGGCATAGGTGAGTAGCTGAATGATAGCTAAACACAATGATAGATCTCGAGAGTAAATGGCGAAGTTTGGTGATGCACGAAACAAATATTCCTTATAGATTTCTTTTGAACCTTTTGGTTCACATTTCCCTGTAACCAAGCCCTTTCTTTACATGAATCAGAGTAAGTAACATAGATGTAACACCCCAATCCCGTGACCGTTACCGGAAATCGAATACGAGGTGTTACCGAGCTTACTTCATTTATTTCCCCCTATTTATTTATTTATTTTTTGTTCCAGGCAAGCTGGCTAACTGTATAGTAGTAACTTTAAAAATCATATCTTGAGTTCAGGAACTCGAAATCCAATTCCGTAAATTTTCGCCGAAACTAGACTCATATATCTATATGGGGGAATTTTTGTAGAATATTTGGTTGGGCCAATTAGTACAGTTTATTCATTAAATTCTCCCCTGTTTCAAGGTTTGACTACACTGACCTCTGTAACTTACGATTTAAATATCTCCCTGTAAAGGGCTTCAATGCCTATGCCGTTTGTCTCTAATGAAACTAGACTCGATAAAGAATCTGTACATATAATACACGACCTCTAATTATCTCGATAAAATTTACGGTGAATTTTCTAAGTCAAAACAGGAGATCCAGAAATCGCTCTGGCCCTGTTTCACAAGAATTTAATTATCTCCTAACATACAGCTCATATGGTAGTTTCGTTTCTTCCATATGGAAATAGACTCATCAAGCTTCGATTACATAATTTATTCATTATTTAATTCCATTTCTACTATTTTTAGTGATTTTTCAATCTCACATCACTGCTGCTGTCAGCATCTATTACTAAAGCAAACTATGCCTATTTCATGATTTTTCCTTGATCTAACTAATAATTCATCATACATATTACAAATTATGACCATGACTAGCCATGCCAAAGGTTAATCATCACCGAGCATCTCCCTACTACACTATTACCAAATCATGAATTTAACACCGAAAATAATCAGCCATGACATATGGCATAATAATCGAGTAGGCCTCAACCAATACTCAACCAAAACCGAATTACCAAGACTTGTGTCCAAACATCATAGAACCAAATCCAACCGAACATTATGCCATTTTCGCATGGCTAAAGTTTACATACCAAATTTCAACAAAACATAATAGCCTATACATGCCGAAATGTTCTCCTAGACCAACTAAAAAGAAGATACCAAAAGTTGCTAGCCGGTGTGATGACTTCGATGACTTCGATGACGGTCCAAGAAACCTAAAATAGGTGACAAGCAGACACCGAATGAGTATATAACTCAGTAAGTCATAAGCATTACACTACCATCCATTAATAAAATTTTCACAAGAGTAAACAACGAAATGAGGCTAAGTACTCCATCCATACCGAACTATGCCATAGTTTCTTAGACCTTACGATTCAATCTCATTCCAAGTCCTACATTGACATTTCATACGCTATTCAATAGAGTAATTGAGGCATTTCCATACATCATTTTATTTTCGTTACAATCATACAACTAAACGAACTTTCACCTATTCCACGATGAACCTTATGTACGTGACTTCAATTATAATCATCACATAGGTTCAAAACTTACCACGCTCAACTCCAAATATAAACATAGCACCTATTAGCCATGAACTCAAGGTACTTACCCTTTCAGCTCTCCAAAATCGACTCGGTAAGGTCGCACCCTTAATGTAAATAATCTATAGAAAATACATAGTGGGTTCGCACACATAGTGCTTAATAATCAGCCGCGCACACTTAGTGCCATATACTTTAAACTCGCACACTTAGTGCCATGCATTTCAAGCTCGCACACTCAGTGCCAATCTCTCAACCGTGAACACTTATTGCCCGCACACTTAGTGCCGAAAACCAGCCACTCTATACGCTTCACTTCTTTTTTTTACATTCGACAATTTCATCTCTACATACATATACATTTGTATACATTTCACCTCATTAAACACAATTGCATAGGTATTACGATCGTTTAAATCAATACCAAATATATGCTTAATGACTTACCTTGTGTTGGGTAGAACGGTTCCAACTCGGCTATTTGATTGCTTTCTCCTTTCCTTTATCCGATTTAGTTCCCCTTTGCTCTTGAGCTCTTTTAACAATTAAATTGATTTAATCATTTTGAATATCAAAGAGAAATTCAAGGTACTCAACCCTTATTTTTAATAATAAGACCAACCATACACCTATAATAACATCCAATTCATTAATTATTTTAGCACACGCATGGCACATAAGGTTAACTAAAGCTACATTCACTTATAAGATAGCACCCTTAATGAGCTCATACCATGACTATACCTAACCGAATTCAAATAGAGAATTTAGTACAATTACACATTCTTACTAATGTATAATTCTAGCATGCTTTAATATTTTATACACCTCATTCAGCCCTAACCATTCACTTAACTTATATGTACAAATTCCATCTCAAAATTAAGAGTTGCAACTACAATTAGGTTACAACAATGCCCATCAATGACCGAATGCTTAAGCACAACTATACTAAAAATTTATCCAACGTCATTTTAATTTGCCCTTCACTATTTTTTTTCTAATCATCAAATACAAAGTGATTTACATATATATATTAAACCAACCTTGCTAGCACACAATATTCCTTAATCGAATGTCATAAACCCAAGCCACACATTTTGTTCATTAAGACCCTTCAATGACCACATTCGTACCCACCCCCTTATGAACAAACCAATTTCAACCTTCAAGAAAAAGTATATGTACCAAGAGCTTCAAACTACTTGGCGAATATCAAACCTCTAAACAACCAAACTTAATCCATGGAATGAGTAGAACTTGAACTAATCACCTTATTTATACCTAAATTTCCAAGAATTTCAAAGTGCTTACCTCTTCCTAAGCATCATCCAAGCGAATCATGAACAAAAGAATTCCTTTCTTCTTCCTCCCTCAAGTCACGGCAATGGAGAAGAAAGATGAGCATTCCTTCATTTTTTCATTTTACCTTCTTTTACTAACAATATTTTATCTCCAATAACCCAATTTCTTATTATAATATCTAATTAACATATATATTGCCCATCAACAATCCATCTTGGCCGGCCACTACAAAGGAATTGGGGAATTTGACATGCAAGTCCACCCTTGTGTCATCGTGCATTAACAAGCCATTTAAAATTAACCTATCATATTTCACCATGTCTCATATTGATCCCTATTTAATAATTTCTCATGCAATTGGCAAAATTAGAGAATGAAACTTCCACATACTCATGTACACACATAATAAGCATAGAATATAGCAATTAATTATTTTTATGACTCGGTTTTGTGGTCCCGAAACCACTTTTCGACTAGGGTCACATTAGGGCTGTCACAATAGACCTTGTTTTTTGCGTTTCTTATTATCTCCTTGATTCAGATGAGGAAGAAAAGTAAAAATTAAAGGTTGTTCATATCGCTTGTTGATAAACCTTAGTCTATCTAATTTTAAATTTGAATTTTTTTCCCTAATGAAACAACATTTTGTGCCATAAACTTGACCTCGTGTTCTGGAAGGTACAGTGAAAGTGTTTATGATTTGAAGGTTTAAATATCATAATAATCATTCAAATGTACTACTCTGACTATGTGTTTGTTGTGTGTCAACTATAATGAAGATAACTTGAGATGCAATGAATTCTAATAATAGTGTATTATTTTAAAATGTAGTAAATAAAATATTTTAAGTATTTTAATATAATTTAATATAAAAATAATTATATTAAGAATGTTATTAAATTATATTTAATAATAATTATATTAAAATATGATTAAATTATTTATTATTAAATTATTTAAAAATCCTATTAAAATTTAATAACAATAATAATCATATACCTAAAAAAATTCTACTAAGGGTACTTTGGTCATTTTATTTTTTCTTATGCTATCACAAATCTATTATATTCAATCAAATACAAGAACACTATTAGAGTTATATTCTATTTTATTCAATAAAATAATTAAATTACTGATTACAATTTCCTTTTATTACAATTATTCAAAAGTGTCATAATTTTTTATGTTTTTAAAACAATTATACGTTAACAATGATATTAATTGTTTCTATCTCATGCTTACGGAAAGGTGAACCGAGTTGCTTAAACAATGATCATTTTGACTAAAGCCATATGAATATTTTATGTCAACATTCATAGTACAACAGTCTTTCAACTTTAATCACCTTCAATTTTAATATTTTTGTATAAAACTAAGTCTCCTTCAGCTTTAATATTTTATATGAATCCTCGAGTAAATGTATTCTGTAAATAGCACTTTTGTAGAAGTACGTAAGGTAAGGAAACTGAAACTGCTGAAAGTTGCTTTATTGCTTAATGTAGAAATCGAGCAGCAATTTTTTTTTTTTTTTTTTTATAATCACAGGTTTTTTCGTTGGTTTTACTGTATAAAGTCGTTATGACCGCGTATATTAAGTTATTGACAAGTGTTGATTGACTTGGCATTTTATCCAAATATTTATATCATGAGTTAGGTAATAATCTTAGCTGAAAAGTTTATTTAAAATTTGAAAGGGTTTAAACAAAATATTAAGTTTAAAAAATAAACTTGAATAAAAAAATAGGCCCTGTCTAAAATATAGATCAAGTTTATGCCTGAACATTCAAGACTTGAGTCCACAAGCTCAAACCCGACTCATTTTTAAAGTTTGCAATATATTTATTTTATTATTTTTATGTATTATGTAATTTATAACATATAAATATTAAATTTACAGTAATATATGATACTATAATATAAGTATTAAAAAATGTTAAGATACATATATATAATTTTAATAAATGAAAAAATAAAATTATTAAATATTAAACTATATTTTCCAAACAAATTAAAAATAAAATGGGCGGGTGTAAATTAGGCTTGGATTAGCCATTTAAAAATATGAGTAGGTTTTAGTAAAATTTTAGACACATTTTTTATTAGGTCGAGCTTGAGAAAACATAAAAATGTTAATATCATGTTTAAGCCTAATTTTAACGTGGTCCGACGCAACCATGAACACATTTAAAATTAAGCATGAATTGATATTAACATTGATATATTATATATTTTAAGAGGTATTAGATTAATGGCAATAATAACCTTATGGAGCAAGTGGCTAAAGCTTTTTGTTACCACCTCAAAATCCAAGGTTTGAGTCTTGGTTATTACATCCTCTTCCCAATTTATAAGGCTTTCTTTGTATGGGTGTAATGAAATTGGCTTTGATAACAAAATTCAAGGTTTGAGTCTTGGTTATTACATCCTCTTCCCAATTTATAAGGCTTTCTTTGTATGGGTGTAATGAAATTGACTGTAGCACTGAGATTAAAATAAGTGATAGAATATGTGTTTAAACTCAATCGCATTCATATTTTAAATTATTAAAATAATTTTATAGTAAATAATAAATCATAATTATGATAATAAATTTGTATTATTATTAATTATTATATAATAATAAAATTTATAATGTTGGGTTATATCTACTAATATCATTTATCCAATGGAATTATGATAATAAAGTTTGTGTTCCATTGGTCTTAGGACTAAAAGCTAGTATATTGGGCATATGAATTATATTTAGCATGGTTTCATTTACAATAATGGAATTCATAACTCGATAAAGAGTAAATGATATCTTCTCAATAACATTGCATGGTTTAAGAAAAAGAAACATGATCATGGGTCATTTGTCTAGGACGAATGATTTTCATTACTATTTGTTAGTAATGATCTTTTTCATTGTAGAATATGCAATAGTTACCTTGAGATAAAATAGGATCATATTAGGTGAACAGATTTTAACCTAAAGAGATAAAAGATATCTTTCGAGGGTAACACACTAATGATAAAGTCATTGGACGTGAAAAATAATAAGTTGCTTTCGTAATGGTAAATTATAACGGAGAGTTTAGTCATGATATATTTAGGAAATTAACTCCATGGCTAAATAATGTTTTAATTAATAGAGGCTAAATAGTGTTCTAATTAAGAGACAAAGATTCAAAACTTAATTACCCTAATTATATATGTCTAATTGGTCCCTTCATTAGTTCAACACAATCCTATTTGGAATGCAACTAGAACTGTTATGTTGAATAAATAAAAATGATAAAAGAGAAATAGATTGAATATATTATTATTCGCAGAAAATGCATTTTCCCGCAAGGAACAAGAGATGACTTGTAAATTAGTTTATTTTTTTATTTATTATTTAATTGATTATGATTAATTAATTAAGTTCAAAGTAAAATTATATTAATTAGTCATCGCATTTATACGGAGCGAGACAATTCAATTTATTTTACTCATAGATTCTAGTACAATAAAGTCACTATGATTTTAATGAATTAGAATTAGATTGAGAAAATAATTTATTTGAAAGAATTAATTTGTTGTAAATTAAATGGATGTCTATAACCCCTAAGCATATTAAAGTAATAAAACTCTTTACTTCATTTATAATCAAGAGATCATTAAATGAAGTAATTAAGAAAACTTAGTTCATTAAATGTAATTGAATGTAAAGGAGCTTATAAATAGCACATTGTAAGTGAAAATACGACAATGAAAAATTCTCTTGTATTTTCATCCACTTTTATTTATTGTTTTATTAATTTTTCTATAACACGTTATCAGCACGAGCTTCTATGAGTTTATAGTGAAGTTCACGTCATTTCGACTTTATATAATTTGCCCGTATAACTCCCGTTAAACTATATACGATATACGTATTTTCATAATTCTTTTATTTTATTTTCTAGATGGAATATTTGCTTTGGGTAATATTCGCAGATTTATTTTACAACTAAAATCAAATAATGATAATAAACATGTTTTTTTAAAGAAATTTCAATTAATGTAATTTGTGTTATGTTATTATTATGACTATTCCTCTCTATGTCAATATTTGACATACATATTATTATTTAGCAAATTTGGTATATATAATTGAATTATTTTACGATTGAGAATACTTATTATTTTACTAATATTTTTTTTTTATTTTGATTCAAGTGATTATAATGTCAAATCTTGCCAAACTTGAATTTGCGGCCTTAGACATCTCAGGCAAGAATTATTTGTCATGGGTGTTAGATGCTGAAATTCACCTAGATGCTAAAGGTCTAGGAAATACTATATTAGCAAATAAAGAAGCATTTAATCAAGACAAGACAAAAGCAATGATTTTCATCCGTCTTTATCTACATGAAGGGTTAAAAGTGGAATATCTCACTGTGAAAGACCCTCTTGAGTTGTGGAAAAATTTGAAAGAACGATTTGACCATCAGAAAACTATGATTCTCCCTAAAGCTCGTTATGATTGGATGCACTTACGGTTGCAAGATTTTTTTCAAAATTAGTTCTCAATTAAAATTATGTAGAGAAAACATAGCTGATGAGGACTTGTTAGAGAAAACATTTTCAACCTTTCATGTTACTAATGTGCTCCTGTAGCAGCAATACCGTGAAAAAGGTTTTAAAAGGTATTCTGAATTGATTTCATGCCTTTTGGTGGCTGAACAAAATAATGAGCTATTGATGAAAAATCATGGAATTCGTCCCACTAGTTATTCACCATTCCCTAAAGTGAATGTAGCAGTACACAATAATTATGAAAATAGAAAATATATAAGTCGTGGTCGTGGTCGAGGACATATTAGTAATCGTTATCATGGTGGTCATAACAATGATACTTCTAACCACCAGAAAAAGAATAACAATGAAAGATAAGAAAGAAGTGGTCAAAATAATCCTTCAAAGATTGTTGAGAATATATGCTACCGATGTGGTATGAAGGGGCATTGGTCAAGTACCTGTCGTATGTCTGAGCATTTAGTGAAACTTTATCAAGCATCCATTAAAAGGAAGGGAAAGCATATAGAGACAAATTTTATATCCCAAAATGATGAAATGGAGGCAAAAGATGAAGATATTCACTATAATACTAAAACTGACCATGCCTACGAGAGTGATAAATTTAATGACCTTAATAATATAACTCACTTAGATGTGGCAGATTTCTTTGCGAATCATTAGAAAAATTGATGTTATTTTGATATTTTTATGTTGTTTTGTTGTTTTAAGTATATTTTATTTTCTTGCATAAAGAATAATTTATATATTTAATAAATATTTGCAGTGTTTCTCATATTATATTTTGTTTGTTTTTATGAAGAATATGAATATTCAACAAAATTTCGATGGACCCAAAATCAATGAAGACATGTGTCTTGCAAATAGTGCTACAACACATAAGACATTCAAAGATAAAAAATATTTTTCTCATTTGACAATGAGTAATGCCCATGTTAATACAATACCGGGTAGTTCAAAACTTATTGAAGGCTCCGGAAGAGCTATTATATTATTACCTAAAGGTACAAAATTTATCATTGATGATGCTTTATATTCCACTAAGTCTTAAAGAAATTTATTGAGTTTTAAAGATATTCATCTTAATGGATATCATATTAAGACTATGAATGAGAAAAATGTTGAATATCTATATATTACAAATGTTGAATGTGGAAAGAAATATATTTTGGAAAGGCTACCTGTTTTTTCATCAGGTTTATATTCTACACATATTAGTGCAATTGAGTCACATATTACTACAAACCAGAAGTTTGTAGAACCACATACTTTTACTATTTGGCATGACCGATTAGGCCATCCCGGATCTATTATGATGCGAAGAATCATCGAGAATTCAATTGGACACCTATTAAAGAACCAAAAGATTCTTGAATTCAAAGATTTATCTTGTGTCGCTTGTTCTCAAGGAAAATTGATTATTAGACCATCACCAGTTAAAGTTGGGATTGAATCTCCCAAATTTCTGGAACGTATTCAAGGTGATATATGTGGGCCCATTCATCCACCATGTGAACCATTCAGATATTTTATGGTATTAATAGATACATCTAGTAGGTGGCCACATGTGTGTTTATTATCGACTCACAACCTGGCGTTTGTGAGACTACTTGCTCAAATAATTTGATTAAGAGCACAATTTCTAGATTATGTAATCAAAACTATTCGTCTTGATAATGCTGGTGAGTTTACATCCCAAGCTTTTATTGATTATTGTATGTCAATTAGGATAAAAGTTAAACATCCTGTAGCTCATGTTCATACACAAAACGGTTTAGCTAAATCGATTATCAAACGCCTCCAACTAATAGCTCAGCCATTACTCATGAGAACAAAACTCCTTGTTACAGCTTGGGGATATGCTATTTTTCATGCAGCAGCACTTGTGCACTTAAGGCCAACAAGTTATAATAAGTATTCCCCATTACAATTGGCTTTTGGTCAGGAGCCAAATATTTCCTATCTTAGAATTTTTGGATGTGCAGTATATTTTCTAATTGCTCCACCACAATGCACAAAGATGGGTCCTCAAAGGAGGTTGGGAATATATGTTGGTTATGAATCTCCTTCTATAATTAAATATGTTGAACCATTAACGGGAGATTTATTTACTACACGATTTATTGATTGTCATTTTGATGAAAAAACATTCCCAACATTAGGGGAAGAGAAAATACAACTGGTAAAAGAAATTACATGGAATGGATCATCATTATCTCAATTAGATCCTCGTACAAGTCAATGTGAACAAGTAGTTCAAATGATTATACATTTGTAAAATATTGCAAATCAACTGCCAGATTCATTTACTGACCAAAAGGGAATTACAAAATCTCATATACTAGCTGAGAATACTCCAATACGAATTGATATCCCAATAAGGCAAATTGTTAGTGCAAAAAAAAGTAATCCACGTCTGAAGCGTGGAAGGCCAATCGATTCCAAAGATAAAAATCCTCGTAAAAGGAAAGAAGCAATTATTCAAGATGGTAATATTGTGGAGGCAAGTGCCCCAGAAGAAGCCAAAGATATAACTAATCAAAAAACCCCAGAAGAGGTTTAGGTACCTGAAAATGGTGATAACGAAGAAATCTCAATAAGTTATGTTACTTCAGGAAAAAGATGGAACCGAAAAAATATAGTTGCTAACAACAATTTTGTTTATAATGTTGCTACTGAAATAGTAAAAGAAAATGAGGATCCTGAGCCTAAATCTATTAAGGAATGTAGAAATAGAAAAGATTGGCCAAAATGGAATGACGCAATTCAAGCAAAATTAAATTCACTTTCTAAACATGAGGTTTTTGGACCTATAGTCCAAACACCTAAATATGTAAAGCCGGTAGGATATAAATGGATATTTGTGTGAAAACGAAATGAGAAAAATGAAGTCGTAACATATAAATCACGACTTGTAGCACAAGGATTTTCGTAAAGGCCCGACATTGTTTATGAAGAGACATATTCTCCCATAGAGGATGCAATCATGTTTAAATACCTTATTATTCTGGCAGTATGTGAAAAACTTGACATGCGTCTAATGGATGTTGTTACAACCTATTTGTATGGTACACTTGACAGTGAAATTTATATGAAAATCCCAGAAGGATTTAAAATCCCTAAAGGATATAGAGCTTCCCGGGAAAATTGCTCAATCAGATTAAAGAAAAGTTTATATGGATTAAAACAATCTGGACGTATGTGGTACAATCGTCTTAGTGAATATTTGTTAAAAGAAGGTTATAAAAACGATCCAATCTGCCCATGTGTTTTTATAAAAAGGTCTGAATCAAACTTTGTGATAATTGCTATTTATGTTGATGATCTAAATATTATTGGAACTCTTGAAGAGCTTCAAAATGTAGTAAACTATTTAAAGAAAAAATTTGAGATGAAAGATTTTGGAAAAACAAAATTTTGTCTTGGCCTGCAGATCGAGCATATAAAAGATAGAATTCATGTCCATTAGTCAAATTATACAAAAAAGATCTTAAATAAATTTTATACGGATAAAGCACATCCATTGAGTACCCCGATGGTTGTACGATTGTTAGATGTGAATAAAGACCAATTTCATCCTTGTGAGAATGATGAAGAGTTTCTTGGTCTTGAAGTACCATATCTAAGTGCCATAGGAGCATTGATGTATCTTGCAAATAACACAAGACCTGATATAGCTTTTGCTGTAAACTTGTTAGCAATATTTAGTTATTCTCCAACACGTAGACATTGGAATGGAATTAAATATGTATTTAGATATCTCAGAGGAAGCATTGATACGGGGTTATTTTATTCAAATGATTCAAAATCCCTATTAGTTGGTTATGTTGATGCTGGATATTTATCGGATCCACATAAAGGTCGATCTCAAACGGGATATTTATTTACATGTGGAGGTACTGCCATATCATGGCGTTCGACAAAGCAAACATTAGTTGCTGCCTCTTCAAATCATGCTGAAATAATTGCAATGCATGAGGCAAGCCGAGAGTGTGTTTGGCTAAGGTTATTAACCCAACATATCCAGAAGATATGTAATTTCCCTTTATAGGAAAATATACCAACTATCTTATACGAAGATAATTCAGCATGTATAGCTCAATTAAAGGGTGGTTATATCAAAGGTGACAGAATGAAACATATTTCACCAAAATTATTCTTCACTCATGATCTTGAGAAGAAAGGTGACATAGAAGTTTAACAAATCCGTTCTAGTGATAATTTAGCAGATCTTTTTACCAAGGTATTGCCAACTTCAACATTTGAAAGACTACGAAACAAGATTGGAATGCGTCGACTCAAAGATATAATGTGATGTCGCCATTAGGGAGAGTTTAAAACATGTTACTCTTTTCCTTTAACCAAGGTTTTGTCCCACTGGGTTTTCCTGGTAAAGGTTTTTAAAAAGGCAACTTGTAATAGGAGATTATGTACTCTTTTTCCTTCATTAGGTTTTTATCCCACAGGGTTTTTCCTAATAAAGGTTTTAATGAGGCACATTCTTATTTAAAAGATATCCAAGGAGGAGTGTTGTAAATTAAATGGATGTCTATAACCCCCTAATCATATTAAAGTAATAAAACTCTTTACTTCATTTATAATCAAGAGATCATTAAATGAAGTAATTAAGAAAGCTTAGATCATTAAATGTAATTGAATGTAAAGGAGCTTATAAATAGCACCTTGTAAGTGAAAATACGACAATGAAAAATTCTCTCGTATTTCCATCCACTTTTATTTATTGTTTTATTAATTTTTCTATAACATAATTAAATTTATTTTAATTAATTGATTGAATAAATAATATTTCGGGAGTAGAAAACCAGTTATTCGGTTGGAGAATTATATGAGCTTAAATTAAATTAAATTAATACTAGATAGCATATATAATTGTATCCAATATATGACAGGTTCAATAAGTCCACATTAGTGTATTGCCTACTATATTCAGTCCTAGAAAGATTTTTTGTTTTCTATTAAAATATTACTATTTTGTCTCTTCTTATTCCAGTATAACTTTGTGGTTTTTCTTATATATAGGAACTATGGGCTAAGTCAAAAGAGACACAATTCTGAACATCGTTACTTTTTCGGAAAATAGTGAGATTTATTTTAATAAATTCTAATTTTGTGAGAACTCGAGATTTGACTTAAGTTTCTTTTCTCATAGAGAGAAGTTAACTTTCATCACTAAAAAGTTAAAAGCTTTCATTATGTTTGATTCAATAATTAGAGCTCACTCACTGAGCAACCAAGAATTTGAGAATAGCAAACAAAATCATTTTGGTTGAAAGTAAAAAATTAACTAGATCTTATGGAGTTCGAAAAACACATGTACTAATTTGGTAATGTTTAATGCTGTAGAAAAAAAAACATGATTCAATTTTATGAAAAAAAATTTAAAATTTTTGTATGCAAATTTTTGTTTTCTCAACCTAAATTTCCAACACATACTAAACTGACTCCTTATGAGATTTGAAAGTGTAGAAAGCCTATGATAGTATATTTTGCACATTTGGGAGTCCATGGCATATTCTTAAATATCGTGATCCCATAGGAAAATTCAATGCTCAAAATGATGATGGAATTTTGGTAGGATGCTCTACAAATAGTTGTGATTATCAAGTGTATAACACTCGTACTAAAACCATCATGGAATCTATTAATGTGATTATAGATGACTCCTCATCTATTGGGAACTATGTAGAGGAGGAAATACAAGATGACTTACCTTCTGTCCAAATAGATAATGGAATAGAAGATGGAACAAAATCAGATTAGTCCTTAGATGATTCAGAACTGAAACCCTCTGCAATGATTCACAAAAATCATGCTCTTGAGAATGTTATTGGAAATATTACTGGTGATAGAAGAACCAATGTAAAAGAGATTAACTATAGATACATGATCAAGAAAATTTATTATATTTAAACCATCAAAGCCAAAGAAAGTTGAAGAGGTATTGCAAGATGAACATTGGTTGAACGTAATGCAAGAAGAACTTCAATAATTTGTTAGAAATGAAGTGTGGACAATTGTCCTTCATCCTAATAAATGTAACATGATAGATGTAACACCCCTAGCCCATTCCTGTCGTTGGATTAGGGTTACAAAGTATTATAGTAAAATTCAGAATGTTTAAATTCAAATAGAATCAATTATACAAATTATCTAATATCATTCAATAACTCTTTCAAATCAAGTAGGAAATACATTGATGGACCTTAAATCGAGCCTCCAGGGCCCTAAAAATAATTTAAAAACAATCAGGGATTGTTTTGAAACAAAACAAAAAAATTGGAGAAATTTGGAAAATAGGGGTCACACAACCGTGTGGCCAGGCTGTGTGACAAAGCCCAGACCGTGTGGTTCAAAAGCATGGTCGTTTGGCTAATCCACACACCTGTGTAGCTACTTAACACACCCATGTTCATAGACTGTGTAACTAACTGTGCCCGTGTAGTAAAAGGACACACGATCGTGTCGCCAGGCCGTTTAACTCACTGTGCCCGTGTAGCTTAGGGTGACACGGCTGTGTCGCCAGGCCATGTAACTTTCTGTGCCCGTATGGCTCAAGGTCACACGGCTGTCACTAGGCCATGTAACTCTCTGTGCTTGTGTGGACCAACCTACACTAAAAACAAATAAGGCACACGATTGTGTGACAGCCCGTGTCCCAGGCCGTGTGTACCTTAAAAAGTTTGCAAAATAAGGCACAGTTTTATTCAAAGCTTAGGTACCAAGACAAATCAAATCCAACCAATTCCATATCTTAAAGACACAATTAACAAGCTTAAAACATGCCAAAATATTAAGTGCCTAACCAATATGCCCTCATTAATACCACAATTCAATCTCCTAAACAAAATCACATTCATCTATCACAATTTCACTCATCAATTCATCCATTTAACCATTAAATACCAAAACAATATGAGTTATACTATATATGACCAAAAGATCAACTTGCAATATAGTTATTAGCACTAAACTTGTATAAGGATCTATTACAAGGTAGCAAAACATGTCGATATTCATACAAAACAAACACCCTATTTACATGCCATGATTAACCATAGATCGAGACTTCGAAAACTATCGAAAGGAGATGAAGATAGGTGTATGCTCTGCTGATCCAACCAACATGATCCGATAGTTCAAAACCTACAAAGAAATAATAACCAAGTATAATAAATACTTAGTAAGCTTCCATAAATCAATTTTATTACTTATTATACTCGTTAAGTAGCTAAATGCAAATAATCATTTGAACTTCAGCCTTGTTACAAGACGATTCCAAAATTCAAAGTCAGTAACGTACAAACATACGGATTACTCAGATTTCATAACTTGTTATAACTTATTGAGACAATATTCTGATGGATCTTCGTAAAAGTACACATTACATGATTCCAGAATAGATAATGCTCTTAAGTGCTAATCAGATATAGAATAATTGTGTCAAGTTACCCATCCGGGCTAAACCAATGACAACATAGGTAAACTAGCTTGGCCAGAGCTAGGTATACGTGTAAAACGACAATGGATTATCAGTCGAAGCTAAATCCTAGCCACATGTAAATTCGAGTCTGCAACACATGCAAGAGCTCGGTCTAAAAGAGATATTTTGACATAAATCTCATGTACGAAACTTTTACTCAATCTATCGAAATCATTCCAGAAAATTTCATTTCTATTTCTTATAAATGAAATTATTTACTACGTGGTCAACTAAATATATTTAAATATAATTATCACTTTTGATACCAAATTATATAATCAAAGATATCAGTAGAAACTTACCTAGAACTGAAGACGATTACTCCACGACCTTCTATTTTCCATGTGCTATAACTGATCCACTCATTTCTTGATCTAAACGTAATAAATTCATTCAATTAACTAATTCAAGCACTATACAATACTTCAATTCAAACCATTCCACATTTAATTAAATTTTACACAGTTACCCTCAACAACTAACTTTTATTGTAATGCCCTGACTTTTTAATTTTTGTTTTTATAAGCTTTGTTATAATTAAGTATCTATATCAATGGTTTAGTGCCTTCAATCTATGTCGAAAGTCTTGGTTTTGAGTATCAGTTCGTATTGTTCCTAGGCCTATCTAATTTTGGGATAAAATATGTTTTGAAGTCAAAATAATTTTGGTGTGTTTTTTTTTTTATTTTAATTCAAAGTGAGTTTGTTGGAAAACAAAAGAGAATAATAGGTTAATATTAATAATATAGATATTATCATTAAGTCATGTAGTTATTTTATGTTTCTTTTGGGTTTTATTTATTTTTAATTAATTAATTAATAGAAAAAAAGGACGAAAACCTAAAACCCACATTTCCCATTAATTCCTCTAAGTCGCGCCACAATTGGGAATTTCAAAAAATGAAATTTTACTTTCTGGTGTTCTTCAGTTCGTCTGTCCTTTCAATTGTGTTTTGAAAAACAAATTTCAAACATTGGATTGCTATTCGTGGGTCTTCCATTTTGCTTCTATTAGGTAACGTTTTAATAAGTTATTTAATTGTTTAATTTGGGGGTTTTGAGGTGCAATAGGTGTTGTGAAATTTGGTTATTGTTGGTTAATGAGTTTGTTGCATTTAGGAGAGATTCGGGAGACGGTTGGCACTCCTGCAACATCGTAATTTCGTGGGGTTACGGTTCAATTATCGGTAAGAGTATGTGATAAACCGTAATTTATACATATTTTTTATCCCATGCTTAGCGCATTTATGGATGATTTCTCCTTAGATTTGATAAATTTGATGCTCCTAATCCTTTAATTTCATGTTTTATACTTAGGTGAGCATAGGAGAGTAAAAAGAGCGAGAAACGGGCAAAAAAAGGAGAAAATAGACCCACATGGGAAAACAACACGGCCTGGACTTCCTCACACGAGCGTGTCACACGGCCGCGTCAACTTGTCAGGATCGAAGCACGACTTACACGGGTAGACCATGCGCCCGTGCCTATTTAACAGCCTTGACCACGGGCTGGAGTAATCGCACACGGGCGTGTCCCTGCCGAGCCCAAGTTTAGTCCTATTTGGAAAAGGCCAATTTTTAGGGCTCTTAGGCATTCAAAAGCCTATTTAAACACTTGAGGAGGCACTTAAGATGGGGACGCAAAGTAGGAAGCAAGGAATTACTCAAGGAAAGCCGATTGATCCATCTAAAGAGCCGGATTCATCATCAAGACTGGAGATCTCCCTTCAAGTTCCTTCAAGAGTTTTGGGTTTTCTTATATTTTGTTATCTTTATGCTTTTGAGATGTTTTCTTTCATAAATATGAACTAAACCCCCTAAATACCTAAGGGGAATGAAACCTAAGACAGATCTTGTTTATTATCTGAATTGTATGATAAATATTTGACTTGTTCTTAATTATGTGTTCTTAATTCTTGTTTTAATATTCCAGGATATTGATTCAAGTTAACGCTGTTATTCAGAGGAAGAATAGACCCTGTTTAAGAGTAAAATTGTCATAATTAAGTGGAGTTGATTGCACGCCAAGAGATAGGGTGACAAGATTTTGTCGGATTAGGGTGAAACCTATTAAGGGAATCCATAGATCGAGTTAATGCAATTCTAGGGTGTTAATTAGAATGAGATTTCAATTATTCAACCTAGGGTTAGACGTTATTAGTCTCGAGAGGGATAATAATATAACTTAGGGATTTCTACGGATCAAGTCCAATGAATAAATCGTCTGATTCAGAGTCAAATAACAAGTGAAGTCTAGGTGGATTTTTCCTTAGGTATTGTCTCAATCAATTGAATTTTCCCAAAATTATTTTCCCAAGTTCTCTTTCTGTGCATTCTTAGTTAGTAATTAGTTTAGATAACCAAGCCTCTTAATTACTTGTAGTTCCTTTGGGTTCGACAATCCGATCTTGCTGAGCTATACTACTGTTTGATAGGTACACTTGCCTTAATCGTGATAATAAGTTAGTCTCAAGAACGATTCATTTATAAATCTTTAAAACCTGTTACGAATATTACGCAATCAAGTTTTTGGCGCCGTTGTCGGGGAACTAGGATATTAGGAACACTCGATTTTTATTACTTTAGCCATTTTACTTTTATTACAATTTAAAATTTTCTTTTGTTTTCTAATTCTTCATTTATTTTCTTCTGATAGGTTTTTCTAGTTTATGTCCAGAAGAAACCCGTCAGGACCACTACTTTTTTACAGTAAGATCGACCGCACAGTTCGCAGAAACCGGAGAGAAATAAGGCGAAGCCTAAGATACACAGAGGACAAGCAAGAGGACGATACTTCAATGACAACCGATGAGATGGCTAAAAACCAAGAAAATCTGCTACCTCCTGCGATTGCTGCTGATCCAGAAAATCAGAATCCTGCTCCACGCACTATGTATGATTATGCTAAACCTAATTTAACAGGAACTAAGTCAAGTATAGTTAGACCTGTTATTGCTGCAAATAATTTTGAACTGAAACCTAACACAATTCAGATGATACAACAGTTTGTTCAGTTTGATGGTTTGCAGGACGAGGATCCCAACGCTCACTTGGCAAATTTCATAGAAGTTTGCGAGACCTTTAAAATTAATGGCGTTTCTGATGATGCCATTCGCCTTCGGTTGTTTCCCTTTTCGTTAAGGAATAAGGCTAAACAATGGTTGAACTCGTTACCATAATAGTCAATCACTACTTGGGAACAAATGACTGAAAAGTTTTTATTAAAATATTTTCCGCCAGCTAAAACATCCAAATTATGTAATGATATCTATTCTTTTGTGCAGATAGATTTAGAAACACTCTACGATGCATGGGAGAGATACAAGTACCTTTTGAGAAGGTGCCCTCACTATGGGTTACTGCTTTGGCTACAGGTTCAAACATTTCATAATGGCCTGAATCCTTCGACTCGGCAAATGATTCATGCAGCCGCTAGAGGAACTATCAATAATAAGACACCTGAGGCGACTTACGAATTTATTGAGGAGATGTCACTGAATAACTATCAGTGGCAAGTTATGAGAATAAAGCTGACGAAAGCAGTCGATGTTTTCAACCTCGATGCGGTTACTATGTTATCTAACCAAGTAGAACTTTTAAATAAAAAGATTGACGGTTTGTGTGGTTCTACTCAGGTACATCCAGTGATGAGGTGTGATTTGAATGGAGGAGGAGCATGCACAGAATATCAACCTTTCAACCCTAGCATCGAGGAGGAAAAAGTCCAATATCTGGGTAACAATAACTCTAGACCCCAAAATAACCTATATAGTAACACTTATAATGCAGGTTGGACGAACCATCCCAATTTCTTGTGGGGCGGTCAAGGAAATCAAAGGCCACAACATCCTTCGGGTTTTCAACAACCACCTTACCAGTAAGAAAGGAAGGCGAACCTTGAGGAGATGATAACCAAATTCATCTCGGTGTCAGAAACTCGTTTTCAGAATACTAAGACAGCACTCAAAAATCAACAAGCATCAATCCAGAGGCTCGAAACTCAGATTGGACAGTTCGTTAAGTTAATTTTCGAATGACCACAAGGTAGCCTGCCAAGAAACACTGAATCTAACCAAAGGGAGCAACTCAACGCGATTTCCATTCAAGATGAGGAAGGGTTAGTTGCAAAACCAAGGCCAGAAATGATGGTAAGCAAAGGTAAGAATAAGGTAGGCCAAAATGACCCAAAGTCGGTGAGTACATAATATAAACCTCGTGTGCCATACCCCAATGCGACAAGAAAAGACCGATCAGACGAACAATTTGGTAAATCCCTTAAACTTTTAAAGCAACTACATATAAACTTACCATTTATTGAAGTCCTTTCGCTGACGCTAAACGCAATCAAATTCTTAAAGGAGCTTTTAACAAATAAACAAAAGTTGGATAAGGTGTCGCATGTGGAATTGAATGTAGTTTGCTCAGCTATATTATAGAATAAGCTACCCAACAAATTGAAAGATCCAGGGAGTTTTACGATTCCTTATTTAATTAGTAGTTTAGATGTTCATCATGCATTGGCTAACTTAGGGGCAAGCATTAATGTTATGCCTTATAAAATGTTTAAATAGCTAGGTCTTGGGAAACCCAAACAAACTAGGATGAGCATTCAATTGGCTAATAAAACCATTATATTTCCTAGGGGTATCATTGAAGATGTTCTTATTAAGATCGATAAATTTATATACCCAGTAGACTTTGTTGTTCTAAACATAGAAGAGGATAGTAACGTACCTTTAATTTTAGGACGACCCTTTTTAGCGACTGCTAGAACCATTATTAATGTTGGTACAAGTGAACTCACACTTCGTGTGGGAGACAAAACAATCACCCTTCAAGCTCGTAATTCGAGTAACACATCAAAAATTGAAGGTAGTTGTATAAATCATTCTACTAGTACTGATCACGTGGTGAAACCTTTTGTGCAGGAAACAGTTACAAAAAACGTATATGAGTCGTGTTCAAACAACAACAAAGGACCTATCTATGAAGAACGAAGGTTACAAATCGAGGAGCTAGATGAATGACAGACACAGAAACTGAGAACACCCGATAGGCCAAAATTGAGCCAGGAAAAGCTCAATACCTCACTAAATCAACTTAAGGCTGGAGACAAAGTACTACTAGATGCAGTAGATCCTCACATTACCACTTCTGAAACTAATGAAGAAATTCCTCTTACGGTACTCAGTATTTTTCCATACGGTACAGTCGAGGTAAATCATCCCAAATTCGGCACATTTAAGGTAAACAATAATCGTCTTAAACCTTATGTTGATAAAATTTATAGCAGGGATGAGGAGTGTAAACTCTTCGCTCCACCTTGACTATGCAAAAGTGAGGTAAGTGGAGCTTAGACTATAAATAAGCGCTTCTTGGGAGGCAACCCAAGCATTAACAGTGTTAATTTCATTAAAATTTTAGTTTTTAACATCTAACATACTAACCGAATCATGGAACGCAGACTTTCTAAAGACCACACGGCCAGGCACACGGGCGTGCATTAGGCTGTGTGAAAACAGGGCAAGATTTTTTCCCCAACATGGGATATGATAAGTTGCCACGGCCGTGCGACATGGCTATAGGCGAAACTGCCAAAACAACACGGGCACGCGACACGCCCGTGCCTTGAAACCGTGGTTGAAACTGAGAATGTAACACGAGCGTACGACACGCCCATGCCCTCCACCCGTGGTCGACACTGTCAAAATAAACATGGGAGTGGACCTATGTACATAGGTGTGGGAGAAACGAACGAAGCAAGACACGGCCGTGTACACCCATACGCCCAAGCCACACGGGCGTGAGCCGAATGTCAGACGGGCCCAAATACAAAATTCGCGAAACACATGGGAAAAAATTAGTCCCCAAAATCTATATAAAACCCTCACTATTCATCATCTCCCTCCCTAAAAATCCCTAACCCTAGCCGCTGCAACTCCACATGCCTTACCCCCATGCTCGTGCGCCACCTACAACACCTATTCCGACTACCCAAGTTCCTTCTTTTTGCGTTTGTTTACTCTTTTCTCTCTATTTTCTTTAAGTATGTTACTTATTTCATGATTTCTTTGCTATATTGAACTATTTTTGAATATTCATTGTTAGAATAGTAAAATACTAGCGCTTGTTTAATAAAAATTTTTGTCATTTACTCCATTATGCTATACTCTAACTTGATATATTTAGTGGTTTTAGTTTTTATCATCTCGTACACAAATCTCATAAAATATTCATATTTAGCCTTGATTTTCCATACTATTCTTGGGGCATATTGATTGAACTTCGATTTTTCAATGCAGGTATAATGTCGTCCTCACGAGGTAAGAAGACTACTGTTCCCGCCTCGAAGAATAAAAAAGGAGCAGCATCATTCTCGGGTCCTACCACGGAGATTAGGCACCCATTCCTCCAGGTTCCCTTGGGACCCCAGGAGGAATTATATCAGATATTATGAGCCCGACCCCTAGGTATGGGCTGCTGCATTGACTGGGCCACACTCGAGCAGTTCAATTGGCTAACGCGGTCCGAGCCCTCCAAACGACTGACCCGTGGGGGCTCTTCTTCGAGATCATCGAGCCTATGTACCTCAAGTTTACATTGAAACTCTGCTTAAACCGTCATGACCAACTTTGACGATCCTGGAATAGTCCAGTTCCGCCTCGGTTGTCTAGTACGCTTGTTGAGCGTTCCAGAGTTTAGGATTGCACTAAGGCTGTACACGGAGGAGTTTATGGATGACAATGACCTCGACGCCCTCCACCGCTACATCCACTACTCTCCTTCAAAATGTTGGAGGGACTTCGTCCCTGCCTCGGCCACCTACAATCCTAACCGCTCCAAGCCAACGGCTTTTCCTCCTTCCTTGAGGTATTTACACGCCATCTTGGCCACACTCTGACAGGGAGACGAGAGAGCACTAGCGTTATCACCACCCACGACGCCTATTTCTTATGGAGTATGGCGAACAAGCACGTCATCGACCTCGCCTATTTTATTACCTTCGCCATTCGCCATCAAACGGAGCGACACAAGAGAGGGGCCATCTCTATCGGGTCCTATATGACTTGATTGGCTTGGCACTTCGGGCTTCTCACTACAGCAGCCCAATCATCCTCCCTCACTCTCATCGGCCAGATGTCCCCACAGGGTATCTTGAGCATGCTAAGTATGAGGATGATCGAGAAATGACATGGCACACACCCTCCTCAGTACCGCCTCGCCCAGTCCAGCGAGGAGGAGGACCTAGAGGACATTCTTAATGATGTCCCTCCATGTCACGAGGATCCACCGACTCAGCCACCACCCCTCTCTCGTCCAGTTCATGAGGTGGCTTCATACGCTGACATCTCTGAGCACCTTACTCGATTCGAGCAATAGTTTTTTAGCACTTCGATAACATTGATGCTACTCTACAGCAGATTTGTCAGCACTTCCACATCTCATCGCCACCCCCACCTCGCGAACCATCTAGCAATGAAGATGTTTAAAAACTTTTATTTATTATTTTATGTTATTACTTTTATTCTATTTTAAGACTACTTTTTATTTTTATTAGGTTTTATAATTATTATTTTACAATTTTAAATTTTGACTATTTCATTACGAGTAATTATGCTTCCTTATATTTCCTAAAAAGTTCCTGATTCTATCACAATTATAAAGAGCTCCAAAGCTCATCATTGCATAGGAACTAAAAACTCCACCGGGAAAGGTTCTCCACGACTGTCATGTCCTGCTCGACCACGACCATAGCTACCACCATATATAATATTCTTTTGGCGTAGGACTTATGGATTAATGAACCTCTACCACCACCAGTGTATCCTCCTCCACTCTTACGCCGATTATTCTCCAAAACTCCAGTTCAAGGAATTCATTTATCATTCAGGAAGTTTCACTTCTCTCCCTATCTTATGATTATAAATCTATCTTTTTTAATATATCTATCTTTATACATTGAGGCCAATGTACATCTTAAGTGTGGGGGGTCTTTTATATCATCATTAGAAATCCCTAAATTGTGTCTTATTCTCACGTGAATCACTCATATCACTATTAGAATAAATTTTAATTAATTTATGATTTTTATTGATAAGTCTTGAATTAAAATATGGACATTTATGCATTGAGTGTTTAAACTTTAAGACATTAGGGAATCAAGCATGATAAGTTGATTTTTGAAGAATTAAAAACTTTTAGGTTGTTTTTCCCAAGTTTAGGTATTATCTTGAGTTGAAATTCACAGGTCTAAACATCAAAAAGCCATTATTTTTGTGAGATTTTGAGTCTTTAGAGCATCTATAATTTCTTTCATGCTCACTTTTATTGTTGCTTTGAGTGCGTCAGTATTGAATTGTTATTCTAGAACTTGCTTGATTATGCATGTCAAGACCACACCATTTGATTTGATATGTCAAGATGATAAAGACACTTAAGTTTAACTCACTCACTCCACAAAAGCCTACCTTCATAATTAACCTTTAGTGAACCATTAATTGATTTACCCTCAATATTAAGCCATAACCCATTATTGTTGAAATCCCTTAATTTGATCCCTATTTTTGTCGAGATTTGATTTGAACTAATTACTTAGCTATGTCTTGTTCTTCTATGTATTTGACTTGTTCTTAAAAAAAAAAAAAAAACAACAACAACAACAATACTTACACACATATTAGTAGTAATTCGCCATTTTTTGAGCTTGAGTGTTAATTCTATATTCTGAGAAGAAGCTCACTTGTATTCAACTGATGACTAATGATTTTTCTAGCTAGGTAATTTTTCAATTCAATCTCGATTCTAACATTTTCTTTCAGCTTGTGACCACACCCCCTAACCAAAGCCACGTTACAACCCTCTAAAGACCTTTTTGATTGAGGTATCATCTCAATATATAGTGGTGGAGATTTGATTTTCAAGCAAGCCTATGTTAATAACTTCTCATATTGACTAATGAGTGCTTTAATTGATGTCCTTAAACACCTTGAGTGATTTGAGTGAATCTTTAGTGAGGATGTTAAACTCTGTGATATTTTGATCAAGGTAACCACTTAGATGAGGGGAGACACCTATGTTTTCATGATAAAATGCTCAACTTAGAATGTCTGAAACTTTGATATATTTTTAGTTGAATTTTCAATGTATAAATACTTATGGATTATTTTGAGATATTATTGATAGGGATTATAAATTGAGAAGAATTTATTTTGATCGTGAGTTAAGGATTTTGCTTGAGGATAAGAAAATGCTTAAGTGTGGGGGTATTTGATAAACCGTAATTTATACATACTTTTATCTCATGCTTAGCGCATTTATGGATGATTTCTCCTTAGGTTTGGTGAATTCGATGCTCACAATCCTTTAATTTCATGTTTTATACTTAGGTGAGCATAGGAGAGTAAAAAGAGCAAGAAACGGGTTGAAAACGTTGAAAATGGACCCACATGGGAAAACAACACGGCCTGGACTTCCTCACACAGGCGTGTCACACGGCTGTGTCAACTTGACAGGATCGAAGCACGACTTACATGGGTAGACCACATGCCCGTGCCTATTTAATAGCCTTGACCACGGGCTGGAGTAATCGCACACGGGCTGTCACACGAGCGTGTCCCTACCGAGCCTAAGTTTAGTCCTATTCGGAAAAGGCCAATTTTTAGGGCTCTTAGGCATTCAAAAGCCTATTTAAACACTTGAGGAGGCACTTAAGATGGGGACGCAGAGTAGGAAGCAAGGAATTACTCAAGGAAATCCGATTGATCCATCTCAAGAGCCAGATTCATCATCAAGACTGGAGATCTCCCTTCAAGTTCCTTCAGGAGTTTTGGGTTTTCTTATGTTTTGTTATCTTTACGCTTTTGAGATGTTTTCTTTCATAAATATGAACTAAACCCCCTAAATATCTAAGGGGAATGAAACCTAAGACAGATCTTGTTATTATTATCTAAATTGTATGATAAATATTTGGCTTGTTCTTAATTATGTGTTCTTAATTCTTGTTTTAATATTCCAGGATATTGATACAAGTTAACGCTGTTATTCAGAGGAAGAATAGACCTTGTTTAAGAGTAAAATTGTCATAATTAAGCGGAGTTGATTGCGCGCCAAGAGATTGGGTGACAAGATTTTGCCGGATTAGGGTGAAACCTAATAAGGGAATCCATAGATCGAGTTAATGCAATTCTAGGGTGTTAATTAGAATGAGATTTCAATTATTAAACCTAGAGTTAGACGTTATTAGTCTCGAGAGAGATAATAATATAACTTAGGGATTTCTACGGAACAAGTCAAATGAATAAATCGTCTGATTCAGAGTCAAATAACAAGTGAAGTCTAGCTGGGTTTTTCCTTAGGTATTGTCTCAATCAATCGAATTTTCCCAAAATTATTTTCCCGAGTTTTCTTTCTGTGCATTCTTAGTTAGTAATTAGTTTAGATAACCAAGCCTCTTAATTTTTAGGCTAGATAATAAAAAGGAAGTAAATACCAGTACTCGTAGTTCCTTTGGGTTCGACAATCCGATCTTGCTGAGCTATACTACTGTTCGATAGGTACACTTGCCTCAATCGTGATAATAAGTTAGTCTCAAGAACGATTCATTTATAAATCTTTAAAACCTGTTACGAATATCACACAATCAGTATGGAAGGGTGTTAGTGTTATTAATGAGTTCGATCCTTGGCTATCTCATGCCTAAGTACCACAATTAATTGTTTTATTTGACGTATTTAGGTCTCAAATGTCCTGTGGTTGTGTTCTTGTCGAAATCGAGCCAGGTGTGTAATGAGAAACTCAAAAAATAGTGAACAATGAAAGCTTAAAATAGGGACTGTCAACGCCACACGACCGTGTGCCTGGCCATGTGGTAGGCCTTATCCAACATACAGCCGTGTGACAGGTCATGTGAGACACACGGCCTAGGCCATTTTGGGTGTGTGGGCCCACACGAACATGTGAACCAAAATATTAGAATCTTTTCCTAGGGTCGTACACGTCACTTCGATCGATGGTGGGCCTTCTGTAGGGTCAGTAGGTGTTACTATAAGCTCTAAAACATGAAAATAGCAAATCTGTTAATGTGAATTCGACATAAACAACACTTAAATGCATGTAATGAAATGCGATATGATTGATCTGCTATGTAAGAGCATGTTGAGTATATGTTATACGAGCATGCATATGATATATGTTATTATGTTTTATTTGATGTTCTGTTTGTATCTGATTATAGGGCGGGTTATGTATTATGAGGAGGAAGCATTCTGTGTGATGCGATATCTCATCGATATACTGGTAGCAATGCTGCAATTAATCTGAAAACTGTCTTATAGACATTACACAGTGTTTAGGGCTAGGTGGTTGGTTTTACACCCCACGTGGTATGTTGGGATGGTCGGAGTTGGTGTGTAGAGGATGGGGGTAGAATTATGCATATCTGTATTTGTATGATTCTGTATAATTTTGATTCTGCAAAAGATTTTACATCTGTATTTGTTCTGCCATAAGATTGAAACTGAACTCTATTTATATATATGCGTTACACACTAAGTATTCTAAACTCACTCTCTGTTTTTCTGTTCTATTCAGGTAACCCTCAGACTTAGGCGGGTCGGTGCGACGAAAGCACAATTGTGACCACTTTTCCGTAAACTTCATTTTCATAAAATTTGCTTAATTTTCTAGTTTTTGAGAGTTTTGTGATTTTGAGACTCTCTGGGCTTTTTAGGACTTTCTTTTTTTCAATTTTGATTTTGGTTTTCTAGCATATCGACTTATAACACGGTAACTATGAAGATAACGGTTTTATCAAAAATAACAGATTTCAAATAAACAATATGATATAACATTTTAAGAAACTCCACTACAAAATACTCGTTTAAAATTGAAAAACGTAAAAGAACAATGATTTTAAATTAAATAAGCATATCAATATGTTTTCGAAACAAATCAGACTTACTAAGTAACAACGGTTTATAAGGATTTGCAAATAGCAAGGAAGCCGTGTTATAAATTTCCTTTGTAACACTTCCAAATACGCCCGTAACGTCTAGGTCGGGTTTGGGATGTTACATTTATACAATCTAATCCTTATTTCAAAACTTAAGTAATTAGTATCTTTAAGCCAAATTTTCATCTAACCAAAATTCTTATATTTCTATAACAACTAATTATATTTGCAATTACACAAAATTCCATTAACTTTTACAAATTTAGCACTTAAATCCCTAATCATCAAAATCAACAGCAACTACTCCACAAATTAATATTGTTCAAATATCAAACTCACAAAACCATTATAAAACTTCAAAAATCTCATAAATTCAACAATGCACAAGTCCAAAACATTCAATAATTTAATGAATTGTCACCCCGGTTAGCAAGACTTAGATACAACGATCTCAAAAACATAAAATTTACCAAAAACAGAATTGAAATTTACTTACATGGTAGCCCTCCTAATGACCGATTATTCAAGCTCCAATATGGATGTTTTCTTCTTTTACTTTCGAGAAACACTCAAAGATGATGACAATTACATGTTTTCTTTATTTGTTATTGTTTCAGTGTTTATTTATTTAACTATTTAACCTTATTATAACTTCAATAATCAACCAAAACAAAGGTCCATAACCATTCACTATCCATGTTTATGGTATAATTGCCACTTAAATCCCTAAACTTATATTTCTATAACCATTTAACGCTTTTAACAGCTAAAGATTAACTTTTGAACTTCCTATGAATTAGTCCTTATTTTAAATTAATTATCTAAACGATAAAATTTCTTAACCAAATTTTAATGCGACACTAATGACTTTCTAAACATTCAATTAATTATTTTACGAATTGACACATCAGAATCGTGGTCTTGAAACCACTATTTTCGACACTACTGAAAAATAGTATGTTACAATTCTCCCCTTAAAGAAATTTTCGTCCCCGAAAATCTTACTAGAGAATAGATTCGGGTATTGAGATTTCATTGGTTCTTCTGTTTCTCAAGTAGCTTCTTCAGCTCCATGTCAATGCCATATACCTTAACTAGAGGGACTCGTTTATTCCGTAATTCTTTTCATCTCCTGAGCATAAATTTTAACGGGTTCCTCGTTATAAGTTAAATCTGACTGTAGATCAATTTCATTCATAGATAGCATACGTGGCGAATCTGACCAATAATGATGGAGCATCAAAACATGGAAAACGTTATAATTTTCTCCAACTCTGAGGGTAAAGCCAAATAGTATGCTACAGGTCCAATTCTTTCTAAAATTTTGTATGACCCAATAAACCTTGGACTAAGCTTTCCCTTTTTTCCAAATCATAACACTTTCCTCCAAGGTGAAACCTTTCAGAATACTTTATCCCAAACTTAAAATTCGATCTCCTTCCCTTTCAGATCAGCATATGATTTCTGTCAATCAGAAGCAACCTTTATACAATCACAAATAACTTTGACTTTTTCTTTAGTTTCTTGGATCAAATCAGTACCAACTATTTTTCTTTCACTTAACTCAGACCAATATAATGGAGTTCTACACTTTCTTCCATATAAATCTTCATACAGAGCCATTTTGATACTCGATTGATAGCTGTTATTATAAGCAAATTTAGCTAATGGTAGAAATTTCTTCCAACTACCTTCAAACTCAATAACACAACATCTCAGCCTATCTTCAAGAATCTAAATTATTCGCTCGAACTAACCATCTGTCTGAGGATGAAATGTCGTGCTAAAAGTCAATTTGGTACCCAGAGCCTCATGTAGCTTGCCCCAAAACCTAGAAGTAAACCTTGAGTCCTGATCAAAGATAATTGACAATGGTACACCATGTAATCTGACAATCTCTGAAATATACAGCTCAGTTAATTTCTCTAGTGAATAATCTATTCTAATTAGAATAAAGTGCGCTAATTTTGTCAATCTATCAACAACAACCCAAACAACATCTTCCTTTTTCAGAGTTAAGGGTAACCCCGAAACAAAGTCCATTGTGACGCATTCCCATAATAGGTTGCAATAAACTCGACGAAACCTGATGTTCGAATTTCACCTACTGACACACTAAAAATTTAGTCATAAAATCAGATATTTCACGTTTCATACCTCACTACCAGTACATTCGTTTCAAATCATTATACATTTTAGTACTGCTCGAATGAATAGGAAAAACACCACTGTAACCTTCACTCAAAATGTCTTGTTTTAATACTATCTCATTCGGAATACACAACCGGCCTCTGAAATACAAATTGCCATCATCACTAACACTGAATTCTGTAGTCTGACCATTTTCAACTAATTCACGCTTTAATTTCAATTCAGGGCCATTTTTCTACAACTCAGAAATTCGTTGAATAAATGTCGGCCTAACATACAATACAGCTATAGTCGAGCCATCATGTGCCAAAGTCAACCGAATATTTACTTCTCTCAAAGTAAATAAAGATTTTCGGGTCAAAGCATCAGGAACAACATTTGCTTTACCAGGATGATAATCTATTATCATATCATAGTCTTTCAACAATTCAAGCCACCTACGTTGACGAATATTCAATTCTTTTTGAGTCATCAGATATTTTAAAATTTTGTGGTCCGAGAAAATATGACATTTTTCACTGTAAAGGTAATACTGCCAAATGTTTAAAGCAAACACAACTCAGCTAGCTCTAGATCATGAGTCGAATAATTTCTCTCATGAGTTTTCAATTGACGGAGGCATAAGCTACTACCTTGCCCTCCTGCATAAGTACGCAACCAAAACCACTCAATGAAGCATCGCTGTAAACTGTAAATTCTTTTTTGGGTTCAAATTGATTCAACACCGGAGTTTTAGTTAACATCTTTTCAACTGTTCAAAGCTTTGTTGATATTTTTCTATCCAAATAAATTTAACATCTTTTTGTAGTAGTTTCTTCATCAGTAAGGTAATAATTGAATTTTTTTTTACAAAGCATCAGTAATAACCTACTAAACCTAAAAAAATACGTACCTCAATAACATTTCATGGTGCTTTCCAATTTACAATTGCTGAAATTTTATTCAGATCAACTCGAATACCATCCGCTGAAATCACATGCCCCAAAAATTCAACCTCAGATAACCAAAACTCACATTTGCTGAACTTCGCATGAAGTTGTTTTCATGCAAAGTCTGTACCATGATTCTCAAATGTTGATCATGATCTGCTTTGTTCTTTGAATAAATCAAAATTTCATCAATAAATACTACCACAAGTCAATCTAAATGTGGCTGAAACAGTCTATTCATCAGATCCATGAACACAGCAAAGGCATTCGTCAAACCGAATGGCATAACAAGGAACTCATAATGACCATATCTAGTTCTGAATGTTGTTTTGGGAACATCTATTTTTTTACTCATAACTGATAGCAACTCGATTGTAAATCAATCTTTAAAAATATAATTGCTACTTTTAACTAATCGAATAAATCATCAATTCGCGATAACAAATATTTATTCTTTATCGTCACTTTGTTCAACCGCCAGTAATCAATATATAAGCTCAAAGTGGGGTCTTTCTTTTTAACAAATAAAACATGAGCTCCATAAGGTGATACTATCAGTCAAATAAACCCACAATCTAACAATTCTTGTAGCTAAGACTTCAATTCTTTTAATGTTGTTGGTGCCATTTTATACGGTGTTATAAATATCAGAGTAGTTCTTGGTACAACATCAATTACAAACTCAACTATTCTTTCTGGTGGTAATCCCAGTAATTCTTTCAGAAAAACATCTATGGATTCATATATAGTTGGGACCATATCTAATTTTGATTCAGAAACCCGAGTATCTAAAATATAAGCCAGTAAAGCTTCAACACCTTTTTGAATAAACTTTGGAGCAATTAAAAACTGATATCATACTAGATGTACAATCAGATTGTTCTGTTTCAATGCTAACTAGATCTCCATTCAAATGTTTCAAAAAAAATTTCATTTTTGTTTACAACTAACCACTACATCATGAACCGTTAACCAATCTATCCTAAAATAACATCGAATTCATCGAATGGAAACAACATCAAATCAGCAGAAAATTTATAACCCTAAATTTTCAGTGGACAATTGTTACAAACTTTATTAACTATAACATTTTTACCTATCGAATTTGACACTCTAACATCAAATTCAATGGACTCTACTAGTATATTCTTTTCTGAAACTAATGTTGTGCATATATAAGAATGAGTGGATCTGAGATTAATTAATGCAATAACAGTAACATCAAAAAGAATGAAAGTACCAGCAATGATGTCAAGTACTGTAGCTTTTTCTTTAGCTCGAATAATATAAGTTCTGGCTAATGCTCGACATTCAGATTTAAAAGTTGTATCGCATGATTCCATATGGATCATTCCAAAAGTATTTCCAGGTCTCGATTTTCTACCCCTCTGTGATGTAGTTGCAGACTTGTCAACTCATTCTGGACCAGATTCAGCCTTATTCGGGCATTCTCTTATTAAATGTTCATGTGACCCACAGTGAAAACATGCTCCTGTTTTGATTTTACACTCTCCCAAATGAATCTTGCCACAGTGCTTACAGGTAGGAGTGTCTGTGTCCCAAACACTACCAACACTTGCCACTGAGATAGCTTGAGTCTTTGAAGGATTTGACCTGAACGTACTTTTTTCTTGTATTCCCAGCAGTAGGTGGAGGTGCAGAAGAATTTCTAAATTCATTTTGCTTGCTCGTAGTTTCCTTCTTAGCTTTAGCTCGTTTCTTGCCTTTTCCAGATTACTTCTAGTTTTTGAGCACGTTCAAATGAAACTATGAATTCTTTAATTTCTGGCATACCCACTATTGCTCGTATTTTTTCATTCAACCCTCTTTCAAATCTAGCACACATTTTGGCTTCAAAAGTGAGTTGCTCCCGAGCATACTTACTCAATTTCACAAATTTACGCTCATATTCAAAAATAGACATGCTTCCCTGTTTCACATCCAAGAATTCACGTTTCATGTCTTTTAAATATAGTTGACTGACATACTTCTTTCTAAATTCAATTTGAAAGAATTCTCACATTACTCAAAGTAACAACCCAGTTTTAGCTAAAACGGAATAGTGGTTTTGTAACACCCCTTACCTATGTCTGGGGTCGGGACAGGATATGAGGCATTACCAGACTTAAACATACATAATCACATAAAATCAACCATAAAATTATGTACAAATCAAAAACATTCATACATATGTACAACATCCCTTAAATGGGCTTACGAGGCCCTTACACGCATCAAAGATGATTCGGGACTAAACCAGAAACTTTAAAAACTTCTGGGAAAACTTAAAAAATTTCATCATGAAACAGGGTCACACGTCCGTACGGGTAGGCCGTGTGGTCACACACGCCCGTGTCCTCAGCCTGTGTAACTCTTTGCTTATGACGTCATCACCAAATTAGGAGCACACAACCAAAGCGCACGCCCATGTCCCAATGCCATGTCCCTCACACGGCCGAGACACACGACCGTGTCTCAGCCCGTGTGACCAATTCAAAGTTAAAGTACAAGATGCAGGGGACACACGATCTGACTACATGCCCATGGGGGCAGGCCGTGTGTCACACATGGCTTAGACACACGCCCATGTGTCTACCCGTGTGGACAAATACAAGACTATTTTCCAAGCCATTTGTCACCCATAGTTGTACACATACACTTATACATCTCTATAGCAATTAACATACTTAATTGAGAAATTATATATCCACAATCAAGGCTCAAGCATGGCATCCTAACAATAACACATGCATGCACATGACATTTCTCTTATTCAAGTCCAAACTTACCAAAACACATATTATATATATAATTGGTTTACCTCTAATTTATCTATTTATATCATGACTATCAACATGCCAACAAATCTAATTTAAAACTTCAAGCATTCATGCCTTATAACAAAATCCACATATTCAAAACATTGGCACATACATGTATACAAAATTTGATTTACGACCACTTTAGCCATATAAGCAAATTTGCATGGCTACCCACAACATCAATCTATTAACTATTACAAGCCAGTACATTTGGCTAACTTATAAAGACATGTTCAAAAAGTGACTTAGTCTCTATACATGTCATTAATTTAAGAGGGTTGCATCCATTTTTACCCAACATGATAACTTGATAGTGTGAAGACATCTCCGGCAATCTCCAACCTGAGCTAGTAAAAATTAACCTATAAGAGATGGGAAAGGGAGGGGAGTAAGCTATAAAGCTTAGTAAGTTCATATGAAAATAATAAGAAATTTTTTAAATATTCTTTTACCATTTTACCAAATTCTTACAACATGCTCTCAAGGTATCACAATTATAATTGCATATTAATCCACTATTTGATCAAATTCCAGTCAAGCTGTCTACTCAAGTCATAAACACTAAATTATTTATATCTGGAGCTATGGAGCTCCAATTTAAGATCTGTTAATTTTCCCTGAAACTAAACTCACATATCTTCCTACCATAAAATTTTCAGCATTTTTGGTTTATCCTATTAGTATAGTTTATTCTTCAAAGTTACCCCTTTTTTTCTGTTTGACAGTTCTGACCCCTCTTCACTAAAAATTAATTATCTTCTCATACGGGATTTGAATGATGTTCTCATTTTTTTTTTGAAAATAGACTCATTAAAGAATATAAGAACATAAATTATAACTCCTTATTTTTTTTAAATTTTTGATGATTTTCCAAAATCAAAACAGGGGATGCCAAAACCATTCTGACTCTGTCTCACGAAAATTCAAATATCTCATAATCTGATATTATATTTCTCATATTGTTTATTCTATGTGAAACTAGGCTCAATAATATTCAATTCCATATTTTATTCAATCTCTAACTCACTTTCTATTATTTTTGGTGCATTTTCAAAGTAGGACTGCTGCTGCTGTCCAAAACTATTTTAGTATAAAATAATGATAACTAAGTCAATAACACTTTTACCAATTATTCCAACCATCATGGTATAAATACATATCTTACTCATTCGTATCCTTAAAAATAATGCATCATAAACCAAACTCACTTCACATGAGTTATATGTAGATACCTGTACCACTCGTAATACGGTCACATACCTTCTCGTTTTGAACGTACTCGTTGGATCATTCAGAATACCAAGGGTTACTTGAAAATCTCATACATATAGTATCGTTTCAATGTCATATCCCCGATATTGTCTTACATGAAATATCATATCGATGTCATGTCCCCGACATGGTCTTATCGAAATCACATACCGAGGCCATATCCCGGATATGGTCTTATACAAAATCTTAATAACCTTATTGTTTTGACATTTGTACCCTATTCATCTCTAAGATTCATTCGGGATTTCTCATTCATCTGAAGTTCATCATAATCATCATTGATAAATTTTATGGAAACAAATGTACAATTCATGCAATATCGAAATATAAAATACATAACTTAATGTAGTATCACTTACACATGAACTTACCTCGACACCAAGGTTATCAAAAAGGGACCTAACCATCGATTCCTCGGTTTTTCCCCCGTTCTAGGTCCGAACCTCAATTTCCTCGATCTATAATGTCACATTTAGTCTAATTATTAGTCACGTTATTCAATGTGATCAAAATATCATATTTTAGCAAAATTATGTTTTTTCCCCTAAACTTTGTCATAATTACACTTTTTCCCCTAGGCTCGTAAAATGAAATGCACTCAATTTATTTGTTACCCAAACCTATCCGAACCATTTTCATAACTATAGCATCTCAAAATTTTCATTAAAACACACTCTTACTACACATTTTATAACTTTCTCAAAACGGTCCTTTTGGATGTTTTCACTGAAAATTACTTAACAAAAGATGTTTATCTAACACCCAACATTCATTTTCTACCATTAGACATCAAAACACATGTATTTCATTCATGGGTAAATTTTTAAACATGAGCCCTAGCTTAAAATAATGATAGAAATAGGTAAATCGAGTTACGATAACTTCAAAAATGTAAAGAACTTTGAAAACGGGGCTAGGGATCACTTACTATTGAGCTTGGAAGTTTGAACAAAACCCTAGCCATGGCTTCCATGGGGGTTTCGGTTGGAGCAAGAAGATGGAGGCCAAATTTGGCTATTTTGGGCTTTTTATTTATTTATTTACTAGATTACCTAAATGCCCCTAACTTAAAAATTGTTCATTTCACCTATTGATGCCCATTTTTGTCAAAAAAATGTCCAATGGTTCAATTACTATATAAAGACCTATAATTTAAAGTTCATAGCAATTTGACACCTATAACATCTAGAACTCACATTTTGTACTTTTTTACGATTTAGTCCTTGTGACCAAATTAAGTGCCCAAACGTCAAAATTTTTAAATGAAAATTTCACGAATTCATTCCATGAAATTGTGGACCATAAAATAAAATAAAAATAAATTTTCTTATGACGGATTTGTGGTCCCGAAACCACTGTTCCAACTAGGCCAAAAATCAGGATGTTACAGGTTTCGGAACCACTATCTCTGAGATAGAAAGATGCAATTTGGGTTGTTGTTGATCGATTGAAAAAATCAGCTCATTTCATTCATGTACGTATGGATTTCTCGCTTGATAAGTTAGCTGAGTTATATATCTCTGAGATTGTGAGATTGCACGGGGTACCTATTTCCACTGTTTTGGATCAAGATCTGAGGTTCACATCGTGGTTTTGGAAGAAACTGCAAGACGCATTGGGTACAAAGCTACATTTCAATACGACGTTTCACCCACAGGCGGATGGTCAATCCGAGCGAGTTATTTAGATACTCGAGGATATGTTATGTTATTGCATTCTTGAGTTTGAAGGTACATGAGAAAAATATTTTTCGTTGATTAAATTTGCTTATAATAATATCTTTCAATTGAGTAATTAAAATGGCACCGTACGAGGCTCTATACGGACATAAATTTTGAACACCGTTGTACTAGGTAGAGCTCAGTGAAAGTAAGATTCACGGGGTTGATCTGATTAAAAAGACTAAAGAAAAAGTGAAAGTAATTCGTGAAAGTCTAAAAGCAGCATGAGATCGACAAAAATCATACGCAGATTTGAAACGGAAAGATATTGAGTTTCAGATCGGGGATAGAGTATTTTTAAAAGTTTCACCGTGAAAGAAAATACTCCTATTCAGCTGTAAAGGGAAATTGAGTCCACGATATATTGGACCTTACGAGACTATCAAGCGAATCGGGCCAGTTGCTTATCGATTATCCTTACTATCTGAATTAGAGAAAATACATAATGTATTTCACATATCAATGCTTCGATGATACTGTCCAATTTGTCACACGTTATTTCTCCTTATGAGGTTTAGATTCATTCAGATTTGTTGTATAGTAAAGAACCGATTTAGATTATAGCTTGTGAGATCAAAGAGCTAAGAAATAAGAAAATTGCGTTAGTGAAAGTCTTGTGGCATCGGCACAGGGTTGAAGAAGCTATGTGGGAACCTGAGGATATTATGAAAAGGCAATACCCAAACCTATTCATTGGTAAGATTTTCGGGGACAAAAATCCCTAATGGGGGAAAGTTGTAACAGCTCGATTTTAGCTGAAATAGAATAATGGTTTTGAAACCACAAATTTGAGGTTAAAAATATTATTTTTAATGTCTACAACATGTGTTTAGATATGTGTGAAAGTTTCGTGTTTTAATTTTATCGATTGGATGGTTAATTTGACAAAAAGGCTAAATCGCGTAAAATGCAAAAGTTGCATTCTAATTGTTTAAGTGCTTATTTGCTGTGAATAATTAAATGTGAAGTCCTTATATTTTGAGTAGACCATGGATAGCGGGAATTGACATGAACAGCCATCCATTATATGTTTTATTAATGTTTAAACAAAGGTTAATTGAGCAATTTGTGATTTAAGTTTAATTAATTTAAAACAAAACAAAATGGTGGCCATGTATCATCTTTTTGTATCAAATTTTGAAGAAAAAGAAATCTATCTTCAAGCTTTAGGGTTCGGCACCTTTAATTCTTAATTAAGGTATGAATTTTGTTCGTTTTTTATGATTCTTATGTTTCTGTGATCGTTGCATCGAGTACTAGCTAGCCCGTGCCCTAATTTTAAAGTTTGTTGATGATTTTGTGATGTGCCATTGATGAATGTTTAAGCTTTTAAATGTTTTATAATGAAAAATGGATATTTGTTGATCAATTGTCATATTTTGTTAGTGATTTTTGGTAAAAATACTATTTAGGGATTAAATTGTGAAAAGTACAAATTATGTGGTTGAAATGTGAAATAAATGTGAAATATAGGCTGCTAAGGGTATTATGGTAATTCAGCTAAGCATGTGTTTTGTTAAATTTTGTGTAATTTGTGTTTTTATGAAATAGGGACTAAATTGAAAAATGTAAAATTATAGGGGTTAATGTGTAAAATGCCTCATTTGTGTGTTTTGGATGTAATTGAATGAAAAGATGATTAAATTAGTTAAATTTGAATTCATATAGATCAAGAAAGAAAGAAATCAGATTTAGATCAGGGGAAATCGAACGTTGTCGAGTAGTCGATCCGATCCGTTCATCGTATATACAAGGTAAGTTCATCTACAAATAAATGCCTTTAAATTGAATTATAAGTATTTATTTATCATTGAATTGTATTGAATAATGAATGATCGAATACAAGCAAGTATCAATAGGGTTACGACATTCGAAAGACCCGTACGAACCTTAGGAATAGTATAGGATACAAATGTCATGACATTAGTTTACCGAGATGTGATTACGTGTAAGACCATGTCTGGGACATTGGCATCATTATATTATTTACTATAAAACCCTATCTGGGACAATGGCATCGATATGTGATAACATGTAAGACCATATCTAGGATATGGCATTGTACGAGCTATATGTGATTTCCGAGTATCCTTAACGATTCCGAATGGTTCGACGGGCAAAGTCAAGACGAGAAAGAATGTGTAAATGAAATTAAATAACACAGGTACGTATGAAATTCTTATATGTATTGAAAGGAAAGGTAAGTGATGAGTTTAGATGTGGTTGTGTATATTAAATGAGAAAGATGGATACTTATGTATGTGTTTTAGCTATGCTTGTATAATTGAATTGAAATATAATTGTTTCATATGGTGATTTTATTTGTATATGGCTTACTAAGCTTTTAAAGCTTACTTTGTGTGTTCCCTATTTTATAGATAATCGAAGCTAGCTCGAACTCGGGATCATTGAGAAACGTCATCACACTATCGATCACTTAGTTGGTACTTTTGAAGCTTTGTAAATATGGTATATGGCATGTATAGGCTAGTGTCATTATGGTATATTTTGAGTTGTGGATTTAGCCATGTGAGTTGACTTGAAAATAATGTTGATGATGGAATGGAATTTGGCTTATAGTATGAATTGCAATATGGTATGTGATGTATATATGTATGCCTTGTAAATTTGGTAATCTTGGTATGGTTTTGAAATGCACAAATGACTAGTTGTTGATGGTGTATAATGGCATGATTGGAAATGATGTTTTTGGTTGGCTAAATGCTTGATGTTTGGATGCCATATTGTTTGGAAAATATTGATGACTTGGCATATGATTTAGTAAGTAAGTAGTGAATGATGAATCATGTGGACTTGGTATACTTTTGAGCTAGTTTATGGTCATTAGATGAGTAGTAAAGGAATAGATACAAAATGGTATGAAATGTGCATGAAATGCCAAATGAATGCTTTTAGGTACATGAAAGATAGGTGGAAAAAATGGCTTAAATCAAGCCTATTTTCGTGCCACATGGTTGAGCACACGAGCGTGTGACTCGACCGTGTGACCCCTGAATCCTAGTTAAAACAAGTCAGTGAGTTACACAACTTAGACACATAGGCATGTCTACTGGCCATGTGCAGCACACGGGCTGGCACACGGGCATGTGGTCGGCCGTGTGACCCAAGTCAGTATACCCTCCAGTTTTCACACGCCCATGGCACACGAACGTGTCTCCGGCCGTGTGATACATGTCAGTACGTATGCCCTGTTTCCACACGGCCTGGACACGGGCATGTCTGGTGGCCGTGTGAGGCACACGTCCTGTTCACACAGGGGTGTCTTGAATGCTTGAAAATTTTATGTGTTTCCTAAAGTTTGCAAATGTTATCAGTTTAGTCCCAAACCACTTCTAATCATGTTTTAAAGCTTTGAAGAGCCTCGTAAGGGATAATATGATTGTGTTCTGTATAATTATGACTATGAATGTTTAATGTATATAATATTGATATGATTTGATCAGTAATGGCCCGTAACCTTAATCTAGCGACAGACACGGGTTAGGGGTGTTACACTCAATCTTTCAGAATAACTGACGTTAAGGTAACCCACCAGTGATAAGCATATCCTTTTAAAAATGAAATGGCACATTTCAAGCTATCTTTAAGACAATTCAATTCATCAAAAACACGTTGCACATTCTATAACCAATACTCGAATTTTGTCGGATCTTCATTGTATAATCCGCGAAAATCCTCAGCTCAACATTTACGAATTTTAATAGTCGGAGGTTGATAAACAGGTACCTAAGTTATATTTTAAGGACGAATGGGTACTGAAATAGGTAAAAGAGGGGCTGGAGAGGGTGAATGTTGTGGAGCCATTGGATTATTCTACATAAATTGTGCAAACCACTCATTCATCATCTGAAAGAAATTATTACAATCTCCACTTCCAAGTAATCGAGATTTGGACATCTCTTGGCTTGCTCCCTCGTCAGAAGCCAGAGCATGACTTTCAACTTTATCATTATCTACAGGATTTTTTCTATTTGTCATTCCATAATCTATAAAAGAAAACATTGTTAGATTGGATCACGAGCATCACATAGATTACAGGTTAACATGACATGTAATTCTACACTCGATATACGCCATGTTCAATCCTAAAACAAACTAAACTATAGCTTTGATACTACTAAATGTAACATCCCTAACCCATTTCTGTCATTGAATTAGGGTTATAGAGTATTATAGTACAATTCAGAATGTTTAAATTCAAATAGAATCAATTATACAAATTATCTAATATAATTTAATAACTTATTTAAATCAAGTAGGAAATATATTGATGGACCTTAAATTGAGCCTTCGAGCCCTAAAAATAATTTGAAAACAATAAGGGATCATTTTGAAATAAATTAGAAAAATCTGGAAAAATTTGGAAAACAAAGGTCACACGGCCGTGTGGCCAAGACGTGTGACAGATCGCAAACCATGTGGCTCAAAAGCATAGTCATGAGGCTACTCTACACACTCATGTAGCTACTCCACACACCCGTGTTCGTAGACCATGTAACTAACTACGCCCATGTAGTAAAAGATCACACAGCCATGTGGCCAGGCCGTACAACTAACGGTGATCGTGTACCTCAGGGTCACCTTACCTTGTTACCAGGCCATGTAACTCTTTTTTCCCGTGTGGCTCAGGGTCACACGGCTATGTCGCCAAGCTGTGTACCTTTTTGTGCCCATGTCAACCAACCTGCACTGAAAACAAATAAGGGACACAGTCAGGTGAATACCCGTAGGTGACACACGACCGTGTGGCAGCGCATGTCCCAAGCCGTGTGTTCCTTAAAAAGTTTGCAAAACAATTCACATTTTCATCCAAAGCTTAGGTACCAAGCCAAATTGAAACCAACCATTCCATATCTTATAAACACATTTAACAAGCCTAAAACATGCCAAAACATTCATCTTAAGTGCCTAACCAATGTGCCATCATTGACACCACAATTTGAACTCCTAAACAAAATCACATTCATCTATCACAACTTTACTCATCAATTCAACCATTTAGCAATTAAATACCAAAACAATATGAGTTATACTATATATGACCAAAAGATCAACTTGTAATATAGTTATAGCACTAAATTTGTATAAGGATCCATTACCACACAAGGTAGCAAAACATGTCCATATTCTTACAAAACAAACACCCTATTAACATGCCATGATTAACCATAGATCGGGACTTCAAAAACTACCGAAAAGAGCCAAAGGTAGGTGTATGCTCTAGTGATCCGACCAACATGATCCAATAGTTCAAAATCTACAAAGAAATAATAACCAAGTATAATAAATACTTAGTAAGCTTCCACAAATCAATTTTATTACTTGCTATGCTTGTTAAGTAGCTAAATGCAAATAATCATTTGAACTTCAACCTTATTACAACACGATTTCGAAATTCAAAGTTAGTAACGTATAAACATACGAATTACTCAGAATTCATAGCTTGCTATAATTTATCGAGACAATTTTTGTGTCAATCAACTTTTATTATTCTTATGGATCTTTGTAAAAGTACTCATTAAATAAGTCCAGAATAGATAATGCTCTTAAGAGCTAATCAGATAAAGAATAATTGTGTCAAGTTACCCATCCAAGCTAAACCAATGACAACACAGATAAACTAGCTTGGCCAGAGCTCGGTATACATGTAAAACAATAATGGATTATCATTCCAAGCTAAATTCGAGTCGTATGTAAATCTGAGTCTACAACACTTGCAAAAGCTCGGTCCAAAACATATATTTAGACATAAATCTCATGTACAAAACTTTTACTCGACCCACCGAAATCATTATAGAAAATTTCATTTCTATTTCTTATAAATCAAATTCTTTACTAAGTGGTCAACTAAATATATTTAAATATAATTAGCACATTTTATATCACATTATAATCAAAGACAGCAATAGAAACTTACCTAAAACCGAAGATAATTACTCTACGACCTTCTTTTTTCGACATTTTATAACCGATCCACTCGTTTCTTAATCTAATTTTAATAAATTAATTCAATTAACTCATTCAAACACTATACAATACTTAAATTCAAACCATTCCATCTTTAATTAAATTTTACACATTTATCCTTAACAACTAACTTTTATACAATCTTATCCTAATATCAAAAGTTAATCAATTAGCTTTTGAGCCAAATTCCCATCTAACCAAAATTCTTATATTTCTATAGCAACTTATAGTATTCACAATTACACAAAACTCCATTAACGTTTAAAAACTTAGCATTTAAATCCCTAATCATCAAAATCACCAGAAACTACTCCACAAATTAATATTGTTCAAATATCAAAATCACAAAGCCATTATAAAACTTCAAAAATCTCATAAATTCAACAATGGCACAAGTCCAAAACATTGAATAATTTAATGAATTATCACTTGAGTTAGCAAGACTTAGTGCAACTATCTCAAAAACATAAAATTTACCAAAAACAGAATTGAAACTTACTTACATGCAAGCCCTCCTAATGACCGATTATTCAAGCTCAAATATGGATGTTTTCTTCTTTTACTTTTGACAAACACTGAAAGATGATGACAATTACATGTTTTGATAGCTCTACAGAGGGAGCGAGACTTTGCTGCCCTATTCGAGAAAGCGAAGATTGCTGAGGATGTGAAGTGCTCTGAGTGCCAGAACCGGGAGAAAGATAGGGGCAGAGGTAAGAGGGACTTTAGATCCTCGAGTTTTGGAAGTAGGCCTACTAAGAGGGCTAAGTTTGATGGGCCAGTCTGAGCTGGAGATCCTGTTGTTACTGCGAGACCACATTCTTGCTCTGATTGTGGGAGAGTTAACCAAGATGAGTGTTGGAAGCGAATGGGGGCATGCTTTAGATATGGATCGATGGATCATCAGGTTAAGAACTGTACTCAAGTGCCTACTCGGACACAAGCTACAGGACCAGGGTATGTGCAGTCAGTGAGAGGGGGCCAACAGCTACCGAGAGGTCGTGGACAGGCCAGAGGTGGAAGTAGTTTTAGACGAGGTCGTGGAGCATTGGGTGAGAGCACGGGTAATACTGAGCCGAGACAACCAGCCTTATTTTATGCTGCTCGTCGCTGAGAGGATGGTGACGCCCTTCACGTCATAACCGGTACATTCTTGATTTATAATTTACCATACGTTGCTTTAATTGATATTAGATCTACGCATTCGTATGTTGCTGCACTGTGTCTGAAACTTTGGGTATTCAATTTGAGAACATTGCTAGTGAAATGACGGTGTTGACTCCACTAGGTCAATCGGTTAGAGTGAATAAGTTATTCGTGGATGTGCCCTTAGAGGTTCAAGGGGAGGTTTTTTCGGCAAATTTGATGGAACTGCCATTCGGGGAATTTGATATTATTTTAGGTATGGATTGGCTAGTGAAGCATCGTGTGAAGTTGGATTGTGCTGCTAAGCGGTTGGTGTTGAGGACTTCAGAGGATGAGGAGGTGGTCGTAATAGGGGAGCAAAAAGATTATTTGTCCAATGTAATATTGGTGTTAAGAGCCGAGAAGTTGGTTCGCAAGGGTTGTGAGGCTTTCCTGGCATATGTTAGCAATTTTGGGACTAAATGTCTTTCTGTAGGGGATGTCAGAACTGTTAAGGAGATTTCGAATGTTTTTTCGGAAGAGCTTCCTAGCTTGCCTCCAGACCGTGAAGTCGAATTCAGAATTGAGCTTCTACCAGGAACAACTCCAGTGTCCATTGCTCCATATAAGATGGCACCAAAGGAGCTAGTGGAGTTAAAGGCACAAATTCAGGAGCTGTTAGACTGAGGATTCATTTGACCGAGTGTGTCCCCTTGGAGAGAACCAGTATTGTTTGTGAAGAAGAAGGATGGGCCCATGCACATGTGCATTGACTATCGTCAATTGAATAAGCTGACCATCAAAAATAAGTACCCATTACCGAGGATAGATGATCTGTTTGATCAGTTGCGAGGGGCTGCAGTGTTCTCTAAAATAGATCTTCGATCTGGTTACCATCAGCTAAAGGTTAAGGAAGCTGATGTGTATAATACAGCATTTAGGACTCGTTATGGTCACTACGAATTCCTGGTAATGCCATTTGGGTTAACGAATGCACCAGCTGCTTTCATGGACATGATGAACCGAGTATTTCAACCTTATCTGGATCGGTTCATAGTAGTGTTCATAGACGATATTCTGGTGTATTCAAAAATCGAGAAGGAGCATGATGAACATTTGCGGATTATTTTTCAAATTTTGAGGCAGAAGCAGTTGTACGCAAAATTCAGCAAGTTTGAGTTTTGGTTGCAAGAGGTGACATTTCTGGGTCACGTGGTGTCTGCCGAAGGGATTAGGGTTGATCCTCGAAAACTTGAAGCCGTGTTGGGCTGGAAACCATCAAAGACGGTATCTGAGATTTAAAGTTTTCTGGTTTTAACCGGATACTACAGAAATTTGGTGGAAGGGTTTTCAGTGATAGCTGTACATTTGACTAAGTTGTTGCGGAAAGGGGTGCCATTTATTTGGTCCGATAAACAGCAAGAGATTTTTGAAAAATTGAAAAAAGTTTTAACTGAGGCCCCTATTTTGATACAGCCAGAGTCTGGGAAAGAATTTACTGTTTACAGTGATGCATCACACGTTGGATTAGGGTGTGTGTTGATGCAAGAAGGAAAGGTGGTTGCTTATGTGTCGCGACAACTTAAACCTCATGAGGTGAATTATCTCACTCATGATTTGGAGTTGGCGGCGGTGGTGTTTGTACTAAAGATTTGGAGGCATTATTTATATGGTGAAAGAACGATTATTTATACGGACCATAAAAGCCTCAAGTACCTTCTTGCTCAGAAGGAGTTGAACCTTTGGCAACGAAGGTGGATTGAGTTGCTTAAAGATTATGATTGTTCAATTGAGTACCACCCAGGCAAAGCTAATGTGGTAGCTAATGCACTGAGCCGCAGAATTGTCTTTGATTTAAGAGCAATGTTTGCTCGTCTTAGCCTGTACGATGATGGTAGCGTGTTAGCTGAACTACAAGTGTGACCGACTTGGACTGAGCAAATTAAGGAGAAGCAGTTACTGGATGAGTCACTGGTTTCTCGTTTCCAACAAGTAGAAAGTGGTGAGACTTCGGATCTTAGACTGATAGGGAAGGGGCGTTATGTTTCCATGGAAGAGTGTGTATACCAAAGGATTTTGATCTGAGGTAGTCTATTCTACGAGAGGCATATGGTAGTCCTTATGCCATGCATCCTAGTAGGAGCAGGTTATACCGAGATCTTCGTGAGTTATATTGGTGGCCTGGGTTAAAGCACGAAGTTACCAATTATGTGAGTAAATGCTTGACATGCTAGCAGGTTAAGGCTGAGCATCAATTACCTTCTGGGTTACTACAGCAAGTTAAGATCCCACTCTGGAAATGGGAGAGGGTAACCATGGATTTTGTAAGTGGGTTACCCTTGACGCCTTCTAAGAAGGATTCAGTTTGGGTGATTGTAGATTGACAGACTAAGTCTGCCCACTTCATACCGGTCCGCACTAATTTTTCGTTGCAGAAGTTGGCCAAGTTGTATGTGGCTAACATTGTAAGATTGCATGGGGTACCGGTTTCTATCATATCGGATAGAGATCCTAGGTTCACATCTCGATTCTGGAAGAAGTTACACAAAACTTTGGGTACACGACTGGATTTCAGTACTGCTTTTCATCCTCAGACGAATGGATAGTCTGAAAAAGTAATTCAGATATTGGAAGACATGTTAAGAAGTTGTGTATTGGATTGTAGGGGTAGCTGGGAGGATCATTTTCCGTTGGTAGAATTTGCATATAACAACAACTACCAATCTAGTATTCGAATGGAACCGTACGAGGCATTATATAGTCGTAGGTGTCGTACTCTTACTTGTTGGACTGAACTGGGTGAGCGGCGAATTCTAGGACCGGAACTAATTGCTGATACAGAAGACAAGGGAAAGCTGATTCGAGATCGGTTGAAAGAAGCGTTTGATAGGCAGAATTCCTATGCAGATTTAAAGTATAAAGAGATCGAGTACTCTGTGGGGGATTATGTTTTTCTGAAGGTGTCACCATGGAAGAAAATTTTGTGGTTTGGACGGAAGGGCAAGCTGAGCACTAGATTTATTGGGCCTTACTGGATACTTAAGCGTGTAGGACCGGTTGCGTATCAACTTGAGTTACCTCCAGAGTTGGATAGAATTCATGACATGTTTCACGTTTCAATGTTTAGGCAGTACCGTTCTGATCCCTCGCATGTCGTGCCAATTGAGGAAATTGAAGTTGGGCCTGATCTAACCATCGAAGAAGAACTAGTGCAGATATTGGAGCGTGATGTTAAAGTGTTGAGGAAGAAAGCTATTCCATTAGTCAAAGTGCTTTGGCGTGATCGCGGCGCAGAAGGGGCCACGTGGGAACCAGAAGAGACGATACGAAAGCAATACCCTCATATGTTCTAACCAGGTAAATTTCGAGGCCGAGATTTTTTTAAGGGGGTAGAGTTGTAACGCCCTAAAAATTTAGGGTTGTAATTTTTTCGATTTTGTAATATCCTAAATTCGGGCTTAATCGAAATAGTGGTTTTTTGACCACAAATCCGAGATAGAAATAATAATTTTATAATTATTTTGATGATTATGATATGATTGCATGATTGTGTGAAAATTTCGTGATGAAATTCTATGCCTAAAGTGCTTAAATTGAAAGTAGGGACTAAATCGAATAAGTTGCAAAACTTGCATTCTAGAAGTTTTTAGTATGAAATTGTTTTGGAATATTAATGAGGAGGTCTTAAATAGCAATTTGACCAATTTTAAGTTCATGGACAAAATTAGGACATGGAAGGAATTTTTGGAAAGTTTAGTAGTAAGGGTATTTTGGTCATTTAGTTATTAAAATGAATTAAAAACAAAATTAAAAGCCAATTTTTGTCCATCTTCTTCATTAGGCCGAAATTTCAAGGGTTCTCCATAGCTAGGGTTTGTTTCAAGCTTCCAAGCTCCATAATCAAGAAAAACGAGATTCAAGTCGCGATCGAGGAAAAGAAAAGATTGTGGACTAAATTGCAAAATCTTTATATATTGGTACCAAGGTAAGTTCATGTGTAAATGTAGTAACATAATTGTCATTTTAAGCAATTTAATGTTGTTTATATGATATGATGCTGATTATTATCATGAAATATTATGCTTTGTAGTTATTGTTGAATAATATGTAATTATGTGAATTACTTGATGAGTATGAACTATCACCGAAGTACCGATTTCGATATTCTGTGGAAGACGATAAAGATGTGTGATCGAGGAAAACGCCCGTTTGAACCTTAGGAATAGATTAGGATACAAGTGACATGTCACTAGGATGGTTGAGCATCCGAACTCGTTGAGTTGAGTCCGAGTTCACTTATGGATGCGAATGTCCGAACTCGTTGAGTTGAGTCCGAGTTCACTTATGGATGCGAATGCCCGAGCTCGTTGAGTTGAGTCTGAGTTCACTTATGGGTGGATTACATGGTAGCTTGATTACATATGAGGCACTTATGTGCAAATTATCCGTGTATCCGAGTTGTATTCTGATGTGTTCAACGAGTGAAATTTCTAGTGAAATGGAAGAACACTTAAGATGCAAGCGACGTTTTGGTAAGTGTTGGACAGGTATGTTCTTAACCCTCGGGTTGAAAATAGATACAACAATGATAAGGTGGTAAGATGAGGAATGATGTTTAGAAATGTGATATATGTTTTGGTGATACCATGCTAAAGTTGTTTGGTATATTTGTATTGTTATGTTACTTGTTATTTACATATGAACTTACTAAGCATTTATGCTTACTCCTCCTCTTTATTTACTGTAGTTTTGAACAAGCCATTTCGGGAATCGGGACGGGTCGAAGGTTCGATCACACTATCCAAAGGACTTTCATCCGGGTAAATGGCTTGTAAAACTTAAGTATGGCATGTATAGCAATATACTTATTTTGTGTAAATAATTTTATGATATGGCCATGTTTGGTTGAGAAAATGTTTGATATTGATAAGTCATGGTGATGGCTAATTTAGATCATGTTTGATATTATGGAAGTTTAATAGGTTATCTAGTTCATAAAAATTCATGAAAAGATGAAACTTGCCTTAAAATGAATATTGCTGCAGCAATGACATGAATTTCAAAAATCACTAAAAATAGTATAAATGGAACTAAATGATGAGTAAGTTATGAAATTGAATATTAATGAGTCTATTTTCATGTGGATTGAACAAAAAGGCATATAAATTATATTTTATGAGATATTTAAACTTTTGTGAAACAGGGCCAGAGTGATTTCTGGATCCCCTGTTCTAACTTTAAAAATTTATAATAAATTTTACAAAAATAATTAGAAGTTTTTCTTTATATGTACAGGTTCTTTATTGAGTCTAATTTTAAGAGAAACAAACCTCATAGTCATTTAATTTCTTTATAGAGAAATATCTGATTCGTAATACACAGAGGTCAGAGCAGTCGAACCCTGAAACAGGGGAGACTTTAACTAATAAACTGTACTAATTGGCCAAACCAAAAATTCTAGAAAAAAATTAGTAAATAGATATATGAGTGTAGATTTAGGTAAAATTTACGGATCTAGATTTCGAGTTTCGTAACTCAAGATATGATTTTTCTTGTAACTGTGACGCGGGTAGTTAGAAAGCTGTGAATGTAGAAATAAATGATTTGAAGTTCTTAATTTGATAAATATTGTTCGGTAACCCCTCAAGCTCGACTCCGGTGATGGTCTCGGGCGTGGGGGCATTACAGTTAGTGGTATCAGAGCAGGTTTAGTCGGTTCTCAGACTACGTGTTGTATGTACAGATTTTGCTATACATGCCATATGTATGAATTGTGATAGTGTGACGACTTGACCTTTTAAATGATTTTATATAGTAAATGGATCCCAATCCAGGTGTGGCGAGATGAAGTAGAGAGTAATGCGCCACTCATTGAAGGGGCAAGCGCCGATGAAAACCCACCTCCTACTATTGGTCGGGGAGGAGGAGAAAGGGATCGAAGCCTTTCTCCAAATGATGAGTGTATGGTACACTGAGTTCGTTCGTACGAACCCAAATGTACGACCTCCCCCACCTCTCCCAATTCCTCAACCTATGCCTCCGATGCCTCAATGAGTGGATAGGATAAAATTTCATAGAACCCCGTTGATAGAATTAAGTAAACAAGGGCTGAAGAATTTAGAGCAAATATTGATGATGATGCGAGAAAGCGAGTTCGGCTTGAAAATTCGTCGGGTATTTGATGAATTATCTTGTACACGAAGAATGTTTGAAATGTGCTACATCTTTGTTGAGAGATTCAGCCTATAATTGGTGGAAGACTTTGATTTGGTGGTACCGAACGAGAGGGTAACACGGGAATTCTTTCAAGAAGAGTTTGGAAGAAATATATTAGTGAAAGATTTATTGATCGAAATGTAAAGAGTTTCTTGAGTGAAGCAAGGTAATATGACAGATCTCGAATATGAAAGAGAGTTTGTTCGATTGAGTAAGTATGCGTGGAATATGTTCCTCTGAAGCCAAGATGTGCCGACGATTTGAAGACGGGCTCAACGAAGACATTAAGGTATTTTTCGGGATCCTTGAACTGAAAGAAATGGTAGTACTGGTTGATCGAGCTTGTAAGGCTGAAGAACTACTGAAGGAAAAGAAAAAGGTAGAATCTGAAACACGAAATTGAAAGAAAAGACCAATGAGTAATGCACCTTCACAGCAACCCGGAAAGTCAAGAAATATGAATCCTCGTTCCCAAGTTTCAGCTGGGCAATCATATGGAAATTTTAAGAAGCAGAATGTGGGTCCTAAATCTCAGACTACTTCTGTGGCTAGTGTGGGAAATATGAGATTTGTTAAACTCAAGTGCCAGCGGTGTGGTAGAAATCATTTTGGTCTATGTAGAGCAAATGAATGTTTTCGATGTCGTTCTCCAGATCATTTTATTAGAGACGCCCGAGAGAGTCGAGAAAGAAAAATTTTGAGTGTAAAAGCTAGTGGTGCAAACTCGAGGGAAGGTATCCGAGAAAAGTGGAAGTGAAACAAGCGAGAAGAATGTAGCCGAGATGCAGAGTTAGATCTCGAGGAAGAGCTCCGCTAGAACTTATGCTATTAAAGCGCGTGAAGATGCTTCCTCACCGATGTGATTACCGGTACATTTTCTCTTTATGATATTAATGTTATTGCTTTGATTGATCCTGGTTCTACTCATTCATATGTATGCATGAAATTGGTGTCTAGTATGAATATACTGTTGAGAACACGAATTTATGATTAGAGTGTCGAATCCACTAGGTAAATCGTGATAGTTGATAAAGTAAGTAAGAAATGCCCTTTAATGATTCGGGGTCATTACTTTCCAGCCGACTTGATGTTGTTGCCATTTGATGAATTTGATGTTATTTTGGGTATGGATTGGTTGACATTGCATGATGCTATAATAAATTGCAAAGAAAAGGTTATAGAATTAAAGTGTGAAAGTGGTGAAATTCTACGGGTTGAGCCAGACAAATCAGAGGCATTATCTAGTATGATTTCTTCGATGTCGGCTCAGAGATATTTGAGAAAGGGTTATGAAGCTTATTTGGCGTATGTAATTAATACAAAAGAAGTTGAAAAGAAAGTTGAATCGGTCTTGGGTTGTGTGTGAATTTGGACGTATTTCGGAAGAATTACGGGTTTGCCTCGATCGGGAAGTAGAATTTAGTATAGATTTGATACTAGGAACGACTTCGATCTCGATTGCTCCATATAGAATGGCACCAACAGAGTTGAAAGAATTAAAGTCGCAGTTACAAGAGTTGACTGATAAAGGCTTTGTGAGATCGAGTTTTTCACCTTGGGGTGCTCCCGTGTTATTTTTGAAAAAGAAGGATGGTTCTATGAGATTATGTGTTGATTATCGGCAGTTAAACAAGGTGACAATCAAAAACAAGTATCCGTTGCCGAGAATTGATGATTTGTTTGATCAGCTAAAAGGAGCGACATGGTTTTCAAAGATTTACTTGAGATCTGGGTATTATCAACTGCGAGTAAAAGAGTCAGATGTGTCTAAAACTGCTTTTAGAAGAAGGTACGGTCATTATGAATTTTTAGTTATGCCGTTCGGGTTGACAAATGCTCCTGCTGTGTTTATGGACTTAATGAATCGCATATTTCGGCCATACCTGGACAGATTTGTTGTGGTGTTTATAGATGATATTTTAATTTATTCAAAAGATGAGACAAAGCATGCTGAGCATTTGAGGATAGTTTTGCAAACTTTGAAAGATAAGCAGCTGTATGCTAAGTTTAGTAAAAGTGAATTTTGGCTCCGAGAAGTTGGATTTTTGGGTCATATTGTTTCAGGTGATGGTATACGGGTTGATCCTAGTAAAATTTCAGCCATTGTTGATTGGAAACCACCGAAAAACGTAACTAAAGTTAGAAGTTTCTTGGGGCTAGCTGGGTATTATCGGCGGTTCGTAAATGGATTTTCTATAATTGCTGCTCCTATGACTAGACTACTCCGAAAGGATGTTAAATTTGAATGGACGGAAGAATGTCAACAGAGTTTCAAAGAATTGAAAAAGTTATTAACTGAAGCACCAGTGTTGATACAACCCGAATCAGGTAAAGAATTTGTGGTGTATAGTGATGCTTCTCTAAATGGTTTGGGGTGTGTACTCATGCAAGAAGGAAAAGTGGTGGCTTATGCTTGAGATGCTTAAAACCTCATGAGAAGAATTATCCTACTCACGATTTGGAATTGGCTGCGGTGGTGTTTGCTTTGAAGATTTGGCGACATTATTTGTATGGTGAAAAGTGCCGAGTATATACCGATCACAAAAGTCTTAAATACTTGATGTCACAAAAAGACTTGAATTTGAGACAGCGAAGATGGTTAGAGTTATTGAAAGATTACAAGCTTGTTATCAATTATCATCCGGGAAAAGCGAATGTGGTTGCCGATGCTTTAAGCAGAAAGTTATTGTTTGCTTTGAGAGTAATGAACACTCAGTTGAAAATTTTAGATGACGGTTCGATTCTAGCAGAGTTAAGAGCAAGACCGATGTTTTTACAAGAGATTTCTGAAGCTAAAAAAAATGATCAAGATTTGCTAGCCAAAAGAAAACAAAGGTGAAGTCGACACGGGATCAAATTTCAGAATCGGTTCTGATGGTTGTTTGATGTTTAAAAATCGGATTTGTTTACCGAAAAATGATGAGTTGATTCAAAAGATTTTGCATGAAGCACATAATAGTTGTTTAGCGGTTCATCCGGCAAGATCGAAGATGTATAATGACTTGAAGAAAATGTCTTGGTGGAGTGGAATGAAAAGAGATATTTCGAGTTTGTATCAAAGTGCTTAGTTTGTCAACAAGTGAAAATTTGAACACCAAGTACCTTCGGGATTACTTCACCTATTATGGTTCCTGAATGGAAATGGGATCGGATTACTATGGATTTTATATCAGGGTTGCCGTTAACTCCAGGGAAGAAAAATGCCATCTAGGCAATAGTTGACAAACTGACTAAATCGGCTCATTTTATTAGATGACGTCTGATTATTCTCTTAATAAGTTAGCTGAATTGTATATCGAGAGATTGTTAGACTTCATGGGATACCTTTGTCAATCATTTCGGATAGAGATCCGAGGTTTACCTCACGGTTTTGGAAAAAGTTGCAAGAAGCATTAGGTACAAAGTTAAATTTCAGACGCCTTTCATCCACAAACCGATGGACAATCGAGAGAGTAATTGATTCTTGAAGACATGCTCGATGTTGCGTATTGGAATTTCAAGATAGTTGGGAAAGGTACTTACCATTGGTAGAATTTGCTTATAATAATAGTTATCGACAAGTTTGAAGATGGCACCTTATGAAGCATTATATGGTCGTAAATGTTGGACGCCATTGTATTGGTGAACTCAAATAAAGTCGATTTATGGAGTTGATTTAATAAAAGAAACCGAAGAAAAGGTGAAAGTGATTCGAGATTGTTTGAAAGTCGCTTCAAATAGACGAAATCTTATGCGGATTTGAAACGAAAAGAAATGGAGTTTCAAGTTGGTGATAAGGTATTTTTGAAAGTGTCTCCATGGAAGAAAGTCCTTAGATTTGGACGAAATGGCAAGTTAAGTCCGCGTTTTATTGGACCGTATGAAATAACTGAAAAAGAGTTGGACCTGTAGCATATCGGCTAGCGTTACCACCTGAATTAGAGAATATTCATGATGTGTTTCATGTATCTATGTTACGTCGGTATCGTTCGGATCCTTCACATATAATTTCACCGAAAGAAGTTAAACTACGACCGAATATGACTTATGAAGAAGAACCGATTAAGATTTTAGCTCGAGAAGTCAAACAACTAAGAAATAAAAGTGTTCACTTGTGAAAGTGTTGTGGCAAAAGCATGGGGTAGAAGAGACTACATGGGAACCTAAAGAAACTATGAGAAACCAATATCCACACCTGTTTACCGGTAAGATTTTTGAGGACGAAAATCCTTAAAAGGGGGGAGAGTTGTAATATCCTGAATTAGGGCTTAATCGGAATAGTGGTTTCGTGACCACAAATCTAAGATAGAAATAATAATTTTATAATTATTTTGATGATTATGATATGATTGCATGATTGTGTGAAAATTTCGTGATGAAATTCTATGCCTAAAGTGCTTAAATTGAAAGTAGGGACTAAATTGAATAAGTTGCAAAACTTGCATTCTAGAAGTTTTTAGTATGAAATTGTTTGGGAATATTAATGAGGAGGTCTTAAATAGCAATTTGACCAATTTTAAGTTCATGGACAAAATTAGGACATGGAAGGAATTTTTGGAAAGTTTAGTAGTAAGGGTATTTTGGTCATTTAGTTATTAAAATGAATTAAAAACAAAATTAAAAGCCAATTTTTGTCCATCTTCTTCATTAGGCCGAAATTTCAAGGGTTCTCCATAGCTAGTGTTTGTTTCAAGCTTCCAAGCTCCATAATTAAGAAAAACGAGATTCAAGTCGCGATCGAGGAAAAGAAAAGATTGTGGACTAAATTGCAAAATCTTTATATTTTGGTACCAAGGTAAGTTCATGTGTAAATGTAGTAACATAATTGTCATTTTAAGCAATTTAATGTTGTTTATATGATATGGTGCTGATTATTATCATGAAATATTATGCTTTGTGGTTATTGTTGAATAATATGTAATTATGTGAATTACTTGATGAGTATGAACTATCACCGAAGTACCGATTTCGATATTCCGTGGAAGACGGCAAAGATGTGTGATCGAGGAAAACGCCCGTTTGAACCTTAGGAATAGATTAGGATACAAGTGACATGTCACTAGGATGGTTGAGCATCCGAACTCGTTGAGTTGAGTCCGAGTTCACTTATGGATGCTAATGTCCGAACTCGTTGAGTTGAGTCCGAGTTCATGAAATGTAACTAGCATCCGAACTAGTTGAGTTGAGTCCGAGTTCACTTATGTATGCGAATGCCCGAGCTCTTTGAGTTGAGTCCGAGTTCACTTATGGGCGGGTTACATGGTAGCTTGATTACATATGAGGCACTTATGTGCAAATTATCCGTGTATCCGAGTTGTATTCCGATGTGTTCAACGAGTGAAATTTCTAGTGAAATGGAAGAACACTTAAGATGCAAGCGACGTTTTGGTAAGTGTTGGACAGGTATGTTCTTAACCCTCGGGTTGAAAATAGATACAACAATGATAAGGTGGTAAGATGAGGAATGATGTTTAGAAATGTGATATATGTTTTGGTGATACCATGCTAAAGTTGTTTGGTATATTTGTATTGTTATGTTACTTGTTATTTACATATGAACTTCCTAAGCATTTATGCTTACTCCTCCTCTTTATATATCTGTAGTTTTGAACAAGCCATTTCGGGAATCGGGACGGGTCAAGGTTCGATCACACTATCCAAAGGACTTTCATCCGGGTAAATGGCTTTTAAAACTTAAGTATGGCATGTATAGCAATATACTTATTTTGTGTAAATAATTTTATGATATGGCCATGTTTGGTTGAGAAATGTTTGATATTGATAAGTCATGGTAATGGCTAATTTAGATCATGTTTGATATTATGGAAGTTTAATAGGTTATCTAGTTCATAAAAATTCATGGAAAGATGAAACTTGCCTTAAAACAGAATATTGCTGCAGCAATGACATGAATTTCAAAAATCACTAAAAATAGTATAAATGGAACTAAATGATGAGTAAGTTATGAAATTTAAGATTAATGAGTCTATTTTCATGTGGATTGAACAAAACAGGCATATAAATTATATTTTATGATATATTTAAACTTTTGTGAAACAGGGCCAGAGTGATTTCTGGATCCCCTGTTCTAACTTTAAAAATTTATAATAAATTTTACAAAAATAATTAGAAGTTGTTCTTTATATGTACAGGTTCTTTATTGAGTATAGTTTTAAGAGAAATAAACCTTATAGACATTTAATTTCTGTATAGAGAAATATCTGATTCGTAATACACAGAGGTCAGAGCAATGGAACCCTGAAACAGGGGAGACTTTAACTAATAAACTGTACTAATTGGCCCAACCAAAAATTCTAGAAAAAATTAATTAATAGATATGTGAGTCTAGATTTAGGTAAAATTTACAGATCTAGATTTCGAGTTTCGTAACTCGAGATATGATTTTTCTTGTAACTGTGACGCGGGTAGTTAGAAAGCTGTGAATGTAGAAATAAATGATTTGAAGTTCTTAATTTGATAAATATTGTTCGGTAACCCCTCAAGCTCGACTCCGGCGATGGTCTCGGGCGTGGGGGCGTTACAGATTTTGTCACAAATTGCATGTTAATGTGTTAGCTAAGTGATTTGGGCATGTTTATGGTTGTCTGGGAAGTCCTGGGTTCAAGCTTTGGCTTTTGCAGATTTTTTTTTTTTTGCTTAAAAGGAACCTGGACATTGGTGCGTAGGCTTTATAAATAAATATGGTTGAGTGAGGGCATAAAAGAGCCTTGTGGCTTAGTGGTAGTTGGCGTGTAGAGCATCTGAAGAGGGCGTGAGTTCGAATCCCATGTCAAGCAAGGAGTAATTATTTTTGCTAGAAGGGCACGACAAGAGTTAGTGTTGGAGTTGAACACTGAGGATGAAGAGTTTGGAGGATTTCAAGGAGGGATAAGGGGAGAGATTCAGGGAGATTTTCAAGGAGTTTGAGGTGTGGTAGGAGTGTAGTCGAATAGGGAGTTTTGGGTACCTATTCGGTCATACCACTGAGTGCCGAATGGGTTTCTTCTGAGTGTTGGTTTCTTTGATTTTGTTTTCGGCATTTTTCTCTAGTCTCCATTTTGGCATTTTGAAGTTGTGGTTTTATTGACCTTAACCACATTTTCTTCTCTTTCTCCTTCTCTTACCCGAAAATCTCTATTTTTTTCTAGCTTTGGGCGCCTTGCCTTGACCAAGTATCCCTTTAGTCCATTCACAAGCTTGTGCCAAAACCTTCATTCTCCTCTCTCATTTCTGTTTTTTTCTCCATTCTCTTGCTGTTACTATTAACCGAACCCTGTTAAGGTTTCAATTTTGTTCTTCTTTGCTTTACATCTCTTCTTTGTCTCTTCTTTGTGTGTGACCGTTTCTTCGTGGGCTGTCGAAATTCTCTTGTATTCTGGTAAGTTTTCTCTAGCTAAACTTTATTTGGATTCTTTTTCAATTGAGGTTCGGCTTATGTTTTCACTTAGGCCGAATGGTGTTATTCTCTCTATTAGGGAGAATTGTTTTCTATTTTAACACTCCCTTCTATGTGTATACGGCTAGGGGTTTAGTCTTGTTTAGCAACGTGTGGAGCCGATTGCTGCCTTTGCAAGTGCATACTCCATCTTTGGTAAGTGTTAAAGGTTTGGACGTGTGTATGGGGTTTGCAAATTTCTATTAATCGATTACCTGTATTTGTGAAGGATCGAGAGTTGGGAAGAATACGTGATCGAGGAGGAGCTACGCTTGTTGGTTGGTGAGTAGTGATTTGGTTACGATATTGTATTCTATTGTAGTGTAGTCTTGGATTAACAAGGTTGTTAGACGAACGCAAGATTGTGATTGATCTTAGGTTCTCAATCCCGAAGGGCTTTGCGACTACAATCTTTAACAGGTGTGTAATCGTACATTCACACCACTGCGTAACTGTGAATCGGCAAAAGCCGAAAAGTTGAAACTTCGACATTTGAGGTCCCACGAGCGTGCGAACACTCGTGTGGTAAATCGAGCCACAAAACATGGGCGACAGACTGTTGAGGCCACCACGAGCGCTCTCGTGGGCTTGGGCCGTTATGTGCCTCGCCTGGCCGAGATGGGCCTTGCGGGCCCAAAAGACTCGTGGACCCCACACAGACAGAATTTATGGTAAATGGAAAATAATGAACTGGGCCACGGTGTTCGTATAGCCGTGACTGAAATTGGGCTAAATGCGCCACACAAGCGTATGGGCCCGCTTGGGCCGCGTAATTTGGTTCCACTTACACTGTTTGGCCATATGGGTAATCTGAGTCGTTCGAGATGACTGTAGACCTTCTGAAGGGTCGTTATCTGTACCAAGAACCTAAAATCAATTAAATGACCGAAATACCCCTGAAGGGTGAAAATTACTATTTTACCCCTAACCGACGAAATCATCCTTATAACGCTAGTGGTAGGTTAATTGATGTGTGTATGACATTTATATGACTGTTTTTTGAGTATGACATGCTGCATACACATAACATTATGACACAACATCTGCATAAGGTTGGGTTTATGAATGGAGGAAGTACTGTACTAGTGACTATGTCACGTTTACTATTACTGGTGGCTTGCCACACTTAATGTTACCGGCAACTACGCTGCGTTATTATTACTGGTAGCTTCGCTGCAATATTGGTGTGCTGGCTGGGTGGGTTGATTGATATCCCCACATGGTGTGTTGGTTGGTACGGGTGGTGTGTTAGATGGTTTTGGGATGGGTTGCATCTTGCACTATACTGAAACTGTATTAGGCTTAGGTCACACTGCTACTGTTTAAGGGCTAAAGCCTAGACTGTACTGATACTGAATAGGGATCAGGCCCAGACTGTTACTGCATGCTCTATTTTCTATAGTCTGATAAGGGATTACACACTGAGTTTTCGTAAACTCACCCTTTCTTTTAATTGTGTAGGTAATCCTCAGCCTTAGACGGTTTGGAGCTGCGAAGGACTCGGTGGCCACAACGATCGCGAATGACTTTATTATTTACTGATTTTATATTTGGGTTTTGTTTTGTAATAATTCCATTTAGGGATTTAATTTTTAATTGGGCTATGGTTTGGTGTTTATCAACTGCTAGAGTAAGAACATCGGGTTTTCAAAATAATAACATTTTCGGTAAGCGAACCTGCAACTTTAATTCTGATAAACACAAATTTTTTGAAAGCTATACACATTTTAAACAGCATGAAACACTAGATATACGCGGTTTTTAAAACTATAAAATCTTTTACGACAACCGGATTAACATCATAGGCTTGACGGGTTTTTGGGAAATTGATGTGGCACATCAGATTTGGTCGTAACATCTAGGCCGGGTTTGGGGTGTTACAGTATTAATATTATTATAGTTTTATAATAATAAATTTAGATATTTCTTTATCCATGAGTGAAGTATATGATATTTAACACTTGTGTAGATAAAGCCTATGGAACACATTAGGTTATGCAAGGCAATTATAAGGAGTTATAATTATAATATCTCTATGCATTAAACCCGTGATTCCTAAATTGTTCTTGGTCATTGTATTATCGAGATAGTGCATTGGTAATGCTCAAAGGTCGACACAAGTTAAGCCTTCATGCATAGGATGCATGCAATTGATTTCATGAGTTGAAGCGTAGGATACTTGAGGATAACATGTGGGTACTTGTAATAAGAACAAATACACTAAACATGCCCCGCTATGAGAGTTTCATTTGGTATTTCACTCAAGTGTCTATGTAAATACTCTCATATGTAGGCAATGTAAATAATCCTTATACTTGTGACATTGAGTCAACTTGTATGTTGAGTATTATACTTTGATTCATCACGAAATGGGCCTGTAAAGACAAATGCTTAAGGTAGGATATTTTGGGCATAACATAAGGCATACGAAGGTGGTAGAGTGGTCTAGATAGGATCCATCACCCCAAGTAATATGAGGGGACATATCTTATATGCTCTTCATTTTTATTAATTGCAAGTCTTGGGCCAAGGCAACTAGTCAAGGTTAATACAATGAGTTGCAAAACTAGCATGGATAAGCAAAAGTAGACATCGTGCTAGGACATTAAGTTCATTCGAGATATATGATGGAATGATTGAATTACACATATATAATGAACACTGAAAGGCTTTGTCGAAAATATATTTTGACTCTTCTGATAAATAAAAGTTATGTTGTGTTTCTAGGTCCCTCAAATGATTTATGAATATAATTATTTCTTAATTAAAATATATTTTATTTTTTGCCAACATAATTTGAAGTCTAATTAGTCACACACAGTAAAGGATTTTGGAAATTAAAACGAAAAAAACTAAAGTAAATAGTTTAATGAAGTCTAACAGTTATAGTGCAATTAATCAAAATTTGATTAAAAACCTAGCCTATGTAGTATAACTTAGCTAGACATCTCATGTAGTTGTTTTTCTTTTTGGTCTCTCATTTTCTCATGGAGAAACAAAAAGAAAATAAAACAGAAATTATTTTTTGAAATTTGGCTTCTAGTTTTCTTTTTGGTATTGAGATTAAGATAAAAAAAAAAGTGTGGATTCATGTTATCATATTGCTAGCACTATCTTGAAAAAGTGGATCTCAACCTTAAAAAGGCTTTCTAGATTCCTGGTGTGGACTACTATTAGAGGCCAAACATTTGACAGCTATAGGTTTTTAATAACTGAGCCCCATGTTCGTACGAAAATGAAGAAAGAATTGAACAAAGATGGTGACCACCATTGTTCAAGGTTTAGCTCTTTTACTGTATTTTGTATCTGATGACGTGATAAAATCGTTCAAACTGATCCTTGGTGAAATTTGATGCATTGTATGTTTTCTTTTTCCTCTACATTTGTTTTGATATTTGTTTTGATTTATTTTGCAAATATAATTGGATTCCAACACAAATATATGTTGATGACATCATTTTTGGATCTACAACCAACAAATCCAAATATGAGTTTATTCAACTTATGCACTCGAAGTATGAAATGAATATGGTTGGTGAGCTTAATTATTTCCTTGGCTTGCAGGTTAAATAGCTTGAAAATGACAATTTTGTTAACCAAGAAAAATATGTGTTGAACATGGTTAAGAAATTTGGTCTTGAGCAAGCTGAAAATGCTTGAACTCTTATGAGCTCAAGTAAAAATGTGAGTCTTGATAGAGATGGTATTCAAATAGATAGTTCAACATACAAAAGTATAACTGAGAGTCTACTCTATTTAACTGCTAGTTGTTCAAATATTTTTCAAAATGTTGCAAAAAAGTCTTTTCTCAAAGAAGAAAAATAGATTATCAAATATGTGAAAAGTATATTAGATTTTGGGCTATGATTTTCCAAATATACTAATTTAGCAATTGATACATCAGGTCAGTAATATAGATGATTAGAAGTGCATGTCTGGTGCTTATTTTTATGTGGGGAACAACCTTGTTTCATGGCATACCAAGAAGCGAAACACTATTTCATTTTCTACAGCTAAAGCATAATATATAGCAGTTGAAAATTGTTGTGCACAGTTACTCTGGATGAATCAAATGTTTGATTATGGAGTTCTAGTAGATATTCTGACAGTTTTATTGTGACAATACAAGTGCCATTAATATTTCTAAAATCATGTATTGCACTTTCGTACGAAGCATATTAACATCAGACATCTTTTTATCTATGAACTTGTTAGGACCAAAAAGGTAGTACTTCAGTATTTTTCTACTAAAAATTATCTTGCAGACACTTTCATAAAGAATCTTGATGCCAAGCGGTTTGAAACTCTAATTTTTTTTCTCTTGGTATTTGTCGAATATGAACTCTTGTGATTGTATAGAAGGGAGCACAACTTTGCCATATTAGTGCCTATCTTTATACATCTTATCTTTATTTGGTATTTGTTTATCCCTTTTATTTTGTTTTAACTAGATTGTCATATTTTTTTTATTATATATGGGCTAATCTTATCTTTGGGAAGTGGAGATATTAAAAGGATAAAAAGGTAATTTACAATAAAAGATACATATTTATCTTTTCATTAAGGGCTAATATTATATTTGAAAAGTGATGGTTTGAAATAGTAAATACATATCTATTATAGGCTAATCTTATCTTTGGAAAGTGGTGGTATTAAAGACAAATATTTATCCCCTTAAATGAACAAATCTTGATGAGGAAAATGACCCAGAAAAGGACTTGTTGTAACAACCTATTTTCAGTTGTGCCAAAAATGGTGGTTTCAAAATCCTGTATTCTGATGGTCGAGTCAAAAAAATTTATAAATTAATATTTATAAGTTTATGTTAAGGTTATATTGAATTTCGATACGAAAAGTTTATTAATTAAATAATCAATGAAGCTATAAAGATTAAATCGTAAAAGTCATAAAAGTTAATTGCTATAGATTTTTCTAAAGTTCCAAGGACAAATTCAGTAATTATGCCATTAAGTAATGTTGGATAGTGGAAAATGATGTATCATTCCACTAAGACTTGTTAATCATGTTTAACATAAAACTAATTAAGATTAGTTTCAATAATTAAGATTAATTGAATGATAATGATAGTATAAAAGCCAAAATGGCTTCATCTTCATCAATTTTGCTTCTCTTGGCTGAATGTTGAGGAAAATCTAAGGCTTCATTCATTTCAACTTTACTTCTTCAATTGGTAAGTGATTTCAAGCCCCTTTCTTGTAATTTTTATGTTTTTGAAATCCCAAAGGACTATTTCGTGAAGTTTTTAAAGTTTATAAAAGTTAAAATTGATATTTTCTTGAAGCTTTTGTGGTTATTTGGTTAGATTTGAAGCTTAGAATTGTTAATGAACTAGTTTGTAAAGTAAAAGTTGCTAATTTCGAAGTTAGGGTCTAAGATGTAATACTTTTAAATTGGAATAAAAATTCTTTAAATATGGGTTTTAATGGACTATAGAAGGATGGAATTGATATATATTTCAAAATCGAAGCTTAAATTCAAGAGTTATGGCATTTTTTATTCTAAGGACTAAATTGATAGTAATGTAAAACTTGAGGAATTATTCCATAGGTGAAATTGGACTATTATATAACTACATTATACTATTAAATGATGATTGGAAGGGATAATTCAGTTAAATTATGATTTCAATTAATATTAACAATAATTAGAAGATATATGAGGAAAAGGGAAAACTATTGAATAGTCCCTAACACCGAATCAGTTGTTGTTTGCTAGGTAAGTTCATACAGTATAACCAAGTTTAAGTTGTTGTTGCATTATGCTTAAATATGTATTTGTTCTCTATTGAAAGTGTGAATTGGTTATGAGTAGTACACAAACTGAGGATTTAACTTAATTGAAATAGAATGTTACAAAAGGGGAAATGTTGAGATTAATCCCAATAAACTTAGTAAAAGTCTCGTACATAAGGTTACGGGTTGATGCCCGATGATTCCGAGCTCTAGCATTTTTTTGCGGACTCAAAGATACATGTGACACAAGTTTAGCTCGGATGAGTAACATGATGTTGTCTTTTAAAAGTTTGAATTGGTTATGAGTAGTACACAAATTGAGGATTTAACTTAATTGAAATAGAATGTTACAAAAGGGGAAATGTTGAGATTAATCCCAACAAACTTAGTAGAAGTCTCGTACACGAGATTACGAATTGATGCCCGATGATTCCGAGCTCTAGCATTTTTTGCGGACTCAAAGATATATGTGACACAAGTTTAGCTCGGATGAGTAACCTGATGTTTTTTTATAGGTTTAGCTTAAATGGGTAACCTTACATGTATATTAAGCCCTGGCCAGGCTATTTAGTGTGTCATTAAAGGTTTAGCCCGGACGAGTAACCTGACACTGATGTATACAATTAGCTTAAACAAGCATCTGATATTCTTTTCACCTGTGTACTGGGCTCTTTTATAAGTTCTCATCGGGTAAGTTAAAGACAAAGAAATGTGATAATATGATAATATGATATTGAGATTGCGAAATGATGGATATAAAGTAGATATGTGATGTTTATTGACTTGAGATTGATATGGTATCATTTGAGGTTATAATTATTGTTATAAAGCAAAAGTCTCACTTATTTTGTGTTTGCTTTGTTATGCTATGGTAGGAAAGTTATTTTGCATATTGTACTGAATGTGATAAATGATTAAGGTAAGCAAATCATTTATATTGTATGAGCTTACTAAGTATTTATATTACTTACATGTGTTTCTACTTTATCTGTAAATTTTGGACATCTGAAAAGTGTCAGTGGGATCAGCGAGAAGCACACCTACCATCTCCCGATTCAATAGTCTTTTGAATGTTTCAAGCTTGGTTATTTGCGGCATGTACATAGGATGGTTAAACTTTTTCAAGTTAATGAATATGTTTTGGAATGGTTGTTCTTGTATATAAGTATATATGGTAATTTGTTGATTGATGTATGGCCTGTTGCAAAGTTTGGCATTTAAAATGTTAATTTGAATAGAAAAGCTTAGATAATGATATGCATATGATCTAGTTTATGGTATGAAATGGTTAACGGTTAAGGTATGATCGGTAATGACTTATGTTTTATGTCAGTGTTGGTGCCAATTGTGGCATATTGGTTGTATGTTTAGGGAAGTTCTTGTGTTATGCTTTATCATGGATTGAACAAGTTTTAGACAGGTTTACATTGGTTGAAAGGTGCATTTTAGGTCACTTATATGAAATTGGATTACACAAAGCATAAGATGGCATATTTTGTCATACACAAGCTGACACACGACCGTGTGTCACCATGGGCAGGTGACACGGTCATGTGTTCTTTGTATAATTGGGAAATTATTGTTCACATAGTTACAACTGGTCACACGGGTTGTCGACACGCCCGTGTATGTTTTATAATTCAATCATTTATTTTTTTAGCACGTCTCAGTTAGATACACGGTCTGGCTATAAGTTCATCTGGCATTTTGTTGAATTATTACATTTAGATCCACACGACACCATCGAGTTACATGGTTTAAGCACACGGCTGTATGACTCTATTACCATACGGGCCCAGCCTATCACATGGCCGTGTGACCCCTGTTTTGTATTATCACTATCTTTTTTTGTAAAAGTCTCAAAATGGACCCTGATTTATTTCGGATCAATTTTAGACCTTTTGTAAGCTCAATTTAAACTCAAATTTGATTGTGTTAGAGTTTGTGTGACTCGAATCTTGTCACTTGTTGAAGAAATAAATACAGTGGAAAAATAAAGGGATTTGTGGGGGTTAGAGGCCGAGGGCCGTAGCCCCCGCAGTATATACCATATTGTACAAGTTGAGCCCCACAGTACAGACCATATCGCACAAGTTGAGTTTGTATAGAACTACACTTCTGCCATTTGACTTTGATCAGAAAAGGGTTTTTCAACCCTTAAATAGATTTAGTCGAAACCTCTCTTGTATTATTCATTTTTCAACATTAGTGATTTTTTTCTCCTCTACCCATAGTTTTTTTCTCGAAAGGGTTTCAACATAAAATCTGTGTGTTCTTATTTTCTTTTCTTATTGTTTTGTGATCGTTCTACTGTCGTTATGGACGTTTATTATAACAAGCTGGTATCAGAGCTTTTTGGGTTGATTGTTTCGATCATGGTAATGGTGACAATAAAGTATGAGATCCTGCTGTTGGATCGCAACACCAGATTTGCATTGTGGCAGGTAAAGATGTAAGTAGTTCTTCGCAGATAAATTTGGAGGATGCCTTGCTAGGGTTAGATAAGATACCTTCAACATTGATTCCTAAAGAGAATAAGTGTAAAGATCGAAAGGCTTTAACACAATTATATCTACATATGTTGAATGATATTCTACAGGATGTGTTGAAGGAGAAAACTGCTGCTACATTATGGGCAAAGTTGGAGCAACTATGCATGTCGAAAACCCTAACTAGCAAGTTGTACCAGAAATATCATCTTTATTATCATTCTTTGGAAAAAGGTATGTCTATGGTCGAACACTTAACTGTGTTTAAAGAAATTATCTCGAACTTAAAAGCCATGAAGGTTTAGTATTATAAAAAGGATTTAGGGTTAATTCTATTCTATTCATTGCCTCCGTCTTATTCAACCTTCAGAGATACGATTTTTTATAGTTGTGAATCTCTCACAGTTAATGAAGCCTGTGATTCTTATCCTCGTATGACAAGATGAAGCATCTTGTGGCTGGATCCGACTCTCAAGGAGAGAATCCCATTGTTTGTGGGAGATATGAATGGAATACTAGTAACAATTGTAGGAGGAAACAAGAACAAAATCTTAACAGTAATTCTAAGGGTAGATTGAGATCTTTAAACAGAGGTAAAATCTATAATTTCTTCAATAAGAAAGGGCACATTAAGTCTGAGTGCTATAAGTTACAGAATAAGATCAAAAGGGAAGCTACGAATCAAAAGGGAAAACGACCAAAATAACCCAGTGAAACTGATGTAATAGAATCCTACAGCGATGGTGAACTCCTAGTTGCTTTTGTTGACAAATTTAAAGTGAGGAGCGAGTGGATCCTCTATTATGGTTGCACCTTCCATATGAGTCTCAATCGAGATTGGTTTATAACATATGAAACAATGTTTAAAGGTGTTGCTTTGATGGGAAATAATACTTCATATAGAATTGCAGGTGTAACACCCCAAACTTAGCCTAGACGTTAAAGTTGGATTATGAAATGTTACATTTAGTGGTATCAGAGCCAGGTTACAAAATTTGAGATGAGATTTTTGGGTTCCAACTTTTGTTTTATGAAAATTGTTTTGATTCGAAATTTGGAATTTTAATAAAAATTTTGATATTTGGTTATGAAATGTGAATTCAAGTCTTCGGCGCCGACCCAAGTAAGAAACTCTTTACTTTAGTTACTTCAGTTATACGTACTTTATAACTGTAGCTAATTGGTAAACTTTAGAGACTATTGAAATTAAACAATCTCTTCTTCAAATTAGTCAATTTTGTTAAACTTTAGACTTAAGGTCTAAAGAAAATCTAAGCTACACTCTATAATTCTGAACTATAATTAAGAAAAATGAGTTTACGTGGTACCTGTGGACATGGTGCACGAAGACGTGGTGGACATTGTCAAGTGGCTCACGTCAAATCCTTTTCTTGGGGTAGTGTGCTCAATCTGGAAATTTGTGAGTGTGTAAAGATGTTTATAAAGGTGGTAATCTGGATTCTAGTGATAATTTTGTGCCCTAAGAGTCGAAAAGAGAATTGCGAAAGGTTGTTGCAACTCAATCTATATCTGTGAGTCGAAGGTCTGTAACTAAGTGACTTTGGTTGAATGAGACCAAGTTAGCGAAAGAGATTAATCGCTTAAAGAGCGAGGAAAAAGGAAGTAATAAGTATAGAATAAGAGGAGTTCTATTCCTGTTGACTTGAATATGCGATCTAGGAAACGAGTCAAAATAATTAGGCCTCAGCGGGTTGAGGCAGCTGTGAATTATAAGGGAAAATATTTTCATTCTGTCAGCGGGTTATGACAAAAATCGAGTCCCTGTGTGTACAAAATAGAAACTATTTTTGTTTTGAATTATGAGGGAATCTTATGGGTGGTTAATTAATAGGATTTGGTGAGATGTGGAGAGTTATGAAATTATCCCAAATTATCTTTCCCAGTTCCCACTCTCATGTTCTTCTCTCCCCCTCTTCTCCAATTTTTCTTTTTACTTTTGTTTTAAATTTAGTTTGGTTTATTTTTCGTTCTTCATTGTGAAGTTATAATGGGCTCGATAAGTGTTCAAGTGTTTCAAGTTAGATTAAGTTAAACATTGTGTTGCTGAAAATCTTTCGAATTTAATCCCCTTGTTGTGTGTTCTTATATTGTTAGGAGATAATTGCACAGTGTTCGACAATTCCCCGACTAGTTAAGAACGATTTTGGCAATTATTTCCTTATAAGTGATTGAACAGTGGTTTTTTAGGGTTGTTTTTCATTGTGAAAAAGGATATGTTTATGAGAAATTTTGGGATTATTTTTTGTATGTAATCAATGTGTTTTGATTTTGATTGTAGGATTCGTAAGTCTCAGTTGGGTAGTTAACAAATCAGCAATTAGGTATGTGATCTAACCCGAAAAACTCATCGAAAATTCAGAAAATTTTTCGAAACAATGATGATTTTCAAAACTACCCAATGACACAGAGCAGTGTAGTAGGTCATGTAGGACACATGGTCGTGTGTGAATTTGTAGCCCATATGGGTAGGCCGTATGAGGCACGCGGCCATGTGAAATCATGCAGACCATGTGGACCACACGGGCTAGTTTTTTGGGCTGTGTCAACCACTTGGGCCAATTTTGAGGCCCAATTAGGGGCCGACTAAGGGACTCTGAATTTGTGTCCGGGGGCATTATGTAGGCCCAAGAAAGCATAAATTTTAGTAAAACAAACATGTTAGATAAGTTCTGATAAGTATAATAACGCGATATGGTCTGCTATAAGTAGGTACGTAAGTTAAGCATGACTGTTTTGTAAACCATGTGTGTTATACATATTTTGTTATTTGTTCTGATAAGCTATCCGATTCGACCATGTAATATGACATGCTATGATTTGTACAAATTGTGTGTAAGTTATGTTCTGTATAATATCTATTTGTTGCCCACGTTTGAGAATTGGAAGACTATGATCGAGAAGCAAACACGAAGATAGATAAAACACCTCCGCACAGATAATGGCTTGAAATTATGTTTTGATGAGTTTAATTAATTGTACAAATTAGAAGGGATTGTGAGACACTTGACATTTCACCATAATCCATTGCAAAACAGTGTTGTGGAAGAAGGAATAGAACCATCATAGAAAAGGTTTGATGTATGTTTTCGAATACTTATTTACGAAAGTCTTTTTGAGCTGGAGCAGCCTCTACTGCACGTCTTCTGATTAACGGGTTTTTGTCCGTTGCCATTGAGAAAAAGACTCCACAAGAGGTATGGTTTGGTACTCTTACTGATTATTCTGATTCAAATATTTTTGGGTGCCCTGTGTATGCTCATATTGATAATGGTAAATTGGAACCTAGATCTATTAAGTGTTTTACTTGGATATAAGGCTGGTGTTAAAGGGTAGAAGTTATAGTGTCTTAAAAATATAAACGTTGTAGTTAGCAGAGATGTTAGTTTTTGTGGTTAGCAGAGATGTTAGTTTTGATGAAACTGCTATACTGCCTACCATACCTCTTAAAGACTCTTCTGATAAAGACCAGCAGAAATCAAACACACATGTGAAGCAGGTGGAGCTTCAGATTGATCCAAGATCTACAACAAAGTCTGCTACTCAGGTTAGTACAAAAACTTAAGGTAGAGTTGCTTCTTCACCACAGTCAGCATCAGAATATTCTATTGCCAAGAACAAACCTAGAAGAGAAATTAAACCTCCAAAGAGGTTTCCTAAGGTTGATCTTGTTGCTTATACTTTTAATGTGGCTGAAGATATAGATACAACTCAAAAGCCATCTACTTATTCCAAGGTAGGTAGCTGTAAAGATTTAGGAAAGTGGATGATTGCCATGCAAGCAGGGATGGAATCACTTCATTAGAATATAACATGGGACCTATTGAATATCTCTAAAGGTAAAAAGGTTTTTCGCTGTAAATAGGCATTCAAAAAGAAAGAAGGGACTCCAAGAGTTGAAAAACTCAAGTATAAAGCAAGGCTTGTTGCAAAAGGTTACAGTTAGGTTCCAAGTGTAGATTTCACTGATGTGTTTTCTCCAATTGTTAAACATTGTTCGATTCAAGCCTTACTTGATATTGTGGCCATGTATGATTTGAAGCTTGAGAAGTTAGATGTGAAAACAACATTCTTGTATGGAGAAATTGAGGAAAATATTTACATGCAACGACCAGAGGGCTTTATAGTCTTAGAAAAGGAAGGCTATGTTTGTTTGCTGAAAAAGTCACTTTATGGCTTGAAACAGTCGCCTAGGTAGTGGTACAAGAGATTTGAATCATTTATGACTACTTATGATTTCAAAAGAACAAGTTTTGGTAGTTGTGTTTATTTTAAGAAAAATAGCGATGGTTCATTTGTATATCTACTTCTTTATGTTGATGACGTATTGATAACAGCCAAAGATAAAAAAGAGATAAGAAAGGTCAAAGCCCAGCTTAGTAAAGAATTTAAGATAAAATATTTGGGAGCAGCAAAGAAGATACTCGGAATGGAGATTCTCAGATATTGAAAAACATGTAAATTGCACCTAAGTTAGAAATGGTACATTGAGAAATTTCTTTGTAGGTTCAATATGGAAAGTGCCAAGCTTGTTAGTACTCCATTAGCAGCCCACTTCAAACTTTCATTGACTTTGTCTCCATAATCAGATGATAAGATTGACTGTATGTCACATGATCTATATTCTAGTGTAGTGGGATCTCTCATGTATTCTATGCATTCTAGTGCAGTGGAATCTCTCATGTATGCTACGGTTTCCTCACATCTAGATTTATCATATGTAGTTGGTGCAGTTAGTTGATACATGGCGAATCTCGGTAAAGAACATTAAAAAGCATTTTAGTGGATTTTTATATACTTATGAGATACTTGATCTTCCGTAATTCGGTGTAGCAGATTAAACTAGTTTTTTGCACTTTAGGAGCTTGAACATGAGCATTTTAGTTAAGTTTAATTATATTTTTTGTAAGTGTTACTTAAGTTAATAAAATGTGAAATTTGAGTCATTTATTGACCTTAGGAGCCGAATGAGGCCTAAGAGTGAGCTACTACACTTTGTGAGTGAGCAGGAGACCGTTAGAAGGCATACTAACCCGATACTGGTAGCTAGGTTGCAACACAGAGCATGCAATGTCGCAACATAAGGAGTAGAATAAGAAAAATCCAAGACTGTCCTCGATGTTGCAACACAAGACTTGGTGTGTCGCGACATCGCCTCTATACGGGAAATAATTACGAACCAGGGGTGTTTTGGTCTGCACAATCAAACAACACGAGGACTATAGTTGACCTAGGGTTGAGGACGACGACCACCCTAAAGTCTATAAATAGGCTCATTTATCACACATTAGGGGGAGCTTAGCTATTATATAATTTTCTCTTTAGATTTAGTCTTTAGATTTTCTCTTTTCTTAAGTTTTAGATTTCTATTCTTGTTATTTACTTTTGTGAAGAAATCAGATTTTGGAATTACTGTCAAACTCTTTGAGGATTTTGCGCTTAATACAAATCAAGCTTCTTTTAAACTCTATTCTTGAATTATTCTTCATATTCATTCTTTCTTTTAAGTTTATATTGTTTACTAGATCTATGAGTAACTAATCCTCCTGTAGGAGATTAACGAATGGAGGTATGAATAATTAACTATTTTGTTGGGATTTCTTAACGGATCAGCTGTTCAAGAAAGGAAAAATTTAAACCCTAAGCCTGACAACCTCAGAAGTCATCAAGGTGGGAATTAACCCAAATTTAGTGTTGTCTATCCGTGAACACCTCAACCCTGAACTAGTCTAGATTTTGAGGTCGGAAGATAAGTTGTTCTTACCGACTCAATATTTCAGTTGACATATCAGAAGATCTTGTTGGTATGTTAACTAGTTGATTGAACAAGAAAACTTGAGATGACAGTTGATTATGACTACCAAAGTGAGTTAATCACTAATGCAAAAATTTGATATATATATATATATATATGTATATTTGATTATTTGATATATTTCTTTTCATTTATTTACTTTCTTATTATTTTATAATTTATTCAAAAACCCTTCTTTTAATTCTTCATACTATAATCCCTCGGGGAGGCTTACCATAAGGAACGTTACCCCCCATACCCCCTCGTGGAGGCTTAACGCTGTGGAGTATTAATTATATCTATTTGTGTTTAGATTAGGATTAATTCAATGCTCGCCTCCCTTGGGTACAATCTTCAGAATACTTACCTACTTCGTTGTAACTATATTACAACCTGACCTGTATACTTACAAATACCTCTTTTTCACATTTTTGTGCATGATTTCTACTATGGACGTTGGTACGTCCAGAGGTGGTCAATACTACTAATGTTTGCTTACAGTTTGGAAGAACTAGAGATGGAGTCATTGGGTATGTTGATTTTGATTTTGCTGGAGACCTTGATAAAAGAAGGTCACTCATAGGATATGTCTTTACTATTAGGGGTTGCGCCATTAACTGGAAAGCCACTTTGCAGACTACAGTTATTTTGTCTACTACTAAATTTGAGTACTTGGTGATTACTGAGGGTTGTAAAGAAGCTATTTGGTTAAAGAGACTTTTTGGTGAACTCAGTAAAGACCTTCAGATCAGTATAGTGTTTTGTGATAGTCAAAGTGTCATATTCTTTACGAAGGATCAAAATGTTTCATGAGAGAACAAAGCACATTGATGTTTGCTATCCTTTTTTTGCTCTTGGTGATATTGTTGTGAGCAAAGTTAGTACTCATGATAATCCTACGGATATTATGACTAAGTCATTTCCTATAACCAAGTTTGAGCATTACTTGGACTTGGTTGGTTTTCATTGTTAAAGAATACCCCTTTAGGGGTTTTGTGGAAGAGTTCAAGAACTTGTTCGTTGAGAATTCGTGTCAATGTGGAGATTGTTAGAGTTTGTGTGACCTGAATCCTGTCACTTATTGAAGAAATAAATATAGTGGCAAAATAAAGGGATCTGTGGGGGCGATAGGCCGAAGACCGCACAAGTTGAGTTTGTATAAAACTACTCATCTTGTATCATTCGTTTTTCAGCATTAGTAAATTTCTTCTCCTTTTTCCCGTGGTTTTTCCCGAAGGGGTTTCCACGTAAAATTTGTGTGTTCTTATTTTATTTTCTTATTACTTTGCGATCATTCTATTGTCATTATTGACGTTTAATATAACAATTTGCAAAGAATGAACTATGTGGATGTATGAGATTTATTAAATGTTTAATTGAGTTCTTAATTTAAAATTTCATTTAACTATTTTGTTATTCGTTGTGACATCCCATAACTCGATTTCGGTGACAGAGACGAGTGAGGGGTGTTACACTCATCATTCAAATAAATCAAGTTTGATACTCATCGTTCAAATAAATCAAGTTTGATCCATCTAAAGAAGAACATGCTATTGAAAAGAAATCAAAATATAGTGCTCCAACTCTTGTTCAAACAGAGAGTGGAATAGGTTTGTAGTTGCTATTGAAAAGAGGACAAACTCAAATGAGGGAAACTACTTTCAACCTGATCCAGTGGTCCACCGAATGTTGTGATAGATGAAAAAACATATTCATTAGTTGTGGTTGCTCAAAAGGAGCAATTATTGGAGTTTTGTTTTTCTTAGGGTGAGTTGGACTCTCCTATAGTCAAAATGTAGAGGATGGTTATAAAAAAGGTGAGGTTGGCTAAACTTATTTGCAACATTGAGAAAACATCACGGTAGGTGGGAGCCCTTTGTACATTTTGACAAAAAGAGGTAGTAGATGATGTTGAATGTTGTTGAACTGATGATTGATTTGTAATTCTCATTGTTGAGCATTTTGTTGCATTAGTGATGTACCTATTTTGAAATTCCGTTGCTTCTATTGATACTTTGTTGAAGATCTCTTTTATAGATGCAAGTTCTTATTTCGGAATATGTCTTTTATTTGTATCTCTTTAGAATATTTTCTTATAATCTAATGTACATCAAAAAGGGAAATTTTGACACGATGATATGTATAAGAAGGAGACCTATTTTCTTTATGATAGTTGCTTTCTAATAATTTGCTAAATAGTTTTGTCAAGATGCTAAATGGGGAGATTGCTGGGACTTTAACTGTCTTTGGTTTAGCTAGTGCATGACTTTTTTGAACATCACTTGGGACAACAAGTTTGAACAATTAAAGTGATGTTAGATTTGTTGGCATTTGTGACTTATTTTTATCTTGGGTTCATATTACCTAATTATCTCAAGTTCAAGCTAAAATTAATGTTATTTTTTCTATAGAATTTATTTCGAATGTAAAGGGGAAGAGGAGATTCTTGTTTGACAACAAACTTTATCCTTATCACGTTAGACTTGGTCTTTCCTGGTGCTGGAACTGTTTTAAATTTGCTTAGGGATATAAATTAGCCTCCAAAATTCAAATTATGGATAAATGATTGAATTTAAATTGTGTTTTATTTGGTGGAAATATAGATCAAACCCAACCTATAAGTTTATCATTCATTACTTTTTGGGACATCTTCTTGAGAAAGTGTAACACCCCTTACCCGTACTCGAGATCGAGATAGGATACGAGGCATTACCAAACACATACACAGTCATTCATGCAAAAACTGGGCCATAAATTTTTTATCCAAATTAAAACTTTTCAAACTCATGTATATCGTCCCTTATACTGGCCTTTGAGGCTTAAAACATACATCGGGGTAGTTCGGGACTAAACCGAGAACTTTGGAAAGTTTTGGGAAAACTTCGAAATTTTTTTCTCATGAAACAGGGTCACACGCCGTGTCATCAGACTGTGTTCCTCACACGATTAAGACACACGGCTGTGTCTTACCCCGTGTAGTTGACTCTTAGGCTATTTTCCAAGCCTTTATGTTACCCATAACCCCTTACAACTTTATACACGTCATAATCACAATTCATAGCAACATTTTAGTGATTAAACATCCTTTATTAAGACACATTCAATTCATGGTCATGACCACCTCGATTGGTCATAAAACATGCATTTAACACACATGACATATTACCAACCATGCATGGCAAACATGCATTCAACACACATGACATATTACCAACGATGCATGGCAAATAAACATATTCACATCACAATTATTAGACATAACATGAATAGCTAGATTTACAAGCCATAATCAATAGCTCAATATAGGCCAATTCATTTGGCCAAATTATAATAACACATGTTATAAAACTAGATCTCTATAAACGCCACTCACTTGATAATTCTAACATATGTAGCAATATTCCAAAGGTACTGGCTTGATAGTGTGGTGATGAATCCGACGATCTCTAACCCCGAACCGACCTAAGAACACTAAGGAAATGGAAAGGAGGGAGTAAGTTTTACGCTTAGTAAGCTTGCATGAAAAGTAATAAGCAATGTATTAACATGCTATTTTTCTATTCCCCTCTATTTATTCAAAGTCCAGTTAAGCTGTTTTCTCAAGTCATGGTCACTAAATTATTTATCTCCGGAGTTACGAAGGTCCAAATTAAGATTCGCTAATTTTCTCAAAAGCTAGACTCACATATACTCTTACTATAAAATTTCCAGAATTTTTAGTCTAGCCAATAAGTACATTTTATTCTTTTAAAGTCACCCTTGTTTAACAGTCTGATAGTTCCGACCCCGCCGGACTAAAAATTATTTATTTATTCATACAAGATTTGGATAATGTTCCTGTTTGCTTTTTTCGAAAACAGACTCATTAAGGATTTTAATAATATAAATTATAACCCATAATTATTTTTTTACAATTTTTAATGATTTTTCTAAATCATAATAGGCGATTCTGAAATCATTCTAACTCTATCTCACAAAACTTCAAATATCTCATAACATGAAAATCTTTTGCTTACACCGTTTCTTTAATATGAAAATATACTCAATAAGCTTTTATTTCATATCTTATTCAACTTATAATTCAATTTCCACAAGTTTTAGTGATTTTTCAAAGTCACACAACTGCTGCTGTCCAAATTTGTTTTATTACTAAATTTCGCTCTTTCATGTTTTTTTTGTAGTAACTTTCATTATAACACTTACTCCATATCAATCTTACCAAATTTCGATCACATATCAAGCACATTGCTCATAAGTTTACACACACGAACCTTCACTTATTCATTACATAGTCATGTTCATATGTATTTTCACTTAGTAAATTTCCCATTGAACTCATCGGAATAACAATAGATACCCAGTGGCCTGTACATATTACCACCCTTGTAACCGAAGCTCTCTGGTACGCATAGTAGCCTACACTTAATACTACACATACAACCTAACAATCTGGTACACATAGTAGCCTACACTTAGTACTACACATGTGATCGAAGCTATCGGGTATGCATAGTAGCCTGCACTTAGTACTACACATGCAACCTAACAATCTGGTACACGTAGTAGCATGCACTTAGTACTACACACGTGATCTAAAACTGTCTTAAACACATAGTAGCCTGCACATAGTACTACACATGTGTTCACAATGGATCATTTGTATCTTTTCTATTCTGAAGGTCCGACCTGGAAATTCTTCACTTTTCAACATTTTACTAATTAATTCTTAGTCAATTTCGATTCGTAATTTACATCAAATGATCATTCTATAGGCAGCCACATCTCATATAATAACAAAAGATAATAACATAAAAAAAAAGAATCGATATATTATTTACATACAAACTTACTCGTTTCAAAGAAATATCATGTTTCATCCAATTTCCATTATATTCAATCATCCAATCACATGTTATCGACATTTGAGCTATCGATTACTTCATGGTTACATCACATTCCCATACACAATATCATTAACATATAAATCAATACAACCATAGCAAAATAGATTTCAAGTGTAACAACAATAACATGAATATCATCCTTATTTAATCACATGAACTTACTTGCCGAAATCTCTTCGGGTACAACTGTGTAGCAATTCACACAACTCATGTAATAGTAATTTAACATTCATCACATTTTCCACATCATATTCATCATCCATAAATTCTTCTAATATATTAAATCATATATTTTAAGCCATAATAATAGATAATTACAATTCAAGTATGATATTGCATTATTATTACCATATAAGCTTACCTCGAGACCAAAATAGCAAAAAGGAACCTAACCGTCGATTTTCCATTTTTCACCCGATGTAGGTCCAATCCTCGTTTTCCTTGATCTATAATATCACATTTAGTCCAATTATTAGTTACATTATTTAATGTGATCCAAAAATCAATTTTGGATAAAATTACGTTTTTGCCCCTAAACTTTGTCAAAATTACACTTTTGCCCCTAAGCTCGTAGAGTGATTTTTATTCAATTTTCTCACTCTATAGGCGTAGCCGAACCATTTTCATAACTATATCAAACTACAATTCTCATCAAAACACCCTTTTATACCACTTTTACAACTTTTACAAAATGGTCCTTTCAAATGTTTTCATCGAAAATCGCTTAGTAAAAGTCATTTATTTAACACCCAACACTCATTTTCTACCATTAGACATCAAAATTCATGCATTTCACACATAAGGAAATTTTTAAACATGAACCCTAGTTCAAATTAATGATAGAAATAAATAATTCTTGTTACGGAGATTGCAAAAACGTAAAAATCATTAAAAGCAGGGCTAGAACGGACACTTGAAAAACCCTAGACATGGTTTCTCCATGCAAGTTTCGGCCAAGAGGTTGAAGATGGAAAAAAATTGGCTTTTAATTTTGTTTTTAATTCATTTTAATAACTAAATGACCAAAATGCCCTTAATGAAAAACTTTGGAAACATGCCTAACCATGTCCATTTTTGTCCACCAAACTTAACCAATGGTCTAATTACCATATAATGACCTCCAATTTAAAATTTCATAACAATTGGACACCTCTAGCATGTAGAACTCAACTTTTTCACTTTTTACGATTTAGTCCTTTTAACTAAATTGAGTGTCCAAAAGTCAAAATTTTCGAACGATATTTTCACGAAATCATTCCGTGAAATTTTATACCATAAAAATATAATAAAAATAAAATTTTTCTCATCGAATTTGTGGTCTCAAAACCACTGTTCTGACTAGGCTCAAAATCGTGATGTTACAGAAAGAGTTTGTTTAATAAATTCTATTTCTATTTGTTGTGAAGTGTTACACTATTGTGTTCATGTATTCTTTGATGAGTAAAAGTTGTTCGTAAGTGACATGTTTGGGTTGAGTGATTGTAACATTGGAGTTCCTTGTTGAGGACACAATTATCTCATAGTATAAGAGTTGATTGGGCTTTAACCAATAGAATTCATGATCCATTGTTGAATAAAATAATTCACTGACTAAGGCTCCTAAGAGTAGAATTGTTATATAAATTATGTTAACAAATCTTGTTTGCCACTTTATTGTTTTGCTTTATTCTTTTTCAATCTACTTGCTATACTACCTAATTCTAGTCTGTGTTCGAAGATTAGTTGGGACATTGAGATAGGACATGCATTATACTTTTTTAGAAAAGTTGAAGTTTTACTGTTTTTTTCTGCAACATCCCACCAAAAATGCAGCGGAAAGAATTATGGAAGGTCTTTGAATATCCAAGAGAAGATCATATACATATATATGTATACAAATTTTTTTTCCTTTAAATAAAAAGATCATATATAATTTCATGTTTTACTGCTTATTATCTTCTTCGTATTACACGGCCCGTACAGCTTGGAACCTTGGTTCTTTAGGGAGAAATTTTTGCTGAACATAAACAGACATATAATCACCAAACACAAACTTGGGATAAGTTTGATCCATTTCTTCATTCGTTTCCTTCACCAGTTGTGGTGCAGGAGCAATGGTGGCTTTAAGTGAAGGATTATAAAACGAAGCAATGGATAGCCTGTTGCCATCAATGGTGCTCAAAACACGGTGCCAAGCACTCTTATATCGCCCATTGCTGAGGACTTCGATTTGGTCACCAGTGTTTATGACGATCGAGTTCTTCAATGGCTGCACATCGATCCATTCCCCATCTTTAAGTACTTGAAGGCCGCCCACTTCGTCATCTTGGAAGAGTAAGATGACGCCACCGGCATCGGTGTGGGCTCGAAGACCAGTGACCTTCTCAGGGTTCGGGCATGGCGGATAGTGGCACAACTTGGTGCCGAAGAATGCATTGTTTTCACCTCCACCATTGAAAGCTTTCTTCATGTTTCCCTTTGGTAACCCCAAGTTTTCATCCATTACTTCCATGATTTTTTCAGCCAATATTTTCAACTCATCTCGGAATTCCTTCATGGTTTCCCTGTCATCAACACATATATATAATCATAAACCAAAGCAATTTAATGAATATTTTAGCTTGTTAAGAACTGATTAATCTTGCTTACTGAAATCCCGATGTTTGATATGACCATTCATTGACATTATCATCCGTTAAAGTTATAACATCTTCCCAATCCACATTCTCCAACTTTTCATCGCCACTTTCATTCAACAAATTCACCACCTTTGAGTTCTTGAAATTCTCTTCCCTTTCCACCTTATAGAACTCTGATGAAACCTTCTTCACCCTCTCCAGCAGCTCCTCTGCAATCCCATTGTTCACCAACTACAACAAATACACATTTACACACACATAGATCAACCCAATTTGCAGCACGATGTAGGTTAAAGATAAGAAAAAGGTACCTGAAAGAAACCCCATTCCTCGCATGCATCTGCAATCTCAGCCAATGTCTTGGCCCTCTCGTCGCCATTGAGCTTAGAAAAATCAATCACCGGAATCGCCATTCAAAAGAAAAAGAGTGGAAAAGCTTACTTAGCAAAGTTCGCACTAGTTTTATGGTGGTTAAATTAGCAATGGAAAAAGGGGTTGTTGCCCAATTTATAGCAAAGCAAAAGTAAGGGGGTTCTTCCTCCCGCCATGTTGGATTTGACAAATAGCTATTGTTATTGTTTCTGGAAGCAACCATTAATGGTGTTGGGGTGAGGTGTAGCCGGCGGACGGTGACACAATTATTAATAAAAGCAAGGTCAATGCTTTGAGATGTTTACGGGTAATTAATGCACGACAAAAGCATATTTTACCTGGGGATTAATCATTTGCTAATATAAGTTATCATCATTTAAAGTGATTAAATATTGTAAATTTCATATTCAAATATGAATGTCATGTATGACGTAATCAAAGTTCTGAATCATCATATTCAACTCTTAATCATAAATACGCTTAGCCTTGGGTAATTAGTTCTTTTCCGTAAAATTTTGAAAGTTTTATTATGTTGAATTTGTATATTTGGAGTTTATTCGCTATATTTTTATTCTAAGTATTTAGTCATATTTTTCAAATCTAAAAATTTAGGTACATTTGTTAGTACTGTTGAAATTCTTCTATTAATTCTTTTGGTATGACATTTAAAATTAGGTAAATTACACTAACAGTTACTCAACTTTAGGTAGCTAACAAAATAGTTACTCAGAATTCAATTCAGTCACTCAACTTTTAAAAAATAACAAAACAATCACCACTAACTATTTTTCATTTCGTCTGTAATGGAGCTATTATTTTCCGTTATTGACTTAACTGAAATTCCATTTTCCATCCCCCTCCATCTTCCCCACCATCCCTCCCCCTATCACAAGCCTCTTTACTTTTTTGCAGACCACTCCACCATTGCCCTCTCCCCCTCTTCCCCCTATTCCTTCTTCACCATCATTCCTCTCACCCTCATCATAGCTTCCAATGAATTAAGGATGCTGAAGTATATACACTTGTATTAGTTCACCAGCAGAACCGGTAAAGACCTTTTACAACCAACGCCGAGAGGAATGCTTTCCTAGCTTCGTGACTGAGCGTGCCTGCAAAAGAGCAAAAATGTTGTCTTCATATTTATGTCCTACTCATGACCACAAACAAATGTACCATACAATTTGAGAACTCTAATTGGATGGCTTAACCAAAACTTAAGAGAAATGGTTTTTACGTTCTATCACAGAATTTGAGAACAGAGGAAATTCTTCCTCAAGCCTAATTATGAATATTTTCTGAGTTCTGCAGTAATCCAAAACCAGTTCCTTCTAAAGTTATATTTGTTTCTCGCTAGTCTCCCTCACTAGTTGCAAACTGCATATAATCAATCCTAATCCTTGAAAAGCTCATTAACAATTTAGGTGAAACAAAATGACAAATATGGTGACAATGGTGAAACTTTTCTAGAGACAAAACTTTTCAACTCCACTTCCATATCATGTTCTGGTATACATTAAAGAGTAAGAAATATTAAGGCTCCGTCAAAAATATACTTTGGACATGGTAGCTTTGCTAAGGGTGAGAGGAATGATGGTGAAGAAGGAATAGGGGGAAGAGAGGGAGAGGGCAATGGTGGAGAAGTCTGCAAAAAAGGTAAAGGGGATTGTGATAGGGGGAGCTATGGTGGGGAAGAGGGAGGGGTATGGAAAATGGCATTTCTGTTAAGTCACTAACTAAGAATGATAGCTCCATTACAAAGGTAACGAAAAATGGTTAGTGGTGATTGTTTTCTTTTTTTTTTTTTTTGAAAGTTGAGTGACTGAATTGAAACCTGAGTGACTGTTTTGTCAGTTACCCCAAAGTTGGGTGACTATTGGTGTAATTTACCCTTTAAAATTTAAAAAAAAAACTCACTTGATATAAATGAAACAAAAAAATGACATTATAATGGACTAGAATTTGATTGAAATTCTTAACAGTGTTAACAATTTTAAAAGTTCAATTTAGACTAACTAATAACATTATAAAAGTTGAGATACCAAATTATGTCAAAATTAAAGTATAAAGATTAAATTTCAAATTTGAACAAAAATAGGCACTAAATATGGAATTTAACCATTCTTTATAATCTAAAAAAGTAGAGGGATTAGAATTGATATTTGGCCATTAGCTTCTCATGTTAAAGAAAACAATTAAAATTGGACAGGTATCATATAAAAAGTGGAGGGGTTAAAAAATAGAAAATAGATATGAAATTTAACCATTCTTATATAATCTCAAAAAAAGTAGAGGGATTAGAATTGATATTTGAACATTAGCTTCTCATGTAAGAAAAAAAAAACTAACATTGGATTAGTGTCATGTAAAAACAGAGAGATTAGAATTGAAAAATAGAAATTAAATATCGAATTTAACTATTCTTATATAATCTAAAAAAGTAGAGCGATTGTACACCATGGATGGCCTGATGGTTAATAGTATTCAAGACCCCAGGTGTGGTCTGAGTTCGAGTCGCACTAGTTGTGTTTGTTGTTCGGGTTTTACGCTATTATTGTAATTTATCAAAAAAAAATAAAGAGATTAGAATTGATTGGGCAATTAATTTCTCATGTAAAAAACAATTAACATTGCACATATGTTATGTAAAAAATAGAGGGATTAAAATTAATATATTTAGACCATTAATTTCTCATGTAAAAAAAAAACAATTATTGGACAGGTCTCATATTCCTTTTATATATAATAGTATAGATAAAGCAAATTTCTTTTTTTGCTATCGCTACCACAGTTAGTAATTCTTGTTTTAATAAGGTAAAATATTCAAAACCCATAAAAATATAATTTTTTTAATTATTACTTGACATGGCATGGTACATCAACATCTTTATATGTGGCATGCCACATGGTATTTTTTTATGAATGTTGTCAGTCACATCAACATTATTAACAATTAAATCAGTTAATTGGCTAAATTAGACTTAAAATTCGAGTTTTTTGAATTAGGCCTTTAGGCCATTTTTTATTATTTAGCGAAATAGATCATTTTTGGGAGAGAGAGAGAGAGAGAGAGAGAAAACCGAAAGCGCATCCAGCTAAGCACGCTTTCTGCACAGGTGGCAGGAAAGCATGTCCAACTGGGCACACTTTCCCTTTCTATCTCCTAAAAACCCTAACTATTTTTAATATTTTTAGGGTTAAGGTTTAGGTCTTGGTGTATTTTTTAGGGTTTCAGGTGAACCACAGAAGTTCATAAGTAGATTTGAGGGGTCGGGGATGTGATAATGCGACTCAGAACACATACATTTCATATGTCATGGCAGGATAGGACCATCACCTCGTAAACCCATTGTGGGGAAGTCTGGTTTCGGGGTAATAATGCTTGATACGATTAGAGGGTCGAAGTCTAGGTGGAGGTTCCAGTCAGCAATCGTGATGCAATCACGGGTTCAAGTATAATTAAGGGGCCAAGTGACGGTAGTTACGCAGTCAGGAGTTCAAACTTTTTAGATACCCATAAATGATGTCCTATATGTACCATATATAAGATTGAGGTCATAACCAAATGAAAAAACTTTGGGGACTTCTAGTGTAATCAGCGTACTTTTTTTCTCTATTTCTAAAGAAACAGTATCTTTGACATTTCATTCTTATTTGGAGGCTGACACCGAGGTGGACACAAGAGGACTCTTAGGTGGAGATCAGATGTTCCAGCACAGGAGAGGTGAAACTCGGGTTGACACGGTAGCAGTTGTAGTTATTAATGGCTTGTTTAATAACGAAACCCATCGTCACTCCAAAAGGAACATCACCTTTAATGCACTGTAATAATCGCCCCGAAAACATTGAGCTTGTGGCCATGTAACTACCGTCAACTATCTCCCTTATTATACCTTGATCCATTATTGCATAACAGTCATAGATAGAGACTTCTACGTAGACTTCCATCCTTGACTGTAGAAAGCAAAATTACCTTGAAACTTAACTTTCCTAGGATAGGTTAGGAGGTAATGGTCCCTAATCGGCATGATATATGAAATATGTGATGCTTGAAGCGATATTGCATCACCGATAACTCAAGAATACCTCGAACATTAAGGAAATATTTTTAGCGACCAGAATTGTTAGCACCCAAAAAGGATTTATCAAGTAAGGGTGGAGAGCATGTGGGAGAAGTTGGTTGAGGGGCATGAAGCTTGGTGTTTATGACCCCTTTTATAGGCACAGTGAATAGTCTATTTGCAAAAAAAAATTCTTTCGTTGAAAACGCGTTTCAGGAGTGATGAACATATTCGAAATGTGGTTAAAGCGTCTGAAAAATAAGAAGCATTAGACTTTTAACTATGGGAAGAAGAAATTTTGTTAGAGAAAGCACATCCAACTAGGCGCACTTTCTTACCAGGTCAGGAAGAAGGCTCGCCCTGCTGGGCATGCTTTCTATAACAAAATTTCTTTCCTACTGAGGGTATAAGTAACTTTTCAGGATACTCGAGGAGCACGTTATGAGATGCAGAATAATTAGGGAACCCAGGTGCAATGAAATTACACGAATTTTAAACGTGCTTTGAATATGGATTGCATCATAACAAATACAACAAATGCGTGCATTCGTAAACTAATTTTAAAACACGTATTCTCTTTCTCTATATATAATTTTCCTATAAATGAGACGTGATTTCCATAACTTAGACATACATCAAACTACTAAGAAACATCGAATAGTTGTGTTGTGAGAGTTGTTTGTACTTCTTTGGATAATCCTCTACTTTTTTTTTCATTTTTTCATCCAATTTCTAACCAAAATTGAAATTAGTTGACGAGTGAAATCAGTTATTTACTACGATGGTCAAATCTATAATACAGAAGTCAGGGTGGTGTTTATAAGAGCAAAGCCTGTGGAAATGGCATTCAGTACTATCATTCAATTGCGTAAGTTATAGGCCAAAATCAAGAGGAAAGTCAGGGGATCGACTTGAGGAAGGATTTCAAAGTTCTAAAGTAGATATCTTGCTTCTATTGACCCCTATAGGTATGAGCTATTCGACGTGACTCATGAGGTCCATCTTGAGATGATCATATCATCGCATTACTCAAGCGAAAATGTTGTAATTTAGTTATTCATCGAGTTCATCGAAGCTAATGGATTTGGCCCATTTTTGACCACCATTGCGGCGAACAGAAACCAAAGCCAAAGTAAAAAGTCTTACTATACGGTTATGCGATGGGTTCATTGGTTTGTTACAAAGCGGCTACTACGATGTTTCCAAAACATCGTTGGGAAGACAATCATCGATATTTGGCACAAATCTAAACTTTGGTGGTCAGTACTTGTCGAGGTTTAAGCATAACCCAAATTCGTACACTCGAGCTCGACATTCAATCAGTGCATTCGATTTCAACTTCAACATTAGGTCGATATTATGAGACAAAAGCAGTTATATAGTGAGATCATCGATGCACACTGGTCATTAAATCATTTCATTTTATGGCAGGCACATAAGTTACAAGAGAACTGATGACCTACTCCTTTTGACGGGGATTGACAAGGGTACGTCCAACCTCCTGCTTGAAGGTGACAATAAAGGCACAGATAAGGAAAAAGATGCGGTCGAGAAACAATATGTAGGTGAAAAAGAAGGGACAGCGAATGTAGTTGACAAGGAAAAGTCAAACCCTGAGCCAATTCGACAATGCAGTCCGAATGGTTCAAAAGTGGCACTATTTTTCAAACCGGAGCCGATTCCAACTAAGCCGGAACCTTACAAGTCCGACAATAACTCAAATAATTTTTTGGATCTAGATCCATGATTCAGGGCATATGAACATTTTCCCCACATGAAGAACATTGACCTATCGGCTGAGGGTGGTTTAAAGTTTCCGTAGCTACAGCACAGAACACCTGGTCTTACAAGCACATCTCTTGATGTACGAGTGCTGGAAGTTGGAATTAAATCTTGACCAAAGATGTTTTTCTTACTGTACTAAAATGGTATAGCTTCAAGAACGGCGTGAACTACTTTGTCACAAAGTCCTGCTCTGAGAAATTTGAAGGAAAGTATGCAATACGAGACAGGAAGTAAAAGTGAAAAATAATGGCATCTCTCCGTAAGAAAATTGTGTTATGGATGATAAATAAGTATTTTGGTCCATATACCTGTGTTGTGGTAGGTGCAAGTCAAGACCATTTGAGGCTAGACTCGGACATGATTTCTGAGATAATTCTATCGATAGTAAAGATGAGTCCTAGGATTTCGATCCCGATGTTGACTGTGAACATCCGCTCCCAATACAAGTACACTCCAACGTACTACAAAGCATGGGTTACGAAACAGAAGGCCATGGATAAGTTTCATCACGTGTGGGAAAATTTATACAACTATCTGTGGAAATGTTGTCAGGTATTGGATCGATACATACCAGGTTCCACAACTGATCTGAAAACATACTATGCGTACTTCAGTGATCAATTGGTACATAGGAAAAGAGTGTTTCATCGAGTCTTTTAGACATTTGAGCAATGCAGAGAGGCTTTCCGGCACTACAAACTCTTGATTCAAATTGACAATACCTGTCTATACAGAAGGTTTCAGCATCGTTTTTTTATTTTCGTTGCTCATGACAGTATTTGAAGGATTCTGCTGACAGTGTTTACAATAACTCCTAAAGAAACAACAGATGACTAGAATTTCTTCCTGAGCCTATTATACCTTCGTGTTTGCTCGCAGCCCAATATATGTGTCATATTAGATAGGAGACCTAAAATATTGTTTGTGATTGAGCTTCATGGTAGCCCCTGGGATTGCACCCATCATCAATACTACTTACGATATGTAAGGTTGAACTACCACCAAAAATATCCTTCAGAAATTGAACGAGACCTAGTCATTGATATAGGTTTGTAGTTTTAACTATTTAATATATACATTACAGTGTTTCCACTATTCAGGTGTTTGTTCCTTGCATTAATAGGTAGGCGTTTATCAATAGGTTATGAGCTCGTCTAATGTCGATTCTATGAAATACTAAACAACTTGAGCACCATCAACACCTACGGTGCAGCGTACCTAACAAATATATCGTTCAAATAGTGGATGCAATCATACGAAGGGGGCCTAAATACAGGCACATGATGTCAAACTTAGCTGAGTGCATCAATTCTGTACTAGAGGGGATACGTCATTTGCCTGTGACATTGATTGTCAAGGAGACATACTTCTTCCTAGCCACCTTGTTTCTGAAGAGGGTGACGGCATATGCTGGACAGATAGCGGGCAGCAGTACTGGGTACGATGACATCCTGAAGGAGATCTAACAAAACACAGTGAGGGCAAACACTATGTATGTAGTGGGCCACTCATGTTAAAACCTTGATTTTCAAGTCATGGAGTACGCTAGGCCCAACTAGGTTATGTCAACGACATCCTATCGTGTAAACCTTACAGTAAGGACTTGTGATTGTGGAAGATTCTAAACACTTCGGTTCCCATGCCCACATGGAATTACCGTATGTGGGAGCGTATGAATTGAGTATGGCCTTACATCAACAATGTCTACCGACTAGAATGGATTCATAGTGTGTAGAGTCCTGAATTTATGATCGTCCTAAATGAAATTATGTGGTTGTCGATGTCCAACGCCATACAAGTCGGCTCTAAAAAAGGAGCTGTGTCGTGTCCCAAAAGGTCGCCCAAATTCCACAAGAATAAGGAACAACATGGATATTCGAAAGAGGGATAGTCAACAGAGATTATGCGGGTACTGTAAAAACCCAATGTATACGAAGACAACATGTTCTATATATAGAGATCCATTGGGGCCTTAACGTCGATAAGATTTTTTTCTTCCAAATAATATTTTGGATGCAGTGCTTCCATTATTCAGTTGATCCAAATCTATTATGTATTATTAACTTACACATAACTCATGTTACACAAAAATGAAGACAAATGTAATGGTCGAATGAAAAGCCTCAGTTTATTTATTTATTTACTTTTGTATATATTTATATCACAAAATTTAGGAAAAAAAAAAGAAAACATCAATCATGTTATCGAAGAGAATGTGTGCCACAAGGTAATGGACGAGAGTTGCGTAGAGGATTTTTACATATAGCCGAAGGTGCAACCGGATGTACATCCGAAGGTGCGGGCCTGTAGACTTCCTCATCAGTGCCATTTTCATTGGGACTCCCACCTACCAATGCCCCATGGCCTTCGCCTTTAGGTTCACCAGCGTCATCATCGTCCTTTATGGTCGATTGTTGTTTCGTCCTAGCCTCCTATCATGTATCTGGTACTCTAGCAGGCGATGGTTGCGCCAATGGCCCACCTCAATAAAATAGTGATGTGGGCGGTGTTTGGGTGACTATAGGTGGGTAACAATAAGGTGCCCCAAATTCTGGTACATCAGTATTGCCTCAGGCATTGACATTGGCATCGACTGCTACATGGGCATCTACATCAGCATCGACTACTGCATGGGCATCTACATCGACATTGATTGCTACATCAGCATCTGCATCGATATCGTCATCAGTAGTGTGCATACTCTGACATCTGACCCGACATTTGGGTCGGCATCGATATTGACATAGGGGTAAAGTATGAGGAGAACGTCGGTGCAGGGAAATATATACTTGCAGGAACAGGAAAACCAACCACTTGTGGTGGTAATCCGTATTGCGGTGGTGCTTGTGAAAAAAACATGGGGTTAATGAAATAAACCGGAATAAGTGGAGTGAATTGACCCGTATATTGCATAGACACAGGCAATGCTTCTTTTATCGGGGCCAATAATGATCATGTTGTTCAACCGCGTCCCCTCCTATGATGCTACTGTGACGGTCGTCATTGCTTCTTCTGCTAAATTTGTCTTATCCTCTCTTCCGGTGATATCAGATACAGTTTGCTAGCGAGTTTGAACCATGGCAGGTAATCAATATCTGCTGCTATGTCCGCTAAGAAAAATGGCTCGCAAACGGGTAAATATTGCATCTTACGATCCCAAGCCTTAATATGCTTCCCGTACCGCTCCGCCCAATCATTGACGTTCTTCTCTTACATGTCCACCTTGTGTAGCTCCTTCAGGTCTCGCGATGGTGATGGAATTCATTAACTCCACCTGAACTGCTGCATCACCTGGTCTGATTCGTGCATTTCCACCTTCCGTACACTACCAACGGCACATTGGCGTCTCACATCTCCCAATTGGCCAATACTTCCAACAGGATGCAAGATATGATATTGATGTCGGCATACGACATCCATTCAAACTGAAAAGCAAAATTATAAATATCGTTATGTACGAATTTTTTAACAAATCATTGCGTAATTAATATAGGTTCAAAAAAATAAGTAAATAACATCTGCTTTCGAGCGTTGATCTAACAGCAGACTAAAATCGTCCAGGTCCTCCGATAGTCCCACAAAACTTGGCTTATGGTTCCACCTGTACAAGCAATATGTTAGTCGAAATGTATAATAATAAAAAAATTAGGGTCCGTTTGTTTACATGTAAAAAGTTTTACGGAAAATGTTTTCTACATTTTTCCTGTGTTTGTTTCACAGAAAATAATTTGGTCAACGGAAAATGACTTACAGGTCAAGGTAAAATAAGCCCTTTTTTTCTGTAAAATGACTTACCATTTTGAAAAGCGTAAGTCATTTTCCAAAAAAAAGTTCATCTATAGATAGTTTTATTTTTTATAAAATTTAACTTAAATTAAGCTTAATATTATTATATTGATAAAAATTTTATTTTTATTTTTAAAAATATTTAAAATATTATATTTTCAATATTATTAAACATACATATTTAATTATTTATATTTAGTCATATAATAAATTATTAATATAATAAATATAATTTATTATTTTAATAAATTATTTAATATTTCAATTTTATTTTAATAATAAATTTTAAAATAATAATTTTAAATAATATTATTCACATATTATTAAAAATTTTAAAATTAATATTTTAATAATAAATATTTATTACAATTATAAATATATTAATAATAAATGTTTTGTAGTATAAATGTTAAAATATGTCATAAATTTATATACACTTCATGATTTGTAATTTAGTCTTTGTACTTTTATTTTCAAGAATTTAGTCCATTTACTTTTCAAATTTGAAAATCAAGTCTAATTATTGACATCGTTAATTTTTTGTCAATTTTGTTGATATCACATTTTAAATAAAAATACTCACTTAGTAGTCATGTAATTAAAAAATGACGTTGTCTTGAATCAATTTAACAAAATATTTTTAACATATGCAAAAAACAAATTAAAATATAAAATTATAGATAAAAATAAATTCAATTAAACAATGAAAAATAAGAAAATCTCAAATGTATGTTTGTTTAATTGAAAACAAATTTTATGAAATATTTTTAAGAAATCTACTAAACAACAGAAAATATTTTACACAGATTCATCCAAACACCAGAAGATATTAGCTTTTCCATAAAAGTAAAAATTTTCCAGAAATTATTTCCGGAAGTCATTTTCAGTGAAACAAATGGAGCCTTACTATACAAACTACGTATTTATTAATAAATTATGTTTATCACGTCACCAATGGGAACATGTAGTCACTAAGGGACATAGAAATGGTAGTCATCACTAGGCCCATAACTGCAGCAGGAGCAAGTAATCACCGCTGGACATCATATTTGGTACCGTGGCCCGACAAATCTCCAGATATAACATGGACAAGACGATAGATCCTCAACTTAGTTTTTCACATTTATTGAAGTCCGCTAGATGTAGTAGTCACCTTACGTGTACCAAATTTCGAGAATTGTCGGGCATTAAAATGCACGCGATTAACCTCATGATGAATGTTCGGGTGTATTGTTCTATAAACTCCTCCGCTAGATCTTTAGGGAGCTCGTTGAAATTATCATCCAACCAGCTGATCGATATCTGACCACCTTCAAACTTATCTGGGACCTTCCCCAACAGTGCTCTACAGATGTCCACTTAGCTCGGAACGACTGCTGATCCCGTGATGACTGGCCCATCCACCGACAGATTAAGTTGTAGCGCTACATCCTCGAGTGTGATTGTACTCGCCATATGGAAGGTAAAAAGTGTGTGTTTCGAGCCTCCATCTTTCCACCAACACACTAATTAGTGTAAGATTGAGTTTGCAGCCCCTGGTCATGTGAGACACATGAAATAATCCAACCTTTTGCAAGTGGCCACGAATTTCAAAGATCGTGGACTTTTCCATATTATGAATGAAGCCCTTCAAAACACAATCATCTGCCTATTTACACAATAAAAGAATTTCAAATTAAAAAAATAATTAAATTACATAATTTAAAATAACGAAATTTAAAATTTCATCTTACCATTACTGCTTAGGCGACGGAAATATGCTTGTTGTCGAAGCGAATTAGAGGAGAGGTCATTCGTGAGAAATCGACTTGAACGAATAAAACATGGGATAATTAAAAAATATATAAAAATATTGAAAAATTTTAAAATGAGAGAGTTGAGAAAGTTGAGAGAAGGATGTGAATGAAAAAAAAATTTGAAAGGGTATTTATAGGTTAAAAAAAAAGTTACCATTGAAAAGTTTTTATTATTTTTTACCGCTAGCATGGCAACGTTCAAAAAGTCGTTACTTTGTTACCGTTAAGGGAAAGCTCGTCCAACTGAACGCGCTTTTCCTTTCTTTTTCCTAAAAACGACATATTTCGCTAAATAGAAAAAGGTCTAAAGGGCTGATTAAATAACAAAATCGGCTTTCAAACCTAATTTTGCCCAGTTAATTAATGATTTTCGTTAACAAAAATATCTAATTGATTGCTTTTTTGTCATTAAAGACTCAATATAGTATTTTTTTTAACGCTCAAATGATTTTTCTTTTATTTTTATTAAGGGTCATTAAGTTTTTTATTAAAATAAATTATTCAATTATTATATTTAACTTTTATCTAAAACTATTCAAATAATATAATTATATTAATAAAATAAAATAAAATAAAAATACATAATTTCCCAAATCAAAACTTATACAATGTGAATTATAATATAAAAATTTAATAATTAAATTTAAACAGTACCAATTTTCAAAGTTGAAATATTCCAAAAAGAAATTGTAAAATATATAATTAAATCAAGGTGGCATGATCTAAGTGTCAATCATGTGCACTATATTGTCTATTTTCTTGCTGAAAATATCATAAATTCTATCTTTAAAATAAAACTTATTTATTTGTGCAGTTTTAAATCTTTGGCGACTCCCACCCCATATGCCTTAATGTCTAGAATGTTTTCACTCATCCCACATGAACATGTTAACCCATTGTTTAAAGGCTAAGCAAAGCATATATTTTAAACAATGCCAAGCTATCATTAATTTATAATATTCACATTCTCAACTCCATTTACTAATATAATCAATCAAGCTTTTCAATTCAAGACTTTAATTTATTTTATTTATAGAAATAAATTTAAGAGATAATTTTTGAAAATTTACTATTCAAATTTCAGCACATGTAATCTCTCAGATTAAAACATAAAATTTAATTCAATTTATTCATTGAATTACTTTTTAAAAGTAATATTCAACGGGATAGAATTCAAATGCAATCAAATATTATCTTTCTACGTAAACATCTTTTACCCAAAAAAAAAAAGTTTAAAAGGGGAAGATTGAGGATATATGTAATTTAATAATCAATTCTTTCTAAGGGGTGGTGTTCAATTAAATCAAGTCGAATTAAGTAAAAAAATTTCGAGTTAATCGAGTTTACGGATCCTGTTTTATTATCCTAACTCGATTTGAATTTTTTTTAATCAAGTCAAGTGAAATGAAATTTAAGTTGAGTTGAATAGAGTGAAATTATTCAATTAAATTAAAAAATTAAACATGTCAAATTAAAATCTTGTTATAGTACAACTAATTCCATGTTAGAACACATAATAATTTGAAATAATGTATATTTGAAAAAATTTTCAAAGCAAAATAAGAAAAAAAAAAAAGATACTTTAGCATGATAAACTTGAATCATTAATTAACTTATATAAATTCCAAAATTATTATTTTAGAATTTTTTAAAATTTTAAATTTTTATATATTCTTTATATTGTTTTTAATTTTTATAACTTTTTTAAATAATATATAAATTTTGGAATTTTTATAAATATTTTAAATTTTATAAATTATTTTGATTTTTTGTAATTTTGTTGAGAGAGACCAATTTGCTTATTTTCAAAATTGAAAATGACCAAATGGGTATTTACACCAACCTATTATTCAAATTATTCACGTTATGTGAATTATACAATTCAACTCGAAACTCAAATTACTTATTCGAGTTGACTTGAAAAAATTAAATAACTTGAAATTCATTTTTAAAAAATTTTATCGAATTGAATTTTACTCACCCCTAATTTATTATAACATTCTTTACCAAAAACTAGGGATGAGCGTTCGATCGAATTGAATCAAATCAAATGAAAAAATTTTGAGTTAATCGAGTTGGCGAATTATATTTTATCATCCTAATTTGATTTGAAATTTTCTCGAATCGAGAGGAGTGAGATGGAACTTGATTCGAATCGAATCGAATATATTTGTTCGAGTTAAATTTTAAAAAATAATTTTGGGTCCTTTTAACCACTGTCACCCACCGTAATAAAATTTGTCCACCGTAATTAAATTTTTTATTAACTTTCATATCACCTCATAATTTATTTATTAATATTTTATATACATGTTAGCTTCTTTACTTGCTTAGTTGTTTCAATTATCTTCAAATTCTTGTCACTATGTATTTTGGAATGAAAAATATATTAAATGTAAAAATGAGATTTTTAATAAAAGCTATTTTAAAGATAAAATGTGAAATTGATACCAATATAAAATTTTAACACAAATATTTTATGGTATCATTAATAATTCAATTTTAATATAAATATTCAATATGACTAAACAATTCAATAATATAAATAATATAAAATGTGAATTTTAATTTAATAATATAAATAGTAGATATAAATAAAATTATTACTATTTATATTTAGGGATTTTTTGGATAATTTTGATTTTTATTTGGGAGTAAAGGGTGAGAAATAAAAGTTTTGGGGAAAAATAAAAAATTTGGGGAGTAAAAGTTTGAGGAAAATAAATAAGGGGAGTAAATTTTGGAGGAAAATATTAAAAAAAATTGGGGGGTGATGGGTTTGGGGTAGATGGGAGGTGGGAGGTGGGAGGTGGGAGGTGGGATAGGAAGGGAGTAAAAGTTTTAGGGGAAAGTGGGAGGGAGTAAAAATTTTAGGGGAAAATAAAAAGTTTTGAGAGTTTTTGAGAGTAAAATTTTAGTGGGAAATGAATTTTGGGTAGATGGGGGGTAGGGATAGGAGGGAAGTAAAAGTTTTGAGGAAAATGTGGGAAGGAGTAAAAGTTTTGAGGAAAAAGTAAAAAGGTTTGGGAGTTTGGGGAAAAAATGTAAAATACTATATTTTGATATTAGAATTATTCGAGTTATTCAAATTCGAAAACTCAACTCGATTCGAACTCGAAATTCGAAAAAAAAAATTGAGTTGACTCGATTAACTCGAATAACTCGATTCGTTTAACTCGAAATTTGATATTTTTTTCGAGTCGAATCGAATTTTGCTCACCCCTATCAAAAACTATCATACAATTCGCTTTCATAAGTTGTGTAAGGCTTACCAAAATTAATTTTATTTTGTAACACTTAACCACAAATTAAGTGACAATAATTTTGTGTAAATTTTCAAATAACACTAACCTCGAATTTAATTAATGGATAACCAAGGTTATTGCAAACACTAAAATATAATAAATGAAAACATAGTACATTAATATATAGAGTTAAATTGAAATTACTAGTAATTAATTACTTGTGCAATTTTATTTTGATAGTTTAGGGGAAATGAATTGTAATTGAAGCCTCTTTGACCATTAAATGTGATCATTATTCCAGAAAACGTCTGAATGTTAGGGTGCAGCATTGAATAAACTAGCTAGCATCACAAAATTAATTAATTAATTTAATTCATACATCAAAGCATTAATTTGCTATTGATATTCGAATATCTTATACTCCCAAAACATTACATGCATAATAGGCAATGTTTTGGATGTTTACATGCCACACAATTATTGCACCACCGTGCCTCAAATCTAATTAGCTTTACTTGGTTAAGCAAAATATTAACAATTTGTACCATTTGAATTATTTCAAAAGTTTAAATTATTACTCAAATAATATTGAGTGAACGATTAATAATATTTTTTTATTTATGAAATAATAATTTTAATTCGGATAATGGACATATTCGAAATTATTCAAATTGAGTAACCTACTACTCTTGGATATATCGAAATAAAGAGTAAATAAAGTTGAATTTATAACAATTTTAATTAAATACCCCCATACAAATATTAACAACAAATCATGGAGATTGTTGGTAATAGATTTTAGAAACATTGAAAGTAGAAAATTTCAACTATTAATTAAAATATATATAATGTCGTTCTAATCTAACTAATTAGTAAATGATGACCATGACTTCAATTCATTATTAATTTTGTTAATTAAGTATTGATAGAATAGGGTTTGTTGTCAATTGTCAACAAATTAATTTGCAATTAAAAAACTAATTACGCATGATTAATTAATATCAGTGTACAACTGGTACTTATTACTAAAAGAAGAAATCTCCGGTCCTTTTGAAATTTCCATTATTTTTCTTTGTTCATTACATAAGTTGATATGTTCTCTGGCATTGACAAAGAAATTAATCAATAAACTAAGTTCATTATTAATTTATTCCCATATTTTATATTACTTAGTTAATTCTTTTTGGATTTTTTTCTAATTTGGGATTATTAAGAATTTTGGGGAAAAATGAGTTTATCAAAGTTTCTTTTTTAAATTTTTTTATACTATCCGTTTTAAACTTTTTTTATACTAACTTTTATAGGTTGAAAGGTTTTTAAGTAGGCATATTTTTAATTTGGTGTTTATTTTTGAATTAAATTTAATTCTCGATTTTTAAAAAGAGTCAAATTTTTAATGTGATATATAAGACAAATAGTGTTATATTACCATAATGCACATGAATTATCATGTTAACAATGTTAAAATTAATATTTTAGTCACATTTTCGTTAAAAAAAATGACTTGACTATTAGTTTTTGAAAAGCTAAGGGTCAAATTTAGCTCTAAAATGGAATAAGAATCAAATTAATAGAAAATGTAAATGTTGAGAGTTAGTAAATGTTGAGAGTTAAGTTATCATTATGCTTTTAAGTATCAAGGAATATTCGTATGAAAATTGTTATACATCAGTGATCACCAGGTAGGATCCGGGTCGCGTACCCACGACCCGGATAGGTCTCACCAGATGATTGAGTGTATTCCGAACCATGAGAGGACAACAAGGGGAGCTCGCACGAACCAAGGGAAGGCCATAGTCTTAGTTCGCATATACATAAAGAGCTCGTAGAAGGGAGACTGCTTGGTCTGGCAGGCAACCCAGGTGAATTGTAACAGTGAATTTGTCACATGACTTCAAGGTCCCAAAGGATATGTTCAAAGAAATGAGGGACCCGCGAGCCCTTTGATGCAATACAACGACTACATAAATGTACTGGGGCATCAAATACAGCAAAGTGTAAGGCCTTTTCCACAACCCTTAAGGGAAGTGCCAACAACTGGTACATATCCCTTTCCCAAGGTTCAGTTTGAAGTTTCTTGAAATTAGGAAAGATGTTTTTAGGAATATTCAGAGCCCATAAAGTAATCATGAGTACACCTATGGGGTTGATGTCAGTGAAGCAGAGAAAGGGCAAGTCCCTTCAGGATTATTTGAAGAGGTTCCATGTAGCAACCCTCAATACGAAGAATTTGGAGGACTAGTGGGCCATAGATACCTTTATAATAGGGGTATAGAATGATCATGTATAGTACTCCTTTATCGATAATAGGCTGCAAATTTTAGTTGACTTGTACGAGCAAGCCCACAAGTTCGTAGAGACGGAGGAGATTAAGAGAGTGTCGTGTGGCACCTTTTAGAGGGAAGATAGAAAGTTTAAGAATAAAAAAAGAACCTCGCAATAGGCAAGGCCTTCCCGGTCAATCATTACGAATAAGAAGTGATAGGCCGCAAAGAAATCAAGCTCAAGGCGATTCACCCAGGGCTCCCTAGAGGTCTCAGCCAAAGCACACCAGGAGATATGTAACGCCCCTAACCCGAATCCGTCACCGGAATAGAGTTACGGAGCATTACCGGAGTTACCGATTTATTTATTAGATATTTTATTTCATCTAACGTTCATATTTGGAACCAATTAAAATCAATCATATTGTCCTTTAAACATACTTATTTTTCTCGACATGTTTTACTTGAATTTATTACTCGTCTCAATATACTTAATTTCCTTGTATCAAGATAATCACATATTGACATATCATGATAAATATCATTCTCTTGTCATTTCTTCATAAATATAAATTAGGTAATTCATTATATCGATATTTCATGCATTTAGAAATAAAATTCTTGCAATTTAATCCTTATTTCCAGTCGTTATTCTCATACAAATTGATAACAACCCATGTATTCTATAAAATATCAGAATTTTTCATAATTTCAACACTTTTAAATTTAATCATTAAAACATGTTTTTTTCCTCGATCTTGAACTAAATTAATAATTTTATTCAATTTTGCAATTTTAAATAATAAAATAATTCACTTCATGCAAATTGGTCATTTCTAACTTTTTACAAATTTACCTATAAAGTTTTACTTTTATTCAATTTAGTCCCTGAGCCTAAAACATGCAAATTAGCTATGCCAGCTGAATATTCATACATATTTTCCTCCTCCTCCTCTCCATTCCACATCCTTAGTTTATATAATATGCTTATATCACTATTTACTTATATGTATATTCAAAGCTATCCATTTGAGTCATAGTCACTAAATTATTTATATCTTGAGCTACGGAACTCCAAATTAAGATCCGTTAATTTTATCTAAAACTAGACTCACAAGTATTCTTACCATAAAATTTTCAGAATTTTTGGTTTAGCCAATTAGTACATTTTATTCATTAAAGTCTCCCCTGTTTTTCTATTTGACAGTTCTGACCACTCTTCACTAAAGTTTAATTATCTCTTTAAAAAGAATTCAAATGATGTTATCATTCGTTTATTATAAAAATAGACTCATTAAGGAATCTAACCATATAAATTATGTCCCAAATTTACTTTTTTATAATTTTTAATGATTTTTCCAAGTCAGAATAGGGATCTAGAAATCATTCTAAACCAGTCTCACAAAAATATAAATATCTCAAAATATAGAATTTCTTTACTTTCTCTATTTCTTTTATATAAAAATAGACTCAATAGCTTTAATTCCATATCTCACTCAGCTTCTAATTAAATTTCTACCATTTTGGTAATTTTTCAAAGTTAGCCTATTGTTATTGTCCAAAACTACTTTAGTGCAACATATTGATTACCAAGTTTATAATACTCTTATTTCCATTCTCTACCATATTTCTCATTATTTTCTCTCATTTCCCTTCACTAATATATCAAGAACATGGATCCTTATATAAGAAAAATCTACCTTAACATCATTTTCATGCTTTTGATATTACCTTACATGAGAAACTCTACTTAAAATATATTGAAATATTAGAATTCTTACCTTGTCCAATTGATTTTAATCTTTAACTTGATTTTTCTCTCTGCTCCAGCTTCTATTTCTTGAATGCAACTTGATATTCCAACTCCCCTTAGTCTCCTTAACATTTTTCTCTCTTGGTAGCTATGAAAATTCTTTTGATTTTTAGGTGAAGAGGTTGAATTTTTGGTGGAAGGACTAAATTGTAAAGAAAGGAAACTTTACTCTTCTCTTTTCTTTAAACTTTCCTTTCTAACGTGGGATGCATGAAAATGATGGTGTTGTTCCCTCTCTTTTTTTCTTTCCATACACACATATATATACTAAATAAAATAATAAAATAATAATAAATATCTTATTAAAATATTAAATAAATAATAATTATCTAATTAAATAACTATAAAATATCACCAACATCATCATTACTTTCTAAATTTCTCTCTCTTCCAATTGACCATTTTGCCCTTTGTGATCTTTTAAAATTCCATTCTTGAGTCATCACTTAATTTGATAAAATTGCAATTTAGTCCCTCATAATTCTTCACCTATTCAATTTGGTCCTTATTCATCAATTTTCCTTGGTTTCTAGATCATTCCACCCTTAAAATATTTTCACTATTAGTCTTTCAACTTTTTTATATTTACACTTTAATTCCTCAAATTTTAAGTATTTACTTTGGCCCATAAAATTTTTCTCACTTTTACAATTTAGTCCTTTCTTGAATCAATATGTCATAATATACTTCCCAGTGACAAAACTCAATTTTCCTCTTCTTATCACTTTATTTCCTTATTTTATTATATTAAGGATAATATCTTACTGTAGAAATTTTCGGGGTGTTACAAGATATGTTCCCCGGTGCAGGTTTAAGGCTTACACCCCTTTGAATATGTCACCCGTACCTACATTCTCAACCAAGTCAAGAGCCTTGGCATCCTACCCAAGCCATCCCCGATGAGGAGCACTGCAAGAAAGTTGAATTTAAGGGACAAATGTGCCTTCCACGGTGACATGGGACACAAAACCGATGATTGTTTCACATTGAAGAATGCTATAGATGAGGCAGTGTGAAATGGCGAGCTTACAAAGTTTGTGAACCAGAATGGTTCCCAATAGGGTCAAAGCTCGCATAGTGATCCTAAAAGTAAACAAAAAGTTAAAGGTATAATCCATGTGATTGTGGGTACAGATAAAGATTAGGTTGGTTCCAGTACAAAGAGGAAGGTACACATGAGAAGTGTAATGTCAGTCAATGACCCTAAAAAGTCACATTCGCAGGGAAGATAGAGTGTTGAATTCGAAAATGATGATGAGGAATTGGTCTATGATGAATAGGGTAATGATTCAATAGTTGTCTTGGCAAAAATTGTAAGATTTTAGGTTAAAAGGATACTTATAGACAATAGAAGTGCAGTTAAGGTGTTGTCTTGGTATGCATACTAGAAAATGGGGTTAAAGCAACAACTCTTGTTTAGGGCTAGTCCATTGTATGGTTTTGCGAACAATCTCGTTGAGGTAAAATGCTTGATCACTTTGCCAGCCACTTTAAGGGATAGCGAGCACACGACTACAGAGTATGTTCAGTTATTCATTTTAGATCACCCAATGGTGTACAATACTATCTTCGGGCGATCGATAATGAGGATGGAAAAAATGGTGATTGTAACATTCTACATGAAAATTAAGTTCCCAATAAGGACTTGGGTTAGGTTCTTGTGATCAAATCAGTGAACTACGAGGTAGTGCCATATTTTTTCTATTAAGCAAGCACGACAACCTGTGGTTGAAGGGTAGAGTTTGCAAGGAGCAGAGTTGGTAGGCTAGATTTTGGATTTAGACAGTTTGGATGTAAAGGACAAGGAGAGAAGCAAAAAAACTGAGGCCATGAACATACTGAAACTTTACAGCTATTTTGTGACAACGAAGAAAAAACTGTTAAAATCTCATCAGCGTTGGTGGCAGAAAAAAAAGCATGTTAGTCCAATGTTTGAAGGAGAATTCGGACGTTTTTGCATGGTTAGCAGCGGATATGCCGAGAGTTAATCCTCAAGTAATCGTCTATAAGTTGGGCGTGCTCAAAAGAACAAAGCCAATAAAACAAAAGAGAGGAAATTCGTGCCGCAGATGGTCGAAGCAGTAAGGCAAGAAGTAGCTAAACTGTTTTTGATAGACTTTGCATCAGGGAGGTAGAGTATCCGGATTGGGTCTCGAATGTGTTTATAGTGAAGAAAGAAAATGGAAAATGTTCATTGATTTCACTAATCTCAACAAAGCATGCCTTAAAGACAGTTTTCCTCTACTTTCAATTGACTGTTTAATTGATGCCTCGGTAGGTCACAAATTTCTGAGCTTCATAAATGCTTTCTCAAGCTATAATCGGATTCTATTGGATTAGGGTGACCAGGAAAAGATAACTTTCATCACATAATAAGGGCTTTTCTGCTATCGGGTTTTGCCTTTTGGCTTTAAGAATGCGGAAGCAGCCTACCAGAGATTAGTGAACAAAATTTTCAAAAACTAGATAGTCGCAGACTTGAGGTGTATGTAGATGACATGTTGGTAAAATTTGGATCAATGAGGGAGTATGTACGAAGCTTATCCAAGACATTTGCAGTCTTAAGGGGTCACAACATGAAGCTGAACCTTGAAAAGTGTGTCTTTGGTGTGTGAGCTGGTAGATTTTTAAGCTTCATGATTTCAGAAAGAGGGATAGAAGTAAACTCGAAGAAGATCCATGCGATCATGGAAATACCTCCCTTGCAAACAGTAAAAGATATATAGGTTCATTTACAAGATGGCAGACAAGTGCCTCTCTTTTCTTTAACACTTTGAGAACTTCTTTTTCGTGGTTTGGAGAGTGTTAGGTAGCATTTGAAGAATTGAAGTTGTATCTTACCTTCTTCTGCTTTTAAAGTCACCTCGAGTAGGAAAAACTCTCTATCTATATTTGGCTACCTAAGAGGAGACAGTTGCAGCAATGTTAATAAAATTAGAGGGTATTCACCAATTTCCCCAGTGTATTACATTAGCAAAATACTCCAGAACGGCAAGTTGAGGCACTTGAAAATAGATAAGTGTATTTTCGCTTTGGTTATTGTAGCTCACAAGTTACAGCCATACTTCCAAGCCCACCCAATCGTTGTCATGACTAATCAGCCTATGAAGGAAGTATTGTCCAAGGCAGAAACCTCCTAAAGGGTAACAAACGGAGGTATTGAGCTAACTGAATTTGGAGTAGAGTTCGCTCCACGAACAACAATAAAAGGGTAAGCGCTAGTTGATTTTATGGTTGAATATTCATTCGAGCCCTTTTTCCAATTCCTCAGGTAACCCGATTCATAAATGACAAACTCTATATTATGTAAAGAAAAGTAATATATTTAAACTATAATCCACTACAAATATTAATGACAGTTCTTGGTCTATTACGTCACCTCTATAATAGCTTACGAAAAATTTTTAATTTTTACTAAAATTTATTTTCCATTGGTTGCATGCAACATAGTAGTTAGCCCGCTACAGGAGGAAACTGTTACCACAAGAAATTAAAAATTTCATTGGTTTACATTGATAGATCTATGGCAAAGACTGAATCAGGCGCATGAGTACTCTTGGTGGACCCCAAAGAAAACAAGTGGTAGTATGGACTTTCTTTTGGATTTTAAACATCTAATAATGCTACAAAGTATAAGGCGTTGGTATCAAGGTTACATTTAGCTTGCCAGCTTGGAGCGAAACAACTTATATTTCATATAGATTCCCAATTGGTTGCCAAATAGTTGAAAGACGAGTATGAAGTTAAGGAGTCGAGGTTGGAGAAGTACCACAGAATTGCAACCTAGTTGCTAGTAGGGTTTGATAAAATACAAGTAAAATAAGTCCCAAGGAAAGATAACACACGAGCAGATGCTCTGTCCAAGCTGGCATCATCCATTGTCATCAAGCAAAGGGGAAAGATTCTATTGGAGAATAGGTAATCTCCAAGTTATGATGTACTCCTAGTATATATTATAGATCAAGAATACACATGGATGATTCCTATAATTTGTGCATTGCAAGGAATAAGTGATTGCTAGATAAAAAAGAGTTCACAAAATTGCAACATAAGGCTGCCAGGTATATATATCTGTGTTACATGTCACACATATCTCAATAATTTCAGTTCATGAACTAAATAACAAAATAATGAATGATTATCCATCAAACTACTTGACTGTATGGCAATTTAAAATGATTTTTTTTTGTTCTACAATTAGGTAAACCCTTTTAGAGTATGTATTGTATAAAAAAGGATTCTCAAAACCACTACTACGATGTCTGACGCTATCGAAGGCTAAGTATGTGATGCGAGAGATACATGAAGGCACTTGTGGTGAACACTTGGGTGGATGATTACCCGCTCAAAAAATCATTAGGGAAGGGTACTACTGGCCTACAATCCAGAAGGATGTAGATAATTTGGTTCACACATGTAATTATTGCCAGAAAAATGCCAAGATCCAACGATAGCCATTAAGCCTCTCCAAGTTATGTTAGGTCCTTGGTCATTCGCAACCTGAGGGATTGATATCCTTGGCCCGTTCCCAATAGCCACGGCACAAAAAAGTTTATAGTAGTGGTTGTGGGTTATTTCACCAAAAGGATCGAAGTTGAAGCTTTGGCAACTATCACGGAAAAGAAGACGTAGTCTTTCTTCTGAAAATTGATTGTTTGCATGTTTGAGATACACCGCATGGTTATTACCAACAATGGTATAGAGTTTCAGAAAAAGTTCAAAAAATTCTATACTAACCTCCAGATAGCTTTAGCTCAAAATTCTGTAAAAACACCCCAAACCAACGGACAAGTTGAAGCTATGAACAATAAGATTTTGACAACTTTAAAGAAGAAGGTGGAAGAAGCCAAAAGTGTTCAGTTAGAGGAACTGTAACGCCCCCTAACCCTATACCGTCATATAACAAACACAATAACATATTTGTTCAATTCTTTTCATTTACTTACCGTATAAATTCTATACAATATATTCACAATTCACTTGTTTTCACACTTTACTTCTTAACAATATACCATTTTAATTTATTCTAACATCAATCATCATCCATTTGAACTTCACTCATTTCATGAACCTTTTGGTTCATGTTTTCAATCTCATATCTCAATTTCAATTCTCAATTCAATTTCTCATTTTATTCCAATAGCTCAATCAATCAAATTCACTCAACTTATCTTTTCACTTATTTACCCTATTAACAAGACTCGGACCTTGGCAGATACTCGGATCCAACCAAACACACCAATATGGCACCCAGTGCCTCATCGGATAGTTCAAGCAATATTTGACACCCAAGATCTCATCGGCCTAGCAAGTAAAGTTGGTACCCAGTACCTCATCGAATCTATCCGAAGAAATATAGTGACACCAGTGTCTCATCGACTCGAGGTCGAAGAATCCTGAACACTTCCAATCCTATGGCATGCCAACTATGTCCGACTCAGCCCGACATCAATTAATAGGGTATTCAATTCACTTTCAATTTTTTTAATCAATACACATTTTAATTAATCACATAAATTCATAATTCAATACAATTCAATTCACTTTTCAATAACAAATATCCAAATATCACAAATCTCATATTTAAAATTTTCAAACAATTTATATTTCAATTCAATTCAAATAATCAATATATATTCAATAGTCAATATATATATCTATATATATATACGTAATTCAATCAATATAAATTCAATAAATTCATCACATACTATATCAATCCATTTCATTTGCAAAACACAATAATTCTTACTTCAAAACACTTAATATACATATTAAGAAATAAATTCAACAATTAAGTATTAGGTTCGGATTATAGAAATACAAACCGTAATTTTCGAGCTAACCCCCGTTGACTTTGTCTTGTCCTTTCTTAGCCGAGATTTCTGGTACCACATTGACTACGAAATTAATACAATTCATAATCATTAATACATTACTAATTCATATCTTGAATTATAGAATTCTAAATTAAGATCCGCTAATTTTTCCTGAAACTAGACTCACAAATCTTCTTACAATAAAATTTTCAGAATTTTTGGTTTAGCCATTAAGCACAGTTTATTCTTTAAATTCACCCCTATTCTGCTGTCTAACAGTTTTGTCCCTTCTTCACTAAAAATTAATTATCTCACAGTACAGAACTCTGATAACATTCTCGTTGATTTCTAATGAAAATAGACTCATTAGGGATTCTAAACATATAACTTTAAGCCTCTAATTATTTTTATTCAATTTTTTGTGATTTTCCAAAGTCAGAACAGGGGAACCCGAATTCATTCTGACCTTGTCTCACAAAATTTATTATATCTCATAATTTACAATTCAATTGCTTATATAGTTTCTTCTATAAGAAACTAGACTCAATAATCTTTAATTCTATATTTTATTCATCCTCTAATTCAATTTCTACAATTTTTGATGATTTTTCAAACTTAGACTACTGCTGCTGTCCAATACAAAATGTTGATTTACTTTAATTTCAATTTAATTCTAACTAAATTCACTTACTTTTCTATCTTAATTCATACTTTATTTCTACTCAATTTTTAACCAAACTTAGACATAATTATCTATTTTTCATCATAAAACCATAATTTTGAAATTCTTCCAATTTAGTCCTTAAAGCATAAAACTTATGAATCACTTTACAATTCAATCCTTATATCATTTCTAACTTGAATTTCTATCAATTTAGCCCTTAATTCATCATTTTATTTAACATGGACAATATCTAGAAATCTAATAACTTCAAAATATTAACTTAATTTCATCAAAACTTTGTTCTAAAACTTCTAAAACATCAAAATTAAGTAAAAATGGCTAAATTGACTTACCAATTAAAGTTTAAAGCTTCAAAACATTAATTTTCCCTTTTCTCCCTTTCTTTCTTTCTTTCCTTTCTTTCTCCCCTGTTCTTCTCTGTTTCGTTTCCATTCCATTCTGTTTCTTATGTTTATATATAATATAATATAATATAATATAATATAATATAATATAATATAATATAATTAAAACATAAAAAAAAATTAGATTTTCTTCACGGTACACCGCCTCACTTAGGACAAATGGAATAATTGCCATTTTGGTCCTCTTCATTTTCTTTTAATCTACAATTTAACTTTCATCCTTTATTCAATTTAGTCCTTTTTCTTAATTACTCTTCATTAAATTAAATTCACTTAATTAAACTCTAATTAACCACTCATTTTACTTCGTAAATATTTTTAATAAATATTTACTTAATGCTTTTCAGAAATGGAGACCCGAAAATACACTTTTTCGGTAACGGTAAAATTCGGGTCGTTACAGGAACTACTTGGAATTTTATGGGTTTTGTGAACTACACCCCATACTGCAATGGGAGAAACAAGTTTCTCTCTTGTTTATGGTGTAGAAGTTGTGATCCCTATAAAGATTGGCATAAGCTCGCACAAAACACAACACTTTAATAAGGAAGCTAATAGAGAAGCTGTCAGGTTCAACCTTAATCCAATTCATGAGCCCGGAGAAACAACTGAATTCAAAAATATGACATGCGCTCAGCAAGTGGCTCACTACTACAATTCCAAAGTTAAAAACAAACAGTTCCATGTGGGTGATCTTGTCTTGAGAAGTACATAGGCTAGTTTACCAGTTTCACAGCAGGAAAAAATGGCTCCAAATTGGGAGGGACCATATAAAGTCATAGAAAAATCTGATTATGAAGTATACAAGCTAGTGAGAATAGAGGGTACGGTTATACCGCGAACATGGAATACCCAACACCTCAAAAAGTATTAGATGTAACTTTTTACCCTTTGAATAAAAGATATTTCCTCGATAACACTTGTATTTATTAAAATTAAGGCTTGAAGGTTCAACAATGTAGCCTTCAAATGGTTAGCAATAGTTAAAAGCTCCTAACTTTCATTCTAAGTCTCACAGGTTTAATACCATGGCCTCCAAACAGTTACCAAGAGTTAAAAGCTCCTAGCTATCATTCTAAGGCTTGCAGGTTTAATATCGTGCCCTTCATATAGTTTAGCAAGAGTTAAAAGCTCCCAATTGTCATTATAAGGCTCACAGGTTTAATACCGCGACCTCCAAACAATTAGCAAGAGTTAAAAGCTCCCAACTTTCATTCTAAGGCTCGTAGGTTTAATACCGCAGCCTCTAAATAGTTAACGAGAGTTAAAAGCTCCCAGCTATCATTCTAAGGCTTGCAAGTTTAATACCGCAGCCTCCATACAGTTAGTGAGAGTTAAAAGCTCCCAACTATCATTCTAAGGTTCGCAGGTTTAATACCGCAGCCTCCAAACAGTTAGCGAGAGTTAAAAGCTTCTAGTTTTCATTCTAAGGCTCGCAGGTTTAATATCGTAGCTTCTAAACAGTTAGCGAGAGTTAAAAGCTCTTAGGTGTCATTCTAAGGCTTACAGGTTTAATACTGCAGTCTCCAAATAGTTAGCAAGAGTTAAAAGCTCCCAGCTATCATTCTAAGGCTCGTAGATTTGATACCGCAACCCCAAATAGTTAACGCGAGCTCAAACTCCCAACTGTAATCTTAAAGTTTGCCAATTTATGACTGCAACCTCCAAAATAATTAGTAAATTTACAATAGCTTGTAGAGTTAAGGCTCACAGCTTAAGTTTAAAAGTGGCTCAAAAATAGCCTAAACCCCCGAAACTTGTGTGAATTCAAAGTTTTTCTTATGTCTAAAATTTTGCTTGAGTTTAAAAGTTTACTTCAATTTCAAATTTTGCTTAAGTCAAGAATTTGTTTAAGTTCACAAAGAGATAGAACATCATGATATGGATAATCGAACTCAAAAAATTTTTCATTTCATAAAAAAGGAAATACAAAAATTACAAAATTATTAAAGAATCAAACTTCAGTTATATTACGTAAATCATCGCAAACTTTATTTTCCCTCATTTCCCCCTCAATAACTTCGAAATTTTTAATAACAAGCTCAGCCATAGTGTAGTCGATATCACAAGCGGGTGCAGTACTTGTTTTACCAAGACATTTTTGGAGGTAAAAGTCCATTGAACCCCTCCATTTTGTTGCAAACTCCTTCTAATTTATCTATTTCCATCTCGCAAAGGGCATCAAAGTCAATTTTGCGAACGTTAAAAGGGCCAACTGCGACCTAGGCGTGAAGAATGATGTTGGACTTAACTTCAACAAGAAGGCTCAACATAGTTTCCATGAAGTTCTTCTTAAGTTCTTCTAGGGCCTCAGTGTGTTTCTACTCAGAGCTCACTTTTGAAGCTCTATGTTCGACAATGATGTGATCTATGGTTGCCCTATATTCCTCACCAACTCTTCTCAGCTCAACCTCTAGGGCCTTGTGTTTATCCCTTTTAGCTGCAACCTCTACTGACAGTTTATCAATTCTTAATTAAGATGCTCTCAAGTTCTCAGAAGGTTCCTGGTTCTAATTATACAACACTTCATTCTCCCTCCTCAGTTTCAAAAACTGCTTGCGATCCCTCACATGTAAGGCTGCGAGCTCTTTGTAGGGAGCCTCAGCCCCTCCAACATTCTCATTAAGGCCTAGACTGATTGTAGTAGCTTCAGTGAGTAGATTGTGAAAAATAGAGGTAAACTGGGTAAGAAGAGGCATTTTGTGGCAACTTGATGATCTAGCGTCGCGCATTCGGCCTTTAACTGTTTCAGGAATCGAAACCTCAAAATCTTCGATCACCCCTTATAGCTCCCTCTTAGTTAGATATTCGCAAGCTCGAAGGAGCTTGCTGTTATCCTCGACAAGCAATTCTTATGTAGGAGGTGAAAGAAGGGGAGTACAGGGTAAAGCTGGAAAAGAGGGTTATCAGCAATGGTAATGAGAAAACTCACTGAGAAGCAGAGTTTGTAGGAAAGGCAACAGTGGCCATCACCATAGCAAAAGTCCCAGTAGGATCTGTTCTCCTTTTTTGACGATTCTCTAACCTCCCGCTATCAGCCTCTTCTTTGCTATTGATAACCATGTTAACAACCTCCGCCCCGCGCACTCAAGCTTCATCTCATTTCTTAATGATTTGTAGTGCAGGGGACAAGTTTAGCTTTGACAGAAGCCCTGGAAGCAAGTTCCCACGGTGGGAAATAGGAGAGAAATCGGCCACCGGCTTCTCTTATTCTCGGCATGTTTGATGAAGAAATGAAATGAAAAAGGAAGGGAGAAAATTTTTACCTTAAGAAAGATCTTCAGTTGGTTCTGGTTTCAAAAGCATTAATTGTAAATCTTAAGGCTCCAGAAAACCCCCTTTTTTAAAGAAAATTTTCCCCGCACTTCAACAGTTCAAATAACCGAGAAATTTCAACAGTAAAATGCATGCGAACATGATTCACAAGTACATATGGCGAAGTATATGTTAGATTCCAGCAACCGATATGTATTCCACAAGTTGCAATAAATTTGAAATGATAAACCTAAGGAGTGCCACTATATAACACTCCTTAGGCCCAATAGGGGGGACTAGATTGTTATACATCAGTGATCACCAAGTAGGATCCAAGTCGCCTACCTGCGACCCGGATAGGTCCCACTAGACGGTTGAGTGTGATGCGAACCGTGAGAGGATAGTAAAGGGAGCCCGCGGATCTAGCTCGCAAAGAGAGCTGGCACGAACCAAGAGAAGGTCGCAGTCTTAATTTGCATTTACCCAAGGAACTTGCAAAAAGGAGACCACGTGGTCTGGCATACAAGCCAGAGTGAAACATGTATCCAAGATACTTGAAGTCCACTCAGAAGGTCAGTCATAGGAATAGTGGGGTCAAGTCATGAACAGTGAGATTATGTCGTGAACAGTAATAATATGTATAAATACCCTAATGTTACCATTAATGAGATACGAGATAAAATTACTCCACAAAAATAAAATTAGTTAATAATAATTTTTATATTAAAATGAAATAATCATCTTAAAGAGTTAGGAACATGGATTTGATTGATTCTAGTAAACATTTAAATAGTGTTTTAATTAAGCTAATAATTATTGTTATAGGCCAATTTTGGCCCAGTTACATTTATAACATAAGCCCACCTACCCAATCCAACCCATTACAATTGAACCCATTAAAACCCTTAACCTATCAGACCCACTTAAACCCATTTACAACCCCAACCCGTCAGCCCAATAACACACTAAAACCCAACACTAGCCCAAACCCACTTGAAACCCTAAACCCAATTCAAAAAAGACAAAGCCATCACAAACCCTAGCCACCAACCCTCTGACATTACCGCACCTAGGGTCTCCTCCATCTTCTGTCACATCGACCAGCAGCTACCGACTCCCTCCACTTGCCCAAGTTGCACCGTTTTCAGAAAAGGAGAAAAGACAGTAAATAGAATAGGAGAAAATCATGTAAAAATGGCTAGAAAAAGCCAAGTGAAAGATGGTAAAAGAGGTTAGCAAAAAATATAATACATATACTATATTTCCGAACACAAAACAAGAGATCTTTGCAACACCAAAGTAGAAGAACAAACCCCAAATCGGAAAACTAAAATATCAAAAGTCAAAAAAGAGAAATTGGAAGGTGATTTCATTTTTTTATTTTTCTTCTTTTGGCTCTTTTAAAATCTATTCCTTTTTTTCTTTTTCTCTTTTTCTTCGTTTCTCATATATATATACATATTATAAAAAATACAAAAAAATATAAAAAAAAAGTATACCTTCGAAATTCCGACCACCGGGCGTAGGCGACGGTGGTGGCGTGCGGCGGCCCTCCTGGCCAGGATCTGGGGCTTCCTAGAGAGAAGAGGAGAGCTTTCTCTCCTGTTTTTTAAAAAAGGGCTGGTGGAAATGATTTTTTTGGAAATTTTTAGGCTTTTATAGCCTACTAAAACGGCACTGTTTTAGTACCCAAGCCCTGACCCAAAAACGACGCCGTTTCATCCAGTTCGACCCGACCCGCCAGAGGATCCGCGTGTTTTTGAATAATGGGCTATTTGCCCATTCAACCCTTCCGTTTTTTTTACTTTTGTAATTAAATCTTTGATATCTTTAATTTGGCCCTGGAATTTGTGGCGTTTTTCAATTTGGTCCTCGATTATGCGCTGCGTTTAAGGATGGGGAAATATTGCGTTTTCAGTACTCCCAGGTTGCGCGTATATAGCAATCTAGTCCTCTTCCCCTTATTTCCTTATAAATTTTCCCTAAAACTTTGTTTTTAGTTCAATTTTAGTACATTCTTATTTATTTCGTTGCTCTATAAAATACTATTATTATTATAATTATTATTATTATTATTAATATTAGTATATGTTTTATTATGTATGTATATATTTAGGTAGTATTATTATTAGTTGTTTTATTTCTAATATGTGTATATTATTTACGTTTTATAATACTATATTATATATATTTTTTATATATATGCTATGTGTATATGTTTTTAAGATTATGTTTTCATATACTATTATGTATATATCTTAATACTATTAGTTATATACCTTTTATACTATTGTATGTATATTTCTATATTGTATATTTCTAAAACTATTATTATATGTATATATACTTCCAATATTATAACTTTATATGTGTATTCTTAATACCACATTATACTTATTATTTTCACTATTATTACTTACTTTTAATATTATTGTTATTATTTACATATATGTATAGATATTTTTATGTACTTATTATAAATGTATTATTTTCTTATTATATTATCATGTACATACTTTTAATATTATTATGTGTTTATTTTAATACATATGTACATATTTGTATGGTATTATTAATATTTTCTTTTGTTATTAGTTTCTCTAATATATTATGTATATATATTTTAGTCTTATTATGTATACATTTTTTATATATTACGTATATATCGCTTTTAATATTGTATTTTTATATATCATATATATATATATATATATATATATATATTTGAATACTATATCATATTTTTTATATTATCTTATGGATATATCTTTTATAACTACATTATGCACGTATTTTTAACGCTATATTATGTATATATCTTTAATACTATATATACTTTTTATTCTTATTATTACTTATATATTTTAATACATACATATATTTATATATCATTATCATTGGTTATTTTTATTATTCCGCTTTCAATACATATTGTATATACTTTTAATCTAGTATTATATGTTTTTATATATATGTTCATTACCATTTTATGTTTACATTATTACTATTATTATCATGTTTAATATCATATGCATTATTATTGTTTTACACCATTATTATCGCATATACATTGCTAATGTTTTATATATTATTTGCTTCGTATATTCTTAACTTTTTATTATTATTTGTCTATTCCGAATTTAGCCTATTTGTTCACATCTTATTTCAACATCAATATAGTTTCCTTTTACTTTCTTTATCTAGAAATATTTTCATTCTTGTTTTTAACTAATTTCAATAAATAAGGCAACGCGCCGATTTAATATTAAGCCGTTGATTTCATCGCTATGTTGGGTGAATATCATCGGCTCATGTTAAAAAACGGAACGCCCTTCTCAAAAGAAATTGAAACTTTTAAAAAATTTCTCGTATTTTGACCGGATCACAATTAAATATCAAATTGAACTCGAATTTTTAAAAATTAAAACAACACATGTTTAACAAGATACCAATTTTGGGCGTCGCAAGGGTGCTAATACCTTCCTCGCACGTAACCGACTCCCGAACTCTATTTTTTCTCTGGCTTTTAACATAGACCTCAACTTGGCCTTCATTTTTGTTCAAGAATCAATTTTCTTTTCAAAAAAGATGATTTATTAGGTGTCCGATCACACCTAGAAAAAAAGATCGGTGGCGACTCCCTTTTTTAATAAAACCGAAAGTCGATTTTCAAATTTCCAATAAATCTCCTCAATTAGCGATCGAAACCAAAATTTTTACGTCGTTACAATTATAATGTAATGAATGGAAAAAAAAAAGAAAAAGAAAAAGAAAAACACTATGATAAAAGAAGCAACTTCTCTTTAACTAGCTGCTAAAAAGATTAAACTGCTGAAAAAAGTCTCAATACTTGTATTGTACTCAAATAAGCTCTTATTTAAAATGAAAAGTTGATTTAGGTTGAGTTTACGTATAAATTAAAGGTGAGGAGTATAAGTGATTCAAAATAAATATTAAAGGCGTGCAAAGTACAAGTGGAAAAAGTGAGATTTTTTAATAATTGTAAGAATTAATCATAATACAATGCATGACTATTGGTACTTAATTTGAGGCAGCCATACTTTAAATTCATTCCCCCAAGACATTGTCTTTGGATTGAAGTGTGAATTGCATGAAAATTCTACAATACAGGTTAAAAATTTATTTAAATTTTGATATTAGATATTATATTTTACGTAAGTTGTGAATTTAGTATATGTATTTTAATTTGGTTATTTTTAGTCTTTATAATTTTAGAATTTTAAAACTTCAGCCCTAACCAAATGATAAGTTTTGTTATTTTTAAAATTTAATACGTCAAATATATTATTCAATGTGTAATTATTTTTACATATTACTCACAACAAAAATTAGTTAATAGATTTAACGACTATCGTTTGCATTAAGACTAAAATTTTGAAATTAAAAAATATATAATCACTAAGAATTATCCAATTGGTGAACATAGACTAAATCTATAACTTTATATATATTACAATGCTAACGACATAATTTAACCAAACAAATTTAGTTATTACCATTAGGCTGGGACTAAAATTTCAAATTTTGAAAAATAAAAGAACCTAAAATTAATCAAATTAAAATATTAATACTAAATCTACAATTTATACAAAATACAAAAGCTAATAACAGAAATTGACCTAAAAATTTAGTATTGATATAATTTTTTTTTTTTGCCTGAGGGCGCATTAAAACTCCTCGTGAGTGACAGTATTAACTAATTACATGAATAAGGATTAGTGCTAAATTTAATTTATTAACTAGAATATGCCCATACGCTAAGCTTTGTAAAATCAAATTAAATTTTTATTAAACATAATATTTATATTTAATATTTAATATTTAATTATTTGATTCTTAAATAAATGAATAAAATTGAACTAATATGATGAAACTATGCAATTTATGTTAATTTGAACGTTACACAAAAATTATTAAAAATATTAAAATATGTCATGTCACAAAATTAAAATGAACAGACAAAAAAATATATAAGCATGCCCACATTTATATAAAATGAATTATCAAAATTATATAAATTTATTATATCTTACACCCTAAAAAGATAAAACACGAGACATATAAATAATTGAATCATAATAACAATATATATATTGTTATAGATTAATTTATGTGAATAATGCTATTTTTAGGGTTTAGGATTTAGGGTTTAGGGTTTAGGGTTGGTGACTTTGTAGACAATGGATTAGTTAATTAAAATACGATGAATATGATTAAGATTAAAACTAGATTAATTATTTGATTTATTGTTATTACTTAATCTACGTAACGAGAAAAGATTGTATAGAACAGAAATATTATTTCTTTCTAATAATTTTATGTCATATCGGTGAGTTTTCATGAATTTTAAAATTTTAATTTAATTTTGATTTTTTAAATAAAATATAAAAATTTAAGATGGAATTAGTGATATGATATAAAATTATCTGAAAAAGAAATACAAATCACTGTCACGTCACTTCTTTTAAATGACATACTGGTGAATAAAATTATTTAAGGCAAAGTGTGGATAGAATTCAATTGGGCCTTGGAGATCTAATCAGTAATTACTCACCTTGCTAATAAATATATGCCCAATTCTCGATTTTATATCATCCTTAGCTAATTTAGATAATTATTAAGACACAAAACTACTTGTTAGCTAATTAAATAATAATTAATTATAAATAAAAGTTCAAATTTTAAATTAATACCATAAATTTAAAACTCGTTCAAAATTTTAAATTAGAGAGTTATTAATATTTATTTTGTTATAAAATATATAGGCAAAGAGTAAAGAATAAAGAAATAGTGTATTTTATTGATCAATCGGAATATTTATAATGCTTCTCTAAAATCTATATTTATAAACATAAGAAGTATAAATAAAATATAACTCTACTTTAATGAGTATTAGAATTTAAAGTATATCAAACTTATCTAAATTTTTATAGATATTCACTTAATAAAATATTCATAACATGTTTATAATAGTTACGATTAATGTTTAATTATGCTTAAATAAAATTTTAATATTTTTTACAGGTCCTTCATATTTTTATTCAATTTAATGATGATGTGTCATATTATTATTCATTAATGATATATGAGACTTATACATCGACGATGCATCAATTATTATTCCATAACAATAAGTAAGTCAATTAATATTTTTCGCACATTATTTATGTCTTGTTTCTTTTGGCTTTTCTTCTACCATGTATATAAATATAAATATAAGTAAATAAGCAATCACTTTCCTAACATCTTATAATTAGTAATTTTCGGATAAAATTTAAGATTAAATCTTTAAAGATAAGATAACAATAAATCTTAAAAGAATTAATTTTTATGTACTATAAAAATAACATAAATGACAAAATTTTGAAATCTACCTTTTCATAATTTATGTAAAATTTCACTAGATTTTTATTTATATCCCATACATTATTTGTAATTATAATTGTAACATCTTTAAAAAAATTTCCAAATACATCACTAATGGAGTGTTGGTAAAATTGATAAGGTTGAGTCTTTTAATTTTGTTGGTAGTGATTTGGATATATTATCCTCGTTATAATTAATGTTTTATTTTTTTTAAAAAACAATATATCATGTTGTATTCAATTATGTATCCAAAACCCTAAATCAAAATATACAAAAAATAATAGAATGAATAAGTAGATAAAATATTTTTGAAATATTTCTTAAATTAGTTGTTAATCTTTAGCCAATTCGATTAAATAAAATAATTTTAAATTCCAAATTAATTATTGTTTTTAACCAAATAATTATGGTGAGCAAAATCAATTTAGATTTGGAAAAGTAATCGGTTAAATTTTAATTTTAAATTATATAGTTGAAGTTATTTAAATTTTGGACTCGATTTGAATAGTTTAACTTAAATTTTGACAAATATGTCTATAGGTTGAATTATAGTTTGATTTTAAAAATTTTCCAAACTCAAGCTTGAATTGATTCGATGACAGTTCATTTCTTTATTTATATATTAATAAAATGTTAATTGTATTTTTATATGGATGAATATTTGGTAAATTAGTCATACAGTTTTCTAACTTCATAAGTAGAGTTATAAATTTGCCACGTGTTCCATTTATTTTATATATTTCTTTTTTTAAATTTTTTTTAAAATACCCTATGTACACTTGTCATCAATTCAACTCAGTTTGTGAAATTTTTAATTCCATTGGTAGTGTATTTGATTTATTATTTAAGTTGAATCTGGGTTGGTCTGGTTCGATGTAAAAAAAACAACTCCTTCATCAAGCTTGTATTGGGTGAGCAACCTATGGATAGTTCTAGATTAAAAATGTAACAATTCTAATTATTTGAATAACTCAAATAATTAAAATTATTAACTATAATTCAACCTTATTTCTTGTGCATAATTTTGGTCAAAATCATATGTGACCTGATCAAATTGATCTTTTTTATAATAGTTAAGGACTTGTATATAATTTCTATCAAGTTCTCTCCGATTCTTCTTACCCTTTTTTGGTGTTGTCTATTGGGTTCTCTTTAATCTTTGACTTTGATTTCTTTAATTGGTTCTTTGATGTGGGTTCTAGAGACTTGAAGAGAAATCAAAATACAAAATAAAATTTGAGTATTTAATCACAAAAAGAAGAAAAACTATAGTAAAAATTGATAAAACTAACAACTACAACCACTAAACTCGAAAAAATAAAGATCCTAAACCTAAAAAATGGAGAAGAAGTTAACATTTAAGCTAAAAAGATGATAGAAAAGGTGTTTCTTTTAAGTTGACAACCAAAACATCTTTTATACAAACAAAATTTCAACCCTAACATTGACAAAATTTCCCTTGAAGTATATATGTTAACTTGGGTTGGTGTTGGACAAAAAGTTACCCTGGCAGTATTTTTCACTTCGTCAAGCAGCGGTGTTACGACATCCAAGCTTCAGTGTTGCCATGACTCCTTCACTTCAACCACTTTCTGTAATATCCTGATTTTGGGCCTAGTCGGAATAGTGGTTTCGTGACCATAAAATCCGAGATATAAATAATTATTTTATGATTATTTTGAGGTTTATGATATGATTGCATGATTGTGTGAAAATTTCGTGAAGAACTTTTATGCATAAAGTGCTTAAATTGAAATTAGGAACTAAATCGAATAATTTGCAAAACTTGCATTCTAGAAGCTTCTAGTATGAAATTGTTTTGAAATATTAATTAGGAGGTCTTAAATAGAAATTTTACCAATTTCTAAGTCTATGGACAAAAATTGGACATGGATGGAATTTTTGGAAAGTTTAGTAGTAAGGGCATTTTGGTCATTTAGGGGTAAAATGAATTAAAATACAAAATTAAAAGCCAATTTTGCTCATCTTCAACCCCATGGCCGAATATAGCAAGGAGAAACCATGGCTAGGGTTTTTCAAGCTTCCAAGCTCGATTGTAAGTCCGTTCTAGCCTCGTTTTTAATGATTTTTACGTTTTTGGAGTCCCGGTAGCTCGATTAGGCTTATGCTAGCAATAATTCAACCTAGGGTTCATATTTGGAAAAAATACCCATAGGTTAAATTTGTGTATTTTGGTGTTTTATGATAGAATATGAGGTTTTAAATTATGTTAGACAACTTGTGCTACTCGGTTTTAAGCGAAAACTAGCAAAAGTGCTTAATCGGTAAAAATACCTAATAGTCATAAGTACATGTTAGAGTGAGAATTTGATGTTTCCATAGAAGGGAAAAATTATCAGCATGTCATAAAACATAAGAAAATAGGCTGAAGTTTAATTTACGAGCTTTGGGGCAAAAGTGTAAATATGCCAAAGTTTAGGGGCAAAATTGTAATTTTTCCAAAATATGATTTTGGGTCAATTTGAATAATGTGAGTCCTAATTAGACTATATTTTAAATGATAGAGCAAGGAAAACTAAAATTCGGGCTAAAATGGGGAAAATACCAAGTTATGGACGAAATGGTAAAAGTAGCCATTTTCGCATATGAGGTAAGTTTATGTGTAAATAATGTAGTATAATTGTTATTTTTAAGTTATTGATGTTAATTATATGATATGCTGATTTTATCATGAAATATATGCTTTGTGGTTATTTTGAATAAAATGCAAATTATGTGAATTATTTGTTAAATATAAAGTGCTACTAGAGTATTGGTTTGGTATTTTACGAAAGATGGCATGGAGATGTGTTCGAGGAAAATCCCGTTTGAACCTTAGGAATAGATTAGGATACAAGTGACATGTCACTAGGATGGTTGAGCATCCGAACTCGTTGAGTTGAGTCCGAGTTCATGAGATGTAACTAGGCATCCGAACTCGTTGAGTTGAGTCCGAGTTCACTCATGGATGCGAACGCCCGAGCTCGTTGAGTTGAGTCCGAGTTCGCTTATGGGCAGGTTACATAGTAGCTTGGCTACATATGTGGCACTTATGTGCAAACTTTCCATGTATCCAAATTATATTCCGATGTGTTCAACGAGTAAAATTTTACTCAAGCGGAGGAATACTCGAGATGAAAGGGACGTATTGGTAAGTGTTGTGAAATGAATACTTTGAACAGGTATGTACTTAACCCTCGGGTTGAAAACTCGATATAACAACAATATGGTAAGATGATAAATGAAAATGTGATATGAATGTCTCGGTGATGATTATGCAAATAATGTTTTATGTTTGCTTATATAGTTATGTTACTTGCTATTTGCATGTGAACTTACTAAGCATTTATGCTTACTCCTCCTTTTCATTCCTTGTAGTGTTGACAAGCCATTTCGGAAATCGGAAATGGTGGTGCACGCTCACACTATCCGTATACCATCTTGGCATAATGGCTTGTATATTTTGAGTATGGCATGTATAGCATTATAATCATTTTGTGTATATGGCCTTATGATATGGTTATTGAGTGATATGGAAATTCTTGGTAATGATTAGCCATTGGAATGGCTAATCATGATCATATTTGGTGTTATGTATGCTAAATTGCTAGCTAATCCATGGAAACCATGAAATAGGTAAAATTTACCATAAAATAGATTCAGAGAGCAGCAGTGACGTGAGTTTGAAAAATCACTAAAAATAGTAGAGATACAATTAGATGATGAATAATATATGGAATTGAAGAATTAAGTCTATTAACACCTCATGTTCGACTCCGGCGACGGTCTCGGGTACGGGGCGTTACATTTGGTGGTATCAGAGCAGGTCTAGTTGGTTCTCGGACTAACCTAGCATGTGTAAAAGTATAGCTATACATGCCACTGATCTGTGATAGTGTGATGTCTTCCGACGCGTATGAGTACCGTCTTATTTAGGCAGTGCGATCCAACCGAAATGTCTTGACCATGTTCAATGTTATGTGAAGGTATTTGAGTAAAATTATGATTATGATAAGTCTCGGTTCAGAAAAGTATGAATAAAAGTTTATGATACATATGTGATAAATATCCATATTTGCTTCATGCTCATATGATGTAGTGTATATGGCTTACTTAATAAGATGAACGGAATAAATAGAAAGTAGTAGAGGTATTAATAAAAGTCATAATATTATGATACGAATGAAAATGTCCTTGTCTTGATTTGGATACCGAGTGTTGATGAATGCTAATGATATATAATTTTTATGAGATAAAGGATTATAATGAAATGAACTTATCTATGTTAAATTGTTGGACTGAATTATATGATTGTAATGATATGTACATGATGATGCACGAAATGAAAGTTGTGATTGTGATGCAAATATCTATGTTTGTTTGGTCTTATATGATGTAACGCCCCAAAATTTGGGTCTAGAAGAGTTGGGTTTTGAGTTTGGGATCTGGATAGAAGAAATCCTGAATATTGAGAAGTTTTAAATATTACTAGTGTTTAAAATATATATATATATTGATAAAATATTTATGTTATTACTAATATTTAAATTTTTATGAAAATTATTATCATTATAATTATTAGATACAAATATATTTATAAAATTATTATTGTTAATTTAGTGTTTAAATTAAATTATTATTAGAAAATTTTCTTGTATCTATTTTTATTGATTTATGGAAATTATAATTATTATTATTAGGAAAAATATATATATTATTGTAGTTGAAATTTTCATTGTTATGGTTATTATTATTATTTAAAAATATAGAGGATATTATTATTAATGTGGTGTTTAAATTTAGTTTTTAAATAAATTTAGAAGTATTTAAAGTGTAGGAAAAATCTTGGTTCGATCCAAGACTTTAGCAAAGAAATTAGTTTTTTTTCTTCTTAGGGGAACTGGGCAATAAGGCTTTAATAATAAAGTAGGCTAAATTAGGCAAAAAGGGAAGCTTGGTCCAGCAGCAGTGGTGCTAGGAGGTTGTAGGAGTGCCTGGGTTCAAGGCACGGTGTGCGTATAAGTTGCTTTTTATTTTAGAAGCCAGGTTGAGCTAAGGCAAAACTTAAGTATAGTTGCGACCGAGTTGTGCCATTAAAAGGCTTGTGGCACAGCGACAGCAGTGGGTTAGGAGTCCCAAGGTGGCTCGGGTTCGAGTCCAGGCGCATGTATGTTCTGTTTTATTTTTAAAAGAACTCAGGATGTCAGCAGGTAAGGTTTAAAGGTAACGCGACGCTATTATATCAAAGAAGGAGGCACGTCCCGGTGGTCGTGATGTGTTGGGCACCCTAGAGGTCCCGTGTTCGAGCAGCGTTGCGTGCAGGAGGGTGCTCCTTTTTGATGTGCGCGCACGAAAAGGGTCGTACGGGATTGAAACTCCCCCAGCAGCAAGGTGCGAGGTGAGTCAGCCAAGCCGAGGACTCTTGCTGTTGTTTGCGCAAGGAGAGTTTGAATTAAATTCAAACTATGTTGTTGGCTATAAAGAAGGAGATAGGCACGAAATTTAAATTGGGATTATTCTTAGCCAATTAGTCGAATCTGTTTCTTTTTATTTTCAATTGATTTTTATGTTGCTCATTCACTTTTCACAAAATCTTCTCCCTTATTCTTAATTTATTTATTCCTTTGATTTTCTTTCCCAATTAGTCGAATCTTAATCTCTTCTCTTTTGATAACCTCTTCTATTTTTGTAACCCTTTCTTCTTCGATTTTCTTTTTGAAAACCAAAATAAGCATACCTCAGAATGAGTTTTAGAAGCCGAAACTAGATCCTTTGTTGTTAATTTTCTCTTGGTTCAAACTCCTTCTTCCTTCCATTATTTTTAAGACTATAGCCGATTGCTTCAAATCCTGAAATCCCAAAAACTTGATTCCTCTTGTACCGATTTCCTTAGCCAATTCTCTTATTTTTCTCATCATCTTTGGCCGATTCTCTCATCCTCTAAACCCCAAGTTTCTGTCGAAAGTACCATAGTAAAACCCTCATATTTTATCTTTCTCTACACTATTGCAAAAAAAAGTCGAAAATCCCACACTATCTTAGGGACATAGCCGAATACTGAGATCACTGGAGGCTCGACTTTTGTTATTGTTTGAGGGCTTAGAGCTGCATCAGAATCAAGTAGGAACTAAGGGGGAATGTTGACTGAAAGAATCGGTGGTAAGTCTTTCCAACTTAGTCTATCTTTCGTATTTTAGAAAAAAGTCGAAACCCCTAAAGGTTAGGGAGGCTGTTGATTTGGGTTTATAGCCCTAAGGGTTGTGATAATTAATTTATTTTGATAATAGTGTGATCTAGAGGCTGTTGATCAAGGGCTTGGACAAGTGGAACAACTGGATCTAAACCTAGTCGCTAACTTCGGCAAAGGTGGGATCGCTAGTGCCTAAGGTGTTATTGGCCGAATATGGTAAGGAGTTAATATGTAGTTCATTTTTGATAGTTAGATTAACGTGGTAGTAATACAATTGTAGGCAGTTCGTGCATGGATCTCCTCAATGAATCGTCATAAAACAGGTGTGTAAACGACACCCACTCATAGACTAGATCGGCAAAAGCCGAAAAGCTAAAAAGCCGGCATTTGTGAACTTTGACGCGTGCGGCGCTTGTGAGGTGGTTTGGTTGTTAATTTTGGTAATCGCAAGCAGTATGATTGCAGAGTGCGCAATTTCATGCACTTCGGTATATTTGGGCTTAATGGGCCGAAAACGGGTTAGTGGGCCAATGGGCCCAATTCGGTAAAAACGCTCGGTAAGTGCTTCTGTTAATGTGTTAATGGTTAGAATATGTATGTAAACCCTAAAATATTTAAATTACTAGAATACCCCTAAGTATGAAAATTACCATTTTACCCCTAGGTGCAAAATGACCGTTATACCCCTAGGGTTAATTTTGACTGAAATGCATGATATTCTGATTATGTTTGTTGTATGCCATGACATGTATATCTGTTGCATGGGTTTGGGTTTTGTTATGGAGGAAGAACCTGTTCGGTGGTCGTGCCACGTGATTACGATATAAGCGACTTTCTTTGCGGATTATAGTTAGTCTGCAACCGGTGCTAACACTTTGTAAATCTTGAGGATGGCGTGGGTGATTTATTCCCCACAGGAAGTGTAGGGATGGACGGAGGCAAGTGCAGGGTTGGATGGGGTTATCATGCATTAATCATATGAGACTGTATTGAAATGGGCCCAACTGTGCTGATATAGGCAAGGCCCAATATATCTCGACTTGTATAGGGCTACGGCCCAAATTAATACTGATATGGGCTAGGCCCAGTATACTCTGTTACTGTAAGGGGCTGTGGCCCAGATTAATATTGATATGGGCTAAGGCCCAGTTAACACTAAATTCTGAATAGGGCTTAGGCCCAGTAAAGCTTGAACTGATTTGGGCTCTGGTTGGGATACTTTACACACTGAGTTTCCCAAACTCACCCCCATTTTTCCCATCTTTGCAGGTGAGCCTTAGATCGATGGACTTGGAGCTGGGCGGGATTCAGAGTGGCCACGAAGATTAAGTTTCTATTTTCTTTAAAATAAGTTTCGCATTTATTATTTTGATAATTTTTATTCTGGTTTAAGTTGTAATAAGGCCGCTCTTTTTATTATTTTTAATATTTTGGGTTATTAAATTGGTTAGCTCTAAAGCGCATTTTATAAAATTACTTATTTTGAAAATATCACGATTTCCGAGCAAAGCTTCCGCAACATAAATGGTTTCAAAGGAAATAAATATTTTAAATAGACTTAAACTTAATTTATTATTCGTGGACAAGTAATAGGCTTAAAGTGTGGCAATGGATATGTGCATGTCTAGGATTGGATCATGGAAGAGCTAGGTACTTAAGCAGTCTAATTGACTCACCTCCTCCTTTCTTGAATCCTACCTGGTGCGTAGTATCCATTCATTTTAAGCCATGACAAAGAAGGTTTGATACTTAACTGTTTTTTTAAAATAACATGATTCTGCCACTACAAAGGTTTACAAGTTTTCAAAGTTTCCCATAAGATTTTACAAGGTTGTTAACAATGTTTTGATTATTACAATAAATCACGTTTTGGAAAAAAATAAGGCTAAGGTTTTATTCAAGTTTAAACGATGAAAGTTTCTAAACATCAAGAAGGGTTTTCAATGAAAACATGGTTTTCGAAAAACACTTCAATGTGACACGCCGGATTCGGTCGTAATGTCTGGGCCGGGTTTGGGGTGTTACATATGATGTCATGAGCATGACTTAGTTTAATTAAATGAATGGATAAGTAAAGCTATCTAGAAAACATAGAATGTATGCATAAGTATATTGTCTAAATGGACAATAGTAAAATTTGTGTAAGCCAACATGAATGTTGCATTGCCTGAATGAATGACATGATTTTGATGATGGGAGTTATGTCATTTGTGTATATATAAGAAAGTCGAGTCAGAGGTCCTGCAACCCCTCCCCCTTACGAAGTGGTACTTATAATGGAATTTCATGAGATTTGTATTGAATAAGTTTCCGGTTGAGAACCCAAAGAGTTTAGTGATAGAATAATTATAAGTATGATCAGAGATTGAAAATGAGTGATAAGTAAAGTCGAGCCGATAAAGTATCGGATTGACATAAAGATTATTGGAGTTATGCACTATCCCAATTAGAGAAGGAATTCTCTTTGGTAAATCGAATTACTCGGTGCAAGGTCGAGAAAAGTGTAAATCGAAATTTATTGAGCGGCCTTCTTTAGTGAATGGTTTAATATGAAATTTGTGACGGCAGAACTAGTTGGGGAAATGATAATTGAAATGTGAACTACGAGTGTGACGATTATGGTGGACAGATTTAGCGATCTTTTTGAGATGTTCTATGTGTTTACCCATTCTCGAAATATTTCTATGGCTATTGATCTTCTGAAGAAATTCTTGTTATATGGGAATGTCTTCTAATTCTGGTGTTGGATGAAAGCATTGGTAGTCTGACTGGTTTATAATCTATATTGCTCTATTTCATCGGGTATTCTATTTCATTTTGTCTGATAAGAATTAATGAGAGAATACATATGATATTATGATTCTGTTTCTTCTACTTGATGCTTCATCTGATATATATGTATAGGAAGATATATTGTTCTTGTTATATTTGATTTCAGTGGGATTAAATGATGTTTTCTTCTGGACTTTCTTTCTTTGAAGAATTATCGGGGTATTCTGTATTTTCTCTATGAGTTTGGTTTTCGATTCTCCGGCATAGTATCGTATCTTGGGTTTCTTTATCCTGGATCTCTTTATTCTGGATTTCTTTATTCGGTTTTCTTGTTATCTTTGTTCCATAATTTGTCAATTATGACTCATGTTCAAAATCGTTCTTCACTCGTGATAATCATGTCAAATACGACTATACTTCTAATTTGATCTTGGTAATGTGGTGATTTTAGTATTGGGGTTTTTTTTCTAATTTCTATGTAAGGATTTGACATCAGTAAAGGCATAACTGATAAAAGTACGAGTTTCAGTCGGTATGGTAAATTATTTATTTGAAAGATTTCATGTGACAATTATGTCAGGATTATTTTTCCCAAGTCTGATAATAGAATTTCATTTTGTATGGATAAAAGAGTAAATAGTTTGAACGAGAAGTGTATATTTATTAGCAAGAGTTGGATATTAATTTAAGTCACTACGAATGATAAGGTTTCCATCTTGTGAAAGCTGAAAAGTTTATTACATGTTGTGAGTTCGGATAGATGAGAATATTGGTAACAAGGCGTCGAACTAGACTAGTCTACATTGAGTAAAGACTTCGACTTTCAATAATGTCTTGTTGTATGAATTGTGATGTGTTTCAAGACAGTAAGGTAATGTGATAGTTTAGAGCATTCGATGTTACATAAAATCGGAGTTGTTAAAGGGGTTAAAGCCGAACATTGGGATCTATCAAAATTATCCTTGTCAGTGTTGATATTGGGATGGAAATGAGAAGGATTATTCTTGAGGCCATGTCAGAAATATTTCCATAGCGGAAAGAGGAAAATGTGATGTATCCTATTGTTAAATGTTTGGCGAGATCTATAAATCATATATGTATTGAATGAATTCCTACTCATCAAATTCATGGAATTTCAGGTCTCTTTGATTGTTGGATTTCTTGGAATTCCGGTCTCCATTAAATCAAGTTGAGATCTGGGTTTTATGTCATGATATCATGAGAAACTGAGAAGGGTTGAAAATTTAAGAACAGTTGAGAGTTGAGAGTTGAGACTGTAAGCTTTTAGATCATATGAGAAATTAAAGAGATGTATTGGAGGTACAGCCTAAGTGAAAGTTCTTCGGCACCGAATATGAGATTAAAAGTGAAGACCACTTTTCTGGTAAGATTTTCGAGGACGAAAATCCCTAAAGGGTGGAGAGTTATAATATCCTGATTTTGGGCCTAGTCGGAATAGTGGTTTCGTGACCACAAAATTCGAGATAGAAATAATTATTTTATGATTATTTTGAGGTTTATGATATGATTGCATGATTGTGTGAAAATTTCGTGAAGAACTTTTATGCATAAAGTGCTTAAATTGAAATTAGGAACTAAATCGAATAATTTGCAAAACTTGCATTCTAGAAGCTTCTAGTATGAAATTGTTTTGAAATATTAATTAGGAGGTCTTAAATAGAAATTTTACCAATTTCTAAGTCTATGGACAAAAATTGGACATGGATGGAATTTTGGAAAGTTTAGTAGTAAGGGCATTTTGGTCATTTAGGGTAAAATGAATTAAAATACAAAATTAAAAGCCAATTTTGCTCATCTTCAACCCCATGGCCGAATATAGCAAGGAGAAACCATGGCTAGGGTTTTCAAGCTTCCAAGCTCGATTGTAAGTCCGTTCTAGCCTCGTTTTTAATGATTTTTACGTTTTGGAGTCCCTTAGCTCGATTAGGCTTATGCTAGCAATAATTCAACCTAGGGTTCATATTTGGAAAAAATACCCATAGGTTAAATTTGTGTATTTTGGTGTTTTATGATAGAATATGAGGTTTTAAATTATGTTAGACAACTTGTGCTACTCGGTTTTAAGCGAAAACTAGCAAAAGTGCTTAATCGGTAAAAATACCTAATAGTCATAAGTACATGTTAGAGTGAGAATTTGATGTTGCCATAGAAGGGAAAAATGATCAGCATGTCATAAAACATAAGAAAATAGGCTGAAGTTTAATTTACGAGCTTTGAGGCAAAAGTGTAAATATGCAAAAGTTTAGGGGCAAAATTGTAATTTTTCCAAAATATGATTTTGGGTCAATTTGAATAATTTGAGTCCTAATTATACTATATTTTAAATGATAGAGCAAGGAAAACTAAAATTCAGGCTAAAATGGGGAAAATACCAAGTTATGGACGAAATGGTAAAAGTAGCCATTTTCGCATACGAGGTAAGTTCATGTGTAAATAATGTAGTATAATTGTTATTTTTAAGTTATTGATGTTAATTATATGATATGCTGATTTTTATCATGAAATTTATGCTTTGTGGTTATTTTCGAATAAAATACAAATTATGTGAATTATTTGTTAAATATAAAGTGCTACCGAGTATTGGTTTCGGTATTTTACGGAAGATAGCATGGAGATGTGTTCGAGGAAAATCCCGTTTGAACCTTAGGAATAGATTAGGATACAAGTGACATGTCACTAGGATGGTTGAGCATCCGAACTCGTTGAGTTGAGTCCGAGTTCACTTATGGATGCAAATGTCCGAACTCGTTGAGTTGAGTCCGAGTTCGTGAGATGTAACTAGGCATCTGAACTCGTTGAGTTGAGTCCGAGTTCACTCATGGATGCGAACGCCCGAGCTTGTTGAGTTGAGTCCGAGTTCGCTTATGGGCGGGTTACATAGTAGCTTGGCTACATATGTGGCACTTATGTGCAAACTTTCCATGTATCCGAATTATATTCCGATGTGTTCAACGGGTAAAATTTTACTCAAGCGGAGGAATACTCGAGATGAAAGGGACGTATTTGTAAGTGTTGTGAAATGAATACTTTGAACAGGTATGTACTTAACCCTCGGGTTGAAAACTCGATATAACAACAATATGGTAAGATGATAAATAAAAATGTGATATGAATGTCTCGGTGATGATTATGCAAATGATGTTTTATGTTTGCTTATATAGTTATGTTACTTGCTATTTGCATGTGAACTTACTAAGCATTTATGCTTACTCCCTCATTTTCATTCCTTGTGTTGACAAGCCAGCTCAGAAATCGGAAATGGTCGGCGGCACGCTCACACTATCCGTATACCATCTTGGCATAATGGCTTGTATATTTTGAGTATGGCATGTATAGCATTATAATCATTTTGTGTATATGGCATTATGATATGGTTATTGAGTGGTATAGAAATGCTTGGTAATGATTAGCCATTGGAATGGCTAATCATGATCATATTTGGTGTTATGTATGCTAAATTGCTAGCTAATCCATGGAAACCATGAAATAGGTAAAATTTACCATAAAATAGATTTAGACAGCAGCAGTGACGTGAGTTTGAAAAATCACTAAAAATAGTAGAGATACAATTAGATGATGAATAATATATGGAATTGAAGAATTAAGTCTATTAACACCTCGTGTTCGACTCCGGCGACAGTCTCGGGTACGGGGCGTTACACTTTCAGTCTCGACTATGGGCTTAATGTCGCAACACTCTCGATAGTCTACTTAAGGTTGATTTCTTGTTAAAGTCTTGCACCATCGAGGTCGAACAGGCTCAATTTCATGATACCTAGTCTCAATGTTGTGGCACCTACATCAAATGTAGTTTTCCTTAAGGTTTGGCCATCTTTGTCGCCCTACACCAATTCAAACACACCATTAGATTCCTAATGGCACCATTTTGCCAATTTGGGTTTACAAAAAGGTAAAACCAAATAAAAATGATTACTAATAATGAAAGCTAAAAACCACATAAAGTATAGAAAAGACTTTTAAATTGCTTGAGAACAAACTAATTAAGTGTTTTAAATAGCCTAATTTGGCATATCAAATTACAACATATCAAAATGCCACATGGTAAAAGCTAGTTGGTCAAAGAAAAAACCTATGAAAATTAATGTTGTTACTTCCAATAGTGAGGAAGAATGGGATCTAAAGGCAATTTTAGATGTCGAAGAGGAAGTCCTAGTGGAGAACCAAGGTGTTTCGCCAATAAGAAAGAAGGGCGCCTCGAAAGGGAGCTCAAAGGATATGGCATCATTTACAGAGAATAGGCTAACGAAGGTGCAACAAGCCATAGCGAATGCCCTTGAACTAGTGAAGGACATCAAAGGTCGCACGGATGGGCTAGAGATAGGTAGCGGAGAGTCATATGGAAAACCTACAGGGGAGCTAAAGAGAGAGCTCCAAGGAGCTTTTAATAAAACAATAGGTGATTTGGCTCATAAGAAAAAAGGCCTTTGTAACCTTAGTGGAGGCCAAGCGTAATGAGATCGTGAAGCTTAAGGGGGAGCTCACAAGGCTTAAAACCATGGAAGGTGTGCTTGGTACCCCAGTTCATCATTGGAACATTTTGGAGCTCAAAAAGGTCAAGGGTTCTAGAGACACCAATGACCTAAACAATTTCTTGAGGGGCATGGAGTAGCATAACCAAGCTATAGGCATCAATTAAAAGCCAACCAAGCTGCAACCAATGCTTGAGGTGCAATATCGAGACGTCCAAGACATGAAACGAGTAATGGCATTGGTCGAGTCCTTATTCAAACTCAATGAGGACCAGTTTGAGTCCCCAGAGTGTCAAAGCTCAAGATTGAGTGAGGAAGCATCGAAAGAATCCTAAGGTAAGGGTTCCTTGAGCGAGAAGCCATACAAAAGAAAGGACAAGATCGAAACAACTACGAGAAAGGGCAAATGAATATCTTTGAACACATTATTGTGTGATAGGTCACACTAAGGGCAAGGTTATCAACCATAGTAAAGTCCTATGAGAAATCAAATGTCAAGGGTGAGCACTATGAGAAGCCACAGAGGCTGGTGCCATTCGATTGTATTGTGAGGACTCGATCAAGACAATGCAAGTGGCTATGGACTGCCACAAGTCAAGCCATGGAGAGATCAACAAAGATGGGACCAAGAGGTAGCGTTCCATCAAGCAAAGCAATGATGGTTGTCGTGAGAACTAACATGTGGTGTTAGAATAAGTTAGGACAAAAGACTAAGTTGCAAACCTATTAAAAAAAAGGCTTGTGTGGCAACAAGATCAAAAGCTTCTATCATCGGTTTTGCATTGTGAAAGTTGGTGTTGAGGGGGAGTGTTGAATATCAACACCAACTTATTGGAAAATATATTTTGTTAGTGTTTATGTTGTAACAATTTAACTTTTATAAGTAATCTTTAGAAACTAAATACTTTGTAGTAAGAGAATGAATCTCACATCAAAGGAACAAACTGCAAGGGATTATAATTTTATATAAAAATCCATATCCTACGTTGCTTAAAAAACCAATGGTAGTAAAATCTTGAATTTATATAAAAACTTATGTTGTAAGAATTATTTTCACCTCTAATTTCTCCTTTTATTTTTATTTTGAAGTGTTAGAAACTATAATAAAAATATTAATTTTATGATATCGCTTATATTAAGTATCTTATAAATAATTTACTCAAATAACTCAAAATTTCGACTCAATTTAACTCTATCAAATACTTAACCCTACAAATAATACAAATAATAATTAAACGTTCACTCTCAATAAAAATCCATTTAGTTGCTTCATGCTGTATCTTTTAGACACACACACATATATATATATATATATATATATATATATATATATATATATATATATATATATATTAATAGTGATTAATAGTGATAATGATAATAATATAATTAATTTATTAATTAGAGGGTTAGAGTGAAAACACAATGATTAATAATAAATTTTAAAACAATAATTTTATATAAGGGTAAATATTAAAATTAAAATAAATTTTGCTTTTGTATAATTTTGTACAATAATTTTTATTTGATTTAATTTTTACAAATCACAAATAATATTATCGAATTAACTCCACTTTACATTAATATATTGCATACATAATCATATTAACTCAATATGAAAGTAAATCTATGTATTCATTTCTTAAATGTGTGCAATGAATAAAAATCAAAACTTTATATATATATATATATATATATTTATGAACTACCGTTTAAATTTCATGCATATAATTGCAACAAATCAAATTTCATATATTAAATTGCACATGAAACAAAATTTATGTATAAATTATTTAGTACACGATAGTAAAAAGTTATAACTTCATAATCAATGTTAAAATTTTGTCATGTGTTCTTAAACTGTATTTAAAAATTAAAAAATATGTAAAATATGTTGTAAATCTCAACCCCGCTTACCCCGATACCAAATAATTACTCTTTTATTAAACATATTTTGTGTAATTTTTTAAAATACAATATTTAAGTTTTCTTTTTTGCTTTTTCTTGCATGGCTGCTGGGTTGACACGGGCTGGTAGGCGGGCTTCTAAGCCCAAAGCAACATACAGTGAATGCCTTACTAGGGCTAATGTTACAAAACCAACAAGCATGCCTCTCATTTCAACACAGTGGAACCAAAATTCTAATATTTCGCATTATATACATTATCTGAAGCCTTTATTTTCCTTAAAACATTCGCATTTGGAATGTGTTTGACATAAACATACCCATATCTGATATTCACTTTTGAATCCTGAACCCGGGTAACATGGACTATATTTACTGTCATTATACTCTTAGCTTGAGAAGAACTTGAACAAGAGTTGATAGTGTATAGACATTTCACACTACTCACCCCCTGTATACATGTATTGGTATATTTTCTGTACAAAGGTCACCAACCCGTTGCCTATCGTATACCACTCCATCAAAACCTTCGGGGTCCTAGAAATGCAAGCCAATGAGGCTTTGATCACTTCCCATGATAGTATACCTACAAGTTGAGATCAGTGTTAACTGATTGAGCAGTTCATCCAGGGTTGGTAGGAAACTGAAAACGTAAACGAAAAACAAACAGATAAAGAATAGCAAATCTTGTTTTCGTTGTTGGTTATCGTCAACATGCCGAGGTCTTAAAGCCTAGCAAGGGAAACACAGGAATTCTCTGTTGAATTGAAAGAATAGAAATAAAATAAAATAAAATAAAAAAGTTATCAAATGAAAAAATGTATGTGATGTCAACTATAACTAATACCAGGCAAACAAAGAATAAAGTGATTATTTGTGTAAAATACATATTGGATTGTTACCTCATGAGAAATGACATAAAAGGAGCAAATTCTCATGAAAAACTACAAAAAGGTATGGAACATACCTTAACGGTCCGATCACCAAAACCGACAAAAAGCTTCCCTTCTGAGTATGATAAAGCTGTTATAACAGAATCACAAGGAATCGATCCAATATGTCGAACATCTACTTCAACATCATCTCCTGCTAGTTCCTGCAAATCACTATATCAATGACATTTGTAAATCGAAACATGGATAAAATGCTTCTACAGCCTGCTTCTCAGGCAAACAAAGATTAATTAGTCAAGCTTGTGTTCAAACCTGTGCCTTGATGGTTCTGTCCCAACTTCCTGTAAAAAGCCATTTCCCATCCAAGCTAACAGTGAAAATGGCACCATTGTGTATTTGCATCGATTTCCTAAGCACATCATGCCTCCAGATCTGGAAAGAAGCATGAAAGAAAGAAATGATTTTATTATCAAACTCGAGAGAATGAAAGAAAAAGGAAAGGAAGATGGGTTGGCAAGAACAGCATATCCGCATCTGGCCTTTTTCAAATGGACAGGAGAAGCTAAATAGCAAAATTCGTTTGAGTACTGTGGCATAAATTCATTTCCAGGAAATAAGTAAATGCACATGTGAGAATACGAGAATAAAAGACAAATTTGACAGCAGTTTGAAGAACAAAGAACCTTCACAGAGCCATTTTCGTAAGTAGCAATAAGTGTATGCTGGTCAGCTGCAAGAGACAAGACAGTGGACACAGATCTCAGCATGCCTTCCCCTAAAACAGTCAAAAGACTATGATCACTTAGACTCCATAATCGAACAGTTCCATCCCAACTCCCGCTGTAAAGAACTCCATTATTCACTGCTACGGCAGAAACTACCGATTTATGGCCAGTCATAGTGCCTGACAGGGTGCCATCCTGGAAGAGAAAAGGAAAGCAAGGTTCCAAATTATTATCATCTAGCATTTCAAAAGGTTAAGAAATAAGCAGCACACATGAAATGATAATCAAATAATTATACCCGCAATGACCATTCTTTAATCAATTTATCTCCACTTCCAGTGTATAAATAGCCATTTTCTGAAACTGCCAAAGCATGGATTCCGCTATAGCGCCAATCCTTTTCCTCGTACCATTTCTTTAACGGATCTTGTCCGAAAGGGATATTAATGCTCCATAAAAATATGCCACCTCCACTATCGCCACTAATGCATAATGGCTGTTCTTCATCCACACAGACAACAGCCATTACCTTATGCTCATGACCTCTGAACGTATGTACATGAGAGTAATCCTGTAAATAGATGCGGGAAGAAACTGATTCAAAATGAGCCAATATTCCAAACAAAATTACTCACGGAACAGTTACGCTTGCAGAGTATGATTGAATTTAAATCATAATACACCCACTTGAATAAATGATAATTTAGGAGAGCATACCTGCAAGGACCATACTTTGACTGATTTATCGAAGGAGGAGCTAAACAGATAACCCCCTAGAACAGCAAAAAGAAAATATGAATACATCTCCTAAATTTACCTAAGATTCATGAAATCATTTAAAACCATATATGTCAAGAAGAAGATCCAGCATACCATTAACATCGAAAAGGAAAAGAGAAGGGTAAAACAACATTGTTTAACCGGATATGAGGCAGCTTAAGGTTCGAAGAATCATGGTCCAGGATCATGTGACACGCAATTGTGTAATGGAAGAAACTCTGTTTCAATGATCGAAATGCAAATCACCAAAGCCCTCCCACCCAGGCCTCAAAACAGCCACCTTATTAACAAAAGGAATCCTTGTAACGTGGATAATGACTATACTAGGACTAGCACCATGCAACAGCGAATGCTAAGTTAAAATTTTTTATTGCATTTTATAGAAGTGGCAGCAAACTACCAAATATTCACAGGCCTTATGCTTGTAAAGTTCCTAAATACAAAAGCCATAACAAGGTATCAACTACTAAGAACCCTTTCCACCAATTAGCAGTCAGCAGTATCAAAATTGAAACAGCATACGTTAAAGACAGATAAGAAACTATACCTCCTACAGCTAATCCAGTAACACAATCAAGATGGCCTTGCAAATCTTTCCATTTAATTCTGCCCTCTGTAAGACCATTAACCATGTCTGTTGCACCATTTGCTTCTTTTCCTGGTAACTCATATTTTTCCTGTGTTTCGGTTCTTTCCCTGGACAACAGACACAATTTCCCAACAACCATACATCGACCTCCATTCTCATCATAACTTGCACCATCCAATTTCACCATTTTATCAAACTGAGGTTTAATAACTAGCTCCCTAATACATTTCCACACATCTCCCGCTAGTGAACGATTCTCGGGATCAAGATCCAAGCATTTACATAGAATCTGCTGCAAAGATGCACATTCGGCACCAAATTTAGTTCCCAATAAAGAACTCACTTTCTCCATCAAACTTGTATAGACACTTGAACAATCTATTTCACTATTTTCACTTCCTTTCACAATAATATGGCACATATGTTCAACCCATTCATCACTAAAGACATCCTCATTGACAATCCTAAGAAGAATACAACTTAACAACCAAGCATCCGAGCTATATCTTATTGGATATTTCAAGCTACAACACTCTACCCCAATACCCTCTTTCTCTAACAGCTTAAGCAACACCTCAGGGCTAATAAACACATCCCTTTTCAACAAATCTTTAAACAACATACCGATTTCTCCGTCACCAATCTTGTTCCCACTAAATCCAACATTTGCAACAATATCTTGAATTCCCCTTCCAGTCAATAACACCTCATTCAAATCAAGATATATATGCCCAAAATCATCCAATTGAAAGCAAGAAAAGCTCAAGCAACCAGCAATCAACCCTTCTTTATGTAAAGAAATGACTGCCTCACACATTTCCATACCCATCAGTGCAAAATTAAAAACCCCTTCTTTCTCAAAACACCCCAAGTCCTTATCCAAAAAGTTCCCCCATTTTTGCTTCTCACTCACTAAATACAGAACCCCATCCCCAAGATCACCCCACAGACCCAAAACTCTACAAATTCTACAATTTTGCTTAGTAAAAGCTCTTAAAACTAAACCCAAGTCCTCTCTTTCCTCTTCTTTCATTTCACGCAAACAATCCATAACTCTCACGAGATATCCAGCCTTAAACAAAGAACCATCCTCCTCGCCACTTGAAAAAGACCCAACAGGCAAAAGGCTCACTTGGTCTCTCTCAACGGTATCGTCACGGAGAAGGTAGCTTTTCCAGTTGGAATAAAACTCGTCGGACCAAGAACGAGGGAGGAAAGGGAGATTGGAGACATTTTTGGATTTGTTGACGGGTTTTCGGGGATTTTCAGAGCCGCCGGGGATTAGTCTAAGGAGGTCGATGTTTTTGGGGAGAGTCGTGGGGCCCTCCGGTGGGTACTTGACGAGCACCGTACACGCGGGGCATCGGATTGCTCCCGGGAGTTTCTTAGGGAGGTTTAATAGGCATGACTCGCACACCGTGTGGCCACACGCGAGCACACGCGGGATCGTGCACGCGCCGTCGTACGGTTGCAAACAGACCGGACATTCCGGTAAGTCCTGCGACTCCATTGCCGCCGGGTAGAGAAAAAAGAAAGAAGTTTCGTCTTCTTAAAAAGCAGTACCCTCCCAAAAAACACGTCGTTTCACTTTGACCAAAATCTACCTTCTGACATTTTTACCCTTACAGTTTCCAAATAATACCAAAATCACTCTCCTTTACCAGCAGTTCGTTTTCTCTGAATACATCTTTCTCTGAAATTTGACGTATCGATATCGCAACGGAGAGGGACCGGCGGCGTACGGCGGCGCATTGAGGGTTTAAAGAGCATGGCAGGATCAAGAAATTCAATGCTCTATTCGTTTCTTCTATTTACCGTCATTCTTTCACTCCAAATGATGTTTCGAGGAAAATTAGCGTCCTCAGAACTGTTCACCATTCTAGGTGGATTCATCAGCTCATTCTTGTTTCTCGTGTCACTAACAGTGAGTCCTAGAAGTCCCGAATTGGATCCTTTTTCTTATAAATTCATCGCCTGGATTCGCAATCCACTGTTTTATACGATGCATTTGCCATTGTTTAAAGCTCCAACAGAAGTCTGAAAATCTGACGTTATTCGAGTTTGAGACATATATAACATGATTAAGCATGATAAGATCTTTTTCCCTTGGTTATTTCAGTTCATTGGGAATTTCCAGTAAGCATTTGGGATGAGAACTGGCTGGGGAGCTGGTGAGTATACATAGCTACTTTCGTTTTTTGCCTTTTTAATTATTTATGATGAGATTTTATTCAGAAAGGTTAGGAGGATGAAGAAAGATGCTACAGATCACAATAAAAAAACACGAACACAATATGTTTAAGAAATATGCAAATTGAGTAATAGACATGACCGCATGAGAAGTTCAATGCATATTTAAACATGTTAGCATATGCATACCATTCTGCTCAATCTAAAGCATTTATCATAATTTATGTTTTGCAGGAAAACGCTTACAACAGTTGTAAGTAAAATATTTTCAGCTGAATGCATTTTCAGTTAAGTTACCTGAAAATACCTCCAGGTGAAAGTGTTTTCCCTAAGAGTAAGGTGCTACTTTCTTCAATGGCTATTTAATTAGTAATATATATATATATATATATAACTATGTTTGAATGGATGTCATATGAGGATCCGACAATTTAAGAATGCATCCCATCGAAATTTTTGGTGAATCCAACATCTGGCATGTGAAGGTGTTATTGGTAGTGAACACTACTGTAGAGATGTACGAGTCGGATAGAGTGTTGCAGCAATTCGAGTTCAGGCAACAAATTTCAGTGGCACCTCAAGACCTCGATGATCTACATCCTATCGACTTGCAAGGGAGGATAGATGAGAATAGGTTGATATTCCACGCACAATATATCAACATGTGGAACAATATGTACGAGTTTTTACCTACTAGCGAGGTCATTGTCGTTCCAGAGCTAGCCTACGATCCGAAGTACATACAATGGTTTAGGGTTTATGGCAAGTTATACTTGTTAGGGGAAGAGGCGAGGAGTCGACAACCACATACGAGGAGGTCACGACAGGCGCCTATACATCCAAGGTCTAGCGAGGTGGGTCCGTTGTCAGCACCTACACAAGAACCAACACCGATAGCCGCACCACCCCTAAGTCAGTTTGTCTCGTCTTATTCTGGTGCGTATACTAACCCTGTCATTTTCACACAAGCATTATATATTTCTCCACATTTTTCTACTTTTACTTCGATGCTAGGTTTTGTTTTTGGACCTTTATCCCTGGTGTATTACATGCTGATGCCATCGATATTTTCGACAACGACGATGCCAACGACGACGTATGGGCCATCTATGATTCGGGCACCGACCGAGAGTCCAATTGCTATGTCATCGATGTATGGGACACAATATAGTTATACCTCTATTCCGATGGTGCCTCAAATACCTCCAGGATCATTGTTCTACCAAGGTGGATCATTTACCCAACCACATATTCCTAGACAGGAGGATGCACGGGTAACCAAGGAGCAATCAGTCGTAATCAACCACAAATGAAGGTGAAGAAGATGATAGGCCAAGACCACAACCTATACCGGAGGTCGAACCAAGAAGGAATCCGTCTCGCAACCGCTGGTTAACCCGATGTAACACATATTCTAATCGGGGATTAGATTGATTTACTTTATTATTGTACTTCTTATGTTCACATTGAAATAAATATCAAACGTTTTTATTGTATCGATTTTGTACATTATTATGTTTTTAAATCAATATCATTTTTTCATTAAAGTTGGTCTTTATTATCATTTCATAATATTAAATCAAGACTGTACATGAATAATGGAAGAAAGTTGTATAACTTATTGATTTGTATTGTATGACAAAAACGCGTGTTTAATATTTCAACAAAATTGATGTTAATGATGTGTTATGCTTGTATCATCACTTCGATGTGGACATAATGGTATTGTATGGCCCAGGTTCCTACATCACCTGCATAATCTCGGTTGGTTTGACTTCTCATGACTATTCATGTTGTCACGTATTTGAGTCAACGTCGGTCGACTTTTTGGTTTACAACGCAATGATCTATCGGGTAACAACTTAAATGAAGCACTCGATACAAGCTACCACTTATATTCATCTAAGACATGTGAGAATACATTTCTTCTATTTACCGTAATTCTTTCATTTTGACCTCTCGAACAAGAACATATGTCGATGCCCAAGAGCCTTTATCTATCCTTGAAAACTCCACATATAACTCGAGAAACGGTGATCCACTGTCAATATGCGCCTACACCATTGCCTCCAACCCTTTCGCACCTTTGATATCGAAAGTATCATATTTAAAAGGGTCGACCGAAGCACAAAATCAATATTTAAGGGATGATACTCTCATTTGGTTGGATTTGATGATTTTCAACCTAATTATTGTTCAAAGTTCTAACAATTGTATGTTCTGGTTAAAAGTTAATCGCGTTGTTTTCTCTGATAAAAAAACCACCCCGTTCTCGATGTCACGCACTTCACTGTCATAATAAACAATAGCATTAATTCGTTTACTCATTTTCAACAAAATAACTTGTTCCACATGTTCGAAACAAAAACATCATGCAGAAAAATAATGCTTTAACTAAATATGAACAACAAAGATCAATACTTACTTTATGCAAATAGGGTGGTTGCTCCAACTTATGTCTTGTGTGAGAACTTTTCTTCTTCTGATCTTCTTACAATTTTCTTTGCTCGTAAATGGCTTATGTTACTCAATACTAAAATAGGTCGCATTTATGAACCAGGGGGTGACTCATAGTTCATTCTGAAAATTTTCCCAACCTAGTGGGGGGTTAAAATTTGTAGAGAAAACACTCAAGCAGGGGCCTTGATCGTCAAAAATCTTGGCGTGTCCAGTGGAACGCTTTCAATGCCATGTCAATTGAAAGTTCTTCCAGCTGGACACGCTTTCAGTGCTTTTGCTGACAGTGCGTCTTGCTTGGAGTATTTTCTCTCTACAAATTTCTAACCTCAGCCTTTTTCTAAAAAACCATCATATATCCTAAGATTCCCAAGTTATATTTTTTTGAACCCATCACATTGAAATTAATGCATTGGATAAATAATTTACTAAAAAATTGGATCAAACTAAGATTAAAAAAAGAAAAAAATTAATAACTAATATTTCATCTCATCCAAGTACTCCAAGTTTCGATTATGAATCAAATTGCAAAATGCAATTTGAATATAAGATTGGTGTAAATATGATATTTTAAATTTCAAATCCAATAATTATTATTTAAAATTTTAAAAATAATAAAAAATAAATAATATATAATAAAATTTAACAATTTAAACCAAAATATAACAAAACCCAAAACCCTAAATCTAAAAACCCCTATTTTATAAACCCTTAAACTTTAATCTTAAAAAACAAAACCCTAATAAAGAAACAGGGGGGAAACCCTTCCAGTTGAAGTGTTTTGTAACACCTCCTAACCCTAAACCGTCGCCGGAACAGGGTTACGAGGTATTACCGGATAATCGAATAATTTACGATCAATATTCAAATAATTATCAAACATATTATAATATAATCATAAGTTCATATAAAACTTTTGCTAATTGACTCTTTTTTTTAAAAAATTCCATATAACCCTTTATAAATATTTAACCTTCCCTACAAATTCAAATCGCAACCAATTCAAAACCAATATCACAATCCATATAATTTCATATTTAAATATACCTAAACATAGCTTAACATCAACTCATTAATTTACTAAGTAAACATTCGTATATATTGTTTAATTAAATAAACTTCATTCATTCTATTTCAACTTGTTCCCATCTATACCAAATATGTTATGATAATTCTATTTCCATTTCATTAAACCAAGTATCAAAAGATCATGTTAGTATTAATTATACCAAATATAACATATAAATTTTCATACCATTTCATTGTTTAAACACCAAAATATCAAATATCATTCTTGACAACAAAAATCATATAGCATTTTAAAATATTTAAAATAACGCCTATGTACATGCCACTTTTACTAAAAGAAGAATACATCACCGAATTTACGCTAGAGTCGGGATCGTCTGGATGCTGAACCGAGACTCTGAATACCTATTAACCTGCACACGGAAGCAAACGTACACTGAGTATTTCATACTCAGTGAATTACCATAATTCAAATTATAAACATAATAATCATATAAATTAATTCATATAACTTTAATATTTACTAAACCAATTTAGACATAAATTTGTCATTCTCAATATATTCATACAATTTAATTTAGCTATTCGTCAATTAAAATCGTATACATTCATGTTGAGCCATTATCTAATTCATGAACCATTGGTTCATGCTTTTCATTCTCATACTCACATTCAAATCACATTTTCAATTCATGTTCTACTTTTACATTTCTTTTAGTGGCTCAACCAATTCATTTTATTCCACTTAACTATTCTTGTAATTACCCCTATTAACAGACTCGGACTTTGGCGGATACACAGATCCAACCAAACACACCAGTTTGGCACCCAGTGCCTTATCGGATAGTTCGAAGCAAAGTTGACACCCAGTGTCTCATCGGCCTAGCCAAAGTAAAGTGGTACCCAGTACCTCATCGAATCTATCCGAAGTAACAGTATGACACCCAGTGTCTCATCGACTCAAGGTCGAAGTATCCCTGAACTCTTCCAATCCTATGGCATGCCAATTATATCCGACTCAGCTCGACTAGTTAATAGGGTTTTCGGATCACATATAAGTCTCAATTCAATTCAGTCACAATTTCTCACATTTTCAATTCAATCATTTTCCATTTTTCAAACAAATTTTCAATTCACATATTCATAGTTCAATATACTTTCTCAATTCAATATGCATTTCAATTATTCACATACAATCACAATTTAATTTAATTTCATACAATTCAATACTAATGCTTACCATGCATATTAACTTAAAATTCAACAATTAATAATAATTAAATTCAATTTTAGTAATACTAACACGTATTTCTCATTCAATTCAATTTTCTAAATTCAGTTCAATAAATTACTTACCTCAATATTTATTTACTATAAAATAAATAAATTTAAAATTAATACTTAATAATAAATAACTTGAATTATAGTAATACAAACCCGGATTTCGCGATTACTCCTCGATAACTTTCTCCTTTCCTTTTCGTGCCAATGCTTCGGGTTCTTTGTTAGCTACGAAAATAATAGTAATTTACATTATTATTTACAGCATTAATTATAATAAATAATTAAATTTCTAAACAATTCCTACCTTATTCCCAATTTAATCCTAACTAAACTTACTTACTTTCTTAATCCAATTCACTCTCTTTTCTATTCAAATTTTGTCTAAACTCATATTAACTATAAAATTTCCAGCATATTTTCCTAATTTCAAAATTTCTTTAATTTAGTCCCTACAACATAAAACTTATGACTTATTTTACAATTTAATCCTTTATTCAATTCTAACTTAGAATTCATTCAATTTAATCCCTAATTCCATAATTTGTTCAACATAAACCCTACTTGAACACCTATAAACTCTTGAAATATCAACTTAATTTCAATAAAACCTTGTTTAGAACTTCTAAAACATCAAAATTAACTAGAAAGGACTTAATTTACTTACCAACCAAAGCTTCAAGCTTCAAATTCTTAGTTTTCTCTTTTATTTTTCTTTCCCTTTTTCTTTCTCTTTTTCTCCCCTGCTTTCCGTTTTCAATTCTGTTTGTATTCTCTTTTGTTTCTTTATTTCTCTTTTATATTTCCTTTACTTTTTAGTTAATTAACTCAATAAATATCTATTTAAAAATAAATATTAGTATTACATTTGGTCACGCTTATATTTCTATATTTGTACCAATAATTTTATTAAAATTGCCATTATTTAATTTGAATCTCATAATTTATTTATTTAATTTAATAAATATCTTTAACATAATAATAATTAATAAATATCTATTTTAATATCAATTACATATATTACATTTGTAAACATACATATTATTACGTTTGTACCCTATTATCCTCATACATTTGCCATAGCTTTAATTTATTAATTATATAAAAAATCTCATAATATAATTAATACATTTAATTATTATATAATATCTTTATACTTAAATTATAAGTAATTTGAGTATTTAAATTACAAATATACCAATATAATTTTTACACATGTACATTTTTTATTACCATACAATTATCTACTATTTAATTTATTTAATAATAATACTAATAATAATAATCTAATATAAAATCATAATTAATAATTATAATAATTATATATAATATTTAAATATAACCTAAATAAAATCTTACATTTTAATAAATATATGCCGCCTCAACTTTTGTAAATGGTTTAATTACCATTTTAATCCTTTTATTTTTATTACTTTAGAATTAAACTTTTACCTCTTATTCAATTTAGTTCTTTTTACTAATTACTCTAAATTAAGCTAAATTCACCTAATTAAAACCTAATTAGACACACTACTAAACTCATAAATATTTCTAATAATTATTTTCGAACTTATTTCACTAAGACGAATGCCCTATAACTCACTTTTCTGGTGCCCGTGAATTTTAGGTCATTACACGTTTTTAGGTGACTTGGCAGAAAACATGTCCAGTTGGGAGTGTTTTCCTGACAACACGCTGAAAACGCTTACAGCTAGAAGCATATTCGTAAAAATGGCCTATTCCCATAATTTTTCTAGAAATCAACCTATTCTGGTAATTTTTAAATTTTTTGACATTTTTGAGTAAATTAATCCAACTTCCACACAAATGTTTAACATATATTTGCTCTACTTGTATTCCTTTTAGCAGTTATATTAGCAGAGGTGGTTATACAGATTACTACTAGTACCGTTCATCGAGTTGGTATCACAACATGGTAATGCTAAGATGCTTGACTCATTATCTTCTTTTAACTGTATGCTTCATGAGAAAATTTTCAATTCATTGACAACATGGTTTGGTAAGTTTAACCATGTTGAAACAAACATGTTTGAGCAAGTTCATTTATGATTGCGAATCAACTTGATGTCCAAGACAGAGGGAAGTTGGTACTTGTTGTTAAATGTCTCTTATAGACTCCTAATGGAGCTAGGCTGATGAGTTTGAACCTTAGACTTGGTTTTATGATTGTTAGAATTAAGTGACTCGAATCCTTAATTAAATAAAATACAGTGGTAAAATAAAACAAAAGAAGAATCCATATAGAATTACACTTCTTTTATTTTATTTTAGAATACGGTTTTTTAAACCTTATTAAATTTCATATATTTGATATTTATTAAAATAAGGTGTTTCGGTCTTACTAGAATATGGCTTTACAAGCCTACAAATAGATATAGTCTATACCTCTTGTAATTAATTCAAATTTCACATAGTGAATTTTCTTCTCCTCTGCCCATAATTTTTTTCCGAAAGGGTTTCCATGTAAAAATCTGTGTGTTCTTTATTTTATTTTTATTTTATTTTTTTCACAAATTGGTATCTGAGCTTCCGGGTTATTTATCTCGATCACGGTAATAGCATCTTTGAAGTATGAAATTCCGCTGTTGGATCGCAACACCAGATTTGCGTTGTGGCAGATTAAGATGCAAGCCGTTCTTGCGCAGATGGATCTGGATGATGCCCTGCTAGGGATAGATAAGATGCATTCGACATTAACAGATGAAGAGAAGAAGCGTAAGGATTAAAAGGTGTTAACACAATTACATCTGCATTTGTCCAACGAAATTCTGCAGGATGTGATGAAAGAGAAGACTGCCACTGCATTATGGAAGAGGCAAGAACAAATATGTATGTCGAAACCTCTAACAAGCAAGTTGCATATGAAGCAACATCTTTATGCTCATCATTTGGAGAAAGGTGCGTCTGTACACGAACACTTAACAGTGTTTAAAGAAATTCTCTCAAACTTGGAGGCCATGAAGGTTCAGTATGATAAGGAAGATCTAGGGTTGATTCTACTTTGTTCGTTGCCCCCGTCTTATTCAACCTTTAGAGACACGATTTTATATAGCTGCGAGTCTCTCACAGTTGATGAGGTTTATGATCCTTTAACCTCGTATGATAAGATAAAGCATCTTGTGGTTAAACCCGACTCTCAAGAAGAGGGTCTCATTGTTCGTGAGAGACAAGATTGGAATGCTAATGATGATCGTGATAGGACACAAGAACGGAATCCTCGTGGTAAATCTAAGGGTAGATAAAAGTCTTCAAATAGAGGTAAAACTTGTAATTTTTGCAAGTAGAAAGGACACATTAAATCTGAGTGCTATAAGCTACAGAACAAAATTAAAAGAGAGGATGCAAATCAAAAGGGAAAACAACCAGAAAATTTTGGTGAAGCTGATGTTGTAGAAGACTACAATGATGGTGAATTTCTAGTTGCTTCTGTCAATGATTCTAAAGTAAGCGAGGAGTGGATATTTGATTCAAGCTGCACCTTCCACATGAGTCCTAATCGGGATTGGTTTACAACTTACGAAACAATGTCTGAAGGTGTTGTTTTGATGGGAAATAATGCTTCATGTAAAATTGCAGGTGTTGGGAACAATTAAAGTTAAGATGTTTGATAGAGTTATCAGAACACTTAGTGATGTACGACTTGTTCTAGAATTGAAAAGAAATTTAATTTCGTTGAATACTCTTGATTCAAAAGGATACAGATATACAGCAGAAAGTGGGTTTTAAAGATTTCCAAAGGTTCCCTTGTTATGATGAAAGGGCAGAGAAAGACTGGCAAGTTATATGTTTTACAGGGTTCTACTGTTACTTGTGATGCAGCTGTCACTTCTTCTTCCTTATCAGATGATGATATTACTAAACTTTGGCATATGCGCCTAGGGCGTATGAGTGAGAATAGCATGGTAGAATTAAGCAAAGGAGGACTTCTTGATAGGTAAGGAATTTGCAAACTGAATTTTTGTAAGCATTATGTTTTTGGGAAACAAAAAAGAGTTTGATTCACTAGAGGAATCCATAACACGAAGGGAACGTTAGAGTATATTCATTCTGATCTGTGAGGACCATCTAGAGTGCCTTCGAGAGGTGGAGCTAATTATATGCTAACCTTTATTGATGATTTTTCTAGAAAAGTTTGGGCGTTCTTCTTGAAGTAGAAAAGTGATGTGTTTTCCGTATTTAAGTCTTGAAAATTATGATTGAAAAATAGACTGAAAAACAAATAAAATAGCTCCGTACAGACAATGGCTTAGAGTTCTATTCTGATGAGTTTAATAGATTGTGCAAGTCAGAAGGGATCGTGAGACACTTGACAGTTCGCCATACTCTACAGTAAAATAGCGTTGCAGAACGAATGAACAGAACGATCATGGAGAAGGTTCGATGTATGTTGTCAAATGCCAACTTATCAAAGTCGTTTTGGGTCGAAGCAGCCTCTACTGCATGTTTTTTGATCAACCGATCCCCATCCGTTACCATTGAGAAAAAGACTCCACAAGAGGTATGATCTGGTAATCCTGCTAATTATTCTAATTTAAAGATCTTTGGGTGTCCTGCGTATGCTCATGTTGATAATGGAAAATTGGAGCCGAGATCCATTAAATGTGTTTTTCTTGGTTATAAAGCTAGTGTAAAAGGGTATAAGTTATGGTGTCTTGAAAATAGAAAAGTTATGATTAGTAGAGATGTTGTTTTTGATGAAACTGCTATGCTACCTAACTTATCTCTTAAAGACTCTTCTAATAAAGAAAATCAAAAGTAGGTGGAGCATCAGATTAATACAGAGTCAACTCCTCAAGCCAGTACAAAAATTGAGAATAGAGTTGCTTCTTCACCGCAATACTCTATCACCAAAAATAGAACTAGAAGAGAAATTAAACCTCCAAAGAAGTATGCCGAGGCTGATCTAGTTGGTTATACTTTAAATGTGGCTGAAGATATAGATACGAATCAAGAACTATCTAATTATTCTGAGGCGGTTAGTTGTGAAGACTCAGAAAAGTGGATGTTTACTATACAAGAGGAGTGAATCACTCCACAAAAACAGAACATGGGATCTTGTAAAACTTCCTAAAGGTAAAAAGGTTATTCATTGTAAATGGGTGTTTAAAAAGAAAGAAGGGACTCTAGGAGTTGAAGAACCCAGATATAAAGTAAGGCTTATTGCAAAGGGTTACAGTCAAATTCCAAGAGTGGACTTCACAGATGTGTTCTCCCCAGTTGTTAAGCATAGTTCGATTCGAGCTTTACTTGGTATTGTGGCCATGCATGACTTGGAGCTTGAGCAGTTAGATGTAAAAACTATATTTTTGCATGGAGAATTTGAGGAGGACATTTACATGCAACAACCAGAGGGTTTTACAGTCTCAGAAAAAGAGGACTATGTTTGCTTACTGAAAAAATCCCTTTACGGTTTGAAACAGTCACCAATACAATCGTACAAGAGGTTTGATTCCTTTATGACTTCTCATAATTTCAAAAGAAGTAGTTTTGACAATTGTGTTTACTTGAAGAAAAACAGTGATGGTTCTTTTGTATATCTACTTCTTTATGTTGATAATATGTTGATAGCAGCAAAAGATAAAGGAGAGATAAGAAAGGTCAAAATCCAACTAAATGAAGAATTTGGGATGAAATATTTAGGACCAACAAAGAAGATACTTGGTATAGAGATTCTCAGAGATAGAAAAACAAGTAAATTGTACCTAAGTCAGAAGGGGTACATTGAGAAAGTTCTTTGCAGGTTCAATATGCAGAGTGCTAAGCCTGTTAGTACTCCTTTAGCAGCCCATTTCAGACTTTCATCGGCTTTGTCTCCACAATCAGATGATGAGATTGAGTACATGTCACATGTTCTATACTCTAGTGCAGTGGGATCTCTCATGTATGCTATGGTTTGTTCACGTCCAAATTTATCATATGTAGTTAGTGCAATTAGCAGATATATGGCGAATCCCGGTAAAGAACATTGGAAAGCAGTTCAGTGGATTTTAAGATATTTACAAGGAACTACTGATATTTTCTTACAGTTTGGAAGAACTAGAGATGGAGTGATTGGGTATGTTGATGCTAATTTTGCTGGAGACCTTGATAGAAGAAGATCTCTCACAAGTTATGTCTTTACAATCGGAGGTTGTACAATTAGTTGGAAAGCCACTTTGCAAACTACAATCGCTTTATCTTCCACTGAAGCTGAGTACATAGCGATTACTGAGGCTTGTAAAGAAGCTATTTGGTTGAAGGGACTCTTTAGTGAACTCAATGAAGACATTCAAATCAGCACAGTATTTTGTGATAGTCAGAGTGTCATCTTTCTTACAAAAGATCAAATGTTTCATGTGAGAACAAAACACATTGATGTTCGGTATCATTTTGTTCGTGATATTATTACTCATGGTGATATTGTTGTGAGCAAAATTAGTACTCATGAAAATCCTGCAGATATGATGACTAAGTCACTTCCCATAAACAAATTTAAGTATTGCTTAGACTTGGTTGGTGTCCATTGTTGAAGTTAAACCCTTAAGGGGGTTTTATGGAAGAGGTGGAGAACTTGTTCGTTGAGAGTTTGCGATGAAGAACTTGTTCATTGAGAATTCGTGTCAAGGTGGAGATTGTTAGAATTAAGTGACCTGAATCCTTATTTAAATAAAATACAGTGATAAAATAAAATAAAAGAAGAATCCATATAGAATTACACTTCTTTTATTTTATTTTAGAATAAGGTTTTTTAACCTTATTATATTTCATATATTTGATATTTATTAGAATAAGGTGTTTAAGTCTTACTAGAATATGGCTTTACAAGCCTATAAATAGATATAGTCTATTTCTCTTGTAATTAATTCGAATTCGACATAGTAAATTTTCTTCTCCTCTGCCCGTGGTTTTTTCCGAAAGGGTTTCCACGTAAAAATCAGTGTGTTCTTTATTTTATTTTTATTTTTATTTTATTTTATTTTTTTCACAATGATAATAATTAGAGCTCCATTGTTCAAAAGAATTCAGTTTGTGAAAATAAATTTTACTAGTTATCTAGACTCTGGTAAGTTATGTTGTTCTAACATTCATTTTTCTTAAAATACTGGTGCCAAACGCTTATCCAGACATGACTATAAGAATATAACTTATAAAAATTTAAACATATCCATAATAGACATATACCTTTATCAATCACTTGAACTTATTAGAGTTTTGAGTAATATAAAGGTTGAGTGTTAAATATGAATATGTTTATCCAAATTAGATATACTTAATTTTTTCCTTTCTAAGTTTTTCTTTTCATATAATTGAAGGATCATACCTATTCTTATATCCAAACATGTTGCATTCTATTTTTAAATAAAGAATCTGGATATATTAGATAATATACATACTAATAAGTGCTCTTAAATCGTTTTTATTTGAGGCAATTTCTTGTTCTCAACTAGATTACTTTATAAGGTCAACAAGATTCCAAGAGTGATACTTTCTAAAAGTGAACCAAAAACAAAGAGGCACTGAGGTGAAATGATATTCCTTTTCTCCATAACTGTTATTTGATTAGAATGTTACATTTTCGTGTTGTAAGGCCTAGTTGTATTCAACAATCATCAATGATTGAACTTTGAAATTATCTTGCGGATTTTACTATTAGTCACATGTTTTAGCTCTAAGTTGAATGAAGAACTTTGAAAATTTTTATTATTTTTTTGTCCATTTTTTTTCATTTTTCCATTTGTGCTTGTTGTAGTAATTTATGCAATCAATTGTGTGCTTGTTCATACAGGCATCGCATCGTCCATAGCGATGTAAACATAGGTTGATGAACTATAAAATGATACGTATAAGCTATATTACTATGATTTCAGAGTGAGTGAATGTTAGATACAGGTATGTTAGTGAAGATTATCAATGTACCATTAATTGTCAATACAAGAAAGGTATTATTTCATTAATAAAATTATGTGGATGCTTTTATTGCAATAAGAGTTTTAGTTTTATTTATTTTCTTTATTATATCATGTTTTATTAAGAGTTTTAATTTTACTCTAAGTTAGGAATTCTATTTTATGTCAATTAGGACTCTTTCCTTTGTTATTAACAGTCTATAAAAGGTTGTCAATATGAAATAAAGAGGTAATCAATTATTCTATAAAAAAAAGAAGCGTTATTTTAGGAGAGGATTTAGTCAAGGATGAATCTGCCTCTTTGAGTAACCATAGGTCGAAGTAAGAATTCTTCCTCGTCTAGATCTGTGACTAGATCTTATGCCAAGGTGCATAACAACTTGGTATCAGAGCCTTCTATTATGGGTGATGAAGAGACTTTGACAGCCAAACTGGAGGCTTTCATAGAACTAATGGCTACAAGGCAACAAGCATTAGAAGAACAGATGATAGTGTTATCTCTTTTGGCCCAAAAGACAACAAAAGGGTATTCAGAGAAAAATAGTGAGGAACAAGGCAATAGAAAGCCAGAAAAAGAAATTCTGTAACACCCTAAACCTGTATTAGTCACTAGAACAGGGTTACGGAGCATTACCGGACTTATAACTCAATCAATCAAACATTTCATGTACATTTCTCATTCAATTCAAAAACTATTAATAAACATTCATATGGTCTCAAATACAAGCCCTCAAAGTCTAAAATAATCATTAAAATTAGTTCGAGGTTAAACTGAGACTCAAGGAATTTTTCAAAAAATATATAAATTTTTCAAAGCAACAGGGGACACACACCGGTGTGGCCAGGCTGTGTGTCTCACAAGGCCAAATGACACGCCCGTGTCTCAGGCTATGTGGCTGTTCAAAATGAGGCACACGCCCATATCTCAGCCTGTGTCCTTACTCGTGTAACTATCTGACTTGGGTCAAACGTCGAGCCACACGCCCGTGTATTAGGCTGTGTGGAGAATTTAATTTTCAAATTTTAGGTGCAGGGGACACACACGGGGCTGAGACACACGCCCGTGTCTCTGCCCGTGTGGACAAAAAATAGGCCATTTTCAAGCCACTTTTTTCACCCATAACATCCAAGCACATATACAAGCCAATTTATAACTCTCAAATCAATGCCAATACCAAGTTTTATGCATGATATGTCATGACATTTATTCAAACACTTTATCACATACTTGCTTAAACATATTTATACTTAATGTACCAATTCAACAAGTTCAAGCATACACACATATCAAGCAATTGCCAACTCTCATATATACATTCATCAAATATGCTATCAAACAGACAATCTAGATAGATCACTAAATGACCAATTCATTTAGACAAACATTACTTTCAATTTAGTGTAAGATGTCAACAAGGTATTTACACTTATATACATTTACAAAAACTAGCACCCTAAAGCTCACTAAACAAAAATGACACTATCATTGAATTTGCATCCTAGGTACATGCCAAAACACAAAAAGAAATGTCACTAACATTGAGTACGGGATTCCTATAAGATGCCGAGCCCAATTCTACTATTTATCTAACCTGCAACATGTAAATCAATTTATCATTAATAGGTTCCATTTATTAGCTAAACATCATTCCAATCTCCATTAATATAAATCTCTAACTTAGCCAAATAAGAATTCTAATCTCTCGATAATTTAAATAACTTTATCGTAATATTAGTTAACGATGTAGGACGCGGTGCGTAGCGGTAATCCGCAGAAGAGGTTGCGCCCAACGCTAGTCGGATTAATCGACGGTAATGAATATGAGTCCAACTCTAGTTGGATAAACCAACAATATTAGCACCTAGTGTTAGTTGGATTAATCGATGATAATGAATGTGAGCCCAGCTCTAGTTGGATAAACCAACAATATTTGCACCCCGTGCTAGTCGGATTAACCAATGATAATAATTGTGAGCCCAGCTCTAGTTGGATAAACCAACGGTGAATTACGCCTAGCGCTAGCCAGATTAACCGACGATTGTGTGCCTAGCACTAGCCAGACAAGCTGACAAATATTGCGCCTAGCGCTAGTCGAAGCGTAGTGATGATTATACAATTGCTTACTTCTACATTTTTCCTCATTTATTTTCCTTACAATACTCAATAATACGGATACATTTTATATCGTGAACAAATTTAACATTACTTAATTTAAATAATAATTAGAAGTAAAATTAAGTTCAAGTCTACGAACTTACCTCAACAAAATTGTCGTAATGGTAAGACAGTTAGCTACTCTGTTACTTTCATTTTTCCACGATTCACGTCTGGTTGATTCGTCCCTTAACCAAAGTGCATAATTTCACTATCAAACCCTAAAATCTTAAATTTAATAACATCATACTTTGCTAAATTTATTTACAGCGTTTATCTAATTTCTAGTTATTGCTAATCAATTTCATATCACAAAATAATCTATATATACTTAATAAACTTAGTAAATAAGTCCCAAATTTTCCAGCATGGAATAGTTCACTAAAATAGTCCCTATACTTCACCAAATTAACAATTTAAGCTGTGTTTTTCAAATTATAACCTTTTAGTCCTTAGGAAATATAATCAATAACACCACCACTCAATATGACCAATTTAATCTATAAAATTTATACACAAATCATCATATTAAAAACATTTAGTATTCAATAAAATAACATCAAACCTTTTGAATTTCTCATCCATGGCAACTCTCAAAATTTCCATTCACTCTCAAAATTTCAACATGGGTAAACTAATTCATAGCATTATATCTTCAAAAACATAAATTTCATGCAAAAATCATCAAATTTCACTCACAAATTTACTTATGCATTTGTCTCCATGGTCGAATAGCTTTTCCCCCCTCCCCCCCCCATGCTCCTTCAATTTTTCAGCAACCAAGAAAAACAATGATTTTACTCTCTCCCTATCTTCTTTTCACCTACTATATCTTTTATCTATTATTATTATTATTATTATTATTATTATTATTATTATTATTATTATTATTATTATTATTATTATTATTATTATTATTTATTTTCTAATATATTATAATCATATAATACTAATAAAGTAGATTGAAACCATCCACTATCTATATATATATATATATATATCGACATGGCTTATTTACTTAATAAGTCCCTTTTATAAATTCTATTTTAAAATCTAGTAGTAATTCCTACTTTTGTCTTTTATTTAGTTTAGTCCCTTTTAATAATTAAAATTTAATTAATTTTAAAGTAACTCTCAAAATATAATAATAATATTTTTAAGCCCAATTTGTTAAGACGAGGTCCCGAAAGTATAATTCCTGACATCTCTTACTTACGGGGTGTTACAAATTCAAACTCGCAACAAGGTGGGTGCATGGTGCCACGATACTCTAAAATGGAATTTCCCACTTATGATGATGTTAAAGATCCTTTTGTGTGGCTAAAAAGATGTGAATTTTTTTTTGGCAATCAATAGACTAACGAAGAAAATAAAGTAGAATTAGCTTTATTCCATCTCTTAGGAGAGGTACAATTGTGGTTTGATCAAATGGAAGAAGAGAAGACAAATCTTGATTGGAAGTGCTTCAAAGAGTGTTGTCATGTGAGGTTTGGGTCACCTATGAGTAATAACGCTTTGGGGGAACTTGCCAACCTGAGACAAACTAGGATTGTAGAGGAATATCAACACCAATTTAAATCACTATTGGCCAGAACTGCTGATCTTAAACCTTGACAACAACTAAACCTTTTTACTCTTGGGTTGGTAGAAGAACTTAGAATTGATATTGAGATACAACAATCGGAAAACCTTAGAGTTGCAATGAATATGGCTCACACATTGGAATGTAAACAAAAGGTCTCTTCCAAACTGTCACCTCGATCCATCCTAAACTGGCCAACTTCCCAAAACACTGGTAGTAATTCAAACATTCCAACAACTAAAGGCATTGCAAAAGAAGGGGGACAAACAACGAAACCAATAGGGAACAACAAAAAAATAGGTTCTTCTGTACCATTTATTAAGAGATTAACATGGGCGAAAATGGCAGAAAGAAAGGCTAAGGGGCTGTGTTATAATTGTGACGAGTCTTATTCCATGAGACACAAATGTAAAAGGTTATTTTGGATAGAAGTACCAGATGTTGAAGGCGAGCAAGATGATGATGAGATAGATGATTTTGGATAAGTTCTAAAGCTTATTGTAACATCCCGAAATAGGGCCTAAACGGAACAGTGGTTGCGAAACCATAAATCCGACGTAGAATGTAATGACCTAATTTTTAGTGGTGTCGGAAATGGTGATTTGAAATTACTAAATCAGTCAAATAAGATTGAACAAGATAGTAACTTAATATTTATGAGTCAAGTAAGAATTTAGAAGAATTTGTGAAATGGTGAAATTAGTGAATTAAAATAATTTATTAGGTCAAACGGGTCAAAAACGAGGTATCGAGACCTCAAATTTGACAATTGAGCTATAAATATTTTTATAAATATTTATGAAGTGTCATTGAGTTAGTATTAAAGTTTCGTTAGAAAATTTTGATGTTTGGATAGCTAATTAATTAAAAAGGACTAAACTGAAAATAGCTCAAAATTTGTTAAATTGTGAGTAAATAGCTTAAGTATTTAAAAAGATGGATTTAAAGAGGAATTAGACCCAAAGGTTAATGGCTGGACGGTTTGGGTATGAAATAAGCAAGAAAACAATGTGAACAAGGGACAAAATTGGAATTAGTATAAAAGTTAATAGTTAAAAAAATGATGTAATTGAAAATCTAGACATTTCTTCATCTTTCTCAGCCAGAAACGCCGTAGCAGGTATCCTATGCTGGTTTTTCATATTTTTGCACCATATCAAGAATCCAAAGAAGAACGAGGAAAAGAAAAAGTAAAGGACTAAATTGTAAGGTTTAGTTACATTTTGTATCAAGGTAAGTTACAGTAAATAAATGCAATATTCTTTTATTTTACATTATTATTGTCAGTTTCCAGCATTCATATACTTATTTTCTTTGAATAATTAAAGCCGAATTAAAGGCGAAGTGACAGAGAAAAAGCATTAGGAAGCCCCGTTTGAATCTTAGGAATGTTAGGATATTGGGGTTGTGATGACAGACGGAGATGAAATGAGCCATGTAAGTCCATATCAGATATATGGCTTTGGAGACAGGAATGAGCCATGTAAGCCCATATTATATATATATATATATATATATATGGCATTGGAGACAGGAATAATTCATGTAAGTCCATGTCGAAGACATGGCATTGGCGAGATATTGATAGACGAAAGCGACCCTAGTATCCTTAGTATTCGAGTGGTTCAACGGGTCATTGTACACGTTAAATTATAGTGAATTATCAGCAAAAGTGAAGGTAGATTATATTTATGAATAGTGAAAGGTCAGATAAGAAAGAAGGTAAATGAGTAAAGAAGAAGGTAGAAAATGAGAAGTAAAAAAAAATTTATGAGGCTAGGTTACATTATGTGTAATTATTCATTATGTTGAAGCTTGTAAGCTTACTAAGCCTAGTGCTTACTCTCTTCATTTTCTTTTTCTTATAGTTCTTATCAAGCCACTCGGGGATCGAAGGAAACGTCGGAGACCGATCACACTATCGAAGAAATCACATTGGTATAGTTAGACGTTTCGTTTTGTGTATGGCATGTATAGGAACTTGGTTTCTTTTGATATGATATGATCAATGAATGATGTGTAAATACTTGCTAGTGATTAACTAATAGAAGGGCTGATGATATACATGTTTAATAGTATGTATGAATAAGTAGTAACTATCACATGAAAACTAAGAAAAATGTGAAAGTAACTTAGAAATAGATTCAAGTATCAGAAATAACGTGATTTTGAAAAATCACAAGTAATTGTAGAGACATGGGTTGATGGTGAATAATATATGAAATTAAAGCTCATTGTGTCTATTTTCATATGGATTAAGCAAAACAGGTAAAGGTTTTGTATTTTATAAGATATCTGAGTTTTAGTGAAATAGAGCCAGAGCGATTTTTGGATCCCCTGTTTCAACTTTAGAAATTCACCATAAATTTTAAAAAAATAATTAGGCGGTTTACCTTATATGGTTAGAATCCTTATTGAATCTAGTTTTAATAGAAACAAACGGTATAGTCATATGATTTTTGTACAGAGAGAAAAGTGGTTCGTAGTAAGTAGAGGCCAGTGCAGTCGAATTCTGAAACAGGGGTAACTTTAACTAATAAACTGTACTAATTGGCTAAGTCAAAAATTCTAGAAAAAAATTAGTAGATAGATATATGAGTCTAATTTCATGAAAAATTTACGGATCTTAATTTCGAGGTCTGAAACTCGAGAAATGAATTTTTAAGTAACCATGCCGCAGAAAAACAGTTTATTCCAAAAATTAAAATAAGTGATTTAGAGTTGTTTAAAAGGTAAGATAAGTTTAGTAACACCTCAAGCTTGACTCCGGTGATAGTTTCGGGCGTGGGGGCGTTACACTTATTTTGAATTTGAGCTTGAGGACATTTGGATAAGTTCTAAAGCTTATTTTGAATTTGAGCTTGAGGACAAGTTCAACTGCGAGAGGGGGAGTACTGATGTGGATGCTTTTATTGCAATAAGAGTTTTAGTTTTATTTATTTTCTTTATTATATCAGATTTTATTAATAGTTTTAGTTTTACTTATTACGAAGGGGGTTTGTCAAGGATGAATTTGGAGTAACCATGCGTCAAAGTAAGAATTCTTCCTCGTCTAGACCCTTTATTAGATCTTACGCCAATGTGCATAACATAAAAATGATCATATATTGCACAAAAAACACATGTAATTAAGTACTTTTAATTACTCTAGAAAATGTCTAATATTTTTAAGAATAGCTGGACTTCTTTTACCTCATGGTGAATTGAAACCAAGGCAGATAGAAACACAAACAAAAAATTATATTTGAAAGTTTGAACTGAAGAATCACAAGTGACTTGTTTGATTGGAAATTTATGAACAATACAATGTATTGCAGCAAAAAATGTTGTTCACACTATTAGTTAATCAATTTGACTAGCTACCATATCCTTTTTCTACAGAAGGAAACTATATTACTTTACTTTTTGAAGAATAACTACATGAACTAACTAGGGTCTAAATTTAACCCTAAATGAATCAATTTTTGGGTTTTTTTCCTAAGCCTAGCCCCAAGAATAGAATCAATCTATACAACAGACATATTTGAGTTATATTTTGATGTATTACTTGTTGATGCAATTCTTCCCAAGGATGATTTGAAGGACTCATGACTGAGTGGCAATGGCCTATCTGGTAACTTGGGAATGTCAATATCACCTTCTAACATCTTGAGAGCCTCTGCAATTTTTGGCCTGAAAGCTACCATTACATGTGCACAGAGAATCCCAACCCGAACAAACCTTTCCATCACACCTTTCGGTCCTTCCTCTCTTATCGATTCATCGAAAATTTCCTGCACATTGCCTGATTTCGCAAGCTTCCAAGCCCAATCTGTGATCATTAGATAGGATGAATTTGATGTGTCAATCACTTTTCTCCCACTCATGATCTCAAGGATCACAATTCCAAAGCTGTAAACATCACTTTTCTCTGTTAATTGTCCATAGAGTGCATATTCTGGTGCTAAATAACCATGTGTGCCTGCAACTCTGGTGGTAAGATGAGACTGCCCTTCCAAACTCTGCTTTGCCAATCCGAAATCCGCAACCTTCGCTTTCATTTCCGAGTCTAATAGTATGTTGGTGGCTTTTATGTCTCGATGATAAATCGATGGTTTGATTCCATAGTGTAAGTAAGCTAGACCCTGGGCTACATCAAGAATTATGTTCTTCCGTTGAGGCCAACTCAGTTTTTGCCTAGTGAAATCATTGAATAGATGGTCACCAAGGCTGCCATTTGACATGAAATCATAGACCAGATATCTTCTTCTGCCTTTCATTATGTCACTCGTAACACAACAACCTCGGAGCGAAAGAAGGTTCCGGTGTCTGATTTTGCTTATGATCTCGACTTCATTCGAGAAATCTTCGTCTCCCTCCAAATCCAAATCGAGGATCTGTTTCACAGCAACCAAAGTACCATCTGCAAGTGTTCCTTTATATACAACTCCATATGCACCTCGGCCTATCAAATTCCTCTGAGAAAATCCATCGGTGGCTTGTTCGAGCTCTGATAAATGAAACCATTTGGCACCCGAATTCGGCGACACACTCGCCCTGAAACTGCTCACGAATCTTCTGTGTGGAGCATTTCTCTTGTTCTTCTTATCCCATTTCCTATACAAAATTATCAGTGCAAAAGCAACCAAAACACCAACAAAAGCACCCAAGAAACCAAATACCAATTTTAACACGGTTTCATTGCTTAATTTTCTCTTTGATTTCTCATTAACAGAGCTATCCAATGGCAAGCCAAGTATGCAACCAGCTGCCCCTGGATCTTTTGGACCAAATTCATTGATTACACCAATGGCATACAAAACAGTGAAATCAAAACACTTTGTGGAATTTGGATCAAGACTAAATAACTTTGAGAAAACATTGTAACCAGCTTCAATACAGGGTCTGCAATTCAAACCAGTCACATCACCTTTACAAGCAGTATCTAATGCAGTGACTGGACCAACTTTTTGAACCCAGTCTTGGACTGTTATAATCCCAGCGCAGTTTGAAACATTGCTGACGAATTGGGTGGAGTTCTTAAAGCAAGAAGTGACCAGAGATGGGTGGACAGACCTGGCGGCAACCTGGGTCTGAAAACCAGAGAGACAAGAAGAAGCAACCGTGGGATTCGGCAGCTGAAAAACGGAGGTCTCTTTAAGATATTGGGCCATCCCCATGCCGAAGAGACTGATGAGCGTTTGGCAGCACTGGTTGCCTTGAGGGTCGAGACATGTGGTTTGGTTCCATGGGAAGGTTTCGACGTAACTTAGATCGATGGGGCATGAAGAATCGTTTGAATCAATGGCGGAAGTGGTGGAGAAAAGGGGAATGATGAAGATGAAGATGAAGAAGAAGAAAAGGCAGTTTCCCATGGTGAGTTTTGCTGTATATGATGGTGTGAATCAATGGCGGCTTTGGGGGACATTTTGGAATTGTTTTTGATCGTATAAAGGCTTTGGTTTTCAGCAGAGAATTATCAATCTTGGCTGGCGCTGGTCAAACTTCACGTTTCGGCTTTTGTAATTGTTTATTAAGAGTTTTGACTTTGATTGGTCAAGTTTTGAGCACCCAAGTAAAATTAGAGGTGTAGGTGTTCATATTAAATGTAAACTTTGTTTTATTATTTAAATTTATTAAGATTAAAAAAAAAATTTGAAAATAGAGATTTTACGTGTTTATTTTTAATTAATATAGCATCTAAGACCCTATCCACAAGGTGAATCAAAGTCACCTGCATAAATAATTGATTAAAAAACCAATGATTCTGCAAATACCACATGTACATTCAGTTTAACTATTGACCTCTAAACAAAATGCATCAAAAATTGAGGAATTACATATATGCATCAAAAGCATGCAGTTCTGTTTTGGAGTTAGATATAGACGGGTCTTTCCCTAAATATTTGGGTAAACATAATTTTCTATATACCATAAACATATCTTGTTATTTCAAATGCATGTCTATCTTGATGTTGGATGGAAATCACGCCTCTTCATCAATATAAACAATCAATACACTATAGAGATGATTAATAAATAATTTTTTTCTATTTTATACCTAGAACTCTATTTTAAATAATACTCAATTTTACGTTAATTTCTTTTTTAATAAAATAATTATATTTCAACTCGGTCTTATTACATTGGAGACAATACCCATACCAATCGAAGTTAAAGACTTAATCGATAAATTTAAATTAAATTTAAATTTCAATTAATAGATATAAATTAAATTATAATAATATACTTAAATGTGAATACAATTTGTAAGTATTACAACTGCTTTTAGTAATTATCACATCTACTTATGGCACATGTTATTTGTAATTATCATAATATCAAATTATAATTATTTTAGAAGTCAATCTAATAAAATAACAAAAAATATTTTCATCAATTAAAACAAATTTCAAACTTGTATTTATATATATACTAAACCCAACTCATCCTAAAATAAAACAAATGAAAAATATAAAGTTAAAAATAATTGAAGGTAGTTGTAGCCCTAGTGTCAGTCAATATACCCCTAAACCGAAACAAAAGCTTTACTCTTTCTTTCAGTCTTTGTTGTTGCTATGGTTTGTGTTGCATTTGTTCTAGTGTTCTCTTCGGCTTTTCTCTCAACTCAAGCCTCAACTTTTATTGCTGCTGGCCGTCATCCCAAGTCTTAACTTTGGCCTTGTACAGTGTACCTCACATTTCGAATGAAACAAAGCTGATGTCGTGATGAGGAAGAGCCGACGACACCACACACCACGTCCCGACGAGAAGAACCCATCGTCCCGACGAGCCAAATGCGACATCATAATGTAGCAACATGTTCCCCACTTAATCGAGTTTTATTTTATTGGGAATAAATCCGGACGAAGAAATTGAAAAGATAGAATACATATATTTTACTTGGAAAAACCCCTCTGAAGAGGATAAAAAATCACTGGCAAAAGATAATCTCACTAAAACAAAAAATAAAGAGTAAAACAGATGGAAATAAAACTAAACTTCGAAACTCGAAATAAGAACACTCTAAACGTAAACACAAAGTTCTCTGAAAGTTTGTAAAAACTAATACCTAAATTGTAATAGGTTATTTTTCTAGGGTGAAAAAGGTGTCTATTTATAGGCTAAATTTATAGGTCAAATAATATTAAAATAACCCAGACTAATCAGAGTTTAAGTGGGAAACAAAAAACGGCGTTTAATTGGGAAAAGAAAAGCCAAAAAATACGAGGTATAACTCCACAAATCTTCACCTTGACTCATATTTTCACAACGCCTTCTTTGCCAGAGCCCACCACGAGCGTATCTCAAACTATGCAAGATATTAACTCAGTCAAAGTTGTGTTTAGAAGCTGGAAGCCTTCTAGTCTTCGACTTGTGCACTGCCAAATCAAAACTGACCCAGGTCTGATTTCCATAAACGCAATGTCTTATCTTTTCAAAACCTGCATCCAAAAGAGAGCCTCTTTTATACGAAACAATCATACCTTTTTCCCTCATTTGATCAAGTTGTCTCCGCTTCAAATGAGTCGACTTTGACTCTTTAACAGATGAGGGACGTCTTGTTTCACTGGTCATCATTGATCCTTCCAAAACATAAAGACTGCCAATCTTTTTACCTTTCATCAACGAGAGCCACACGGGATACATTAATGTTGTTTGACTTGATGTTAATTCTAACCCTTCGAGTCCAAAATTTCGAAGGAGATGAGATTTTTCTTTAAGTCAGGCACATGTTTAACATCTGACAGTGTCCTAATTGTCCCGTCGTGCATTTGGTTTGAACAGTACCAATACTGGTTACCTTATTGAGTGGGTCATTCCCCATGCGCACAACTCCACCTCAACTAAACTGTAAGCTCGGAGTTTTAACTTGTTGACACCAACAAGAAATCATCACCATGTCATTAACCAAATTAGCACCAGCTAAATCTTCCTCGTTGCTCTCAACAGCCCTTTTTTTCACAGTTTGTAACAATCAACCTTGGTGTGACCTAACTTCTTACAATAACATCTTTTGTCTCGCTTTCTTGATGCTACAAAAATTGAGGCTTGCATATCTGACTTGTTATTCGAACCAAACTCATTGTCGATTTTGTCTTTACTCAACAAATGACCCTTTACATCATCGAATGAGAGATTATCTCTACCATAAATCAAGGTTTCCCTAAAAGACTTGTATAAATAGGGTAAAGAGTACAATAATAATATAGCCTAATTTTCATCGTTAATCTGAACATCAACATTCTTTAAATCATTCAAAAGAGTAATAAATTGACTAATGTGATCTCTAAGGTGCTCACCTTCGTTCATGCAAAACGTGTACAACCGATGTTTCGACACTAATCAATTAGCCAGAGACTTTGTCCCGTAAAGGGTTTCTAACATTTTCCATAAGGTGAATGTTGTTCTCTCCATCAAAACATCTTGTAACAGATTAGTTATTATACATAACTGAATCATGGATAAAGCCTTTTTATCTAATCTATCTCATTCTGATTTATCCATGTCTGCAAGTTTTTTCTCTACAAGGATCTTTTCAAGATCGCGTTGAATCAAAATTTCCTTCATCCGAACTTGTCACAGATTGAAATTTGTGATGCCATTGAACTTATCAATATCAAACCTTATTGTTGCCATATCTGTATGAGTTAATTGCGAAAATCAAACTAGCTCTGATACCAGTTTGTTAGGGATATACCCCTTTAAGCAACGAACAAGTAAAATAACAAAGAAATTGAAAATATTGAACACAAATATTTTACGTGAAAAACCCCATCCGAAGAGGATAAAAAACCACGTGCAAAAAATAATTTCACTAAAACGGCAAAAAACTAAAAGTACAAAAGATGGAGATAAAACTAAACCCCGAAACCCGGAATAAGAACTTTCAAAACGTAAACACAAAATTCTCTGAAAGCTTGTAAAAGCTAATACCTAAATGTGTAATGGGTTATTTTTCTTTTATGGAAAAAGGGCCTATTTATAGGCTCAATTTGTAGATTAAATAATATTAAAATAACTTACACTAATTAGAGTTTAAGTGGGAAACTAATATTAAAATAACCTACACTAATTAGAGTTTAAGTAATAGACAAAAAGTAAAGTTTAACTGGACAAAGAAAAGTCAAAAAATACGAGGCATAACTCCATACATCTCCTAGTTAAACTCTGTTATCATTTCCTAATCTAACTCTGATTATTCTAGAGATGTTTTAGTCATATTTGTACACAAAATTTTACTTATAAATAGGCCTCTTAGCAGCCCTAGATAGTTTAGAATAACAACATCAAAATTAAAAGAGAGTTCATGTGAATTTCGGGAAAACTTTGTATTTTAGGTTCGGTGTTTTGTTTTTTTCTACATCTTGTACTCCTCTTTCAGTTTTTTGCCGTTTTAGTGAAATTTTCTTTGTCCATGATTTGTTATCCATTTCGGAGGGTGTTTTTTTACGTAAATATTTGTTTGCGACTATTTCAATTTTTGTTTGTGTTCTTTGCATAATTCAACTTCAACCTCAATAGGTCCAATAAATATTATTGTTATTTAAATGTGTATTTATTTTTCCTAGTCTTTCTTATTTATTTTTAATTTTTTTATTTTAATAGTAAACCATTTAGATAAATAATTAAATCGGGAATGGTAAAAACCATATAAAATATTAGTATTTATATATTTCCTTGAAAGAGGCTGTGGTAAAGATTAGGTTTCAATAATAAAGTTTAAATTATCAGAGCGTGAGAGTTTACATTTCTGATTGCTTTCCAATGCTGAAATAAAATCTAAAAGAATGGTTGATTCTGATTTAAAAAAGTTTTCACAGGCATAGCATGCTTGACTCACCTAAGCTTATTTGATTCTTTAAAATAATTAAAAGAATTTTAATTTTTATAATTAATGAAATGGTTGAACTACCTTATGACAAATGCTTGCTTAAATGCATGTGATTGAGTAGTGGAAACGTGTTTAGTGGATGCTGTTTGTAAGAAAGTATGCAGGAAGCAAGTTAGCCAAAGCGGATGACCTTCACCTCACACCCCCTATCTTTTACTTTCCTTTCCGCATTTTCTGTTAGATTAACAGTTATTTCAGCACCAAGACACGTCTCACCTTGCACCATCTAAGGCTTAATTAGTTTATTGAAAATCTTAAACGTATGGTTTTAATTTACTTAATAACACATAATATATATATATATATATGATATTAAAATTATAAATAGATTAAAATATTTATATAATAAAATTTAAAACATAAATATATTAAAATAATAATATTAAATACACTGTAATTATTTATTTTGATTTTGTCATCAATTGTGACTTAATGTTGAGTTGACTTGTAACACCGACTTAATTAACAACATTATTAATATTTTAAATCCTATCACAAATTTAAAACACAAATGTCTATTTAAAATAACATATAATAAATAATAAAACATATGGTTTGAAACTAATTAATAATAACACATTAAATATATATGTTATTTAAATAAAAATTAGATTAAATTGTTTATCACGGTATTGTTATCAATTTTGAGTCAGTGTCGAGTTAACTTGTAGGACAAACTCAATCAAATACATTATTAATATTAAAAATCCTATCACACGTGTATGCATATGGAGACTTAAATTTAGAAGACAAATTTTTATTTAAAAATAGCATACAATAAAAAATAAAACTTATGGTTTGAAACCAATTTAATAATAACACATGAAATATGTATGTTATTAAAATGAAAAAATTAGATTAAATTGTTTATTATGGTGTTGTCATCAATCTTAAGTTGGTGTCGAATTAATTTGTGACACGAACTTAATCGAATACATTATTAGTCTATACAGGTGATGGATGTAATAAAGTGTGCATAATAAAATTAAAATGTATAAAAATATTAAAATAAAACTTTAGTTGAGTGGTAAATTAAAAAAATTACTAGTACAATTGGTGTGAATTCAAATTTCATAATATGTATATTTTTATTAGTTTTTTAAAGTGAATAGACAAAAGCGTCCTCAAATAATATTATTTATTTTTATTATAGAAGGATATTCCGTAATTTTCTAATCGAGTTGGTGACTTGGTTAAGGGTAATTGCGTTTTATTAATAGTATAGATAAACAATTGATGGAGATAATTAATTGTGCATATTAAACTAAAATGTATAAAATACATTTAAATGAAGTTTTGGTTTCGTGGAAAATTTAAGATTTCACCAATTTCATTTGTGTTAGTTCAAATCTCACCACATGTGTATTTTTATCGGTTATTTTAAAATAAGAATACTAAAGTACCGTCAAATAATATAACTTATTTTAATTACGAAGTACATTTTCATAATTTTCCTAACGAGTTGATATTTGGTTGACTCGTAACATTAACTCGTTAGGAGCTTAAATAATAATAAGTATAGATATCTTGATGGATATAATAATTTGTGCATATTAAAATAAAAAGTATAAAATATTTTAAAATGAAGTTTTAGTTGAATAGTAAAAATAAAATTTTACTATTCTTATTGATGTGAGTCCAAATAATACATATTTTTATTAGTTTTTTTATAAAATAAAAGACTAAAGTACCCTCGAATAATATAATTTATTTTAGTTACGAAGAACATTTTCGTAATATTCCTAACCAAATTAATTATTGATTGACTTGTGATACCAACAATCAAGAAATTAAATAATAATATAGATATTTAATTAGAATTACATGTGTAAAATTATCATGAAAATTCATGTATTAAGAGCAGATTACATTTTGTTTTTTACTTAAAAATGGGCAATTTAATTCATGTGCATTAAATCAAAGAACAAATTGGTCCTTTATGTTGAAATTTTCATCCATTTCTATTGTTAAAAATTAGAATAGCTGACAAAATAAGCTAACAGTTACAGGTGGCATATATACCTTATGCCGACGCATATTGATTAATTTTTAACAGTAGAAATAAATAAACATTTTAACAAAAAAATTAATTTACTTGTTAATTTAATGTATATTGATTAATTTACTTATTTTAAAATCAATAAGAAAAGAATGCAATCAAACTCTGATACTTTTACTGAATTACATTTACTCCTTTATAAATTGAAAACCATGGTTCCCTCGTCAAATTGGTACTTTTTTCTATTTTGAGAAGAAAAACAAAACAACTGTTTGGAATACATGAATTTAAATTGAATTTTAAATGTTTAAAATGTTTTTAATATTAGATAAATATTATATAATAAATTATTAATAAAGATATACATTTGATTTTAAGGATACAATCTTAATTTTAAAATGATTTAAATTTATCGATTAAGTTTTAATTTGATAGGCATAAACATTATTGTCAATATAGGAGGACGTAGGTTCGAGTGCGCAGAAGTGCATTGTCCTTCTATTTATGAATTGTGAATGGACTATGAGTAGTTCTAAGTATCATATTAAAATAAATAAATATAATCAAAACATATAATGAGATTGTTAAAAAATTTAAATTTAAATCTTACCATTTATAAATAAAAGAATTTTAAATCGATTTAAATGAATTTTTACATTGAATTAAACCAAACAAAACTTTGATTTTCAACTAAATCGAATCACCAAGGTGGGCTAATTGGCTGGAAATTGCCTGAAATCTAAATTTTAGGCTGCTTTGTTATTTTCTTAATAAAGAATATTTGGAGAAATTAAAAAAAAAATCATCCAAAGAGGTTCCAAAAATTTCTTAACCACCGTTATCTGCTTTAATATTTTTAATTTTAGACTATTTATTCTATTTTTCGTTCTCTCTTTTTTATACTTATACATAAAGTATAACCTAACTCTGATACTAGTTTTTGAAAAATACAGCGAAAAATAGGTTTAAGGAAAAATAAAGTTCTAATTTTTTTTCCAAAAACAAGAACTTAATTGTGTTATCTAAAGTAATAAACACTTGATTAAAACCATACATTTATGATTCGTTTAGGATGAATGCTTTGACCGAGTAGTCTTCTCTACGATCCTTAAGCTCACGTCTGTTGAAAGTAGGCTCTTTTCCAATAAAAAAATTCACAAAATTACCAATGAGGTAATTTTTTAATTTCTCTGAATTTCTAGGGTCAAGTTATAAATACCAAGAATATCTCTAGAATTTTTGTCAAATAATTTGTTCAGAAATTCTCTTTACAACTTTTCTTGAGTTCAAGTATATGAAAATAATGATCCAAGCTCTATTTATACATAGAAAGTTTAGAGAGAGTTCAATTAGGATTGGAATTAATTACATTAATATTAAATTACTAAAATATTTTCTAAATAAATATTAAATTAAATTTAATATTTCATATTAATATTAAATTAATAAAATACTATCTAGATAAATATTAAATTTAATTTAATTATAAATTCATTAAAACAATATTATCTTTGGAAAAGTTAATTTGAAATTAAGTTATCCGGTAGAGTCCCACTAGGATTCTAATTTTTCCACTACTCTACCAAAAGAACCATTGTTGTCGACCATCCGTCGGCAGTCGGATCGTCTTCGTCGTAGTCATCGTGCCCGGTGGTGCCATTACCTGCGTGACTCCCCCTGCACCCCAAACCGTCGTAGTTTTTTCTCAAGTAGGCCTGATCGGCTCAACTACTGTTGGTTCGGTCCTGGCTAGTGATGGTCCGACCGGTCCAATCTAGCCACTAGTTGGACCGTTAGTCCAATTTCATACACCTAGACTAGTTCAACTAGTTTTGGTCTCGATCTCAGTTTTTGGTTCTCGAGTCCAATCTTCGATCTCGGGTCTAATTTTCAAGTTCAATTACCCATTGGGCCAATTATTTGACTTGAAAATTAATTTCCAAAATATTATATTTATTTTAATTAGTTTGATTAATTTAATTTTACCTGATCAAAATTAGTTTTCCTAAAAATCACTAATATTTTCAAAATTAATTTTTCAAGAAAATTTTGTAATCAAATTCTCTAATTGAACACTTCACACGACTACCTAATTTAATTCCAGATTATATAAATCGACTCAATTAAATTATTTTCAAAGTCGTAGAATTTTGTTCTGATTCAAATGCAATCCGTTCAAGTTTTTGTTAAGCTAGCGGAAGGACCAATCAGACATATACAATTAGGCTCAAGTAATTGCAATTATGTCCAGAAGCATCGTTTCGATAATTCTTACTTAGTCATGGAGTCAGTCCAAAAGAATTAGTATGATTGAAAACTCCTTATTGTATACTCTTTAATAAAGCAAATTATCTAACTGTTTTGTCCAATGACCTTGCCATGTGTGTGTTACTCTCATATGATATCTTTGATTCCTTTGAGTTAAATTCGTTCACTCAATACAATCTTATTTTATCTCATTGTCCCCATTGTACCTTCTTAATGATTAATATGACCACTGCCAACTAATGACTGTGATAAATTGCTTGTTTGAGAACAAGCAACCCGTGGCCACGTTTCATATTTATCAATCCACACAATGCCAATGAAAGGATATCGTTAATTCTTTAATTGAGCTATGAATTCCATTGTTACTAGTAAGGTCATGTCATACACAAGTCATGTACCCAACATACTGGCTATCAACTCAATCATTTTCAGAGCATAAGCCTCTAATAATATCAAAGCACATGAGTTACATACGCATGGTCAGTTACTAACTCGGGATTTAGGTAAGTCACACTATGAACGTCACAAGTTAATTAATTCACAAATGGATTTAGAATTAATTGAACTTGGATTCTGTCCAATGTATGATTCTTCTAGTGAGTACATCTATGTCTCTACCCATGGAGTTAGTCACTTGGATAGCCAATACTATCCATATCCAAAACACAAAATATATAATAATGAAATGTGAAATTAAATTTATTTATTTATCCATCGTTCAAATACATAGAAATCAGTTACACTTTTACTACAATATAAGCACATTTCTCAACATTCATATAATCTATGTCCATATCATATCAAACTCAAACATGCATATATAAGTATCATTCACATTTGTATAATCATTCCAAAAACAACCAATTCAATAAGGCACAAATTAGCATTAATCATACCATTTCAACCTATTTACTCAATTATTCATTCAAACTATCATCAATTCATACCACAATTGTTCACATTACCTATGCATACTTATTTAAGCTACTTAATTAATTCATTTCATCCTATCACATAAAACATGTATAAAACATATACCAATAACCATATGCATTCTACCTATCAACTTTAACATTCTATCCTACAATTCTTTGTCAAGAATGCATGTAATACTTAACCAACTACTAAGTGGTCTCATACCAATTCACTTCTCATATTACCAAATCACCTATCTAAGCATTTCAAAATGGTCAAAACATACCTATACCAACAAGGCACTAATCATTTATGTCACATTTCCATTCCAAATTTATATAATTCTATCATATCATCTACCAATATTAAAACATATAATCCGCTTATATCAACTTCTATTTACCAGTTTTGCAAAACATAATTATAAGCATTTTTAGCTTCTAATTCAAACATCCCAAACTTAGCAAAACACAAGGGATTTTACCAAGCACATGCTTTGTTATATACTATCACTATTCATATTCAATTTCATGTATTAATCAATTCATACAACTTTCTATACTATTCAATTCATTCCCTGCCTGGATATTCAATTCCACCCTTAACATTTTCAACTCAATATCTATTAATATCTTACCTTAATTTTATATAATACAATATATCATGAATAAGCTTTAACTAAAATTAGTTTCGGGTCATAGAAATACAAACCGAAAGCTCATGTCACCTGTCATCAACTCTCGTATTTCTTTTCCCTTTCGATGATCCTGTATCATTTTTAGCTACGAATAATATTTTAGTAATGATATAATATCAAATTCTATTCAAATCAAATTCAATTACAAGGTCATACTTATTTTACAAATTATTCAATTTAATCCTCTATTTCGATAGTTAATCAAATTCATACAAATACTATTCAATCTGTCATAATCAAATATCAATTCATTAAAGATATAAAATTACAATTCATCATATTCAATTTATCAATAAATTTATCATTTCTTTACGATTTAGTCTATATCACACCTTTTGTACCAAATTGTAAACAATTCACATTACAATCACACAAAAATAATTTCATAATTCAAGAATATATTAAAATACATATAACCATACCATATAAACTTACTTGGTCAAATCAGTAAACAAGTTGAAACTTTAAGGGCTATTCAACAATTTTGTCCTTTCCCCAATTTTTTTCGATTTAGTCCAATTTTCGATCTATACAATTATTCCAATCAATTTATCAATTTCAAAAATAATTTATCATCCTATTATGTGCATGTATCAATTCAATTTCATTTTTTGAATGTCCCTAAAATTTTTCATTTTATTTAATTTAATCCTTAACTGAATTTGCCATAACTTTCAAATTTGAGCTTCAATTTCAAAACCGATCTCAATTCCAACCTTCTATAACTCTATATTATCCATAATTATATAAATTCAACATTAATTTAGAAATTTATACAGTTTAGCCATTATGTTCAAAAACTAGCAATCCAACTTTACAAACTAGTCATTTTTCACTTTTAAGCTGACAATCTGACAAATTAACACTAAAAGCTTCAAGCATTCATCAATGACAATTTCTAAAAACTTTAACATCTTTGAAAAATAATGTTTGAATTAGCTAAATAGAGCTTCTACAATCTCAAAAATATAATATTTATGAAAAACGGGCTTTAAATTCCTTACCATGTAAAGGGCAATTGCATTGAAGCTTCAAAATGGTTTCTACGACTTTCTTCATGCATAGGCGGTGGAGAGGAGAAGAATAATCAAAGATGAAAACTTTTTAATTGGCTTTTATACTTTAATGGCCTAGGACACGGGCGTGTCATTTGGCCATGTAAGCCACACGGCCTACCCACACGGGTGTGTGACCCCTGTATTTAAGAAAAAATCCAATTTTATGAAAAATTCTCTGAGTTATTGATTTAGTTCCGACTTATTTTAAAATTTTAAATTGGGTCTCGAGGGTCTATTTAAGGGACAATATGATTAAATATGATTGGTTTCTGATATGAATAGTAAATGACTTGAATTAATTGTATTTGTTCTGTAAACTCCTGTAATACTCTGTAACCTTGTTTCGACGACGGATATAGGTTGGGCGTGTTACACACACGGCCAAATCCCAGCCCACGTCTGTACCCGTGTAACTCTTTGACTTGGGTCACATAGTCAAGTCACACGCCCTTTGTGATAGGCCGTGTGTAGGTGCAGGGGTCAGACGGTCAAGCCACAGGCTTGTGTGCCTAGTAGTGTGATCAATTCTGAGTATTCTATTTTAAAACTTCAAAGATGCAGGGGACACATGGCCAAAACACACGCCCATGTGCTTGACACATGGCTAAGACACAAGCTCGTGTTTTTGCCCGTGTGGACAAAATAAGGCCATTTCCAAGCCTTATTTCTCACTCAAATTTGTCTTCCACCTATATTAACTCTTAAATACATTCCCAATCCAATATAAAACATTTGAATCAAGCCATAACCAAGTCTTATGCATATGATATCATCTTATATAATCAAGTATCCATGCTTAACAATTTGATCACTTACATATATATATTCATACTTATACCAACTATACCAACTCAAGCCATGTTACAATTTGCCTATTAATTAACCATCAATCAATTATACCAAAACACATATCAACCATGATAAGGCCATATACTTATATATATCAAAATGTATCAAACATAAGCCATTCAAATGGCTAATCACAACAAAACATTTACATGCCATCAATGGTTAAATTAACCTATACATGCTATTATACCAAAGTTGATTTAATAAATATACCGAAAAAGGGCGAATGATAATGTGATGTGGCTCCGACCAACTTTCAACCTTAACGAGCTTCCGGGTTACTAAAAAATAGAGGAAATAAAACAAAGTAAGCTTTAAAGTTTAGTAAGTTTGTATAACGGGAAATCAACTTACCATTTATTTACATTTAGGGTAAGCATATAAAATAAATCCAAAGCAATTTAGTCAATTGCCTAAGCACATATCCTCATCAAACATGTTAGTTATGTAATTCATATAAATATCAAGAAACTTATATAAGCTGATCAATAATCAATTTTCATATACTTATACTTTCCACATCAAGTATTTATGAAACATATACAAATCATATCCTTATATTTCAAATATATGTACTCGTAACAATTAATCTTAGATTTATATTATTCCATGTCAGAACTTTGCTCGTTGAGTCATTCATTATTCGATGGATACACAAGTAGTACACACGAAGTGTACAAGACTGTAATTCGTCAATTCATGTATCATCCGTTAATTTATATACGAAAATGCTTATTAAAGTACATAATTGGGAAGCTCTTTCTCGAGCCATATAACGAGAAGCTCATGTGAGCTGTATAATGGGAAGCTTATCCGAGCTATATAACGGGAAGCTCATAAGAGCCATAATCAGGAAGCTCATATGAGCTAATAACGGGTAGCTCCAAAGAGCCATTAATCGGGAAGCTCTGGATAGCCATATATTGGGAAGTTCAAGCGAGCCATATCGGGAAGTTCTGGAAAGCCATTAATCAGGAAGCTCACAAAGAGCCTTTAATCGGGAAGTTCACGAAGAGCCATATAACGGGACGCTTATAAGAGATGCATTGTACCCACAACACATGCAGGATCATGATCGATCGGGATGCTTTAAAGAGCTATTAACGGGAAGCTCACAAGAACCATATAACGGGAAGTTCGAAAGGGCCAATAACGAGAAGCTCTTTCGAGCTATAGTGTGTCCACAACATAAGCAAGACCGCAGCCAATTCAGGAACCTTGTATCCATCGAATCTTATTTATTTAAACGATACTTATTATTTATTAGACATTTTCAGACATGTGATTGAATCTCATACATGTCAATTACACAACACATACATAATATTCAATTCAAACATATAATTATACAATTTAGTTACACTAATTTACCTTGACAAGTGTTTGTGAATTGTAATTTACTAATTCGATACTTTTTCTTTTCCTCAATCTAATTCCATATTTGGTCTATTCGGATCTAATTAGGCCAAATAAGTTTCTCTTTCTTCAATTCTCCACGGCTAGGGTTTCCATCTTTTTAATTTGGGAAAGATAATAAAATAAGATGATATTAGATTTTTATCATCTTAATTATTTATATTTCCAATTTAGTCTTTTTCTTTATTTAATTTTCCATGGATGAATCATCATACTTACCTACTAACTCCTCTTAATGGTCTATTTGCCATATAAGGACCTCAAAATTTGAATTCCATAGCTATTTGATCTCTTTAGCTACTAGAATACAACTTTTGCATGTTATGCAATTTGGTCCTTTCCATCTAATTAGACACGAAATCGGTAAAATTTTCTTAACGAAATTTTCATACGATATCTTTAACATAATGCAGACCATAAAATAATATTAAAGTAACTTTTCTTTCGGACTCAGATTTGTGGTCCCGAAATCACTATTCCGATTTCACTAAAAACAGGCTGTTACATGTCTCTTGACCGAGTGAGACACACGGCCAGATCACACAGGCGTGTATTCCTTGCATCTTGGAAAAAGATTGATATTTTTTGAAAAATCTTCTGAGTACCTGGTTTAGTCTCGACTTGTTTCTAATTGTTTCTGACAGGAATGTTAAATGATATGAAATGTTTGTATTTGACCTGTAAATTCTGGTAATGCTTTGTAACCCTATCTTAGCGACAGATATGGGATAGGGGTGTTACACTAATGGTCTCCTGCGCACTCACAAAGTATATTAGCTCACCTTTAGGCCTCATTTGGCCCTTAAGGTCAATAAAAGACTCAAATTACACACTTTATTGAGTTTAAATAATATTACAAAAACTTTAACTAAAACTTAACAACTTGCATTGAAGCTCCTAAAGTGCGAAAAATAGTTTAATCTGCTACACTGAATTACAGTAGATCAAACACCTATAAGAGTTGAGATTTTGTTTATTGTATTTTGAAGTTCTTTTGCTTTTAGCATACAAAGTGCACACTCCTATGATGATTTAATATTATCCTAAACTCGACAATCATGTCATAATAATCCCCTTAAAAAAATGAAAAAGTTAACTTTTGAAATTATATATTACAATAAATAATTTGTAGGAAAATACAGAATAACATATGTACTCGAGGAAGTGCCCATTTTCATATTTAGGTGATTGGCAATTTATTGAATTGGATTTTTGGGTTGTGTTGATATTGTAGATTGTATCTAACTAATCAATGAAAATCACATCATTTTGAGAAACAAGTTTGAAGAATTGAACCACATCATACTATCTAATCCCTTGAATCAAGAAAGTTGGATCGGATTGGAATGTTGAAGATTTAGTTGCCAACCATCTTTATTTACTTTATTTATTATTATTATATTGTATTCAATTGCCAAAAATCCTTATTTACCTTATTTGTTATTATTATATATATTGTGTTCAATTAGTTTAGGTATTGTTTAAGAGGGACTGATTTAAATCTTTATTATGTCAATAAATCTTGAAATCTCTATTTAATTAAGAGATTGTGTTGATTGAGAAAACACTTAATCTGTTCAAGAGATGAACATTATTGATGAGAATGTATTTTAATTATAAAAGTGAAAAAATTATCACTGAAGTGATAGATACAAACATTGAAAAATCGAACCCTATATATCCCCTATTCTGTATCTGTATTCGCAGTGTTTAAAAAAAAAAAAATCAACTTCTCCAATTATTTGAAATTAATAACAATTAACAAATCACAGTAATCCACGTTCCAAAAAAAAAAAATAGTTTTAAACATCAATAGCATCTTCTCGACTCTTGTGGATAAAAATTGACAACATCCGCCCCATTGACAGAAGACCCCAAAATCAAAATCAACACATCATAACCACATATCTGATCTAACGACTCTTCTACTACCTCGCATGGATATATTAGAATGTGGGATCCACAAATTTTTCAAACAACGTCATCCCTTACCACATAGAAAGGAAACTAATGAGGTCTAATTTTACTTTCCATCCTCCTACTCTTTAAACTTCTGAAATTTTGAAGAAAAAGGGACTTCTGAAATTTTTAGCGTTGGATAACTAAAATGTTATAAATTGATAATGCTAACTAGTGACCATAATGTAAAAAAATTAAATTTTAGTGGCCAAAACATAATTTAAACCATACATAAGTGATATTCTTATCGTTTATCCAAACTGAAAATAAAGAGTTCTGGCAAAAAAATAAAAAAATAAAGAGACTAAATTTTAAAATTTTGAAAATACAAAAGAGTATAAGCAGAATTAAACCTAAAATTAAACATCTCATCCAATAAATACCTACAGCTTCCCACTCAAAAAAGCCAGTGCAGTGTCTGAGTAAAGCTAAGCCATGAAACCCCAATCGCTTTGCATCTTTTTTCTTCTCCATTTCTTCGCTTTGCTATGCACGGCGGCGTCGGAGTATGAAGATCCGAGCAACGGCGGAACCATCGTTTTTACTACACTTGGCCGATCAAATTATGCTTGGGACATCTATACTCTTCCAACTTCCGACCCACCAAGTCCTTCCAATGAACTTCGGGTTACCGACGGCGAATCTGTCAACTTCAACGGCCAGTTCCCGTCGACCTCACCGTCCTCTGTTCTCTCTCTGCTACATAACCGAAGCCTAATTCGAACCCCAGGTCCACAAGCTCCGCCGCCCCTCCAGCTCGTCTACGTGACGGAACGCAATGGGATGCCGAATATTTACTACGACGCGCTTTATTACAGTGCGCCGGGAAGTACTAGATCGAGATCGGCACTTGAAGTTCCCGTCCGACTTCAGGCTCCGTTGTTGGGTTTAGAAGAAAGCAAGAATCGGGTTTCAATGAAAGATAGGCCGAGTTTGAGTGGAGAGAATTTGATTTACGTGTCAACTCATGAGGACCCAGGTGAACCCAGGACGAGTTGGGCTGCTGTGTACTCGACTCATTTAGGAACCGGGTTGACTCGACGACTCACTCCTTCCGGAATCGCCGACTTTAGCCCCGCCGTGTCTCCATCTGGGGTTTGGACAGCTGTGGCTTCGTATGGGAAAGAAGGGTGGGGTGGGGAAGTGGAAGAACTTAGTACTGATATTTATGTTTTCTTGACTCGTGATGGGACTCACCGAGTCAAGGTTGTTGAACACGGTGGGTGGCCGTGTTGGGTTGATGACTCAACTCTGTACTTCCATAGGAGAGGTGAAGACCAGTGGATAAGCGTTTACAAAGCAACTTTCCCTAAAGACAAGCCCGTTTCTACCGAGTCGGTGACGATTCAGCGAGTCACACCACCGGGTCTCCACGCTTTCACCCCAGCTACATCCCCAGGTAACCATAAGTTCATAGCAGTAGCTACAAGAAGACCCAATTCAAGTTTTCGCCACATAGAACTGTTTGACACTGTTAAAAACGAGTTTATTGAGCTAACTCGGCATGTTTCTCCTACAACCCATCACTTAAACCCGTTCATATCACCCGACTCAGTCCGAGTTGGGTACCATAAGTGTAGGGGAGAAAGTAATGGAGCAAAAGCTACTCAATTATTGCTTGAAAATGTTAAAAGCCCAGTGCGGAATCTCTCTCTTTTCAGAATGTACGGTTCATTCCCTTCTTTCTCACCCGCGGGTGACCGAATAGCCTACGTGGATTTCCCCGGTGTTTATGTAGTGAACCGGGACGGTTCGAACCTGCGCCAGGTTTTCCACTTGAATGCTTTTGGAAGCGCTTGGGACCGGGTACGAAAGGGAATTGTATACACAAGTGCTGGACCGGAGTTTTCAAGTGTGAGTACTGAAGTTGATATTGTATCCATCAACGTTGATGATGTTGAGCAATCAAATTATAAAAGGTTGACCATAGATGGTAAGAACAATGCATTTCCCTCGCCATCACCCGACGGGAAACGGATTGTATTCAGGTCGGGACGGTCGGGTCACAAGAACTTATATATAATGGATGCAATCGAAGGGGAGACGAGTTGGATTGAAAGACTAACAGATGGTCCGTGGACGGACACAATGTGTAATTGGTCACCAGATGGTGATTGGATTGCATTTTCTTCGGATCGACATAATCCAGGGTCAGGTAGTTTCGAGTTATATATGATTCACCCGAACGGTACCGGGTTAAGAAGGTTGCTTAGGAGCGGTTCATCCGGACGGGTCAACCACCCGTCATTTCGTCCGGATGGGAAGTTATTGGTATTCACTACGGATTACGGTGGAATATCAGCAGAGCCAATCTCAAACCCACATCACTACCAACCATATGGTGAGATATTCACAATGAAATTGGACGGTTCTGATTTGAAGAGACTGACCCACAATTCTTATGAAGATGGGACCCCTACGTGGGCCCCATTGTACATCAATCCAGTTGACGTGGAATGGCCGAGGAAGGGCGAATGTGCATTTGAGGATTGTCATTGGCTGAATGAAATGCCAGGGCGTGGAACCAAGTTGGTCGGACCATGGGGGTTAGCCAAGCCTCTTTGCGGTGTATTTTAAATTTGTATGGTGTAATTATGTGCTTTGGAGTATTGTAAATCTGTATGGTGTACCTAATCTTTGTTTTCTTTTTCTTGGACTAGATAGTAGCGAAGGAAATAATGAACATATGTATGCCCCTTCCCCATGTAATTAGTTTGTGGAATCTGGAAAGGACATTCTATTCCACTCCTATTTTAAATTTCACTGGTCTTAAATGGCTGGGTTGGGTTATTATACTTGTATAAACCCAAACCATAGATGAAAATTTTATCCAAACATTTGTAAATAAATAATCTTACCCAGATAATTAAAAACTGTAAAACCCTGAACTCCTTTCATTTAAATGTCAGTAATTATGTATGTGTATGCTTTCTTTTTATTAAGGTCTTTTAGTTACGATCTTAGCTGGGCTATCAAAGCATGTTAAGGATGACTGGCAGAATTTGCGGTAATTAATCTCAAGAAATTCATAATTAAAATTCGAATGCTACCTTAACTCATATGATGTTACACAAGCCCTAAACATTAGTTCAGGTAACTTCTATGCATACAAGAAGCTGCATGAGGCTTCCACCGTTTACCAATGCTACCTGTTCTCTTCTAAGTGCGAAACCCAGCAACAATGCCAATGGAAATCAACCCTAAAAATCCAAATTTACACTCCCATCTTCCATTTCAACCTTAACCAGAGCTAGTCCCGGATGCTGACCTCATTAATGGATGGTTAATAGTGGGTTGTGTATTCCCCGGGGAGTTGAACATGACATTTGGAGATCCCGAAGTGGATGCCTGCATGGCTGTAAGGGGCAACCTTGGGCCCATTGGAAACATTGGTTGACGTTGCATGAATGGCACATGGGGATTTACTGGCTGGTTGCCGCCATATCCAGAAACACTTGGTTGTGGCTGTGAAGGCGAGGTTGACATTACTTGTTGCCTGTTGTTGCTGATGTTATTGTTTGCCATGGAAGAAGCAACACCAGGAAGACTCATTTGTGATGTGACACCAACAGGACTGAATCTAGTTGATACAATGCGGGCCCTCTCTGCAGCAAACCTTTGCCTTGTTTTCTCCACTTGGTCACATTCTTTCATGAGTAAGGTTTCTACTTCTGCAAACTGCTTCAGCTTCAGCTCCATTCTTTTCAACTGCAAAGCAGCTTGAAAATAAGTTCATCTACAATACAAATCTAAGGTATGAAAAAAATAGAATGTTTAGAATGTCCTAGGGGTATCAATTTTCGGTGGAAGCTCCAAATATCTAGTAGGTGCATTTTCCAACATCCATCAAAATCACATAATCTTATATTAATTATAAAAGGTACTTGTTGGGGAAGCTAAAGAGACACTGGCATCCCAATATAGAGCTTCGATATATAACACCAAATCTATCAAATCTCCCACCACAGAAACCTAGTATATACACGGGTGTAACAGATATGCGAACCAAGAGCAAAAGTAAATTTCAACTAAGAAGCAGAAGCCAAAGACAGGTTTGCTGGCCAAGCAGCAGAATACAGATGTCGAGCTTCTCAAAGAATCTTTCAATTTAAGGCATATATAAGTTCATAGTTTCAGAGAAAGAGGCATGCCAATTTGGGTTTTCCTTTGTTCCAGTTTTTCTCTGAATAACATCATGCAATTACATAATAAGTCCTCATTTGACCTGGTTTCGAGTCTTTAAAAGATGGTCAAATCATTTTTCAGTAACAATTGTTCAGCATATTTCCAGGAATATATGGGGAAAGAAGATGCATGTGAAATAGACAAAAGAAAACCTGATGGTTTATGATATTAGCTGACAGTCTTTGAATTTCTCGTTCCTCATGATCTGCAAAGAGTTTCGCCTTCATAGCTGCTGCAGCAAGACCAGCTTTGGCAGCAGCTTTAGTTTTTTCTGGAGGTAGTGGATGAACCTCCGCCTCGTTTTGACCAATAGATCCATTTATTGCTGAGTTCTCACCTTCAGACAAAGCTGCCAATGATGCATGGGCACAAGCTGCAGCAACTCTGGGTCCAACAACAGAGGCCAGAAAAGCAACCTAGAATATTTCCACTAGTTAGAGCCATGCAAGAAAAAGCTACCAACACAATTAGATCCATCATTGTTTAAAATTTCATCACCATCTCTTGGGGCAAAAATTCTCTTGCATGGAAATTATTAATGATGAAATGAGATTCTCCAAAATAAGAAATGCCTAATTGGGATATTTGTTAAGCAATTCAACCCTCGTCAGCTTCTTTCATTCTTTTTAATCTGTTTACAGTTTTTCTCATCCCATCTACCTGTTGCAGTAAGGAAATAAGCTTTCAACGCAACTTTGTTACGACACCAAAAGCTGTCCTAATACTAATCATGATTCTTATTTGGCTGACCAAAAAGATAATTCCAATATTAGCAGCTTTTGCATCTTCCCTTTTTCTCTTGTGCCAAAAGATGGTTATCCAGGATACCAGCAGAATAGATGAAGTGTCATTAATTAATATAGTTTAATTGAGGCCATTACTAGAGAAAAAAAAACAATAATTGATTCTATGCTCAGTCTCCACAGTAATATTTTCATAAAATAACAATCCCAAAGTTAAGAATAAGACTGAGAGAGTAATTTGGTGCCAGAATAAGCTAGCTGCATACCATAGCCATTACTGGATTTCCAGAATTCGCAAAAGGAAGCCTGCTTTCGGAATCTGCATCTTGAAGGTTGGGCCCTAAAAAGCATGCAAAATTTAGGGGTAAAAATAAGGACTTAATATTTTCATTTCCATAGAGGATAAGTACTAAAGACACTAACTAAATAACAAACCTGGTAGACTCCCATTCATATTTGAGTGCAATCTTCCACAGCCATCTCCATTTGAAACGATCATTGATTTGGGCATGCTTGGGACTTCCATATCTTCCAATAGACCCTCCTCCATGGGTAGACGTAAAAAATGAAGTATGCATTGTGCTTTTGACTTGGTACCAACATGCTCAGCTATTTCATTCCAGTTGTCATTGTAAATTTCCAATGCCTCAAGCAGCATTAGCGTTTCCTGATCACTCCAACATTCTCCATCTAGGTCACCATAATCTTTTGTTGACTCTACCCTAACAAAATCTATGCTTGAATGACCAGAAAAAAATCTCCCATCATGGAAGCAATCAGAACAAAGTAGCGTATCAACCTGTCAAATAGCAACAAATGAGCATTATTAACATAAAGATTTCAGTAAATCAACATCTTAAAAGACAGTTTATGAAATCCCAAAGTGCTTCATGTGAACCTTAACATTTCAGATTAAGCAACAGCACTTTAAACTTAGCTCCACTATGATGCACTTATCAAAGTTTAGTCCTTTCACTCTGGAACCAGACCAATGTTCACCTCATGATTCAATTCTCAGAATACTTTTAACCAAGTAACCATTCTAACTAATTTGTATGATTTGTCTGGCTTATTTTTTTATGCCTTGTAGCCACCATAAATTATTAAATCCAAAAATATACCGAGAAGTAACCTAAGCTACTCACTGAAAGAGTGTATATGATCAGAAACCAAATCAAATCAAGTCAAACCAAACACTAAAACTCATCTTTGTAAACCACATCCTATGGTGAACAAGTCAAATCAAGTCAAACCAAACACTAAAACTCATCTTTGTAAACCACATCCTATGGTGAACAAGAATTAGTTACCATAAACAAGTGCTTACTTCTAGCAAGAAACTTCATTGTCTACAAGTAAAGATAGAAATCTATAGTAGTTCATTTCTTGACCACCAAAACCAAATAGAAATTACCTAACATGGACTTCCAGGGACTTCCATTTTGTATAGATGAAAGAAACGGTAATAAATATCATATATGACAAAACATTTTGGAAAAGTACACCAGGTCCTAGTGTTCCTAACATTATGGAACTGCCAGATGAATGACCAGATAAAAGTGTTTGAGCTCCAAACTCAAAGGTGGCATGACCTAGGAGTGACTCTGCTGATATAGCGAAAGCTGCCAAAATCCTAAGCGAAATGGATTTTCTCTAACAATTTCAAGAATGGTATTATTCTTCCCCAAAAAACAAAGGGAAAAACTACTAATAAATATTGCACAAACCATCCCTTCATACATGGTATGCAGTTCATTAAATTATATTTCTGCAGTTCATTAAATTTTCAAGGTAAAATTTGTACATATGGAGCAAGGAATTGGTCAGATGAACATCAGAAAGAACTATCAAGGCTTACCATGAAAAATATAAATATTAAGATGGCCATAAAGTCACATACCTCCTTTTGTGACTGATAATATGAGGTGGGAATAGGCTGACAACAAGAACTACAATAGTTTTCAGATAAGCGCTCTCGTATTCTGTTGTCCAAGTCAGAGACATCGTTATCATGACATGACAATGGGGAATAAACATCTGCTGCCTTAAGCCTACATTTCGGCTTTTCAAATTTGATCAAACTATCAATAGACTTTAAAGCAGCTGATGGCACATGAACCTCACCATTTGATTCCTCCCTTAAGTAGGATCCAACTTTCCATGGCTCATGACTTGGTGCAGCTGCACAATAATTGATGATTCCCCAGTGATCAAGAAACCGAAAAATCCGAGTTAAATCCTCATTATTGATACCATTTACCAACCCCTGACAATCAGAAACTGTAATTCTCTTCCCAGGATTATCCATGTATTTGACAACTATTTGGTTTCTACATTCAATATATCTTTCTGGCGTGTGTTCAGGTGACTTCCCAGAGAAGAAAAGTGGCACAACTTGTCTTTCTAGACGATGCACTGTGGCTGGTGAAAACCACTCTACTTGCAAGGAAACCCACAAACACAACCAATTATTAATACACGAATAAGAAGATTTTAGTTCACAAAGAGAGAGGGTGCAACATAAGCTTGGAGTTTATAATGCATATTTCTTCTACTAATGCTAGACATGACATGACATGACATGACATGACACGACACACATATCATGTAAATAAAACCAACCCAAGTTTAAATTGCTTAACTTTTGTTTTAATTTAGATTACATCTCCTGTCTGAGCTAGATCAAGATTCAAGACATTTCTTAGAGTCCAATCAAAAGAAGGTCTAGTCTAGATACTAATCAACTCACATAAAAAAAACGATTATAAAGTTCCCCAGTCAAATACAAAAAGGACCTTAAATTATATACTTTCTCAAAAGACTTTTCCAACAGTGCATCTTAAATTCAAGATGATAAAGAAAGAACTTTTTTTTTTTTGAAAGGTACAAAGAAAGAACATTCACCAAATATTAGCAGCTTGCGTTCACTACGAGAAACAGACGAAAGTCAAACCTTTGAAACTCTTCAATCCTACATCTTAATACCACTTACAGTCAATTAATATAAATAAGCTCCATCTATTTATACCCTTGATTTATAGGAAATTTGTTGAAATTAAACCCCCTAAACTTGTTTCCAGATTATTCTTTCGGCTAGCCAAAGTCAGACTCAAAATTGAAACCAGGCAAAAGTTTAAAGCATGAAGATATTAAAGAGACAGCGGAACCGAACCTGAATGCATTGGCAGGACATGAACCCTACTCCCAAACCTCTTAACAACACCACGACCCTCCATTATAGGAGGAGGGGTGATCACATACTTCTCCGGATCAACAACGGGAGCTTCCGTAGAAACCGACTGTATCTGCCCGTGCGAAACATTCTCCAAAACCGCCAGCTCAACCTGCTGATGCACCTTACTATCCCCAATCAAACCCGCCCGTTCAGATGCCACGATCGCCATTACGGAACCGTGAGGACAGTTCACGGTTCTCTTCACCACGGGAGGGAACTCCGAGATGCGAAGTCCACCGCCGGCCAGGACCTCACTCTCGCTGGAGCCCGGTAAGGATGGATCCGTGGCGACACCGGCGGCATCGTCCCCGGAGTTGTCAAGGTCATCGTTGTTCTCTTCTTCATCGTCTTCCTCCGGAACCACATCCTTTTCTTCCAGCTGGTGCTTCAATCTTCGCTCTCGCTTCCGCCGCTTCCATCTACCTCGACCATCTATCCCAAAAAAAAAAATTAAAAAAATTAATTCTAGGAAAAATGAAAAACGTAATTAGGGTAACTTAAATTTTATTATCATTGGATACGGAAAATGAGAAAATAATTAAAAGAAAAAAGAGGGACGAGAGATTGCCTGAAGAAGAAGCAGGCATTGGATTGAATTAGTAGTGAAAGGTGAAATTACAGAGAGGAAGTGTGTGAAATGGCGAAAGAATTTTGTGGGGTGGGGGGTTAAAATTGCAGGGACGAGAAAGGTGTAGTAGTAGTAGTATATTAGCAGAAGGAGAAGGAGAAAGAGAAAGTGAATAGGGACTTTCCTTTTCTTTTCTTTTCTTTTCTCTTCTCTTTCTCTTCTTTGTTTTGGTTCTGCCCTCTGTTTCTTAACTTTTCCCTCCCGCACTTCACCGTTTTTCCTTTGGGATCTTGGCGTGAGTAGGCTTAGTGGGCTCACTCGGTTACCCACCAACGTTTAGTCAATGTTATAAAAGTCAAATAGGTATCGAATCTCGACATACCATTGATTTTCGATTTAATCTTATATTTAGAGATTCATTTATTCCCCTTGTTTAGACTAATATATAGACAAGTTCTCAATTCAATTGATTGATTCAATCCAGTTTTAATAACATTGGGTTTCATCAATATTTTTTGAATTGAACTAACCGGTCAAGGTACAAGTCCAATGAAAAGTAAAAAATTCTATTGATTAGTGAACCTAGCTAAAACCGATTTTTATAAACTTTTTAATTATTTTTTAAAATCATATATGTCATAGAAACACAAGTAAATATGAAAATTTTAAGTTTAGATATAGTTGGTTGAGTTACACGAGCCACAAATAACTCTCAAAGCATAAGTTACTCTCAATTAAAAATATTTTTTATCGACTGGATAAGATACTTTGAATTCAATAGAAAGAGCTAATTGTTATGCTCCATAGAGATCACTTATAAAAAATCTAGGATTTTCATAAAGTTAATTTGATGTGGTCACTAGGATGACACTGCGATGCGGCTTTGGTCTGACAGTTGAATACAACAATTAGGTCTTCCTAGAGATTCATGTGATCATAAATTTCCGGACCAATTACAAAGTGTCACGTATCAAGCTGAAGTTATTGTAATTCAAGCCAAACTTATCATGGTGAAAATTTGATGACATCATAATTATTTTTCTCTAATTAGTTTAAGTTAATTAATAGATAAATTTATCCCTAATTAAAAATAAAATAATTAAATGATAAAATTAAATTATTATTTCATATTTAATCAATTAATAAGAGAAAAATAATAAATAAAAGACTTTAATTACTTGTAGAACCTTCTTTTATTCAAGTAATTAGTACTATAAGAAGAGGTGGCCCCAAGCCATTATGTAAATTCACAAGTTCAAGAAGCCCAAAAGATCTCATCAAAATTATCTGAAGAAGTTGAAGAAGTTGAAGAAATTTTGATGAACACCATACCCATTCTGAAGAAAACCAACCTTCCAATCCAGTTCATATTTGGAGAAGAAGACAAAAGTCGTTTCTGAAAAAAGTTGTCTTTCGATCCAAATCAACTAAAGAAAGAAGGTCCAAACCTATTTCAAGAAGAAGTCAACATGACCCTTGAAGTAATCACATCCATCTAAGACCAAGTCTAGACAACTTTAGATTACAGCTAAATCAAAGAGAAGAATCAAATAAGTTTTCTTTGTAAAGAAATCCAGAGATTGTAACTTCTCTTTCAAAGTTATCAATAAATTTGACTTAGAAATTTCAAGTCAACTTTCAACTTAAAATTTGTGTGTATAGTTTGTTAATCAAAGATTTGGTGGATCCATAACATCGTTTCACTTAGATATGCTTATAATAGTTTGATGGAAGATCTTTGGGGTGAAAAAGAATGTAATGGAAGATTGTTTGGGAATGCTCTATACTTCAATGTATTCGGGTTTTCTTATGTTAGTTTTTATTTTTAAATATTTTGATATAACAGAATATTTCCTTAATTAAATTTTATAAGATCTCATGTTTAACCTTAAAAAAATAGTTTCAAGTAATTTTCAAAATTGTTTAAACATCTAAAAAAAATTATGAAGATTAGAAGCTCCTAAAAGTACTTTTAAAACTTATTTTTTGCATAACTTAGGCTATGGTTCAATACCATTAGTAAGGATACCATAACACAACTTACTGACTTTAAGGGTATTGAACCCCTTGGGCATAAGTGTCTATATATATTACTATGTATTGGACCCAAGCCTATGTGCTCTGGAACTTTGGGTGCCAAATCAATTTTTGAACATTTGGGGGTATTGAACCCCAAATGAAGAGGAACTGAACCCTAAAGCAAGAGGTATTTGAACATAACCTTAGAGTCTGGTACCTATAGCTTTAACGATTACTTTATTTAAGCAGGGTATCAGAACTTAAAGTCCAAGTAGCGAAACATAGGCCCTTACAACTGCATTTAATGTTCAAGTAAATGTCTTCAACAACTCAATTTTCCCTCTAATTACTCTAAGCGACTAGAAATCAATGAAAGGTATAAATATAACTCAAGAACATAAAAAAGAAGACAAGAAACAAGTTCATAAAGCTTATTGTGTAAAAATCCAATCTTTCACTTATAATTTTCATATTTCTCTTGTTCACACTTGGGGTTTTATTTTCTTTCATTATTTTCAAGTGTTAGTAATTCATTTAACTGAGCTTGATTATTGTATATAACCCTTTGGTAGGCATTTCTTTTTAACTATTCATTTTTAAAATTTGTGAGAGGTCACTTAAGGTTGTGGGTAGAAAACTTTAATGGGAAATGGGTCTATCTTGTCTATTCAAAAGATAATGTTATAAAGTAAAACCTTATCCTTAAAAGGTTTCATGGATTTGGGAAACCTTTAATTTTAAAGAGCTAGGGTAATGAGTGTAAGCAATTGGGGTTGAACCACTATATATCATTGTGTCAATTTTTATTCATCTTTCTTACAAAGTTTTGAATCACCAATTCATCCCTTTCAGCACAATTAAGCTTTACATCTTATGGCAAGCAATGAAAAATAGATTGTTAACGAATGTCACACGAATACAGAGAAGGTATGGTAGAGGATCCAATGTGTTCAATTTGTGGAGTAATGAAGGAACCAGTCTTACAAGTTTTGAAAGAGTGTCAAGCGATCACTAGACTTTGGAGAAGTTTATTGGGATCCAATGGAGTTAATAGTCCTTCTTCATGTTTTTTTTGGTTGAATGGCTTATTGGTAATTTGAGGATTAATGTTGGTTTAATATGGGGTAAAACCATTTGAAATATTCTTTGCTACTATTATTTGTAACTACGTGCATGCGTGTGCAATAAACAAACGATTTTATAAAGCAAATTTAAAGTACGGTTTCACTGCAAGCGTATAAGTTAGTTGTAATATTTATAGTTCTAATGGAACACGAAGTATCCAAGGGGTCAAACTCAAAAGAGACAGCGATTGAGTGATAAATAGCATATATTATAGAGTTTAAGCGACTACTTGTATTATTTTATAGTACAGCAAATCATAACAAGAAAGTTTTGCAAGAAAATTAAATATGTTAATCTAAGGACCAAATTATAAATAGTACAACAGTACGAGATTAACTAATAAATTCCTAACGGTTGTAGGTTATAACACCCCTAACCCCTATCCGTCGCTAGAACAAGGCCACGGAGCATTATCGGAGTTTACAAATCAATTGCAGAAAATTTATGTTATTTACTATTCATATTCGTCGTCCCTTAATTGGGTCCTTAAGGCCCAAAATACACGTTAGAATCAAATTAGGACTAAACCAGAATCTCAAAAAAATATTCGCGAAATTTCAAATTTTTTCTTAAATATAGGGCACAGGCCATGTGGCTCACACGGCTAGATGACATGCCCGTGTCTCAGGCCGTATGGCCATTCGATGTGAGGCACATGGTCATGTCCCAGTCCGTGTCCGTACCCGTGTAACTCTCTTACTTGAGCCACACGGCCAGCCACATGCCCATATGCCAGGCCGTATGGACAATTTAAATTTCAAAAATTAGGTGCAGGGTTCACACGGCCAAAACACACGCCCGTGTGCTAGGCCGTGTGTCACACACGCTCGTATCTCTGCCCGTGTGGCCAATTCTGAGCATTCTGTTTCTAAATTTTAAAGATGCAAAGGACACACGGCCAAACCATACGCCTGTGCGCATGGCCGTGTAACACACACGGTTGAGACACATGCCCGTGTGTCTACCCGTGTGGACAAAAATAGGCTATTTTAATGGCCACTTTTCTCACCCAAATTATCTTCAACTTACATTAATACTTGAATACATATACCAATCAATTCAAGGCATTAAAACCAAGCCAACATTAACATTATACATGATCTATCATCACATGTATTCAAACTTACCTTTTTAAGGACATATATATTTACCATTCTTCAATCTAACTATACCAAACATACATGTATTAACCACACTATAACCTCATATATATATTCACCAAAAATATCGTCACTAGCCATTCTAATGGCTAGATTACAAACAACCATTTATATGCCAACATTGGCCAAGTTATCCTATACATGTCATTAAACGAAAATGAGTTGAAGGATAGTGTGATGATATTCCAACCGATTCTAACCTTTACGAGCTTCTAAACACTATAAAACAAAGAAAAGAAAACTGAGTAAGCATTTCAAATGCTTAGTAGGTTCGTATAATAGAAAATTAACTTACCAATCATATTCATTTAAAGTAAGCATGCAGACATGCATCCAAAACTATGTGGCCAATTGCCTAGACACATGTTTTCACCAAACAAGTTAGTCATAAAATTTTATATAATTATCAAGAAAATAGAGATGACCTCATCACACAGCTATTTCCAGGTAGATCAGGGATATTCAAGATATAACTCATTTAATTCTCATATTTTCTCATATCAGGGGTTTTTTCCGTTGAATCTTTGAAATATGGATGGATACTCGGGTAGTACAAACAAGATGTACTTACCATTGATTCGTCAATTCATATACGAGGGTGCTCTTTAGAGCACATAATCAGGAAGCACACTCTCGAGCCTTGTAACGGTAAGCTCATACAGAGCCATTTCGAGAAGCCCACAAAGAGTTTATCAAGAAGCTTATCTGGGCTATGTAACGAGAAGCTCATAAGAGCCATAATCGGGAAGTTCACAAAGAACCATATTAGGAAGATCACGAAGAGCCCATCGGGAAACTCAATAAGAGCCATATAATGGGAAGCTCCGAATAGCCATATATCGAGAAGTTCAAGTGAGAACTGTCAGAAAGCTCATAAAGAGCCAATTTAATGGGAAGCTCATGAAGAGCCATATATCGGGATACTCATAAGAGTTAAGGTATGTCTACAACACATGTAGGATCACAACCTATCAGGATGCTCTGAAGAGCTAGAACGGGAAGCTCACAAGAACCATATAACAGGAAGCTCGAGAGGGCTAATAATGGGATGCTCTTTCGAGCTGTGGTGTGTCCGCAACATATGCAAGACCACAACCAATTCTGGAAAAACTTGTATCGATCAAATTTCATCTATTCAAATGGGACTTAACAATTCTCGGGCATGTCGGATATATAATCAATTTCATATACATAATAAATTCATAATTCACATATACAAAATTCAATTTAAACATGAAAATATATACAATTTCGTTACACGAACTTACCTCGATAAACGTTCGTGTACAAGGATCTACTAATCCGATACTTTTTTTGTTTTCCTCGATCCAACTCAGTATTAGGTCTTTCCGAATCTATATAAATGAATTTAACATCAATTTAATCCATTTCATACTCAATTTAATTCAATTCACATTTTAGGAAAATTACCACTTTGCCCTTATACTTTTCATAAATGACAATTTTGACCCTAGGCTTGAAAATAAAATTCATGCAATTTAATCCTTATTCCAAGCCTAACCGATTTTTATATATAACATTTACAGCACATATATTTCATAAAATTAGAAATTTCTATTAATTTTACATATTTATAATTTAGTCCCTAAATCATAATTTCATGAAAATTCACTTTACAAAAGTTGTTTATCTATCAACAACCTTTCATTTTCTACCATAAATTTCAAATTTTCAGCATATTCATCCATGGAAAAATTTCAATACTTTAATATCTTTACAAATTGATCCCCAAAATAGCTAGATTAGGTTATTCTGATCTCAAACATATAAAAATTACTAAAAACGAGACATGATTACTTACCTAATTAAGCTTGCTTGATTTTCTTTCTCTTTCCTAGGGTTTCCATAGAAAATTTGGGGAAGATGATGAAATAAGATGATATTAGGCTATTATCATCTTTATTTATTCCAAATTCCAATTTATTTCTTTTCTTTTTCTAATTTTCCATGGATGAATCATCAAAAATATCTACTAACTTTTCTTAATGGTCCAATTACCATATAAGGACCTCAAATTTTGAATTACATAGCTATTTGATACTTATAGCTTCTAGAATCCAACTTTTGCATTTTATGCAATTTGGTCCTTTCTATAATTAAACATGTAATCGGTAAAGTTTTCTTATCGAAATTTTCACACGTCTTTCCTATCATAATGCAGACCATGCAATATTATTAAAATAAATTTTCTTTCTGACTTGGATTTGTGGTCCCGAAACTACTATTCTGATTTCACTGAAAATAGGCTGTTACATAGGTTGATTTTGATGCAGTTTGCCAGTCTTCGAATGAGGGACTTAAATCGCTTAAATTACTAAGTGAATCAATTTTATTTCTCGATCTCAAATTTACCAACTTAGACAAATTAATCAAGTTTATCTCTCGATCTCACCGGTTAATCCGAGATGAATGAATTGTGTACAACAAAATTACCTCTCAGTCTCACTTATTTAGATATTCCCTTAGGGGTATCAATTCCTAAGTTTTTAGGTCCATTTGATTTAGTTCATTGTCTAAAAAATCAACTTACCCATATATCCATCAACAAACCCCCTTTGAGGTTTAACTACTTATGCTGAAAATAAAGCTAATGGTCATGAAAATAAGCAAAAAAGGCATTAAAGCAAAGCTTGAGAAAACTATAAAAGTTTAGATTTTTATGCAAGAAAACTTAAAGAATATGAAACTAAAAACATTCAATAAGAAAATCTAAAGCAATAAATATAAAAAGAACAAACTTTAGCAGATTTAAAGTAAAAGAAATTGAAATACATTAAATTAAAACTACAAATGTCGTACAACCAAGGTACAAGGACTGAAAGTGCAAATAAACCTAAGCTAAAGTGATAACTAATTTAACTAACACTAAGAACACTAAGAATAAGAAGTAAGTGCAGAAAAATAAAATCTAAAACTAAAAAAGGAGAAGGGAAAATAAAAACCCTAGAAAAGTTGCAGAAAAACTAAGAGAAAATATAGAGAAACTAAAGCTAACAGCTAAACTAATGTTTGTCTCCTCTCTCCTCAGCCAAAATTGGCTGTTTTAGGCTGATGGTTGATGAAATTTTGTTTCCAAAATCACCCCTACATGGACCTTGTGTGATTGTTGTTTCGGGTGGACAAAGATTACTCTTTTTGTCTAACTTTGCTCCCTTACGATTTCAATATCGCGATTCCCCCATCAGTTTCGAACTTGGGCATCTTTTTTAAGGGTGGATATTGTGATACCCAAATTGGATATCACGATACCACTGAAGGGTGTCTCCAATCTTCAAGTTTGTTGGAGGTATCACGATTCCAAGGTTTGGATATCGTAATACCCATTGGTGTCATTTTCACTCGTTTTGAAACTCCAACATGTCCATATACCACTCAACCACACGTTAGGGCCCCCAATGGAACTATTGGCCAAATTGGGTCACAAAATGAGTAAAAATGAGATGCTTACGCTTATTATCTTAAAATATAAAAAATTATGAAAAACTATAAAAAAAACACTAATTTTCTTGAGAATAAGTTCTTTAAGTATACCGAGAAAGCCTAATTTGCCATATCAAATTATGGCAGATCAAATTCTCCCACACTTAACTCTTTGCTTGTCCTAAAGAAAAAACACCAAACATGCAAAAGAAAAGACGATTCTTGGATTAAATTAGGCAATTAAGTCACATAGCAGTGAAACAAACTCGTATGAGAACTACCTCACATGCAATTTAATAGTGATACCTAGCTAACTTGTGAATTGAAGGACTAATTGGACATATGTAGTTGAGGCTCAAAGAATTTATAATTAAGTTTTGGGTTTTTGCCTATTAATTATAAACTCATTTAGTCACCAAGTCATTCCACTATAATATCATGACTGAGCTCTCCTCAACGACATACCATTACGAAAGTAACTACTTAGTGTTCGTCCAATGACCTTGTCATAAGTGTGTTACCCTCATAGGATATCCATGATCTCTTTGGGATAATATTCAGTCTCCAAATATGATCCTATTTTATCTTATGGTAACCATTACATTTTCTTTCATGAAAAGTCAATCATTATCAAATAACGATCAAGTCATCCATCACAAAGACGGACGACCCATGACCATATTTACTTTTCATCAACCATGTAATGCCAAGAGAGGATATTGTTTACTCTTTTTTTGGGCTATGAATCCCACTATTGTGAGTGGAGCTACATACTACAAAAGCCGTACACCTAACACACCAACTTTCGGTTCCTTATCTATTTGAACTCAAGCTTTTACTTACATCAAAATGTACGAGTAACCATATATAGTCTGCCATCCACTTAGGATTTAGTTATGCCACACTATGACCGTTACAAGTGAATAAATCCATAAATGAATGCAAGATTTATTCTGTTTGGGTCTTGTGCGATGTACTGTCAGTCCATTCAGTCACATCTATGTTTCTATCTTTTGGGAGTCATCCGCTCCAATGCCCAAGACAAGGCATCTCTCCAATTAGACTTGATAGATGACATATTAGTATTTTAATCGGTTTGCTTATTTCTGATTAGACTAAGGACATGTTTAGATTTGTCTACTAATGCAATTTCCCTTTCCGTAATACGATCCGATCACGTAATACCACTTAGTATTAATTAAACATATAGACAACCAATGAGTAACATTTGCTTCCATATTGTTTTGTTTACAAAAACCATGTGAGGACAATTATACGAAGTATATTAATGTAATTAATGAATTTATTTATTAACCAGACTGTTCGAAAAAATTACTAGTTTACAAACGAATATACTACACTTAGTGCACCAGATCCAACATGCGTTGCCTCCCTTTCTTCTAGTTAGACTAGAGTAGTGTTTTCTATTAAAATAAATATTATTTGTGCTATTCTTATTCAACCAAAATTATCTTATCTCTTCTTGTAAATAGATGACATTGATAGAACTATTCACATACAAGTTTTGTAACACCTCAAACCCGGCCCAGATGGTACGACTGAATTTGACGTGTCACATTGAAGCGTTACTAGAAAAGCCATGTTTTATCTAAAGTCTTTCTTAGTGTTTAAAGAATATCCTCATTATATATTAAAGTGAATGGAAACTGTGCACCAGGTAGGAAGCCAGAAGAGAGGAGGTGAGTCTATTAGACTACTTAAGTACCTAACTCTCCACGGATTCAACCTTAGACATGCACACCACCATTACCACACTTTAACTGAGTGTTTGTTCAGGAAAAACAATTTCGTTTTAAGCTCTGAAAACACTTATTAATTTTTGAAAACATTTTCGTTACAGAAGCTTTGTCTTGTTTCACGATATTTTGAAATCAGGTAATTTCTTTTAAAAACGCGCCCTAGAGCTATTCAATTTCAAACAATTGAAACAATATCATATCTAAGCTAACAAAACATGCTAAAAACAATTAAAAATAATTAAAGCAACCTTATTACAAATTAAAACCCGAAAACATAAAGGAAATAATCTAAAATAAAAGTGAAGGTATAAACACTTATTTTAAAGCAGTCCACATAGCCCTCTGAATCCCTCCAGCTCCGGTCTACCGATCTAAGGCTCACGCAAAGATGGGAAAAAGGGGTGAGTTTGGAAAACTCGGTGTGTAAAGTATCCCACCAGAGCCCAAATCGGTTCAAGCTTTCTTGGGCTAAGCCCTATTCGTAAATCAGAGTTAACTGGGCCTTAGCCTATATCAATATTAATCTGGGCCATAGCCCCTTACAGTATTAGAGTATACTGGGCCTAGCCTATGTCAGTATCAATCTGGCCGTAGCCCTATTACAAGTTGAGATACATTGGGCCTTGCCCATATTAACACAATTGGGCCCATTTCAATACAGTTAGCCCATAACAAAACAGTCTCATATGATTAATCATGATAACCCCATCCAACCCTGCACTTGCCTCCATCCATCCCTACACTTCCTGTGGGGAATAAATCATCCACGCCATCCCTACACTTACAGTGTTAGCACCGGTTGTGGCACTAACTATAATCCGCAGCAAAGCTGCTTATATCAGAATATGTGGCACAGCCACTAGAATGGGTTCTTCCTCCATAACAAAACCCAACCCCATGCAGTATGACATGTATGCAGAATATATATAATTAACAAGGCATGCTTCAGAAAAAAAGATGCATGATTATAGCGTAAACGATTATTTACCCTCGAGGGGCGTAATCGTAAACTTACCCCTTTAAGGGTGTTACAGTAATTCTACCTTACAGAGGTATTTCAATAATTTTATCAGTCTTTTTAGGGTTTCATGCTCATTATAGTTATTAACGTGTCTTCAGAATACTTACCGGACATTTTTACCGAAATGGGCCCGTTAGCCCATTACCCAATTTCGGCCCATCGAAGCCCAAATTCACCGAGGTGCACAAAATTGCACACTTTGCAATCTTACTGTTGAAGTTACCAAAATTATCAATACAAACAATCCCACGAGCGTTCGCACGCTCGTAAGTTCTCGAAATGTCAGCTTTTCGGCATTTCGGCTTTTCGACTTTTGTCGATCTAGTCTACTAGTGGGTGTCTTTACACACCTGTTTTACGATGAAACGTTGACGAGTTCCACACACGAGCAGCCTATATTCCACACACGAGCAGCCTACAATCGGTTACTATAACATTAGCTTAAAACTCGATAACAACTTAACACATCAAACCCTTACGATATTCGGCCATAGTCCATATCTTTAACCCTTACCTTTATCGATCTCCAACTACCAGATCTAGATACTCCAACAGTGTCAACCCTCTATGCTCCTTGATTGCTTGACCTTAAATCCACACTAAATACATAACAGAACAATAAACAAAACCAATAACCCTTTAGTCTTAGTCGATTGCCACCCTATGCGTATAGGGGTTTTGGCTTTTCTAAAACCAGAAATAAAGAATAGATCTGAGTACCTACCACAGGTTCTTTCAACCAAAATGATTCCACTTCAGTTTCTACTCAGATCTGATACAGATCCAGCCCTTAAACACTAGCAGAAATCGAATCTTAGAGATCTAAAGATTCGGCTATATGTCCTTAAAAACTATGGTGTTTTCAGCTTTTGGAACTGTGAAGAGGAAGATGATTTCGTATGGTGGTTTTGTAGTGGTATTGCCGACAGAGGTTGAGGTTTAAAGGATGTGAAAATTGGCCAAAAGAGATAAAAAAAATAGAAGGATTTTTGCTAGAAGAAATCAACACAAGAAATAACTTTCGAGATTTCGACTTTTATGGCAATCGGCTATAGAGGTTTAGAAAAGAATGGGAATGAAAGAGGAGATGAGTAGAATGGTAGGAATATTTTGGCTAGAGAAGAAAAGAAGGAGAAAAGAAAATAGAAGAAGAGAGGAGAAGAGAAGGAAGAATTTGGCACTCAGGAGATCTAACTTTGCGTTTTCAACTTTTTGCGATACTGAGAAGAGAATAGAATGAAAGGGAAGGCTTTAGGTGGCTAACCCTAATTCAGCAAAACAAAAAGAAAATAAAGCTTGCCCTAATGGCCATTTAGACCCACGGCCCAACCTTCCTAAAGCCCTAGCCGAATTTCCACTTAAGCTCTATCACATGCCCGGCACATGCACACAAAAAAATAAAAGTAACAACACGCTTACCTTGTGACTTGAACTCTGGCTCCCCCTGAACATCCACATGTCACTCTCCAAACACCTAGGCGGTGCCACATGCCACTTTACCACAGATCTTTTTATGTCCTATTTTACCACTTCAATTTTAAAGGCCCATATCGCCAGAACCCTCTCTCTTCAAGATTAAAAATTCAGGAATTGTCTCGAATTAAATTTACTCTTGGGGCTTTTAAAGGCCCACTAACATACTCAGACCCACACCAGATAGTCAAAACACAGTATTTCTAAAATTCATTGGAAATTACAGAAATCTCGAAAATCCCGAAAATTAGGGCGTTACAAGTTTCATATATTGTTATTCTTTCAAAAAGTAGTTAAAATTTATTTTCTACGAATAAATTCTATTTTCTGATAACTACAATTTCTACCATTTTTTATTTGAAAGAAATACTTTCAATAATTATTTTCCTACTGAAAGTAATTAAATCGTTTCTTATTATGTGTTTGATTCATGTTGCTTGAGTCCACACTCAATGCTATTCAGGGTACGAGGATAGTCAAGAAGGTCATTCAATTGAAAGTTGGGAACAATACAATTTTGTCTCGCACAAAACAAAAGTACTTTTTGGGAAAAAAATATTACTATAAATATAATAAATCAGTTCGGTTTTCAAATTTTTAAATTTTTTATGTGACTGAAAATCGTTTTCTAAACCACGTGGTATGTTTCGTTTTATGGTTTCTTTGCACATATGCGAGCATATATAGAAACATAGAGTTGTAGGTAAATTATTGAGTTCTAAAGTAGTTCCTTTTTTAGTTATATCTAAAGTAGGTCTCATTTTTAAAATCAAGTTTTAGATAAGGTTAATATATATTTTGGCCTCTAAACTTGTCCATTTGTATCTAATCGGTCCCTAATTTTTTTGGACCTAATTAGTCCATAAACTTGTATCCCGTCAACCAAGTTGGGACCTCTGCACTAATACCGTTAGTTTGTGCTGACATGACATTGCCAGCTAATCTCGTGGTGCCACGTGGCAATCTCTCAGTACTCCATGTGGTAAACATAAATTTAAAATATTAAAAATATATGAATATATATAAATTAATTTAAAAGTATAATTTTTCACATCAAGAATGAAGCTAAGCAAATGGTTGTTCAAATACATATGTATGTGTTTTTTGGTAACTTTACATATTTTTTATTTTTATTATAAAATATCAATTTTAGGTTATTATTATTTTAAAAATACATAAAATATAAATTTATAAAAATATATTACAAAATCTATAAATATGTATTAAAATATATTATAAAAATTGTATTATCGTGGCTTACATAAAACATATATTATTAAAATCTATATTATAATTTATGAAATTATATTATAAAATTATAAATATATATTATAAAATTATAAATACATATTTTTATAAAATATTATACTATAACAACTTACGTAAAATATATAGTCTAAACGTTTATAAAAAAAAACATATTTTTCTAAAAGTTTATAAGTACCAACCTAGTTGACGGAATACAAGTTTAGGAACCAACTAGTTCCAAAAAAAATTAAAGACCAACCAGGTACAAATGGATAAGGATGTTGCACGGCTAGATTACTTATTCTCATACCTTAGTAAGCTCATGCTGATAATGTAGTATAATCTAAGAGAATTATAGAATGAACAAGAGAGAAAAATGAAAGGATAGTTCAACTTCCACTGGGTACCAAAAGCTTATACTTGCCTTCTATTTATAGGGCCTCAATCATCATGGTTACAAAATGAGAATTAAGTTACTCTATAAATTCTTTAGGGGTTATAAGAATTACAATAGTTACAATATAATGATTTTGAGAGTTTTGGGAGTTATATGGACATTCATTTAACAATGGATTTACAACACTCAATACATTTATTCATATTTGCAATGTTAATCATAATACTCAATACACTTTTTCGTATTTGATAATGAGTTGTGTAACACCCCTTACCCTATTTGACGCCAGAATAGGGTATGAGGGATTACCGGACGTAAACACAAGCAAACATTCAAAACCGAAACATAAATTTCCATCCAAATTTAAAACTTTTCATATATATTCAAATTGTCCCTAAAACAAGCCTACGAGTCCCAAAACATGCATTGGAAGCAGTTCGGGACTAAACTGAGAATTTTATAAAATTTCAAAACACTTAGAAAATTTTTCATGTTTTTAAGAGCCATACACCAGTGTGGCTTGGGACACGCCCGTGTGAGCAGGTCCTGTGCTCACACACGCCCGTGTCCCTAACCCGTGTAACTCTCTATTTGTCACTCAAGAACAAATTGAAGACACACGGCCAAGTCACATACTCGTGTGCTAGGCCGTGTGGTCAATTTAAAAATTATGATTTTTCATAAAATAGGTGCATACTTCACACGCCCAGGGTACACATTCGTGCCTAAGGCCGTGTCATCTACACGGCTTACACACACGCCCGTGTCTCTGCCTGTGTGCTCAATTTTGAGCATTTTGTTTTGCAACAATTAAGGTGCAGTGGACTCACGGCTGGAACACACGCCCATGAGGCAAGCCGTGTGTAAGACACATGCCTGTGTGTCTACCCGTGTGGACAAAAACAAGGCTATTTACCAAGCCATTTTGTCACCCTTTTATGCACACGCCTACATAACAAAACATAACACCAATCCAAGTAATTACATTCAACCAATTCGGCCACAATCAAGACATCCACACATCATTCACATGCTACCATTTACCATATACAACCATCACACACTTATTAACTTAAACCATGCAAATTTCCACATCGATGAAAACATCATCATATGCATATATACTTAAACCAATGTTAGCCAATTTCAATGACCATTTACAAAATGAATTATCAACCAATATAGGCCAACACATTAGGCCAATTCAATTATGAAACATAACAAAATAACCAAGTCCCTATACATGCCATAACTCAAAATGTCAAATTCATTGGTACCCAAAGTAATCAGTTCATAGTGTGAGTGGATCTCTGATAGTCTCCGATCCCCAAGCTAGCTTGGTGACACTATAAGACAAGGGAAAGAAAAGGGGAGTAAGTTATATAGCTTAGTAAGTTCCCATGCAAATAATAGGCATCATAACCCAAAATTTAACATACAATTAAAATGACGATAATTGGCAGAAATATTATTAAGATCTTATAATCATAACTTACTCAATCATAACCTTATTGAGGGTTCATCACAAAATGAGCCCATTACGTATGAGTTTTTCGTACATACCTAAGTCATCTCGAATTGGATTTGCATGCAATTCACCTTTGACATACTCATTAAATTACCCGTTGAACCACTTGGAATACTAAAGGATACTCGAGAGTTCTGTACACACGGTACCATACCAATGCCATATCCCAGATATGGTCTTACATGTAATCTTGTATTGATGCCAATAGCCCAACTATAGTCTTACACGAAATCTCACATCGATACTATATCCCAGATATGGTCTTACACAAAGTCTCATATTGACGCCATATCCCAAATATGTTCTTACACATAGTCTCGGTAACCCTAATGTCATGACATTTATATCCTATCTATTCCTAAGGTTCAACCGGGATTTCACTCTTGTCGTAACTTTGTCGAATACGTCCATGAGTCAATCAGAATTCATACGATAATAAAGCATTTAAAACATAATTAAAATAATGCATTATTTACATAAGGACTTACCTCGGTACAAAAATAATAGGAATGAGACCTAATTGTCAAACACTTTGTTTTTCCCCCGATTTAGGTCCGAACCTCATTTCTGTTGATCTATAATAGAAAATTTAACTCACTTATTATTCACATTACTCAAATCAGTTAAAAAATCATATTATGAAAAAATTACATTTTTGCCCCTAAACTTTGACATTTTTACACTTTGGTCCCTAGGCTCGTAAATTGAAATAGATTCAATTTCTTCAATTCTCAAGCCTAGTCGAACCTATTTTATGCTTATAACAGCCCACAATTTTCATTTAATCACACTTTTACACACATTTTATAACCTTTTTACAAATAGGTCATTTTGACATTTTCATAAAAAATCACCTAGCAAAAGTTGTTTATCATACACCAAACATACATTTTCTACCATTAGACATCCAAATACACATATATCTAACCTGGGTCAAACCCTAGACCTTAATCATTTCTTAAATTAATGGTAGAAAATGATAGATCAAGTGATAACGACTTCAAAACTGTAAAGAGCATTAAAAACGAGGCAAGAACGGACTTACAATCGGGCTTGAAAGTGACCAAACCCTAGCTATGTCTTCCCTTCTAAATTTCAACACAAGGGGGAGAAGATGGACAAGGACTTTGGCTTGATTTTTGCTTTTTAATTCATTTAATTACTAAATAACCAAAATGCCCTTTTTTTAAAACACTAAAATTCTCTTACCTCATATCTATTTTTGTCCAAATTAAAGTAAAATGGTCTAATTACCATATAAGGACCTTCAGTCATAACAATTAGACATCTCTAGCATGTAGAACTTAACTTTTTCACTTTTTACAATTTAATCCTTTTTGCTAAATTGAGTGCTCAAACGTCAAAATTTTCGAACGAAATTTTCACAAAATCATTCCATAAAATTGTAGACCATAAAAATGTGATAAAAACAAGTTTCACTGCGTTAAATTCGTGGTCCCAAAACTACTATTCCGACTAGGGGTGAGCAAAATTCGATTCGATTTGAAAAAATCAAAAAAATTTCGAATTTCGAATTATTCGAATCGAGTTAATCGAATCAACTCGAATTTTTTTTCAAATTTCGAGTTCGAGTCAATTTGAATTTTCGAATTTGAATAAATCGAATAATTCGAGTAAACCGAATATAAACTATATATTTTTTAATTTTTTAAAATTTTAGGCTTTTACTTAAACCCAATTTCCCCCAAGCCCAAAGATTTTATATTTTTCATTTCCCTAAGCCCGTCTGCCCAAGCCCCAAAGATTTATTTTCCCAAATCCCAATTCCTTCCCCAAATCAAACCCCCAACAAATTCCAAACCCCAAATTATTTTTCTTCTTCTCTCTATTTCCATTCAATTCAAACCCTAAAATCTATTTTTCTCAAAAAACCCTAAAATAAACCCTCATTCCTTCTTCTTAATTATTTTTTAGTTATTTACTCACTTATTTATTCACATATTTATTTCAATTTTTTGTTGTATGGAAAAATATTTTTTTGAAAAATTACATAAAAATAAACAACACTAAAGTCATTTTTTTTAAAAAAAGTTAACTCGAACAAATATATTCGATTCGATTTGATTCGAATTCCATCTCACTCGACTCGATTCGAGAAAACTTCAAATTAAGTTAGGATGATAAAATAAGATTCGAAAATTCTATTAACTCGAAAATTTTTGATTCGATTCGATCGAATGCTCACCTCTAATTCCGTCTAGGCCCAAAATCGGGCTATTACAAGTTGTGATTTACTACTAACACAATTTACAACTAAACCAATTAATTTGTATAATAATAAATAGTGAATATATTTATTACTTATAATGTCAACAGTTCATTTCATATTTATCCTTATTTACAACCTTTACATTTGAAAGCAATTAAAGATTCATGTCACATACAACAATAAATACATTAAAGAAAATAAATTTCCTTTTTAATGTTAAGGTAAAATGTAACATTATATACCCAACCCGATTGCCGAGTTCGAGTTACAAGGTGTCGCATTCATTGCTGGAGCAACAACGATCAAACATAGTCAATTCATACTATTAACTGATAAAGTTTTTTTAACTCAAATATGCATACAAAACAAAATTCAACAGTCTACAGGTTCTGTATGAGCATATGAAGCTCTACAGTTAATTTGAGATAGAATTAGAACCACATTGTAAAGAATTCAAAATTCAAAGTTGACGTGTGACATCATTGCTTCCACATCATGGTGTTGCCAAACAATTTATCATGTCATCATGTTAGGGTACTCGACACCGCGATGTCACTTACTATTTTGTGCTCGTCGAGACAATGGGGTTCCTTTTCTCGCCGTAACATTATAGGACATTTCTCGTCGAGATGTCACATGCTATTTCTGTAACACCCTGAACCCGTCCCAATCATTGGGACAGAGCTGCAAATGCTACAATACAAAATGGAACAATTACAGACCTTTAACGAATAATTCAAGTTGAAAATCATAATATACCATTATATAAGTCATTCAAAACAAATTTAAACCTTTCTCGAGTTTAATACGAGCTTACGTAAGCTCTAAAGTTAACCTGAGATCGAATAATGACCAAATTGCAAAGTTTGAAAAGTACAGCGCTGACATCGTGACTAGATTTTCTCCATGTCGTGACATTGCCAAATAGTATGTTACGTCACAACTTCAGACCACTTGACATTGAAATGTCACAAATTGTTGGCCGACGTTATGACGAGGGAAGACCGACGTTGGGACTGGGAATATATTTTTTGTAAAATTTGGCCATTTAGTAGTTATCTCAAACCAGCCTTCCAAATAGGTCATAAGAATGCAATTGACATCATTTAAACCTATTCAAAACATACCAATTCCAAGCCAAAACATAACATATAATCATCTAATCAAGCTAAAAAATCAATGTCATAACCCATTTTTCAGTGTTGTCAAAAACAGTGGTTTCCGGACCACAATTTCGATGAGTGAGTTTGTAAATATTATTATTTAATATTTATGAGTCAAATACAGTGTGTTGGAAAAAAGGGGTTTGGAAAATGCAGCGTAAAGTAAATTTAAGGAAAAACTAAAGTTTTAAAATTTTTTCCAAAACAAAAATCTTAGTTGTGATATATAAAGTAATAAATACTTAATCAAAATTGTACCTTTTCGATTTATATAGGATGAGCGTTTCGACTGAGTAGTCTTCTCCACTATCCTCAAGCTTACGTCTACCAAGTGTGGGCTCACTTCGAATCAAAAAAATTTTCACAAAAATCATTGGTAGGGTAATTTCGTAATTTCTCTAAACTTTTGGGTCAACTTGTAAATTAGAAAAATATCTCCAAAATTCTCTGGAATAATCTATTCAGAGAATTTTCGCTCTACAACTTTCTCTTGAATTCAAGTGTGTAAAAAATAATTCTCTTAAATTCAAGTGTGTAAAAAATAATAACCCAAGGCTCTCTTTATATAGGAGAGTTTAGAGTTCAACTATAATTAAACTTAATCACTTTAATATTAAAATAATATTAAAATAATAGAATGTTTATCGTATTAAATTTAATATTAAGATAATTACTTTAATATTAAATTAATAAAATATTAATAAAATAAGTATTAAATTAAATTTAATATTAAACTATTAAAATAATATTATTTGGAATATTTAATCAAATCAAATTCACTAGTAAAGTCCCATTAGGAATGTAACTCTTCCACTGTTCAACCATTGAAGACCAACCGCCGCCGGCCACTGGGATGCCGTTGTTGCAGCAGTTGGCACCGCCGTATCTAGTGATGCAGGTGCAACACCCTTACAGCATCCCGAGCCACTAGTTGGACCGTCGGCCCGGTTTTCCAAAACAAGCCCAGTTCGACCAGTTTTTGGGTCTTGGTCTTAGTTTTGGGCTCCCGGGCCCAATTTACGGTCTCAGGTCCAATTTTCAAGTTCAATTACCCATTGGGCCAATTGTTTGACTTGAAAATTAATTTTAAAAAATATCATATCAATTCTAATTATTTTGATTAATTTAATTTTACTTGATCTGTAACCTCCCAAACTCGACCTAGACGTTATAGCTAGATTGAGAAGGCTACATTAGCCACTGAAATGGCTAAGCTAACTTATGTTACTTTTGAAGACTTTAAATAAACTCATTTTAGAGAAAATTGTAGTTGTACTTTGAGTTAGCTTAAAAGCATTCATTCATTAGGTCGTATATACTTAGGATTCATTTTATTGTTGATAGTGTTGTTTTTGAAAAACCATTTGCTTGTTGCTTTTCTTTAAAAAAAAAAAACCGATGTTAAACTAATGTAGCTGAAAAACCATTTTTCAAGTCATTTTGGAAACTTAGTTGCCTTATTGATTTATTTTTTCAAAAACGGTTCCTTTGCAATGCCGAAGAAACTAGGGAACAATATCAAATTTTACTTAAGGTCGATATAATGCATTATTCGGTTATTATGCTTGAGTAATCCATGCATGGAAAAATCCCCAAAAGAAAAGTTACCAAGCCACAGATTAGAAATAATTAATAATTACAAGCCAAAACCAATAAAGACTTAGTAATACTTATTAAGAATAGTTCGAGATCCAAGTTGATTCTTCAAATGCCGAGTCCGGTCCTAATTTTGAGGTTTACCTGAAAAGTTAAACACTATTGGGGGGTGAGCTTTTGAAAAGCTTAGTGTGGGTCAAACAATTATTTAAACAGACAAAAACATCAAATTGATATCATTACATAGCCACTATCAAATTTATGTCAAACGATGTATGAGCATAGGACATCATTCATATGAGTAACAATTAGTAATTTTGATTCCATTCAATACAACACAATACAATACAACACATATCATAAATCAATAACATTCGAATATGTCGTGAGCATGATGCATTGCAAAAAGGTTCCTACCCATACCATCCGCTACACACCACGAGTTCCCCAGAACTCGTCATTCGAACTCCAAAACATTATCGGCTTAAACTAGTTGTGGTCAAAACCATTGATAACAATATGCAAAAAATTCTGCGAGTAAAAATGCAGACAAGCTGGCAGTAAAAGTGCGATAAATTTCCATTCCCCTTGGAACTTCAGGTGCAGTGCATTGACTACGAATAATGCGGACTTCATATGCCACCGATACTCCACGAAACTCCTCCGTCAACCCCAAAATCCCAACCCAATGCATATGCAATATGTCACACAATGTAACACCCCAAAAATCCCAAAATCCAGAACTTTCATTTTTTTCGGTTTTGATAAAAAAATTGTGTTCAACATTCCTACTCAAGTGTTAATTATGTGATAGTAGGTCTTGGTTAAGGTTTGAGTTCGAACTTAGGGATGAAGGAAATTATGGTTTAATTATTAAAAGAACCATGTTGGCAAGTAGGTTGTCTTTTAAATAAATGAAGGAAGAATTGGACACAAGAAATCCTTGTGGTGTAGTGGCAAGTGGCGTCACATGCAAGGCAAGGAGGTAAGGGGTTCGAATCCCTCCTTTCTCAAAGGAAGGATTTTTTTTTTTGCTTAAGGGATGGACAGTGGTGGCATTGAATGTGAACTCTGTAGGGAGTGATAAAAGGAGAAATTTGAGGAGAGGATTAAGGGGTTATCAGGGAGAAAAATTAGGAGATGAGGAATGTAAAGAGGTGGAGCTGAATTGGGGATTAGGGGATTGGAAATTCAGCTAGAGGCTATATATAGATGCCAAATGTGAGGTTTCCAGGCTAATGTCGATTTCTCCCTCACCTTGTTGCCAGAAAACACATTTTCTCCAAATATCTAAAAGTTGAAAATCCCTTGTTCTTCCTTCATTTTCTTTGTGCCGATTCTCCATTCTTCCCTACTCAAAGTTTTCTTTTTGATTCACCTCTGGTTTTGAATGATTTCTACTTTTCTTTGTGCCGAATAACCTTTTTCACCATACAAGTCTCAAGAGCCGAATATCCTCTGTGCCGCTACTACTCTTTCTACTTCGACCGATTCTAGTGTAAGTGTTTTGCTCTCTCAATCGATTTTGCTAGTATAGATCACTCTTTCCCTCACTTCTTCTAATCGGTTTGGTAGGATTAGTATCGAATCCCAGTCTTTTGGATCTCTGCCGATTTGCTCCCTAGATGTTGAAACTTTGGTAAGTGTTCTTCACTTCGGTAAAGGTTGGCCGAATAGGCTTTTGTAGAAAAGGGTGACATATGCAAGATACAAGTTACCCAATATGTTTTTAATGATAAAGGTTAATGCAGATCTGGGTAGCACTCGTGATTAGTGGTCAAGGAAAAGCTATTAAGACTTGGCGTTTCAGGTAAGGTTAAGGTGAGACTTCGACTTTCGGTAAAGTATTCGATAAGTATATGTGAGTAATCATTGAGTGATATCAATTGTAGGTTCGTGGTAAGAGGGATCGCAGCATACTTTATTACCAGGTGTGTACATACACTGCACACACACAGTAGATCGGCAAAAGCCAAAATGCCAAAAAGCCAAAAGTTTGGCTACGGTTGTCTTGCTAGTGCGCGAACACTCGTAAGGGGGAAACCGATAGGTTATTTGAGGACCCATGGGTGATTCCATAAACTTGGCCCGTGTTTTGGCCAACCGAGCTAGGATGGGCTAAGTGGGCCCGATGGGCTGTTGGGCCCAAAATAAGCAAAATTGACAACTTGATGTTAAGTGATGAAAATTATATGAAAGCATGTATATGAATGTGATTTGGGCCTTATGGGTCATACGAATATGATTTAGGCCTAATGGGCCATATGAATGAGATTGGGCCTAGTGGGCCATATTTATATATGTAGACTTGTTTGGGCTTTGTAAGGGGTTTTGGGCCTAGTATCCGATAACTATTTAATTGACATAAAACTTAATTAATTAATTGCAACCGTGGAGAGTCCTAAGGTTAAGGTGTGGTAATGGGTATATGAATGTCTAGGATTGGATCTAGGAAGAGCTTAATACTTAAGCGGTCTTAATGACTCACCTCCTCTTCTTTAGAATCCTACCTAGTGCATAGTATCTGTTCACTTTAGCCAAGGAGGACTTGTTAACGGGCCAAGGTAAGTAACAAAATCATAATAAGAGAAATTACCGAAATACCCCTAAGGGCGAAAATGACTAAAATACCCCTATGTGTGGAATGTAAGACTTATGGATGTTCATGTATATCTTCTGCATACATATGATATTTTGTTTAGGTTACATATGGGTTGGGAATTATGGAACGGAGGAAGTATATGAGGATAGCATGGTTTCTTGACAACCGTGGGTCTATGAACGACTTTTAAGCCCAATATGTGATTGGTAGCTTGCTGCAATAAAGGTAGTTCTGCAACCGGGCTACCCTTGATGTGTATCGGATGGGTGGGTTGATATTTATATCCCCACATGATTTGTATCGGAGGACAGAGTTGATGTGTACTGGTTGGATTATTGGGGTGGGTTGCACTGCATTGCATTGCATGTATGATTTTATGGATTGATGAATACTTATTACTCATCAAGGGTCGTACACACTGAGTTTTCGAAAACTCACCCCCTCTTTTTTTTATTTTTCTCAGGTGATGCTCAGTAGAAGGTTCGATGGTTGGAGGGACTCGGAGGTGGCCAGCTGGCAAGACGACTTGGACTTTTTTTAAAAAAAAGAGCATATAGTTTCTAGTTTATTAAGTAATTTCAGACTTGAATGTAATAAGGCCCTCCCTTTTAATATTATTTGGATTTTTGTTTTTATGCGTTGCAAATATGAGAAGTTGAACATGGGTTTCTTAAATCATTGTTTATTTTTCTACGTTTTTGCAACTTAATTTTAAAATGACAGGTTTTCATAAATCATATGTTTTAAACAAGCTTTCGCGATTGAAAGAGAGTTTTTGTAAGTTAATTAAGGTTTTCATTTTAAGAAAGGGTTTTCAATGAAAATAAGGTTTTCGTTAGAACACTTCAATGTGACGCGCCAGATTTGGCCGTAACGCCCGGGTCGAGTTTAGGGTATTACATTAAGTAGTATCAGAGCCCAGGTTGCAAAACTCGGGCTATGAAGTGGGTCTTATTATTTTGGTTTTGTTTTAAATAAATTTCGGATCACAATGTTTTGGAAGAAAAAAATTCTTGCTGTGCGGCACATCGAGTCTCCGACGTTGAACCAAGTAAGTTCCTTTATTCTTAAGCTTGTGTTATTTGATATACTGTAGGTAGTTAGTGGGATACTTTAGATGATTATGCTAAGGTTTTTTTTAGATTGAACTAAAGCCCGTAGGACATTAGAACTGTAGAGGATTTACAAAAACAACCTTCTTTTAATACTTCCATAAAACATCAGTTTGATTATTAAAACTAACTAAAACTTCATAAAATTCTTAATCCATATAATACGTGGGACAATGATGAGTGCTAGAAGAGGTGCAAGAGGCTGTGGCCGAGGCCGCGTAAGTGTTAGGGCTGAATCGTCGGCATCAAGCCATATGCCTGATGTTGGAGTAGAAGAGGCTCCGGCCTCACCCATAGCTGGGACTGGGCCATATCATCGGGCCGCGGTGGAAGATGCATTGTCCCAGGCAATGCTGAGGATTTTGGAAAGGGTTGCAGGGCCCAATAACAGCACGAGAAATCGAGGGTCCATTCCGGAGCGACTTCGATCAAATGGGGCTGAGATCTTTAAAGGCGTGGCTGGTATGGTTCCTAACGTGGCAGAATACTGGTTAGAGGCCACCGGAAGGATAAATGAGGACTTGGATTGTTCTCTTAAACAAAAGTTGAAAGGGGCAGTGTCACTACTTAGGGAAGAAGCTTACCAGTAGTGGCTGACAGTGAAAGAGGGCACCCAACCTGAACAGGTCACTTAAGAGTTCTTCAAAACTGCATTCCAAGGGAAGTATGTAGGTGCGAGTTATGTGGATACTAGAAGGATGGAGTTTCTAAACTTGACCCAAGGAAACAAATCTGTGGCGGAGTATGATGTGGAATTTCTACGCCTTAGTAGGTAAGCAAGAGTTACGGTGGCAACGGACTATGAGCATTGCATTAGGTTTGAGGATGGACTTAGAAATAGCCTCAGAGTATTGATAGCTCCGCAAATGGAACGAGTTTTGTCAGAGTTGGTGGAAAAAGCAAAGATAGCGGAGGAGGTAAAGCGCACAGAGCGCTTAAGTCGGAAAAAAGAAAAGGGTAAGAATAAAAGGGAAGCTGAGACTCCTGGTGTTAGACAGAGGCCTAGGGCTAGGACCAGAGTTAATGGACCAATTAGAGTAGGGCCCCCTGCTGTTAATCCAGGGGTGCCACCTTGTGCTGATTGTGGGAAAAGACATATGGACGAGTGTTGGAAGAGGATGGGAGCTTCTCTAGCTTGTTGATCTATGGAGCATAGGATCAGGAATTGCCTTAGAATGGCAGCTCAGGTGCCAGTTGCGGGCCGAAGTGGTGCCCAGCCACCAAGGGGTGGTCAGCTGCAGCCAAGGGGTCGTGGGCAGTGTAGGGGCGATAACGGCAATGGACCTGGGCTTGGACCACCAGGCAGAAATGTAGGCCATGCTGAGGTGAGGCAGCCAACTTTGATTTATACTGCTCATCACCGAGAAGACAAGATGCCCCAAACGTGATAACGGGTATATTCTTTATACATGAGTTACCTTACACTGCATTGATTGATATTGGATCGACGCATTCATATGTTGCATACAATATGATTGATCCTTTGGTTGATATGTTTGAAATTAATGCAAATGAAAATACTGTGATAAGTCTATTAGGTCAGCCAGTGGGAGTGAATAAGTTGTTTAGGGAGGTACCCTTAGTAGTCCAAGGGGTTACCTTTTTAGCGGATTTGATAGAGCTTCCGTTTAGTGAGTTCGATTTAATCTTGGGTATAGATTAGCTGGTGAAACACCGAGCCACCTTGGATTGTGCTGCAAAATGAATGGTGTTAAGAACAGCGGAGGATAAAGAGGTGGTGGTGATTGGTGAACGCCAAAACTATCTGTCGAATGTAATTTCGGCATTAAGGGCTGAGAAGTTGGTATGAAAGGGATGCGAAGCCCATTTGGCTTATATTAGCGATACGAAAGTTAAGAGCCATACTGTTGAGGAGTTGAGAATAGTTAAAGAATTTTCTGATGTTTTTCCCAAGAAGCTTCCGGAATTGCCGCCCAGTAGAGAAGTAGAATTTGGAATCGAGTTGTTACCTGATACAGCTCCGGTGTCCATCGCCTCTTATCGGATGACACCGAAGGAGTTGGTATAACTTAAGGCACAGGTTTAGGAATTGTTGGATCGAGGATTCATTTGACCAAGTGTGTCTCCGTGGAGAGCACCAGTGTTATTCGTGAAGAAGAAGGATGAGACGTTGTGAATGTGCATCGACTACCGG